>NC_086171.1:137147012-137759154 GCF_023053635.1 Elgaria multicarinata webbii
GCTAAAATCAAAACACCATCATTTTGATTTAACACAGCCCAGGAATGAGGCAGAAAAGCAGAAGCCTCTTTTTGCATTGGGGAAAAAAGACACTTCAGGACATATTTCAGCTCTGCTCTCATTGCACATCTAAGCACAAGTATTAATGGTCAAAACCATTCATGACCACTTACTTTCTTCTTTACCCTGCTTTGGAACACTAAGGCCTTAGCTAGACCTAAGGATTATCCCGGGCAAATGGAGGGGTCATCCCTGCCTGTTCCCGGTATCCCCTGTGTGTCATTTGGATGTACAGGGATGATCCTGGGATGATCCCGGGATATAGGCATGGTCTAGCCATGGCCCAAATCACTATTTGCCTCGAGAGTGTGAAAGCTTCCTATTCATTCCCAAAGTTTAAAAAACAAAACAAAATTAAAGAGCCCATAGGCATATATGAAAACACAAAAACTCATTGCTCATAGCAGAAATAAGGAAACTGTGATTACCCTTTTATCTTTGATCAGATATAGAAAACTCCAGTGATCACAAATACCAAGGCAATGATCTATTATGTACTGATACATCTAATCTTGTAGTAGCCAGGGCATATTCTCTTCATGATTCATTTTGTTTAGGCATGAAAAAAAGGGAATGGAAACAACCTGCAAAGTTCACGGAGATAACTTTTTTAAAACCAAGAAGGGATTAAAAGCTGACTTTTTAACTGATGCATCTGAAGGTGGTGAGGCGTGGCTTTCTGTGCAGCTGCAAACCTCCATTTCCTTGTAAGAGATCATAGGAGTAAAGTATGGTGAATTGTTCTGTCCTATATTGTTGGAAAATACCAGGCTGTGCATGGAACACCCAGGAAACTCAGAAGCAAGCAACTTGAGATAATTCTCTGTTCAAAATCTCCACCTTTTCCAGCTTAACCCCCACCCCCACCCCAACTCTTGCAGCAAATAATGCATGGCCATTTCTACACCTGCCTTTTTCCCTGGGATCATCCCTGTGCACCCAAATGACACACAGGGGATCCTGGGAGCAGGCAGGGATGATCCCTCCATTTTCCTGGGATAATCCTTAGGGGTAGAAAGGGCCTATGTCTCTTATTATTATATAAAGTATGATCAGTCATTCCATTGATCATAGTGGGGCTAAATGAATGCTTTCGACCTGACTTCTTGCTACCTTAGATATTCACCATCACAACTCTTCCTAATCTCGCTGTCAGGAACTCCCCCTAAACCCACCCTGTGTTGCAATGCAGGCTAACCTGAAATCATTTGAGCCCCCCTGATCTGTGAGGCTCCAGCATTGTCTATTAAAGGAAGCAGGAAGAGACAGCTGAGCTTACAGGCTGGCCAATATCTCCTGTTGGAGTCTTGTCTTGACCCCATTTTCTCTTCTGGGACCTACCTAGTAGGATTTTCTATTCCCTGTCTGTTTCTCCATCACTTCCTACCTTTAATGTTATGTTCCTGGCTTGCCCCCAAAGCTAGAGATGTGCATATTTGGCACAGCTCAGTTTCATGGCACCTTAATGTCCATGCATATGCATTGATAGTAAGGATGATGCATACACTTCCCTGTCTGAGATTAAACTCCTAGTGACCTTGACAAAAGCTGAATCCTGAAGCAACTCTAGTAATTCATGCTATACATCCTAACAAGGTGCCCAAATGGGGGAAATAGAGAAAACACATGGAGATGATGATGATGATGGTGATTTTGGCTAGGGAGGATTCTCTTCATGCAATGTTGCATTGAATTTTTCATGGAATATGGAAGCTGTTTTCTCCCCAGCATAGTAGTACTGCATAGAACAGTAAGCCTCCATGCGACCTTCAGAATCAGAATCAGTAAGACTATGTGCACCAGTTGCTGGGGAACATGGGTGGGAGGGTGTTGTTGCACTCCTGTCCTGCTTGTGGGTTTCCTGTTGTCAGCTGATTGGCCACTATGTGAACAGAATGCTTTATTGGATGGAACGTTGGTCTAATCCAGCATCACTCTTTTTATATTCTTATCACACAAATGTTTATTCTTATTCTTATTATTAATAATAATATACATTAATAATAAATACTGTTATCATTATTAAACATTAAACAACATATTGTTTTTTGTTAGCCATCCTGAGGATTATTTTTAGCAGAAAGGCAGAATATAAATTACATAAATAAATAAATAAAATGTTAAAACTGTTTTCCTAATACTTCATTAACTCTATTCAGATGACATGCTAAGCCACAGTGGTTAAGCATTTTGAATTAAACATTATGGTTTAGCGTGTCATGTGAACTATGACTTAGCTTGTCATATGAACCATTCCTAACCATGGTGGCTACATAACTACAGTTCAAACACACTCACTAACAATTTATTGAAAAAGGGTTAGTGGCCTAACCATGGCTTAGCGTGTTGTCTGAACAGGCCCACTCTATAATTCTTTAAGCCCTTCACAACTGATGAAATACAGTCCTTCCACCCCACCCCAAATCTTATCTTTTTGGAAATCCCTAGATACCTCTTGAATTACAAAAAGAATTTGAACTGTCAGTTATACATTGCATTGAGCCAATGAAGTCATTACAAATATTAATAAAACATTCACTGAATGGATCCAAGTTTGCATGCACCTTTCCATTTTGATTCTATTTAGAATCCATCTTGACACACTATATGCATCCATCATACTTTGTGTAACTTGATGTGCTCTGCATTTCTAAGGTTTTAATGTTGTTATGTAAATATGCAGGCAAATGGTTACTCTTAAATTCACAAATGTTCTATCAGTATTAACATTTTTTAAAAATTAATACTTTTATTTATTTTATTATTTTAATGACTTGCTTAGAATACTTATACAGAAACCCAACAGACCTGGCACAGTAGAAAAAGGACCCATGTCAGGTGAAATACTACTTTGGATGTTCAGTACAAGAAAGGTGGACACTGCTGTACTAAAGTGGGAATCAATAATGCCAGTCAACCCTAACATCTCGCTTGATGGTATTAAAGCAACAGACTCTGGGTAGTATCCAATGTTAGTCCTATGTAGAGTCCAACTGAAATGGATGAGACTTTAGGTTGGTCCTGCAGGATTAACATTAGATGCTACCTTCTGTCTTCAGGTTAGGATTTGGCAATGGTATGATCACATAACCATCATTTTTCAGAGGAATCAAAGCTGGAACTACCTACACGTCACAGCTGTCATATGAATAAGGAACAGAAGCTTTATTTTCTTTCCATATTTTATAAGGCAAAAACATGTCTGTTTGGGAGAGCTTTCCGTGGGATTAGGAAACAGGATCACAGTGGCAGGCCCTGATTCCAATCACACATGTTCAGGCATGGCTAGATGAGTGGGGTAGAGGGCTATGATCTCAAAATTTGATGACTGTGAGATTGTCACCCTCATCTACATGCGGTGCATGACATCACGGCTGCCATTTTGGATTTATTTTTCTTAAAGAAGGAGTGCACAAGCGCTCAATCGAAATTGTAGGGTTTTGGTTTTTTTGTTTTTAAAAAAGCACCTCATGCTCACCCCACCCCACCCCCAATGGACACAGAGCTCCTGAGCCATGCCTGGTTCCAGGGTCCTCGCGTTACTTATGAAAAGCCAGGAAAAAAATGTGACAGCAGGCCACATGTAACATGGTCTCAGGATCATCCTGAGACCGCGGAAAAGTCAAAATGAATGGGTAGGGCGATATCCTGGGAAAGGGAGGGATCATCCCTCCCTGCTCCCAGGATGCCTTGTGCATCATGTGGGACGATCCCCAGGATATTACCCCATCTAGCCATGCCCTTCATCTGAAAATCTCCATAGCCCTTACATGTATACAGCTCTACTCATGCAGAGCTCTAACTACACTGTCAGGAGCCTTGTCCCAGACTAGTGCTGGGCTGAAACCTGCCCCATATTTTCAGGAACTTTTTCTCTCCCTGTGAAAGGAGCATTGTTTTTTCTGCCTCTTTCACAGGGGGGGGGGGGGATTTGGAGAATTTTCTCCTTGGGGAGTTCTTAGTGAATGCTTATTGGAGACCATGTGACCTTACCCTCTCTAATAATCATCCAGTAAGCACTCCTGGGCTCCTGAAAATGCCAGGGGTGTGTTAAAAGAAAAAGAAACAGAAAAAAGACCCCTCAACAACTGGCTACATTTAAAAAGGTATATGGAAAACCTGTCCCCCTCCTCAAGTAGAAAATTCTCTGGAATTCTCACCTCTCCCAGCCTCTTTCACCCGAGTTTTCATTCCCCCCCCAAATGCCAAAAATGGAATGGTCGAAATTTTCATCACAGCCCTATACCACACACATGTTGTTGTATGCATGTACAGAGCTACATGCCTACACTCTATTCAGTCCTTCAAATGAACACATGTATGTCAGAGACATGTTCTCACTTTCTCATCCACCCTAAGTATATTAATATAATGTCTTGATGGAATCTTATTCTCCCTCATGCAGCCCATCTGGTTCAAACTGGAGTGGGGAGAGACACTTTTAGGCACTCTCTACATAAAGAGGATTCTCCTTGCGGAGGGGTTGAATGCAATCGATGTGTAAGGAAGGAAATTAGAGTACAAGTGACAAAAAACTCACCTCAAATGTTGTTGAACACAACTGATGATGACATATATTATATTATGGTGATGGTGGCACTGATGGTAAACATGGTTTTCTTCTCCATGACCATCGCATCTGCTCAGAGCTATCTAGCAAAGCTCTCTCATGTGGTAAGGGGATGGTGTTTCCTTTCCCTTTCCCCCCCCTTTTTTTTTTACATTCTAGTTCATCTGAGGAGTTGGACAACCTGCTGTGACCAGTTTGCAAAGCACTTTGCAGATAAAATTGCTCTCATCATGGACATGAGTGTCATGGCAGTTTCTGTGGAAATATCCGAATGTGCTGCTTGTCCAGTTAGAGTGGATCAATTTTGATTAGTTTCTCCTGAGGAGGCAGACAAGCTTGAACCTATAGGTCTTTGTGGAATGGACACACCATTCCTATTCAAGACAACCGTAGGCTGTTGTACTCATAGTCATAGTTCGCAAGAATAAACTTCTATATAATTATTACTGTTTGTAACTATTTCAGTACATGCTCACTATAGGGTGTTGTGGGGATTCTCACTTTAGCAATTATGAATACAAAATGAGGCAATGGTAGTCCTCTGTTTAATTGGAATAGGATCAGTGCATAAGTGATGTATGGCTAGAATTGATATTCTGTATTAATTAATCATGTGTAAAAGGGTGTGCAATCTTGTTTATGAAGAAGTGTCCAGTATGTGGGCTTTTGCAGCTGATCCTATCCATTCTTGGAAATGTGTTCTAGATATGAATGGATGGAGTCACCTAAGCCCATGCTCGGCTGGACTCATGGAGTCACCACTGCTGCTCACACCCACTCACAGGGCTGTGTGATCCCTGGAAGGCTCAGTGAACACTCTAGGACCATCCCACAACCAACTGCTTCTTGGTGCAAGCCATTATTTTTAAACAATTTTCATATATTTAATGGTGCACAAAAAGGCAGCTGTATAGGGCCATTTCCACAACATTAAAGGCATTTTGGAGGGGAGGCTTTATGCCTCTAATGTTGCAGAAATGGCCCTTTTCCGCTGTTAGTTTGCACAACATTATGGAGCCCCCATATTGCATAAAAATGGTGGCTTGCATTGAGGAGTGGACAGCTGTGGGGAGCTCTAGACTGCATGGTGCTCAACAAGCATGCCCACAAACACCCTCCGTCTCAGCAAGTGGGGTCTAGGGGGGAGAGCAGGCATGGATATGTCTCCTGGACTCCTGTACCCAGTCGGATGCTAGTGATATTCTTAATTCCAGTGCATTCCAGTGCATTATGTAGGAATGCACTTTTGCATTCTCGCAGTAAAAATTCTTCACTCCCTGTTTAATGCTATTATGATGTTCTGGATACAAGAAGATGCTCATGATAGAAGAAGCATTTGTGTGTGTATGTATTTAAGGGTTTATATACTAGGGGTGTGCACGGACCCCCCGATCCGCTTCTCTTCCAGATCTGCAATTTGTGGATCGGTCCACTCTGCTCCGCCCCGCTCCACCTATAGTCCGCTGCGGAGCTCCGGATCCGGATTGGAGCTCCGCTTTTCCCCCCATAGGCTTGCATTGAAATCCAAAAAAGTATACAACTTTTTTTCTGTTAAAGTTAGAAACCTCAAGTTCGGCACCATGATAACTCATGGATGTATACACATGCATGCCAAGACTCAAGCCAATCCCATCATCCCCTGATTTTTGAGGAATTTATGAAAATCGGACACCCCATTTTCAGACATGGACTGTTCTCCGACATTTTGAGAGATAAAAAAAATGGAAGTGGGCACCCTCACAGATGCCATCTAGATCCACATTCATGCCAAGACTCAAGCAAATCCCATCATCCCCTGATTTTTGGCGGGGCTTTAACCTCTAACGCACCACCCATAACCCCTATTCACACCCCTTTAGATATCTCCGTCAATTTTCAAGTTAGAAACCTCAAACTCAGCACTATGATAGATTATCCATGGATACACATACTTGCCAAGACTCAAGCCAATCCCATCATCCCCTGATTTTTGGGGAATTTATGAAAATCGGATACCCCATTTTCAGACATGGACTGTTCTCCGACATTTTGACAGATAAAAAAAATGGAAGTGCGCACCCTCACAGATGCCATCTAGATCAACATTCATGCCAAGTTTCAAGCAAATCCCATCATCCCCTGATTTTTGGCGGGGCTTAAACCTTTTAACTCCCCCAAATCAAGTCCCATGCTACAACTATGTCAATTTGCACGTCAGAAACCTCACGTTTGGTCCCATGACAGCTTATCCATGTGTCCACATGGACACCAAGTTTCAAGCAAATCCCATCACCCCTGATTTTTGGGGAATTTATGAATATCGGACACCCCAGTATCTCAGGGATTTAAAGCTGCAGACAGCTCAATGGAGCCATTTCAAAGGAAATCCCAACATGCCATGAATTGGGGAGTAGAGATAAACCTAAATATGAATCTTCTTCCACACTTGAAAAATGTATTTGGAACTTCCAAAAGTCTAAGTGAGCGCAGGAAGGACTTATCCCCTCAGTCAAAGCAAGACACACACAAACCATCCCTGCGAGGCAGGCAGGGAAGGAGGGAGGGAAGGCAGGCAGGCAGCAGACATTTCTGGGGGCACAAGGAAGTGAGCCAAGGATAGTTTCAAAGCCAGTAATGCAAACCATCCCTGTGAGGTGGGAGCAGCACAGAGAGATGCCTTTTCTTTTGCATCCCATAACTACTAGGAGGCTAGAAGGATAAGAGTAAAGCTTTGTGATCCTTGCTTCAGAGTTGATTGACTGCACTGTGATCACAGCCATTACTAAAAAACAAAATAATAATGTTAATAATAGCAGTACTAATTAATATTAATAGCAATAATAATAACAACAACAACAATAAGGAGTTGAACCACAATGAAAGCCTGCCTGACTTCACTGAAGAGGAAAAGCCAGGAGAGCTTGGGCTATGGGGTGTAAAATGGAATAAATAAATAAATAAATAAATAAAGGAGGGGTGGAATTAAAAGCAGCAGTGCTGCTGAATAAACAACAAGAAGAATTTTTTAAAAAAGGCTATATCTGTCTTTTACCAGTAAGAGGGAAGTGGACGTGCCCAAGGGGAGGGGGATTAAGAAGTAACCTTTCATTTCAACTCATGAAAGGCATTAGCTCAGCTGCTTCTATGCCAAGAAGCTACCTGTTACTTCAACTCATGACAGGCATTAGCTTCAGCACAGGGCACGTCCACATGCCCTAGGGGAGCTCATCCCCTTGCACCACATCTATTCAGTTGTTCCCCAAGGTTATGGTGGGGAGCAGTGCTGTGTTTCCTATCTGTTATTTATTTACTTAGTATATGATTTCAGGTTGTGTTTGTGCATTTGGTGGGGCTACTGTTTTAAAAAACACTGGGAAAAGTCTGTTCAGAGTAGAAAGAGAAGTTTCCCAGAATCCCAAGTTACCCATTTTGCCTATCCCCTCCTCCACCTTTGGGATCATGTGATCATGACCAGGAGTTGACTCTGCCCCTCAGCACTTCAAAAAGGTACCTTTTCCCGGTTTTTTACATATTTTTTCCAAAAATTCTAGCAAGCGAACTGCAACATGCAGAGAGGTGAGAGTAGTCTCAAAATGACCCCCAGCCATGACTCTCTAAGCACAAGAAGTTTCAGAAAGATAGCTTAAAAAACAGCACAGGTATCCCCTTTTCTTTTCCGCAATGCAATCCTATGGGCAAAATTTTTCAAAATGGTGATTGGAGCGCTCCGCGGAAAGAGAAGCGCTCTGCCTATGGGCGCTTCTCTTCGTCGTGCTTCTAAGTAGGCATGTGCTCCGCTCCGATTAGGAGCGGAGAAGCAGTAGCGGATTGGCCTGCTCCGCCTTACCCAGAGGCGGAGTAGAAGCGGACCACGGACCCCTAGAAGCAAGGCGAAGAGAAGCGGCCATTTTTCGGAGCTCCTAGTTAAGGCGGAACACTCCGATCGCCATCTTGAAACATTTCGCCCATAGGATTGCATTGCGGAAAACAATCGGGGATAACTGGGTTGATTTTTAAGCTATCGTTCTGAAAATTCTTGTGCACAGAGAGTCGTGGATGGGGGTCATTTTGAGACTACTCTCACCTCTCTGTGTCATGTGGTTCGCGTGCTATATTTTTAAAAAAATCAGGTAAACAAACATTACAAACAGGGACAGCGCGGGTCAAACGGAGGTTTTCGCCCATAGGATTGCATTGCGGAAAACAATCGGGGATAACTGGGTTAATTTTTAAGCTATCATTCTGAAAATTCTTGTGCACAGAGAGTCGTGGATGGGGGTCATTTTGAGACTACTCTCACCTCTCTGCGTGGTGCAGGTCGCGCGCTAGAATTTTTTAAAAAATCGGCGGGAAAAATACCTTTTTCAAAGTGCTGAGGCGCAGAGTCAGCTCCCGGTCAAGATCACATGATCCCAAAGTTAGAGGAGGGCATAGGCAAAATGGGTAACTTGGGATTCTGGGAAACTTCTCTTTCTTCATCTGAACGGACTTTTCCCAGTGTTTTTTAACACAGTAGCCCCACCAAATGCACAAACACAACCTGAAATCATATACTAAGCCAAGAATAAGAGATAGAAACACAGCACTGCTACCCACCCTAACTTTCGGGAACAACTGAATAGATGTGGTGCAAGGGGATGAGCTCCCCTAGGGCATCTCATCGTGGACGTGCCCCCACTCTCTCCTGCACTGGAAGGCCATTAGAGCCTTCCAAAGAGAGTAAAACGGTGGAGCAATGCCTATCATGAGTCGAAGTGAGCGTTTACTTCTTAGTGGTGGAGCGATGCCTATTATGAGTTGAAGTGAGCGTTTACTTCTCAATCTCAGAGCTGTTGTTGAAGCAATGGCTTTCTTGAGCTGAACTGGCAGCTGCTTCCCCCTCCCCCGGGCACGTCCCCCTATTGCTGGTAAAAGACAGATATAGCCTTTTTAAAAAAATTCTTCTTGCTGTTTATTGAGCAACACTGCTGCTTTTAATTCCACCCCTCCTTTGTTTATTTATTGATTTATTCCATTTTATATGCATTACTGGCTTATCCTTGGCTCACTTCCTTATGCCCCCAGAAATGCCAGCTGCATGCCTGCCTGCCTGCCTTCCCTCCCTCCTCCCCTGCCCACCTCGCAGGGATGTTGTGTGTGTGCGCCTTTGATTCAGGGGAGAAGTCCTTCCTGCGCTCACTTGGAGTTTTGGAAGTTCCAAATTTTGCAGGTTTAAGCCCCGCCAAAAAACAGGGGATGATGGGACTGCCTTGAGTCTCGGCGTGCGGCGTATGTATCCCTGGATAAGCTTTCATGGTGGTGAGTTTGAGGGGTTTTTTTAACGTGCAAAATTGAGGGAGCTATGGAAAGGGGTGTTGGATTTTCATAAATTCCCCAAAAATCAGGGGATGATGGGACTGCTTTGAGTCTCGGCGTGCGTATGTATCCCTGGATAAGCTTTCATGGTGGCGAGTTTGAGGTTTCTAACGTGCAAATTGACGGAGCTATGGAAAGGGGTGTGAATGGGGTGCCCGATTTTCAAAAATTCCCCAAAAATCAGGGGATGATGGGACTGCCTTGAGTCTCAGCGTGCGTATGTATCCCTGGATAAGCTTTCATGGTGGTGAGTTTGAGGTTTCTAACATGCAAATTGACAGAGCTATGGAAAGGGGTGTGAATGGGTGCCCGATTTTCAAAAAATTCCCAAAAATCAGGGGATGATGGGATTGCTTTGAAACTTGGCGTGCATGTGTATACCCCCATAAGGTGTCATGGTGCCAAACGTGAGGTTTCTAACTTGAACAGAAAAAAAGTTGTATAATTTTTTAGCTTTCAATGCAAGCCTATGGGGGGGGAAACGGAGCTCCGATCCGGATCCGGAGCTCCGAGCGGAGCGGAGCGGAAGTGGGCGGAGCGGGGGCGGGGCGAAGCGGCCCGCTCCAAAAATCGCAGATCTGCAAGTGAAACGGAGCGGGGGGTCCGTGCACACCCCTACTTCTAAGGGTCCACGGTCCATTTCTACTCCACCTCTGGGCAAGGCGGAGCAGGCCAATTCGCTTCTGATTCTCCAATTCTAATCGGAGCACACCTCTATTATATACTGCTTTTAAATTACATATTGTTTCAACTTGGTTCATCATTTAATTTGTTTCTAGCTGTGCATATTACTGTTTTATACTGTATGCTTTTATCTGTACTCCGCCCTGAGATCTTAGTGATATAGGGCGGGATATAACTGTTTAAAATAAATAAATAAATACCACCTTTATGTAAAACTCACCAAGGTTAGGTACAACAAATTAAAAAAAAACCCAATAAAAACAATAACTTAAGCGTCAAAACCAGCAATAAATCTAGCATTAAAAATAGCAACAAAGACCGCTAAAAACAATTAAAAAGGCCAAATTGGACCAATCACAGCTCCAAGGGGATACATTTCACAATTTGTGAATAATACAGGGGAAAGCCCTCTCACATGTGTCCATCGAGCGGGCATCTGAGACTGATGCTGTCCTCACAATTTCTTCCCTTGTATATCTTAATAGCTAGAAAAGTTCATAGTAAGGCAGGTGTTTCCTTAACTAGTCAGCCCCTCGGCTGTTTAGGGCTTCAAAGGTTAAAACTAGCATTGTGCTGAAAATTTCTCCCATTCTTTTTCAACCACTCTTACTCAATTTGATGGAAGAGAAATTGCTTTTGAAAAGAAATTAAATGTTGAAAAGATTTCAGAGAAATTTGCATGGGTTGGCTTTGGATTTCTTGGCTTTATCTTACTTAGGAAGTGGCCGAGGAGTGAGCACAAGTGTCCTCTTTTTCATTTTACAATCATCTCTTTGGCAGCCTGTAGCCTCCTCAGCTTCCTTGGAGTTAGGTGACAAAGAGCAATAGAGCTGGGTGTTATCCATATATTTGTGGCACCTTGGTCCAAAGCTCTGGCTGATCTTTCCCAAGGGCTTCCTGTAGATATTAAATAACATAGGAACCAAAATAGAATCCTGTAAGATAGGGCTATATTCCTCCCTTTAGTTTCAAGCATAGGTCATCCATAAAGGTGACCAAAGCAGTCTCAGTACTATATTTAATTAGTGCAATTTAATCAGTCAGGAAGGACCAGGTACAAATAAACAGGCGGTATCCCTCCCATACACCTTGTCCATATCCTCAACATCTACAAGCTAAAAAATCTTCAACACAACTGGACAAGTGGTTGTCCAAGTTACATCACTGACCTGTCACAATAGTGGAGTCCAAATCAAAGTAGATTGGAGTGTTTTCATCTGCAAAGATGAAGCAATTTGCTCCTTCCCTCCAGAATCCTGGTGAATATGTTATTCCCCTAGACTAACAAAATACCTTGAGCCAAACCTGCGATAAATGGTAGAGAATTCAGGGCAGGTTTTCTTGAATGTTTCTTATTTTGCAGAGATGAACCATCAACATTCTCCAAACACCTGTAATAGAAATTTAATCTTTATATTCAATCACCATAGAACATTGAACTTTATGCATATTTATTTAATTTTATGCAATTATACTGGGATGGATTGCTTCTTTTCGCAGCATTAAAGATCTGACACTACAAATCTTGAAGGATAAAGCAGTCACAAAATGTTACTTTGCCAATATGTTGTATTGGTTTATAAAGTACTGTCATGAAATATGTATCTCCAAGAATACATTAATGAACTCAACACTTATAACCTGCAGCAAAATAATAATACTTTTTGAACCCAAAATGTGTTCGCTTCTAATATTTCCAGAAAGACAGATACAGCACTTCATAGAATTGCAAAGCCCTGAAAAATGGAAGCACATTGCTTTTGAAAATCTGAAATAGCAACATTTTTTTAAAAAAAAATCCAGTGTAAATAAATAGGGTGATTTTTTTAAAAAGAAGAAGAAGAAAACTCAATGAGGAGTATTAGTGCAAGTCATATCTTCCTTTCTCATATTTACATTCAGAATTTTAATGGCACTTGACTCTGAACTCATTCCAGTAAAGCGGAAAATTAATATTTTAATATGTCTACCTCTCCAGCAACTAGAAAGAAGCAAAGTGGAATAAATAGTAGAGAAGAAAATGTTTTGCTATTTAATACATATATATTAAATATGAATATGTATAGTACCCTACCATCCAACGTCTGCCTCAGGCTGCCTGTTTGTTATATACTTAAATCACTGCAGGAGACACTGTAGCAATTATTTTTCAAGTATACACAAAAGACAGCAACAGCAACTGATTATTCGATTTTCCTGTAAATATTTTCACCATGTCAATCTGAGGTTTGCAATGTGCCTAATAAGTCATTACGCAAACAAAGGGTACAGCCATGAAATGGCTACAATTCCCCCCACCCCAAACAGAGGAACAGGTAAGGAAAACATGCAGAAGAAAAATTCCAGAGCCGGTCTGCAACTTCAGCCAATGCCTGTTCATTTTATTCTGCCTGAGGTGGACTATATCCGCTGCACACATTTGATCTACATCGCTTAAGCTTTAATTGCATCTTTTTTCCCAAAAAGGTGAATGCTTGAATAACGCAAGCAGTAAAAGTCAGTTTTATGGCTGGCAGTATAGGTAGGTGGACAGATTTTAAACTGAATACATGTTTTTACAGACATGTTGCTGATATTAAGGAATATTCCTAGCCTTCGGAAGGGCTAATTATACAGTCAAGAGCTGGAATCGCTGCGGCCCTTTATTTTTCAATTTGGTTTGAATTGACAGGGGTTGCAAGAACTGTGAAAAGAGACAATGAAAGTGTTGGCTAATGTTAGGGATACAGTTGCCAGGATCTGTGTGAACTTTGCCCCCTACCTCTAGCTCTGCCAACATACCTCCGAGTTAATTTGAAACAACCTTGCTATTTCAGCAGTGAGCATCTCTTAGAGGAATAAAATGGGGGGAAATTAGAAGCATTAATTCAGCAGGAAGTGTTTGAAGTGCTAATGGAAATCCAACCACGATGTGTGAGCCCAACCCATGACCCTTCTAGCTGGTGAAAAGCAGACATGAGCTTCTTAACTACTTGTATCAGAAATTGTTTAGGACACTTAAAAGAGAAAGTAAAAAAAAACCCTGTGCTCTCTAAACTATGGAGTTTAACTATTTCTTCCTGCATCATTCAACTCTACTAATTATCCCTCACAACCTGTCAGCTCACCACTTCAATATCCTCAGCCAATCTTGGAGAAACGTCCAACGTGATATTCTACAGAGCATCTTCAGGTGGCACTAACAAATTATGTGAGGTTAACCATGGTCTTCTCCCAGCTCATCATATTTCTATTTCAGCAACACTTGACAGTTGTTGTGCTCTGCTGGCTGATTTTTGTATGTTTAGCAAGAGTGGACCTGGGGGAGGAAAGATGCAGTCCCTTCAGCACTGAACACCGACTCAAATGCAATCTGTGGTCCAGCTTGCAATGTAATTTAAGGATTTTAAAAAAAGTTCAACAAGCATGCATAGATTTTTAAAATGTGCATGAAATAAATCCAATATTTTTAAAAAATTTCACAAACATGTTTTAATCAATAGTAGAATAATGTTTACCTATCAAAGATGCGCCCAAGGGATGCATACCTTGGGGAAAATATGCACGGAAATACAAATGGATTTTCATGCAGGAAGAAGAAGAAGAAGAAGAAGAAGAAGAAGAAGAAGAAGAAGAAGAAGAAGAAGAAGAAGAAGGCTTGCAATCTGATATGGATACAAGATAGAATGAGCGTCAAGATGGAATTTGGAGAACTGTGGTGAGCTAATGTTTTGCATGTATGCCCATCCTTAACTTAAGGTCTTCTGTCACTTAAACTTCTTCTTTGAGCCAAGTTTTCACATACTGCCTAAAACAATACTGTGTTGGGGCCTGAACAAATTTATCGTTATTTGGAACTACCTTCAAGGATAACAGAAAATGTGCTGTACTCTATTTTTATTTATTATATTAGTTTGCTTTTCTGCCAAAAGGCCTTCAAAGTGGTGCTAAAAGGAAAGATAGCAACAACCACTCAAGATTGAGAGCTCCATCACACCGGTGGTTTAACGCACTCTCGCCACATCTGGTATCTGGTAATGCAGCACAGGACTCACATGAAGGTCATGTAATGTCCTGCACCGATCTCACCTCTTTTCCTCCATTTGCATATTATTTTGGTGCAGGGAAAGTCTGGATTATTTTCCCCAAGCATATTTAATGCACCCTTAAGCCTCTGTGTATTGCTTCCTCTCACTTTTTCCTTTGTTGAGGGCATGTGCTTTGAATGGAGTCTTGCTGATGAAAGGAGAAGGCGGGGCAGTTCTTCTCCTCCAGCACTCCATTGAATGGACTTTTAATTGCTGCAACCCCACTCTTATTGCCCGCAGAAACAGAGCCCATCCCATGAAATGTTAAATCAGTACATTGCTAGATGATGAACTGGAGAGGGAAGGAGAAAGGGCAGGATGGGATGGGTACAATAGCAGCAGGATAATAATAATAATAATAATAATAATAATAATAATAATAATAATAATAATAATAATTTATTCCCTACCCGCCTCTCCATTTTGACCAAGGCAGGGAACAACAATAAGTGATAAAATACATAAAACTGAATTAAAACATAATATACATTGTTAAAAACATCCTTAAAAAACAACCTAAAACAATCTAAAAACATCTTAAAATTCCACTGGATAGGCCTGCCAGAAAAGATCAGTCTTTATAGCTTTTTTGAATGCTAGTAGACTGTTAAGTTGATGAGTTTCCTCGGGCAGGCCATTCCACAGTCTGGGAACAGCAGAAGAGAAGGTCCTCTGGGTAACAGTTGTTAATCTAGTTTTTGCTAGCTGAAGTGGATTTTTCCCAGAGGACCTGAGGATACGAGGTGGATTGTGTGGGAGAAGGCGATCCTGCAGGTAGCCTGGACCCAAACCATGTAGGGCTTTAAAGGTAATAACCAACACTTATACTTCGCTCAGAAACTAATTGGCAATCAGTGAAGAGATTTTAAAACTGGTGTAATATGGTCACGCCTAGGTGTACGGGTGACCAGGCTGGCTGCCATATTTTGAACTAGTTGTCTGGACTAGGCACAAAGGTAGCCCAATGTAGAGCACATTGCAGAAGTCGAGCCTTGAAGTTACCAGCGCATGCACTACCGTCTTTAGGTCTTCTTACTCGAGGAAGGGGCGCAGCTGGCATATCAGCTGAAGCTGAAACAAGTGAAAAGAGAGTGTTCACTAATTCTTTCTGGAGAAGACGACAGGTGCAGGCAGAGGGAGGAAGACAGGCTCAGGCAGAAGAAACAGCAGGGCCTGCTCCAGTTGGATACTACCACCAGGCTTTCATTGTGAC
The DNA here is from genome assembly GCF_023053635.1 of Elgaria multicarinata webbii. Classification (NCBI taxonomy): domain Eukaryota; kingdom Metazoa; phylum Chordata; class Lepidosauria; order Squamata; family Anguidae; genus Elgaria; species Elgaria multicarinata. Next base: position 137,162,941 of record NC_086171.1, read on the forward strand.
CCTAGTTGGTTTGCCCCTCCTTCAGGAGATGAAAGGGCCTTGCTGCTGGTCTTCTTATTTTTCCCCCTCTGTCTCCCCCTTCCCTCCCCATCTCCTTTTTCTTGTGTGTCATGTCTTTTTAAAAATAGCAAGCCTATTAGGGATATCAGTAATTACTGTCTTCTTTGCTGATTGATTGTAAGCCACTCCGGGAGCTATTTTTGGCTGAGGAATGGGGTAAAAAATATGATAGATAAATAAATACATATTTTATTTATGCAACTTTCCCCCGTTTGTTTTTGTGCAATTTTCTTAATTTGCACAAATTTCCCCTGAAGACTGAAAGCCTCACTTTTGGCAATTAAGGCAAGTTGTGCAAATTAGGAAATTTGTATAAATTCAGGAAAATCTGTGCATATTTCACCTTTGAGAGCTGCTCAATTTGTGAAGTTTTTCCATTTGCACAGGGTGAACGCCAATTGCAAATGTTAACAGGGTTCAGGCATAATAAGGCAGGAGAACATTCAGAGAATCCTAGCAATTTCAAACATCACTTGTTCACCGGTTCCTACATTTGCCAGCAGTGTCGGTGGCAGGAGCCAGGAACTCACATTTGACCACATGGGAAGTTACAGGATCTGTAGCAAGCCAGTATATCTCCTTATGTCAAAATTAATCAAGGAGAGTTTTCAATGGTCTAGCATGAAGTTGCTTATCCAATTCTAGAGAAACAGAGACCTAAATGTAATGTACAGTTGATGTAGCTGTACAAAACTAGAAATGAAGGCATAAATGGTAAATCACATCAATTTATCCTTAGTTATTGACCTTGGTTTTTTTAATTCTTCCATTCCTAAATGCAAATAATTACAAAGAAAATAAATAAATGGCAAACTGATGAACAATATTCTTGATATATAGGGGATCAGGCCCTTTTTCTGAGTAGAAACATGTCCTCCATTTTGTGGTTATTTGCATCTGTAAATTAGTTTTTCTTCTTGGATTCTTTATGACTCCCTAGTTGCTTGTAAAATGTATGCACGTTTATCCTTTGAGATAGAATAGCAAGTAATGCTTTGTTCAGCTTCATACAAATTATGATGCTCTTTAATAATACATTATGGTTCTTCCATAGATAAGTGTCTCTTTGACAATATTATAGAATCATAACATGAATGTTGAAGATAGTAGCTTCTTAAAGATAACTTTCAACCCAATTGATTTATGGAGAAAGTACCTAGAAAGTAAATGCTCTCCGCCCATTTTCTGTGTAATATATTTATCCTATGCTAGGGAGTCCAGGGAAATTTTTTAATGTCTGTTTCACAAATTTGTTTGAGTAGTTCTAATTGGGCACCATTTCATACAGGTCATTATTCATAGTAGTGTCCTTCTGGAGCTCATTTCTAAATATACCAGGAAAATATTACTTACATGCAAAGTTTCTGACCTGTAACTGGGAAACAGAAGTAAAATATATAACTCTGCATCAGTAATTTCATCTCAGCATTCTTTTCAGTGAAAAGGCTTTGTTTGGGTAGGTAAATCAAATAAACATAACAAGAACTATAATTACAATGGCTTTTTAAAAATGCAGTAGTGGTGGTGGAGGGAACAATTTTGGCTTTACAAATTAAACAACCCTCATTTCACTAAAAAGAGGAAGAGGAAGAGGAAGAGGAAGAGGAAGAAGAAGAAGAAGAAGAAGAAGAAGAAGAAGAAGAAGAAGAAGAAGAAGAAGAAGAAGAAGAAGAAGATTGAATTATCAGCGTTGAGCCAAAAGAAGGGGTTGGTATTAATGAAAAATATGTTTATGTCACCTACAAAGCTTCCCTCCTTTTGGTGATTTTTCTGGGGGACATCAATGTGGGAAATAATGGCTGTTCCTGATGTAACTTGGCAGCAAAGAACCATTGCATTACCAACAGGGACATTTCCTCCTGTCCCACATGAATTTAAATTGAGGTTAATGAGGCATTGGCTTTGATTGCCTTCACCAACACTGTTGTGTAGCCCAATCTGCTTGACTATGTGGTACAATGAATGTGACATTCCTTACACAATCTATGGCTGGTTGGATCGCCTGGGGAAGAAGAAAAGCCAAGGAGAAATGGCACTGATCCATCATCAAAGAGGAAAAGAAGAGCTACAAATTGGTGTGAAGAGTGGGGGAATCTGTTTTTAGAGGACTGCCAAATAATCTTTTATGTTTGTGGGCAAAAATATTTGTAGGTAAAAAAAACAACAATGTTGCAGCTTTTGGAAATTCATATAAAATGAAATGCCTGGCTGCAAGAAGGGGAACTGAATTATATCTGAAATTCAACTCTGCCTTCTCTTCCTATATTATCTAGGGGAAAGTACCTCTGTCTTGACCTGACATCCTAAGATCTTCTGTTGTGGACATTCTCCAAGTACTAACTTTAGCTAATGGGTGCCATGTATTTACAAAGGAGAGAACCTTTTCTGCAGAGTTGCCTCGACTCTGGGATACTCTCTCAAAAAGGCTTGACCCATGTCACTGGCACTAAAATCTCTTCTGTCCGACCTACCCAGTCGAATTTCTGAAAAGATTTAAGGATTTGAATAATGTATTTGTTTTATGTTTTTAATCAGTTTTATGTATTTTATATTTTTGTTTTCAATGCTGTTCTCCACCTTGATCCAGAGGGAGAGGCGGGTAAGCTATTATTATTATTATTATTATTATTATTATTATTATTATTATTATTATTCATCTAGATTAAGACCTTCCTAGTTGCCAGGACATTTTAGAGGAAATTGTCCTCTATTTTTATGCTTTAGTCTCTTTTTATTCTGCTTAATTAGTTACTACATTTTGTTGTGTTGATTTGACACTATTATATTCAATTGATATGTTTTTTAAATAGTTTTGTTCACACTTTTGAACATCGCCTCCAAATCCTTTCCATTAAGGGTGGTGAAGAAATAGCTAAACAATAATATTTTTTTAGCATTGGCTACCACTGAAGGAGACAGGGAAAGAGCTAGAATCAAATGGCAAGCATAATACTGTATATATAATCTGTGCTTATAGCATAACATATAATCTACGTTAGCATGGCCCCCACTGTATGGTTTGTCCCAAACACATGGAAACTCACTGTATACACCAGTTACTGGGGAACATGGGTGGGATTGTGCTGTTGCACACTGTATAGTTGATGGGGATCATGGGTAGGAGGGTGCTGTAGCACCGTGTCCTGCTTGTGGGTCTCTGGTTGACAGCTGGTTGGGCAATGAATCATAGAATCATAGAATAGCAGAGTTGGAAGTGGCCTACAAGGCCATTGAGTCCAACCCCCTGCTCAATGCAGGAATCCACCCTAAAGCATCCCTGACAGATGGTTGTCCAGCTGCCTCTTGAAGGCCTCTAGTGTGGGAGAGCCCACAACCTCCCTAGGTAACTGATTCCACCGTCGCACTGCTCTAACAGTCAGGAAGTTTTTCCTGATGTCCAGCCGGAATCTGGCTTCCTTTAACTTGAGCCCGTTATTCTGTGTCCGTGTGTGAACAGAGTGCTGGACTAGATGGTTTGATCCAGCATGGCTCTTCTTATGTTCTTACTTCCAGCAGAAGATATTAGTTACTGTGTATCAGAAGCAAGCAAGCAAAGAAGAAATGATACTGAGGTGAATGAGAGATGGTCCTTGAACAAACAAAAGACTCAAGTGGTTGATAGATATCCCCTGGTTTATCACTGCCCTATAGCCACAACATGTTCAGAATGTAAATGAGAAGATTGGTTATCAGCAAGGACGGGTAAATCTGTCAAGCTTTATTTCACTTACATTCTCATTTTTTCTCACCATTGCTAAATTTATGCAGTCCTGATTCCAAACTGGAGTGCAATTTTTTTTCTACTGTGCACAAAACTATGTATGTATTTCCATGTGCATTGTATGCATTGTTTTAAATGCATGCATTCTGTGCATGCTTTCAAAGGTACACATATCTCAAATAAGTTTTCCATTGTATATAGTGTTTTTGTGCACACGTTGTCAAAGATATGCCCTGTTTGCATGCATTTTTGAAAGGTATGGCTTTTTTTTTTAATAAGCATGTTCTTTTTCATTTTGTTTTCTTTTTGAACTGCATCACACACTTTGGAAACGTGTGGATTTCGAAGGCAAACTGTCTTGCATTCAGCAGACATTTTTGTGCTAAAGAGCAGTACTAGACATTTTGCCATTGCTTCTTGAAGCACATAATGTCCTTAGAAATATTCAATATAATTTTGAAGTGCTACAAAACATGACATCATGGTCATTATTCACAGCAAGATGATGATGATGATGATTGCATCTATCCTTTAGGGACCTCACCAAGATGTATAACTAATCCTTTCCCTTACAGTAAGAGGACAGTATGGTAGGACCAATACTCTGTCACACCATCAATCAAGAATAACAAAATGCTCTTGAGAATTAAAGAGCACTTTAAATATTGTTTGTTATTTCCACCGTACCTGTCCAGGAGGGGGAGAACAGAAAGGAGTGAAAATGTGTGAAAAGATATTGACTACATTTCTTAGAGTGGCTTGAAAATATGACAGAACAGAGCATTTTGTTTGTTTGTTCAAGAGCCAAGCAACTGAGCAGAGTATCATCTCTGCTCTTTATTTCAAATCATTTATTTCAAAACCTGCTCAATGACATCCTGTTTCAAAACTCAGCTCCAAAAGCTAGATGCAATATTAGGGCACTTCCTTAGGCTGCAAAGACTAGGTCTAGTTTTTGTTGTATGGGACATATTGTTTTTAAGCAGATAAAAATATTGTGGTCTCCTTACATCCCCCTGCACAGGATTCTCATTCCAAACATTCATATAGTTGATGGAACATTCAACCCAGCCCCATACAAACACATAGGGTGACCATACGGAAAGGAGGACAGGGCTCCTGGATCTTTAACAGTTGTATTGAAAAGGGAATTTCAGCTGGTGTCATTTGTAGCACTTAGTGAAATGCCCTCTTCATCACGACAGTTAAAGCTGCAGGAGGCCAGCCCTGTTCCCACAGGGCTCCACATCCAGCAATCCCGCTTCTCCCCCAGATCTCCCCCTCCTTTCCCCCCAGGCATGGAAAAATCTCTTCTCTCCTATGAGAGAGAAGAGGATTTCATCTTCTTTCCCCACCCTTCCTTCTTTTCTCAATTGAATTACATTGCAGGGCATTTGATGGAGTTACTGCTGGAGTGAGAAGGGCTAACCCTCCAAGCGCTGTGACCTCCTCAGAAAATTGTCCCATCCCACAGTGCAACCAGGCTTTTAAAAAGCTTCCATAGTGCCAATTGTTGTTGTTTTTTAAACCCCAATTCCGGGGGTGGGGGGGTGGAAGAGGAGGAGGTGTGTGGGGGTCTAGGCAATGATATTGAGGGGTCATATACCAGTAGTGGGGTTCCCCTCACTTTGGCATCCACATTAGGATGTGGTCCTATTTATTGCTGGTGCATGACCCCGAATGTGCTTGCCCGAAGCCAGTTCAGCAGGCCATAAACATTCCTGCTTTGGGGCATTCAACTCTCTTCATATAAATCACCTTGTGGTGATCTTTGCAACCATGCCATTAAAGTGGGTGAGCATTGTGTTATCCATATTGCAAATGAGAGCTAAAAGAATGGCTTCTTTGAAGCCACTTCGTTCTTGAGAATTGAACCAGAGATGTCCTTGTCTGTAGCTCAGGCCAGATCTACACCAAGCAGGATATAGCATTATGAAAGAGGTATATAAAAGGCAGGAGCCATACCAAACAGGATATAGCACTATGGAAGTAGTATGAAAGAAGTATATAGTATGAGTCAATGGGCCCCAACACTTCTCAGTGCACTTCAATACTGCTATAAAGCAGCAATGTGGCTCCTGCCTTTTATATACCGCTTTCATAGTGCAATATCCTGCTTGATGTAGATGAGGCCTTAGACTCTTGGCCTTTGCGCTGCGGTAGGACTGGTAGGCTGAATTCCACAATTCTCCGGCTCAGCCACAGCTTGTTCTATCCCTGGTGCAAACCTTACAAAATTACAGTATTTTAGAACTGCAGTATTACATAGTAAGGCAAAGTGATTAGTTTCACCTTTCAAATGAAGAAATGGGCAGAGATTTTCAAATTCAACATAATCAGCAATCAGCAATTCTTTTACAGATTTATACATCTTCATACGATGAGGCACCTAATTATCACAACTTTCAATCATTAGATGCAAAGTGAGGATCTCAATGTATGATGGCAAATCTATACTTATTTGAAGAACCCAACAACTCTCTCTCTCTCTCTCTCTCTCTCTCTCTCTCTCTCTCTCTCTCTCTCTCTCTCTCATATAGGCCATAGCTAGACCTACAGTTTATCCCAGGATCATCCCGGGTTCGTCCCTGCCTGAGCGCTGGATGCCCTGTGTGGCACTTAGATGAACAGGTTTGACCCCAGGACAATCCTGGGATAAACCTTAGGTCTAGCTACAGCCATACATACACACACACACCACAAATAAGAACATAAGAAGAGCCATGCGGGATCAAACCAAGGGTCCATCTAGTCCAGCACTCTGTTCACACAATGGCCAACCAGCTGACAACAGGAAACCCACTGCCTGAAGAAAATTCTGCCTAGCCAAAATCGTCATCATCCTCCCATATGGTCTCTCCATTCCCCCCCCCCCATTTGGGGTGCCTTGTTAAGATTCATAGCATGAATTCTTAGAGTTGCATCAGGATTCATCTTTTGTCAAGGTTTCTAGGAGTTTAATATCAGAATGGGAAGTATATAGGTCATCCTTCCTATCAATGCATGCACATGAACATAAAGGCACCATGGGACTGACTGTGCTGAATATCCTTCTCCCAACTTCCACAATATTATTCATCCCCTGTGAAAGTGGAGGTAGGGATGGATGGAACTGTCAGTCAGGCCTTTGCTAGACCAGGGGTTATCCCGGGCTGATACCCGGGATCGCCCCTGTGCTTCCAGATGACACACAGGGGATCCTGGGCTCAGGCAGGGATCAACCCTTTCTGGCCCCGGGATAAAGCTTACCCCTTTGGGCCCGCTTTTTCTCGCACTCTCAGGGTGAGCCCGAGACTGCGAGAGTGTGGCCCGTTTTTGTGGCTTTTCCCGGCTCCGTACAATTATTCACGAGAAGCCGGGAGCCACGCACGGGGTGCAGTGCTCCCCAGGAGCACTGCGCCCATCGGGGGCAGGGTGGGGGGGAGCGGGGAAACCCAATTTTTTTAAAAAAAAAAACCTCCTTACCTTGGCGCACAAGCGTTCGGGTGCTTTGTTCCTTTAACTTGAGTCGCCTCACGTTATGTGTAGACGAGGGTGGGATCTCGTGTTATTGACAACACGAGATCACCCCTCCTCCATCCTGGGATATCCGGTAGGTCTAGCAAAGGCCTCAGTCAGTCAAGTTTATTGCTTTTGGCCAATGGCCTTTGCATAAAACAAATGACAACAACAATGACAGTATAATCAGACAAATATGGAAAAACAAAGAATTTACAGAAGTTAAACATAATGCATATAACACATGATAGACAAAATTTAAAAGTATAAAGTAGTATAAAATAGGGTGTAATAGATGATCAATAATTGATATGATGTAAATCAGATATGGTCAAATGCAACCCTTTACAATTGATGGCTATCTCTGCTACGTATTTCTATCTGATCTTTTTGGTAGCTGTGGCAAACAGAGCTACACGCCAGGTCACATATTTATCCATATCCACTAGTAGGTAAAAAAACACTTCCAGTGGGCTCTGGCAAGAACAGTTTTCAATTAGGGGTGTCACAAATCGAACTGTCATTCTTGGTCTCACCTAGAATATCAGGGTTTTTGAGATCAAGCTTGCCCTGTGTTTTAAAAAAATCAACATGAAAAATGCTTTTCATTAATTTATGTAATGCATGCATTAATGTATGCATTTTGGTGTGCATTTTTAAGTACACTCAATTTTAGATGAATGCACCCATTGGCTAAAACATGTTTGTGTGCATTTTGAAAATGTATGCACTTTTCTTTGCCCAGTTTTCCTGCTGTGTGTATATTGTCACATTCCTTTTTGTTTTGCAGTATTGCAAGCTCAGAAATGTATAGAATTTCAGCTGCAAATTGTGTTTGGGTTCACATTTGAATCCAGGAGGTGCCTACTGAGTAATGTCTGTTGTTGTGGCTTGACAAGGTGGACAGGACACTTGTTAGGGTTGGCTGGCCATGTGCTCTCTCAATCCGTGTTCCTCTTCACTTGTGAAATCTAACAGCCATGGATTGCCTCGGTGGCTTACTTTATTGTGACTGGAAGTAAAAAAGAGAGACCTAGTAATATTGATCCCTGGTTGGAAGTTAGAGTTGACGGTCATAAAACTACACCTTGTCCCTGCCCTAGTGCTGGGCCGAAACCTTTCGGAACCTTTCTCTCTCCCTTTGAAAAAGGCATTGGGTTTTTTCTGCCTCTTTTGTAGGGGGTGGGATCAGAGAACTTTCATCTTGGGGAGGGGGGGACAGGATTTCCACATACCTTTTTAAAGTGTAGCCATTTGCTGAAGGCCCTTCTTCCTATTTTCTAATTTTTCGAAACAACAACACCCCCTTCCTCAAGCATTTGGATGAGCCCAGCAGTTCTTAGTTCCTTAGCCCATGGACATATCTACACCAGCCATTAAATCTGGGCTAGTTTCCTGGGGGCAAGTGGGGATGGCCACAGGCTTTCCGCGGGATATTGGGAACTGCAGAAAACCGTATGTTTCCTGTGGTCCTGGGAGCATCCTGCAGACTGTGGGTGGTGTGGCCACTGATCCCACCTCTTCCTTTCCTCTCTGCGGGTAGCAGGGCTCTGAAAATGGGCACAGAGCTGTACAGGAAGGCTCTGTGGCCATGGGGGGTGGGGGAGGGAATGGGTTCAGGTTGTTTTTTTAACTCACTTTTTGGTGGAGCACAATTGTGCTCTGTGTTCCCTGTTAAAAAAAAAAAAAAGGCAGCCACAAAGTCCCTCTTCCCTTCCAGGACATCGCACAGCCGTTTGGATGCTGGGGGAGGATCACAGAAGCAGGTAAGTCCATGATCCTCCCCTTCCCTCTCTCTACACCCTCAGGTGTAGACATGCCCCATGTGACCTCTCCCTCTCTAATAAGCATCTGGTAAGCACTCTGCACTCCTAAAAATGCTGGGTGTGTTTAAAAAAGAAAGAAAAAGAAAGAAAAAAGAACCCTCAAAAACTGGCTAGGAGGAGGGCTTTCTCCGCTGTGGCACCCTGGTTGTGGAATGAGCTCCCCAGATAGGTTCGCTTGGCACCTACAGTGTACTCCTTCCGTCGCCAGCTGAAGACCTTTTTATTTTCTCAGTATTTTAACACCTAATTTAACTTAAATTTAAACTTTGCTGTTTTAATTCCATATTTTAACCTATATCAATTGTTGCTGTGTGGTTTTATCCTGGTTGTGCTTTTTATATTGTATTTTGTATTTGTGTTTTTAGATTGCTGGTTGTTTTTATGCTCTTTCTGGGTTTAATTTTTGTGAACTGCCCAGAGAGCTTTGGCTATTGGGCGTTATAAAAATGTAATAACTAAATAAATAAACTGGCTACATTTTAAAGGGTATGTGGAAAACCTGTTCCTCTCCCCAAGGAGACAATTCTCTGAAATTTTCACATCTCCCAGCCTCTTTTGCCTGAGTTTTTGTTTTCCCCCCACCCCACATGAAATGCCAAAAATGGAATGGTCAAAACTTTCAGCACAGCACTACCTTTCCCTCCCCCTGTCTCAGGCATTTTCCTTATATGGAGTGTTTGGAAGTACATCAATCAATTATATGCAGAGACAGTGTGTATTTGTATTATTCTATTTTTGAATTGCTGCAGAATTACTACAGAAGGATCCCAGTCCATTTGGGGGGCGGGGTTTGCTTTGGGGGGCACCAGCTTCACTCTGGATGACACCAGCCTCAGTTTGGACAAGCTCCAAATCTCCTCCAAAATAGCCTGATTCAGTTCTGGATACATGATCCTACCAAAGCAAATGCACTTCTCTCATTTCAGGGGCAAGCCAGCAACATAAGGTTAAAGGTAGGAAGTGAAGGAGAAACACAGAATAAGAAATCATGCTAGGCGGAACCCAGAAGAAGCAGGACATGGTGTAACAACAACTGGTGTAGAGAGTCTTACTGCCTCTGAACCTGGAGGTAACACATAGCCATCAGGGCTAGTAGTCCTTCAAATGGTTAACAGAATACTTTGGCCAGATCTACAACAAGCAGGATATGACACTTTGAAAATGGCTTGAAAACTGTATGTGGAGTGTTTCCTGGTCCCCAACAGTTGTCACTACTGTTATAAACCATTTTAAAGCAGTAGTTTAGATCCTGCCTTTATCAGTTATACTTCCTCAAGATTCAAGACCTGACCACTGTTGATGATGGAATGATACTGCCCAAGAAGGGCCACTGGTCTGAGCTGGGAGAAATGTTTATACTCCCATCATCTTGAATGCTAGGCTGAAAATTCAAATATTCAGACAACAGCTCGCCTGGATTCCAACCGTTGCAAAGGATAAATTGCTTGTTCATGAATCTAAATTGCAGACAAAATCGTAGCACTACAAGCCGTTCTTTTCTTAAAATTGAATGATGATGCTAGATATCTGCTATTCAAAGTATTAAAATCACTCGGATGTAAAATTGCAGGTGCGGTGTCAAGTACCCTGTGTTATTTCCACTTCTTTATTCAGATGAAAAATACACAACCCTCCTGGGCATCAGTAGATCTGCATCAAGGCTCCCCCCCTCCCCCGCACTGGCATGCAACCAGCATTTTCCTTAAGGGTGTGACAAGGAGAACTTGGCTGGGACCCCATGAAAGTGTGCTAATTAGAGCGCTCCTGTTGGTGGAAGCAGCTTATTTACATTTACCGCATGCTCCACCATATGTGCTTTAAAATTCCTATGTGGTATGTGTTTGGTGCAATTGCTGCCAGCAGCCAGTTTCTGAGATACGAGGCTATGTTGTTGGGGAAGATTGCTTTTTTTTTTTTTTTACTTATAACGGAGACCCACTTATTTCCAACCACATCTACTGATGCGTTTATGTATTCAGTATCCCAGCTTATAGGAGCGATTAGGAGGAGATCCAATTCTCAAAGTCATTAAATACTCACCCATCATGTATGTGGCAAAGTGGGCTTACAAAGATGCTTCCTTTCAGGGTGTTCTGCTTTTTCTAACCACATTTATGACATTGTATAGCAGGCTGAAATAAACTACTGCAGCCTTCCCTAGCCTGGTACCCTACGGATGTTTTAGACTATAGTGTCTAACATTCCTTTACATTGTTCATGCTAGCTGGGGCTGATGGGAGTTGAAGTCAAAACATTTGGAGAGGACCAAGTACAGGAAGGGTGAACTACTCCACAGTTGGAAGTATTTGCTAATGGAATTAAAATCATCTTAGAAGCAAGCAGAAACATTTACTTTATTGGATGAAATGGACTCAAAGATAACTGTCTTAGGCCTTACCTAGATGGGGTGAAATCCTGGGGTGATCCCCGGGATCATCCCTGTGCATCCACATGATGCACAGGGGATCCCAGGATCATGGAGGGATGATCCCTTGTCCCAGGATCTTGCCCTACACTTTAGGCCTGCTTTTTCCGCAGTCTCGGGATGATCACGAGACCATGGAATGTGTGGGCGAGCATCGCAGGTTGTCCTGGTTTCTCGTGAGGAACCGGGACCTGCGCCCATTGGGGGTGGGGGGGAAAATTAAATATTAATTTTAAAAAACCTACCTTTCTGTGCACAAGTATTCGTGCGCTCTTCTTCTTTAAAAAAATTAAAAGGTGGCCGCAACGTCTTCGCCTTCCGACGTCATCGCGCACCGCGTGTGAACAGAGGGGGAGATCGCTCCATAAACGTATTGTGAGATTTTCACCCCTCCGTTCTGCTAGACTGCATGGTCTAGCTGAGGCCTTAGTTGGTTCCTAGCAGTAGAGGCTGGCAATGCCCTATAGTGAGTGATATTGGGACAGTATAGGAGAAAGCACACTCTGCTTGAGTGGAAGCATGTTGTGGCAGGACATTCCCCCAGCTCATAAGCAGGTCTAGCCATAAGGAAGCCACCCCAGACAGTGTCTCTGAAAGGTGAGGAACAACAGAGTTGAGGCAATTTGAAGGATTGAAGGGGACAAAGGGTAAAGATGTTCATGTGTGATTGAGAAAACGAGACAAGGGGTCAAAAGTGGGGAGTAATGGGCGGGGGTAATTAGGGGAGAGATCAGAAGGTGGAATTTGGGTTTTTAGTGTGCACATTCACACACTTTTAAGTGAAATGTTGTGGGTCGAATCTTTTTACTTCTTCCCAAGAGAAATAAACTATTTTATTATGCAGTGCAAAAATTCATACGGAGCAACAACAAATTTATATGTATGTATTCCATTCAGAAATCTGGGACCAGGATTAAGGATGATTGTCCAGAAAAGGCAGAGCTATTTTCAGAAAAATATTATTCCTTATACAGAAAGTATTCACAAAATCCATAAGTGTTCATTACTCCTACCATAAAATGCATAATGTCGGCATGCTATTAAATACCATCTTTCTAAAATTTCTGTTATCCCAAAATGTTGTGTGCTTAATCATATTCCTCTTCAGACCCATTTCTGTTAAAATTCTTCATTCTGAAGGGGGGGACTACTTCAAAGATAAAGGATAGCAATTCAGGTTTAAATATTCAGTTTGAAACTGCACATTATTAAATCATCAAAAACAACTCAGGTATAAAAAAAATAAACAAAGATTTGGGTAGCATTGAGTAGTTATAATGTTTTGTCATTTCAAAATAGGTCAATGGTTTTTCAAATCAGTAATAATGTAGCAAATTGTTAAATTCCAAGTAGGACATCTGAAATTGCTCATTGTCTTTTAACGGTTTGCATAAATCCCAATAGCACTGGTGACTCAAAGGTATTATTTTGCTCTGTGAATATATTCTTTGAGTAGCTAATATACTCTGGGCCAAATTATGGGACATGTAATCTGTTCAAACTTCATTCAGTACCATCATTTCATGTGAGGTCAGGGGAGCAGCACACTAATTCTGGGATGTAACAAAAATAAAGGAGTGACATCGGAACACTGTAGCTGGGCTATTTTGATGCATCAGAATCCTATCTATGTTTACTTAGATAGAAGACCCATTGAGTTCAGTGGAAATTTCTCCTAGGTAAGTAAACACGATATAAAAGCCCAGGTCACTGATAACCATCGAGTAGACTTGATTATTTAAAGCTCTAGATTTATCTCTCACTATTTTCTTTTACTCTACATAAAGAGGGAGTGTTTACAAGTGTACACAACTACACTGAGCAGTACCTTTTTCCTGGATGGAAAGGACCCAGAAGTTACCATTTTGGTCAATTAACCCAGCAATGTTTTTCTGGCTGTGCAGATTAGTGAAAGATATGACTTCTACTCCACATCCTTCCTTTTCCAAAAATGAATTCTGGGTACAGGGTTAGAAGGGGGCATTTGTAGGGTGACCATATGGAAAGGAAGACAGGACTCCTGTATCTTTAACAGTGACATAGACATGGGGATTTCAGCAGGTGTCTTTTGTATGCATACAGCACCTGGTGAAAATCCCTCTTCATCACAACAGTTAAATTTGCAGGAGCCCTGTCCTCTTTTGTAGAGTGATCAGATTTCACCAGGTGTTACATACAAATGTCACCTGCTGAAATTCTCTTTTCTATACAACTGTTAAAGATACAAGAGACTTATAGATTGCAACCTGCAATCATTAGTGTTATGATGGAAAACCAGTTCTTTCAATTCCATGGAATAATCTGCATTTGGAACCTTTTTGTGCAGATTGCTTCTAAAATTCTTGAGAATTTTCCAGCAGAAACTAAGCTTCCCTGGGCCTTGTTGTGTGGGGCTAGCTTAAGAACAGCACACTTCCTTTGAGTGCCGTCAGATGGGGCAGAAGGGGGGAATCGTGATTCCTTACTATTGCATTCTCTCCGCTTCTGTTGCACAGGGGAAGAAAGAGGAAGTAAACAATGACCACATGGCCCATTCAGTGGCTGGTTTTATCATGCCACATTTCCTACTCACAGCAGGAAATGGCAGCACATTCCATTTAAAAAAAATAAGTCAGATTATATCATGGAAAGAAGACAAGAAGGAGTAGGATATGCATTATTATTATTATTATTATTATTATTATTATTATTATTATTTATTTATATAGCACCATCAATGTACATGGTGCTGTACAGAGTAAAACAGTAATGGGAGGTAGACGAGGGTATCAAAAGGACCTGTGAACATCTGTAAATGGGCGGTAATGAGTATGCAATAAAATACCTGTCTGACGATGCTCTTTGCCTTTAGGATGGAACATAGTCTTATTGGTAATCTGTAGGCTCTGACAGGTCAACTGTTCAGCCCTACCAAAATATAAATTTAAATGGAAACTTGCACTATGCCAAAGTATGTGGCAACCTTACCAGTGCAGATGCTTGGTCAGAAATGTTAACCGTTCTGGTTTGTCCTGGAAACAGGTAACCTATCTGAACAGACACAGATGTCTCCACAGCCTTAATCAACAATCAGATCCCCCTCATTTGCAGCTGTGGCTCTGATCTCACGAGATGGACCATCCCATGACGGAATATCAGCTCCTGCTTGGGTGATGTTTTCGTAAATCAGCTCAACCATTTGCCCAAGAGCAACCTTTCCCAACCTCACGCCCTCTAGATCGCTGGCTGAGGGATTCTGGGAGTTGTAGTCCAATATAGCTGGAGGGCACCCGGCTGCCCTATAGCTTCACTGCCCATATCCCAGGAAAATTCTGTGAACAGATCCAACTCAAAACTGCAGCACTGATGCCACTTACACAAACCTCACATAAATATTGCAGACAGTTATTCAGACACAAAGCTGCAAAACCTGTCGTGACAATTTACTCACAGATCCCCCTGCATTCCCTCCCAAGGCTTCATTCACTCAGGTCGGTTTGACCCCAATGCCACTGTCTACAGATTTCTTTTAACGTCTCATTCCTTTCTCTCTCTGTCTCCTTCTCCTTTAAACCTTTTAATCATATTTCACCCCTCCAAAAGTAGGATGACTGCCAAGTTACAATGGTTAAGAATCTGCCTTGTAGAATTTGGAGAGCTTGGTCAGTATTTCCCCCATGTACAAACCAATTAATCATCATCATCATCATCATCATCATCATCATCTCTTAGCCGCCTCTCCATTTGGATTGAGGCGGGGAACAACAATAAGTATAAAATACATAAAACTGAATTAAAAACATAGTATACATTATTAAAACATTCTAAAAACATCCTAAAATTCCACTGGATAGGCCTGCTGGAATAGATCAGTCTTTATAGCTTACTTAACCTACTTCCCGTCTTATGCGTTGGCAGCTGTGGAAGCTGCCGAACGCAAAGGTGGTGGCGGTGGCAGAGCAGGTAAGCCCCTCTCCCCCATTCCCCACTTACCTGCTCCACCACTGCCACCGTCTTTGCGTTCAGTGGCTTCCACTGCTGCTGACGCATAAGATGGGAAGTAGGCCGCATGGCCTACTACCTGTCTTATGTGTTGCAGCAATGGACGCAAGGACAGTGGTGGATGGCGGCAGGCGGCGGAGGCAGGTAAGGAGACTGGTGGGGGGATGGGGGGTGGGACGGCCACCAAAGCGCTGAGGCGGCCCAAAGCTTCAGAGCCAATTGGCTTTGGCTTTGGGCCACCTCGGACTTCGCCCAAACCGGTTCAGATCCGGTTCGGGAGGGTCCGAATCACCCTGATGTGCTTCGGATTCAGGGTTAGGGCCCGAGGCAGTGCACAGCCCTAGAAACTGGACAGACACTGGGATATTCTGAGGGAAATGTCATTACATACACGGCACAGCACAGATCTGAGACCAGGAAATTGCATAGTGAGCAATGGCCTCTTCAGCAGCACTTGTGTCAGGGAAAACCCACCATGATTCACTGTCTTCACTGTTAACAAATGCAAATAATTTTTTGTCAGTCATCCTGACCATGCTTTATACCAAAGGAGTGTTCAATATTCCTGGTAATAAACTCCATGCTGACTATGGATCAGGTCACATATCAGCATGTTGGGTCCACTGTTTCCCAAAGCTCTGATTTGCATGTGTGGCAAAGGTCAAAGAAAGTGCCCCATCACAAATGTAGGCACAGAGCTGCATGCACATACACAGCAGAGTTCCTCACAAAAGCAATGAATTTCACAAGCACACAGAGCCTGTGTTCAGCCAACACAATAGTCAATAGTTGGTTAATAGTCAACTCACAGTTGATTATCAAGGGGTACCCTCCACACAACATGGTTATAATCAACCATGATGTGGATTAAGGCCAGCATCGAGTTGACTATTAGTCAACTGTGTGTTTGATTGATACATCCCCTGCCCTCTCTCCCCCACCTTTAGTCCTCCCACTGATATCCCATCAGCCATTGCAAGTCCTGCTGGCTGGTCTAGACATCAGCCACTGCTTTAGTCAGTCAGGGGATTCTGTACTCACCAAAAAAACCAACTGTATGCTCCAAAATAGTCAATGGTGCTCGACAGACAGTTATTCAAATAATCAACTCAGCACAACATCGGTTATTTGTGTTGGTTATTTCACCTGAATAACCAACCATGGTGCGAAAAAGTCATGACAGATGACACAATAACCAACCATTGACTATTTAACCCTCTGTTGACTATTTTACAAAGCCAGAGATCAAGTATATCACCTACTGTAAACTGATTTTATTTTATTGGACTATTGATTGGGGTGGGGTTAGGATGGACACTGTGAATAATTCAGAACTTAAATTTTGTCACAGTTTGGGATAATTTGTCTTAGTTAGTAAAGTGTGCTTTCAAAAAATAATTTTTATTTTTTGTTTTGTTGCTACTAATTCTAAAAATTCATTTAGAGCCAATTACAAATATTGGAACCCACCATGGATCCCGAGGAGGAAACTAAAAGACATATTTTTTAAAAAAATATTTTGCCAACTATGTTTCCTGGATCTATTGATATCATAACATAGAATCATAGAATAGCAGAGTTGGAAGGGGCCTACAAGGCCATCAAGTCCAACCCCCTGCTCAATGCAGGAATCCACCCTAAAGCATCCCTGACAGATGGTTGTCCAGCTGCCTCTTGAATGCCTCTAGTGTGGGAGAGGCCACAACCTCACCAGGCAACTGATTCCACTGTCGTACTGCTCTAACAGTCAGGAAGTTTTTCCTGATGTCCAGCTAGAATCTGGCTTCCTTTAACTTGAGCCCGTTATTCCGCATCCTGCACTCTGGGAGGATCGAGAAGAGATCCTGGCCCTCCTCTGTGTGACAACCTTTTAAGTATTTGAAGAGTGCTATCATGTCTCCCCTCAATCTTCTCTTCTCCAGACTAAACATGCCTAATTCTTTCAGTCCTAATTTTTTCATTGTACATTGAACAATTAATTCCCTAAACATGTTTGGATAATAATTTATGACTAATAACACATATTTTGATATTCAAGTTTTTAACTGTTGTTTTCCCCTTTTGTTTCCTTAAGACCTGCATTAATAACATTTACCATGCATTTACCATGCAATCCTGCTCATGTCTACTCAGAAGTAAGTCCCATTGTGTTCAATCAGACATTTACTCCCAGGTAAGTGTTTATAGGATTGCAGCCTCAATTAATTCCTTTGAAAAATGTTTTATATTCCCAGAGTGATTTTTTTTCAACCAGAATTGAGCACAGTTGTAATTCATATGGGAAGAGAAACTCAACTTCCTGTTTTGCCTTTTAGATTCTATATATTCCATATTTCATTTTTATCAGCCTGAGTTTAACTTCTTCACATCATGAGTAATTCCGCTTCCTCAAATGTATCATTGGAAATGCTGTAAAGTAGATAGATGGGCATGTGATTTAGGGACAGAGTTAGCTACACATTGTCATTTATGACAAAACAAA
Organism: Elgaria multicarinata webbii; assembly: GCF_023053635.1. Lineage (NCBI taxonomy): Eukaryota > Metazoa > Chordata > Lepidosauria > Squamata > Anguidae > Elgaria > Elgaria multicarinata. The sequence continues at coordinate 137,180,934 of NC_086171.1, forward strand.
GAACCAAAATTATTTCCATATTAAAAAAATATTTTAAGTCATTTCTCTTAAAATACCTTTTAAAAAAGCTTATACAATTAAATACACTATACTAAACAATTTATTGCACTATTTATATATGCATATGCAAAAGACTGCTTTTAAATCCAAATATACATTGCAGCCAACATAGAAAGGGAAGATTGGACATGTTTGCATTTGCAAGTTAATTGAAATAATTGTGATTGAGTTGCTGAATTTTTTATTTATGCTTTCATGTTGAATAGTAGTAGTAGTAGTAATAATAATAATAATAATAATAATAATAATAATAATAATAATAATAATAATAATAGATCTGAGTTAACTGGAAAATTTAAAACACGTGACATACAATCCTGGGAGTAAGACCTTACTTCTGAGTAGATAGCATTGTGCCTTTAGAGTAATCTCTAAATGATCTCCTCAGATACAAAAAAAAAGACTCAGATCTGGAACATAGGAAGCTGCCTCTACTTAGTCTGACTATTGGACCCTCTAGCCCAGTATTGTCAACACTGACTGGCAGTGTCTTTCCAGGATTTGGGGCAGGAATTGGAGATGGTGGGGATTGATCCTAGGACTACCTGCATACAAAGCAGGTGCTTTACCCCTGAGGCACAGTCTTTCCAATTTAATTCTCATCAACTAAACCAAAATGCAACCAGTGTCAACAACAGGACTACACAGTTACTTGAAGGCTAACAGAGATTTAAAACAAGTCTGACTTGCCCTTTAGATTCTACATATTCCATGAACACTGAACTGAATGGAGAGTTTGGGCCCATTTTCACAACCACTTTGCACTGGTTTCATCCTTATTTGAAAGAAAGTCACCCAGCTCCCCCTCACAGGTGGTGAAGGGTCTAAACCAGCTTTCAGCAATTTGGTGTCCTCCTGATAAACTGGACTGAAACTCCCATCACCCACAGCCAGGCTGATGGCTATGTTGACTGGGAATTATGGAAGTTGAAGTCCAACACATCTAGAGGACATTAGGTTGGGGAAGGAACCACCTGCCCTTCTTTTTCCCAATGTTCCTTGAGCAGAGCCTCCAGATTCCTCAGGGAGTGTGGTTTGATGGGCCTCTTCTAGCCATGGCAGGTTTGGCTTATTGGTCTTGCTCAAGCTCCATTCACAGTCACCGCAATAACGTAAGAGTTGTTTGCCAGTGGATTGATCACATTGCTCCAGGAATGTCAGACTGAGGGAACAACATTGTTGGGAAGACCAGTTGTATGGGTCTTTCTTCCCTGACCAGATGATGAATAATGATAGCTGGGGGAAGAAGAGGAGACAAATCCAATAGGCTGCTTTGCTTCCTGCTTCCCTGCCCACCATCTTCATGAGTACTCCACTGGTTTAAGAAATAAATAATTGTAATTTTCAAAATAACTACTTTACCAAAGATTAGCTTCAACAATTTTTCTCCTCCAGTTCTTACTGCTTCTTTGTTTTGCATCTTGACTTAAGTTATTATGAGTACTGCTGTGTTATGGGACCATAGAATTATGTGCAACAGTGAGATTATTGCATAAGTGAGTCACAGAGGACACCACAGGAAAGGGTATGTTTTAAGTATATATTTTTCTTTCTGTAACAATTACCTGTTCGTGACTTTTCTCTGATATCACTTACAGAAATGCAATAAAAACCTACACAGAATGGTCATAGTTTTACGTGGCATAGCTTTTCAAATATGGGGTGTATCCTGTTGTCCCCTTTTTGAGCTTCTGACCAATGTTTGACGTGCTAGGATAGGATAGAGCTTTTTCTTTTCTTTCAGGTAGTCCTTTAATAGGGTGATCATATGAAAAAGAGGACAGGGCTCCTGTATCTTTAACAGTTGTACTGAAAAGAGAATTTTGGCAGATGTCATTTGTATGCATGCAACACCTGATGAAATCATATCTTCATCACAACAGTTAAAGCTGTAGGAGTCCTAGAATGACTACATACAAAAGAGGGCAGGGCTCCTGCAGCTTTAACTGTTGTGATAAAGAGCGAATTTCACCAGGTGCTGCATGTGAACAAATGACAGCTGCTGAAATTCCCTCTTGAATACAACTGTTAAAGATACAGGAGCCCTGTTCTCCTTCCCATATGGTCACCTTACCTGTAATCATCCCACTACTTTTCATGTAGATAGAATTAAATGTTGGGATGGATGAGAATTTTGTTTGTTTCATTTTTTTTATAAGAACTTTCCAAAACTCACATTCCCCCACCCACCAGATTTGATAGAAAGACCTTGAGATTTTTTTAAAAAAATGTGGGAGAAAGTGAAACTGACAAATTTGTCTATCTAGATCTAGGGCTTTCAGTTCTCAGTTCTTAAAAGTCTAGCTTTGAATCCCTGTGCATTCAATCATCTTTATGGTGCTAAATTAGAGTTGCCACCTCTTTTTTCTGACGGGCTCCTTGTCTTTATCAGCTACATTACAGGCAGGTACAACATGATCTTCTCCAAACAGGGAACACCTGTACGTATTGAATATGGTCTGTGCAGATGGTTCAAAAAACACTTTTCATAACTTACCAAAATCTTGATTGTTTCATAAATTTGATGGAAAGAGGGATTAATAAAAGTTGAATGTTGGAGGGAAAGTGAAATTGACAGACTTGTCTATCCCTAATTGCACTGAGACTAATTATAGGGGGCCTAAAAGGCCATCGAGTCCAACCCCCTGCTCAATGCAGGAATCCACCCTAAAGCATACCTACCAGATGGTTGTCCAGCTGCCTCTTGAATGAATCCCACTTCTTCCCCCCCTCCACACTCTTCTGGCACTGAGTAAGACAGAAAATATGTACCTGTAGGTTAGGCATGGCAAATGTGTGGAGGATCCACACCTGATCTGCCATCTTCTCCCCCAGGCCTTGCTCTTTCTCCCTCAGGCAGGGAAAGGCTCCCTTTCTAACCATGCAGCAAGGGAAAGCCTTTATCTCAGATCAGCTGCTGATTGTCTGTGTGTATGTGTATGAGGTGGCCACACCCACTTGGGGCTCTAGCCACACCCAGTTCTGATCTGGAAGGTTACTCCGGTGATAATCTGGCCCTCAGGCCCAAAAACGTTCTCCACTCCTGTGGTAGGTGATCAGAAAGCACAGGCTCCTGCTTTGGGATAGGGTTTTATACACGCTCCTAGTCCCATGAAACACAAAGTGAAGATGAAAGCAGCGGTAAAGAGTCATTATATTGGGCAAGGCAGTTGCAAGGCTTAGTTCTCATTCGGGTTGAGTGGAGTTGTTGTAATAAGATCTCCTTAGTAAAACTTAGAGCAAATTCTCTCTTTTGACAAACATAATGTCCTGCCCGGTCTGATTCCATCTTTGCCTAGCAATGTTTGCCTGCATATCTGAGATGAGAATCAAGCTCTCTGCCTTGTCAGCAGCGTTTAATGCGATAGATCATGAGGTCCTTCCAGATCTATTGAAACATGCTTAGTTCACTGTTTACCTAGTTTTCGTCTTATTTACTTAACTGGCCTCAATTTGTATCTCATGCATTGAAGTATTCAGCTCAAGTTAATGTCGTTCCCTAGAGCTTTGTTCTTAGCTCAGTGCTTTTCTATTTATATGACCCCAGTGGCTTCGGTTTTCCGACAGCCTGGGCTCAATTTCCATTGCTTTGCTGATAATACTCAGCTCTGCCTGGGTCTGTGGTGGTGGTTTTTTATTATTTTTATTTTGCTTATCCAGTCTGACAGAAGCTTGAACATAAAATGTCCCAACATTTATTTTTAACAGAATGCCTCATAGAAGGAATTCTTATTAACTGGAGCACCTGGCTATGGGAGCTTTGCTTATTCTTCTGAAATACAGATTGATGAAGATCATAATGCTTTTGCAGATGTTGCTGAAATGTTAATCTTGGTTATTTCTTTGGTACAATATGTGTCACAGCTGTAGTAACAAAATAGTATTACTATTTAATAAATATTCCATAATGGCTTAGAGTGAAATGATTTATGCATTGTTTACTTCTTACCTTACTTTCTCTTCCTGAAAAAAGTGTATTTTATCTTTCAGGTCTCTTGGCATAATGTAAATTGTGAAATGCTGGACACTTAAAATTATGGTTTTATAACTAACATTTAAGTATAGTGAAGGCATTTCTTCATTCGTCACATAGCATGGTGGAGGCTGGTGACTCTGACTTCATTGGGGCTATAAATCCATTCTGGGTTTCAATCAAAACCATTCAGAACTCCAAAGGAGATATCCAAGGTGCTGAAGCTATTTTGGGACTGGAGCTCAGCACCTTGGACAGCTCCTTTAGAGGTCTGGCTGATTCTGACTGAAAACCAGAATGGAATCACAGATCCACCATAATCAGAGCCACCAGATTCCACTAGCATAGCTATCTACTATCAAGGCAATGGGTCTGCTCAAACATGCTAAGCCATGGTTAGGCTGCTGAACCTTTTGCAGCAACTGTTTAATGAGCATATTTAAACCATGGTTATGTAGCCACCATGTTTAGGAATGGTTCACATGACACACCCTGGCTAGATCTACACTACTGCTTTATAGCAGTGTTGAAGTGCACTGATAACTGGTGGGGCACAATCCACATTCCATTTCAAAGTATTACTTCCTGCTTTTTATTCCACATTTGTAATAATTTGACGCAAGGTATAGATCTGGCCTAAGTCATGGTTTTCATGACATGCTAAGCCATAATGTTTGAACAGGACCATAATGTGCTTAATTCACATATGAAGCTCCCTGTACAAAGGGAGAGGTGGATAAGAAATTATTATTATTATTATTATTATTATTATTATTATTATTATTATACCAAAATGGCCCATTTTCTACACCATGGGCAGGGAACCTCAGAACCAGAGGCCAAACCCAATCTGGCACTCCAAGAATAAATTAATAATAATAATAATAATAATAATAATAATAATAATATTTCTTACCCACTTCTCCATTTTGATCGAGGCGGGGAACAACAATCAACGATAAAATACATAATACTCAATTAAAACATAATATGCATTGTTAAAAACATCCTAAAATACATCGTAAAAACATTTTAAACATCTTAAAATTCCAATGGATAGGCCTGCAGGAAGAGATCAGTCTTTATATCTTTCTCAGATGGTCATGCGCCTTTGCCCCAACTACTGACTGTTGGATGGTTTCCCAGTTTTTGTGTGCCCCATCCCTCTTGAAAAGTTGAACTGCCTCTTTTAAGGCTTAGTTACTGGCAATAAGAGCTTTAAGCTAAAATATGGTATTTTGATTTGGGGGTATTTTTTGGTCCCACCACTTTTGCCTTTGGCCCTGCTCCCTTTGCTTTTGGTTCCACCCACCATTGGAATGTGGTACCCAAAAGCTGAAAGAGGTGCCTACAACATTACACCTATACTAGGCCCACCACATAAACCCTTCTCAGGCCAAGCATCATCACTTGAAAACCTGAGAGAGGGTTAAATAAAACCTTTCCCCTAGCTATGAGGGAAACAGGTTAAATATAGGATCTGTTTTTAAATGTACTGGTGAGGCAGGTAAATACCTGTGAGGCAGGTAAATAATGTCAAACTGTCACATGGTAATTGGTAGCTAACAAAATAATAAGTTTATTGTCATGTTAAAAGCTTTAAATGAAAATATAATGCTTCCAATCCTGCCTAGGGTGACCAGATGCACCGGGAAACCCCGGTGACCTCTGGGAAATGAAGGTCTCCGGGGCAACCGGTACTGGGCCCCAATTCACCAGGGAAAAGGGCTGGAAGCCCTCCCAGAGTGGAGCCGCTCTAGCCTTCAGCTGGGAGGGTGCAATCATGCCCGCCCAGCCGAAGCCTAGAGTGATGCAGGGGCAGTGCACACATTCTCGGACTTCCGAGGATGTGTGCAGCAGCCCCCACCTTCCCCCAGCACAGAAAAAGAGTGAAATTGGCCCGGAGGAGCAGAGGACGAGTTCCATCCTCCAGCTCCCCCCTCCCCCCAGTGATCTAGCCTTCTCCTCCTGGGCTGGTGTGATCGACAGCTGTGGAGAAGGAGAAGGAGAAGAAGAAAGCAGGAGGAGGAGGAGAAGCAGCAGCAAATAGGTAAGACTGAGAGGGGTGTGTGTGTGTGTGTGAGTGTGTGTGTGAGAGAGAGAGAGAGAGAGAGAGAGAGAGAGAGAGAGAGAGAGAGAATGAGTGCATGGGGTGTTTGAGTGAATGGATGTGTGCGTGTGTATGTTTTGGCATGGGTGATTCTGAATTTGTGTGTCTGCGCACGTGTGCGCTAGCTGTGTGAGTGTATTGATGTCTAAATGGGATGCCTGACTATGAATGGATTCATGCGCATGTTGCAGAGAGTGTGGGTGGGCTGTAGTTTTCTGTGAGTTGGGGGTTTGATTTGGAAGTGATATCCCTATTAAATAATGCATTTTAGACCCACAGACCTTCCTTTCCAATTTATTTAATATAATTGGCATGACGTATATTTTGTAACAATGGGTGATAATTGTTCATCCTTCTTAAAAAACCTCTTAAAAATTATCAGGATTGCCATTATCATCATCATCATTTATTTATTACATTTCTATATTTGTTACATTTCTATATTGCACAATAGCCAGAGCTCTCTGGGCGGTTCACAAATGTATATTGTGAACCAGATATGTATTTTATCATTTACATCATCATCTATTTCTCTTTTCTTGCTTGTGATGGTTTTTCTCGAGGAACATGATGGGCTTTGCCAAATCATGCTGTCTTTTACTGATTCAGAAATTTCTTGACTATTGAACATGTTTTAAGTATGACTGCTTTCTGGATGTTGGCATGCATGTATTTTGGTAGGCCTAATTTCAAAAGGGTTTCTGTAGAAAAAAATGATGTGATCCTGGTGACTGATGTGACTAACAGAATAATTGTAACCTTTTCCTGTTGCCATAGTTCTTTAACTTCCATAGCCAGTGGTGCATATTTTTCTCTCTTGTCCTCTTCCTTTTCTGCAGCATTTTTGTCATTAGGTCAATGAGGTAGGTGTGTTTTTCTTGGTTGTTTTTGACTGTTATGTCTGGTTGAAGTTGAAACAAGCTAAGAGGTGCTAGCCTTTAATACATTTTGTTCCATGACTAATGTTTGCAGGGGAATAGTAGTTTATACTCTTTCTGAATGCTTGGTTGCTGGTTTGTTGTACTAGGTTTTTCTGTACTTGTCAACTGCTTAATTTGTTCAGTGGTAGCAGTATGCTGAATCTGTGAGTATGGATATGAGAAAGGTGATGGGGAAAAGAGTGTTAAATGTTAGGAAAGGTTAGACCATGGTCATCCAGTGAAGGATTTGCAGTCAGAAAAGATATTTGAGGGAAGGGGAGACTGTATCACACATAGTATAGCAAAAGCTTCAAAGTACAGCAAAAGCTACAAAAGTAGGAATGAGTGAAGTTTATTTCAGATACTTTGAATGTCACACTTGTTTTTTATCCAACAATTTTAACATTAAGATGTTATGTAGAACAGGTTTGTCTTGTGTGCTGTGAAATCAGACATGTGACCAAGGCCATGTTTGGGTGGGCACACCCCTTTAGGGGTTGGACATGTTGGTGGGCACACACCCTTGGGGCACCATGTTGTCCTCCTTTTTGGTTTCCAAAATATGGTCACCCTAATCCTGCCTAATCCAAACTCCACACACACCAACCACCACCACCACGCCCCCCCTCTCTCTCCACATCAATCCTAAATTTTTAGCAATTAATCTCTCACTCCACAAACAATCCCAATCTCCACTCCCAACAACAACTTCCCTCGGTCACTCTTTATATACTCCCCCCACCTATTACATTACAAACCACACCCACTCAGTTCAAACATTCCAGACTCACCAGACATACTAATCTAGATATATACAAGATACTCAATTGTGGGGTAACACCACAGTCCCCCACTCCTGGCTTACACCAACTAGCAACATGACCCCCTGTATAATAGTGCCCTTTAATGCTATGACCAACTTTTAATGGAAGTAAAGGCCACTTTCCTGCCACTTTGATTATTCTGGAGATAGAAAGAGCCTTTAAGTACAAAGCAGTTCTTGCAGTTTGGGCCCAGTTTAGTTTATTTTCACAGTATCTGCAGTTTGCAAGCCAGCAGTATAGCTTCACATGTGGAATCAGGGCTTCCTAGGGGGGAATAGACCACTCCACTTGCTCATAGAATTCCATCTGCTACAGGAGTGGCTTCATGCATCTATATACCCAGGACTGCTGGGCAGTCTTATGGATAGAAATTGCCAAATGTTAATACATTAGATTGGGTGGCTGTATGAAGAACAGAAGGCAGATTGCCAGATATTCAGGGAATGATTGTCTGACTACCTAATTTTGCATTTTGAAACGTGCAGATGCCATTACCAGGGAAACCCATCTTTGTAAACAGACAATATGGTATATGTTTGTTCATATTGGGAAAATACTGGATGTAACTATTTTGATCATTGTTAAGCTAGGAAAAGGGCTGTTGATGAACAACCAAGAGAAATATTTGTATAGCAAGGTGTACGTGGAGGCAAAGTATAGAAGATGCTGCAGCCAAGAGATAGGAAAGGAAGAATTCAGTGATTGATTCACTTAGCTAGGGAGTTCCTGCCCTGCACTGGAGGACTTAACAATCTAAAGGGTGACTAAGAGAAGGCAAATGAGTAAGGGGGAGTGAAAATAGTAAACGGAGTGAAAATAGGAGAAGAGATTAGGCCTCCAGTTCAATTACACATACTTACTCAAGATTGGCATCCCCCCTGAGGTCTTCTTTGGATTGGATTGGGATTTTCCCAAGTTTTCCAGATGGGAAAATGGTAAACATTGCCAAACCCTTCTAAGGTCTTGGAGAGGTGTCAGCATGCCCCTCCCTTGCTACTGTCTCCCACCCCACTACTCATGCCCACTGCTTCACCCCTCAAACAAACTTTCCTTCCCTTTTTCTCTTTATTGGTGCCATGGGAACACAAGATGTTGTGCTAATAAATTTGGTTGTTATTGGGAGCTGGCAAATTGGGAGCTGGCAGACATTGGCATGACTTGGTACCCCAGTGAGATCTCTTCCTTCATGATATGTACAAATCCTTATGCTATAATCTAGCCAGTGGTGGCATTGGGCTATTGTAGGGTGGGTTTAGTGCCAGTGGCAAAGCTGGGACAATCAGCCATCCACTTAAGTCATTACCTGGAATGCTAACTAAGGAGAGGGATAGGCACATTTTGAAGAACTCCAAGAATGTAATAAGCCAATTAAAATGATGTAACAGATCTCTGTAGGGGAAAGATTCCAAAAAATTAAAAATGACACTATCAAAAATGTCCTGTTACTCACAAAGGTCAGTCAGGTTATGGTAATCACCAAAGGAATGCCTCATTTCTTGATCTCTCCCAATATTTCAAGGCCTACATGCCCCCACCTGCATAAATAGAGTAAACCTGATGAAAGATTGTACAATTTTACAAAACGCCTGGAAATCTGTTGTTAAAGGTAGAGTCAGTAAGCCCTGATATAAGTATGGAAGCATCAACTTCACAAAGTTGCAGGTTGATGAAAAATGATTAATTTGCACACTTTTATTATCTCAGTAACTTGTTGATATTAGTGTTCATTACATAGTAATTATTAACAATATGAGTAGTTATGTTTAAGCAATGAAAACCACATGTCCCCATACACTAAGTCAAGTAAAACTTTGGTGAATGTTGCTGTGTTTACTCCAATACTCTTTCGTTTAATTGTGCATCCCCAACAAACACACATCAAAATCAGTGAAAGCAAAGCTAGATGAAGAAATGGTCATTTCCCAATCAAGTATTGGAAGGGTATTTTTGATCTACTTCTGAAGAAACGTTCAACGCACAAGGCACATTGGGGCATCTTAGGTAGCTACTAGTCAGGCCTCATGGAACCCAGCCAACCAGAAGGCAGCGATGCCACAGATATTTAAGGTGGTTACATCTCCTTTTCAGCACTTGTGGAATCCTGACCACTCAGCCATAATTTTGTAAGTGCAGGATTAGCTGGTTGCTTCTTATAACTCTTAATGAGACTACACTCTTACTTCTGAATGATTGACCAATCATTCTTTCTCTTTGTTCTTCTCCTTACTCTGCACTGTTTTATCAATAAAATTTATGGAGCTGGTCTAAATTTGCTCAGAATTCTAACCATATCATAAGGCAGTACAAGTGGAAGAAAACAGAGGACTGTGGTACACTTGTGAGGCAGGGAGTGATTAACAGAAACATATGAAAATGAACTTTCATGATGTGTTTGCATGAAGGATCTGCCACAGGGAGGCACTCATTGGGCTTCTAAGCACACAGCAGTAGATGATACCACCAAGTCCCCTTTAGCACACCTTCTAGGTTTACAGCAGTGAAGAGGAACAATACATAATTTTTTTGCTGATCTAATTCTTGGTGGAACTAATTCTTGGTGGGCTTGGCCTAACCAGGTAGGTAGTGGAGAATGATGTCTACTAGCTAGCATCATGGGCAGCAAGTACAGAGCAAGAGAGAAGTAGGCCATTAAATGGTTAAGATTGTTGCAGATAAGATGCATAAGTTAATATGATGATGATGATATTTATTTGTATCCTGCCTTTTGCCCAATACTGGGCCTCAAGGCGGCCTATACCTGAACCCATTTGTCACATTTCACGTCATTTTTCCAGTATATGGAGGCAAAAAAACTGACATCTAATGTTTACTTGATTGGCCAGTTAAAAAGATCTGATGTTTAATTGATAAGCCATTTAAATTACTTTGGTTGATGAAAAGGTGACCCTTCAATCGATCAGGCAGCAGATGACTCTTATTAGAAGTTTTTGTTTCTTCAGCATTGGCCCAAAATACGTTGGTGCTGGAGAGGAAGACCAGATTGTCAGTTGAATCTTACTCTGAGTCAGGTGACAAGACAGGATTATTCTAAATCAGGGCAGTATTTCCACTGCAGCTGAGGCTAGCAGGTTCCCTTAGAGTGTGCAGGATAGGTCATGTGACACACAGAGCTCTGTCAGAAGGAAATGCCTAGGGGGATCAGGAGGAACAACTGGAAAGCTGCCACAGTTGTCTCACATCCCTCTCTGCATTTGTTTCCTGAGGTAATTGCCTCATTCTGCCACCAACCTTGGAAAGTGTTTTTACAGAATGCTTCGTTAGAATGCAAGAAAGGCCCTGCTGCCTCAGGCCTAATGTGACATTCTGTTTCTCATAGTGTCCAATGGGTTACTTCCAGGAAGCTCACAAGCAGAGTATGGAATATGGAGGCAGCACATAGAAGTTTTATATAGCCAGCATAGTTAATAACCATTAATAGATCTATCCAGTGATGGATAGATATGTTCCCAATAACAATGCTCCCAAGGGAAGTCTCTCTCCATTCCTCTCTCTCCCCCCCCCACCTTCTCTCTCTCTCTTTGTGTGTGAGAATGCTAAGCTCAGAAGGGACAAGGAAGTCTGAGGGGGTGGCAGATGACATCACAGACCCTTCTAATCAAAATCATAAACCCTGCTAATCATTCATGAAAGATATTGGACCTTCTTGAATGTGTCTGTTATATCTACATCTTGTGAGAGATGATTTCATAGTTACATACTGTGCGGACATGTATATTCGTTTATCTATCCTGAATCCACTGCCAGTCGATGTCATTGGATGGCGCCCCAAGTTCAGGTATTGTGAGAGAACAGGAAAAGCTGCCCTCATCCATGGTGTCATGAAGCATGGGTCTGGAAACAAACAACGTAATCCCAAGATGCATTTCAATGACTCACATGCACAAGAAGGCACAATTTTAATGAGATCTCGAAATAATGGAGAACTTTCATCCGAGCTTGTAAGGATGGATATGTCACATAGTGAGCTAATTACCATTTCTGATGGGGCGAGTTCACAACCTTGACTATCTATACTGCACAGGTGAATCATTCATTTTCTCTTTGCACAGAAGGCAGTGTTGTTTCCAAATTTACAAGTCCCATGTAACTGTGAAGATGAGGCTTTGTGAACCCACCCTGGAGTTCATCTCAGAGGCTGTGCATTCTGCCATGAGGTGCCACCCATGGTTTATTAATAATTGCAAGTTAATGCAACATAAAATCAGTCTGATTGCCAGATTGTTTAAAAGCTCTAACTGTGGCACATTAAGGGGAAAAAAAAGGTTTACACCCAAGAATGAATTCACTTATTTCCTATTTATTCTTCCCCCCCCCCTTACTTTAGCGGATAAATGACATTTAAATTAAAATGACGGTGTGAAGTGCATAGTGATTTTGAATGTAGCGATTAAAACTGAAATTGTACCTGACAACTAACAATGGGTGAAAGTGATGGATTTTAGTTTGCATGTATTTGACACTAGAAAAAAGAGGCAGAGATTTTTTGATTACTGTAGCATGAAAAGGTGACATTTCAACACTGAAAAAAAGGCAAGTCTATTAAGTACAGCTACCTTTTTTAATTTAAAATAACTTAGATTTATAAGATACAATAAGCTGATTGACTCTCCTGTCAAAGGCCTGAAAGGCGACCACTGGGAGTTGTTTTGCAGGAGCCCAGTTTCCCAGAATTCAATTCAGGCAAAACTATGGGTTATGCCACTAACCATTTTTGTCAACTCAAACAAGCTAATTCAATCTGTCTCTACAGTCTGCTTGAAATTTCCCAAGCCAGCTCTTGGATTTAGCTATGCAATACTAACCAGAATGGGAAAGATAAAGTCGCTTTCCTACATCTTTCATTTGTTTAGGACAGAATTAGCAGCCATTTGGAAATCTTCTCCCCCACCCTGCCACCCCAAATGGGTTGCTGACTGAAGGGGAAGGGGCACTCTAGAACTGCACCCACATTCCCTAACTAGAAGATTTATTTATTATATTGTATTATTAATCCACCCAATAACAAATGTTGTCTGGTGGATCACAAATGGTTAAAATAACAAAAATATGATTCAATACAAAACATTTTTTTTAAAAAGCACAGGATATATAAGAACATCCATAAAATCTAAAAACCACATCTCTAAAAGGTCTGGGAGAAAAGAAATGTCTTTGCCTGCTGATGAAAAGATAATCATGTAGGTGGGTGAGAAGGGATTTCCGTAAATGGGGCACCACAACTGAGAAGGCCCTCTCTCTTGTAGCCACCTACCTAAGGCATCATGACCTAAGGGTCCAGACAGTTACATATGGGAGGAAATATTCCTTCAGATTTTCTAGTCCTAAACCATTAAGGGAGCAATCCTATGACCCGGCCGTAGGATTTTTAGCATTCCTTGTTCTGACCTCAGGGCCAGGAAACCACACTCTCCACCCTCTCCCCTCGCTTACAAACACAAGCATGTAAGGAGGGAAAGGGGGCATTCCCATGAGTGGGTAGGGCAAGGAATTGGGGATTCTTTAGGGAGATAATTCATGATTTTGCATGGAAAAAAAGCCAGAAAAATAAAGCTGAAAGGGAATTGGTCTGTTTCTAAAATGCTTGCAGCCACATTGGTCCACTAGAATAAAAATAGTTATAACATGACCAGGATAAAACCAGGATAAAAGGCAGGAATGTTTTGAAGCATGGTAGGTAAGTCATATTGTGGAGCATGATGTAATTTCTCTACTATAGAAAATATAATTTCAGAGTTAAGTAGAAATTTTTATTTCATGAATCAAGACTGAATGTATGAGATGCTTGTGGGAGGGGGCCCACGTTACATGTTTTTGTACTGCCCTCCACCCAAATGGGCTTTGAGCCCTGCAGGAATTCCCACTCATTGGATACCAAATCCTAACAAATACTAGTATGGAGGGATGAGGCATATGCTTATCATTCTGGACCACTAGGCAGCAATCTGGCAAACAAAGGAACAGCCACCCTGAAGCCATTGAATATGGTCCTGTCTTCCAGGATGTTCTAAGGATTAGTGAGTTGATGTAAGTGAAATGTTTTGAACACGCAAGCAGTGCTATATAAATGCTAAATATGATCAGAGAACAAGAATGTGTGTTAATATAAAACTCAAGAGATTGAACATGTTCAAAGAGAAACCAGAAGAAAAAAAATGATGAATATTAATAGGAAAAACATTTCATCCCTGGGAAAAGCTAGAGGAAAAAAGGATGAATATAGCTGATAGGGGAGAAAAATGATCCTAGGCTAAGAAGAAGAGGGTCAAAAGAGCAAAAAAATCTAGACTGAAATAAAAAGGGTAAGGAGAGTTGAAACGGCTGAGGGCTCTGAAAGTGCAGCTGCATTGAATGCACACTTTCTAGCAATAGGAATATGCCCCAGTGAACTTGGTGGGAATTATTTCTGAGTAAATATGTATGGGATCATACATATTTGTATTCAGTTTAAACTGAAGTTTAAACTGAATACGAACTGAAGTCCAAAGGAAGAGAGCAACAGAAGATTGTCATTGGTTATCACTGCGCCGAGCAAAGTAAATGATCCAAAGAGCAAACAGGTCCCAAGCAGTGGCCTGGTTCAGACAACATGCTAAACCATGCTGCTTAACCACAAAATGGTTAATGGAATGCATTAAGGTCAATGTATTTCATTAATCATTTTGTGGTTAAGCAGCATGTCTGAATCAGGTGTGTGTGTGTTTGGGAGATGGATTATCTTTACTTGGGTCAAGGAGATTAAGAGGTTATAGCCTGGCTGTGAGCCAACTCCTACTAAGAAAACCTTGATGCTAATTTTTAGACCATGCTTATGGATGCTTATGCAAACTTATTTCCCTGTATTTATATTGGTTGTCCAGATCTTGTAAGATTTGCAGTAGCCAGTCAATGAGAAACATATTGAAGAGTGTGCTTCTATCCCAGGCCTCCTACTAGAAGAGAAAGACATTTGGCTAGTTCACATGACACAATAAGCCACTGTGGGTTAATAAACCTGCACGACTCGAAGATATGCATCAGCCGCCATTTTGACTATTCAAACTGAGTACTGTGGTGTGCCGTGATGTACGAAGCCAGGCATTGTGGGTTATTTGGGTTATGCAACCCTCAAATAACCTACAATGTCTGTATTCACATATTGAGGTTTGCATATTCAAAATGGCAGTTGGTATGCACCTGAGAATGCCACGGTGAATTAGCCCATGGTGGCTTACCATGACATGTGAATCACGTCAGAGAGAGCATTTGTATAGGAAGCTCAAGGACAGCTTTCAAGGATGACAAGAACTCATGCTCCTATTAGGATTTACAAGTTCCAGATTCCAGAATGTATGTGAGTAATGGCACATGTTGAGAGTTGTAAGGCTGTTTGCATTTGAGTTGTACCCCGCCTCGATCCAGAGGGAGAGGTGGGTAACAAATTATTATTATTATTATTATTATTATTATTATTATTATTATTATTATTATTTCCATCTGAACATGCATAGGATTATGCTTTAAATGAATTAGGCTTCTAGTGTTCAGAGTACATAGATCCCAGTGAATAATGAACAATGTGTAAATGGCCATTGTCACTTGTGTAATAATTAACGTAAAGATACCATCCTACCAAGACAGACTTATAGTTACAAACTAGGTGGCCTGAAATAGAAGGAGCATAAATGAATATAAGGACACCAAATTTTAAATTTTGTATACTTTTTTTAATGTTTACTGTTTTAAACTTTTGTAAACCGCCCAGAGAGCTTCAGCTATGGGGCGGTATATAAATGTAAATGTAATAAAATAAATTAATTGCCCAGCTTTTCAAAAACAAAAAAGGGTTCATGGGGATGAAAGTGAGGGGAGTTCTAAGTTTGCTTTGGGACCAGAGAAATGATGTCAGCAGAATTCAGAAATGGAACCAGGGGTTTACAATGAGAAAAATGAAGACTTTTTGATTGGTTTGCTTTGGTTTTTAAATGGTTATGGGTTGGAGATTGTTTTGAATTTTTTACTATGGGCTTCTCCCTACGAGCAAAATAAAGCACACTCATGGCTGGCCACTCATGGAAGTTCACAGGTCCTTTTAACAACATCAGCATCAGCTGGGGCATCTCCCATGGCTTTCCCCCTTACTCTGTTATCAAATAGATCAAAGAAAAGCTGGAATACACCCTAATAGTGAGAAAACAGCAGTGTGCAGCAGGGGGGAGTGGGATCTTTAAAAAAACACTACCTTTTTGATGGAGCGCTCATGCGCTCATCAATAATAATAATAATAATAATAATAATAATAATAATGCAAAACGGCAGGCGTGACAACCTCCTTCATCCTGGGATGCCATGCGCCGCATGTGAAGTGAGGGGGAGGATCTTGCAATCACCATATCGCAAGATTCCCCCCTCCTCTCCCTAGGTGTAGACATGCCTAATGTTGTTCAGTGAAAGTCCCATGGAGCAGAACTGCTACCACATACCAGGAGCACTCACAAGATGCACAAGTGATTCGTTCAATATGCATCACATCCAAATGTACAACAATGTATGCCTGCTTCAGGTCTGAATATATGGACATTGTAACAATGAATGAAGGAATACAGCACATTGAAGATTTGGGGTTTTCTTTCTTTCTCTTTCTCTCTTTTTTTGTCTCCTTTCTTCCTTTATATTTTTTTCTCTCTCTACTTGATTAAGCTTCCTTCCCCTAGATGTTGTATCAATCAACTTTCCCCCCCCCCTTTTTGTATATTATACATATTCACATAAATGTTGGTTTGATATTAATTGTTAGGAGATTGTTTGTATTCGTTACTTATTGTTGTATCACTTTAAATAAAAATAAAATAATTATTAAAAACTATAAGATGCCTTTCTTTGAAAGCTATTCTTTAAAATAAATGATCATCATAACCTCTTTCTAGATATTCCTTTTGTTTTACTTTTGGCCTTGTTGCAGCTCTTCTGAAGATTAAATAACTTGGACGGGTTCTATTTTGTGTATGTGTGCATGTGTGTGTGTGTGTGTGCGCGCGCGTGCTGTTTAGTTGGAGAGAAATGAATTCACATATTACACTAAGGAAGGGCCCACTTGGTAAAGCACTTGCTGGGAAAAGGTTATTTGTAATGACCAAATTCGTCACTGTTTGGAATCTCATAAAGGTCATAAGAGAAGGGTGTATTTCCACTTATTTTAAATAAAAATTCTGTATTTTAGAAATAAATATGCTTTACTTTCATTTCATAAAAATATCAAAGCTGTTTGCACTATAATTTACTTTTTGAGCTCCTGACATTTACCCAGCTGACTGTCTTTAGAGAACAATCTCTTGATTTGGCAGAGAGGCTCCAAAGGTACAAAACCTGTCAATTGCAAATTACAAGGCAAGGCACGCCAAAGTCCACCGATCCCACAACTCAAAGGCCTCACCTTGTAAAATATATTTATGTTTCCCTTCAATTGCCCAAACTCCAAATCAAACTTCTTCAGAAATACAATGGGAGCTGATTGAAAATGATAGCTGTCCACAGGCAATTGAATGGTTTCAATATATGGAATATTCATAGCGTGCTACCCAGGCACACTTTATTTTTGACTGCTCTTTCTCCTTTGTCTCCTAAATTTAATTAGCTATCCATTCCTGCTGCAGCTATCCCCCATACACTGCTAAAAACTGCTCTTCCCTTGCAGTGCTCTTCCTTTTCACAACAAAAGCAAGCGTTGAAGAATTGATACATTACTTATTTGGTCTTACAGGCCTAGAGAGTGAGCCTTAATTGGGCACACGGGCAGAAAGCCAACAGGTCCCAATCGATGCAATACAGGAAACCACTTGACACCCTACCTCCCATTGCGTGTTTTGATTGGGCCAGGAGGCAGAACGCCAACCTTCCTACCTGTCCACCCTAATTAGTACAATGCAGGAATCCTTTCTCTGTCTTGGGTATCAGTGCTGGATGAAGAAGGACCAACATTGAGTTAATAATATATTTTTATGTAGTTTTTCCTTTGTTTCTTTCTTTCCCAAGGGTCTCTTTCTGTGGGATTTTATACAACGCTGTTCCATTCTTTACTTTGACTGACCTCAAAGTGTGAGCAGACAAACCATCCAGAGAGGTGGTTTTGCCTTTCTGTTTTGTCTAAGAGTGGAACTAGATGTTAAACTTGACCCGGTCTTGGTACTACAAACAGCATCCATGGGTCACTTTCTTCGTATCTCTCTCTAGTTGTATTTTATTTTTGGCATTTATGTAGGTCACTTAATAACAATGTCATAAAATACAATATTAAAATACAATGACCAGACAACAAATTACAGTGTAGCATTGAAAGAAAACCAGTTTCATAGCATAATTAAAAACACAGGAAAGATAAGCACTAGATTAAAAATCACAGATCTTAAAAAGCCTGGAATCATCATCCTCATCATCATCTGCAGCTAACACACTAAATGTTCATAATGGAGGTATTCCACAACAAGGGTAACCCTGCTGAAAAGGTCCTCTCCCTGGTAGACACCTACCTTCATGGGCACCTGGAGTAAAGCCTCTAAACATTTCAAGTTTCAGAGAGAAATCTATAGGATAAAGTGATCTTTCAGGGACCTAGTCCAATGATATTAAGAGGTTTCAAGGTCAAAGCCTACTATTTGTATTGGCATGAAAAACAGACTGAAAGCCAGAAGTTGATAAAGCCCTGGCATAATATGATTGAATTGCCAGTCCAAGTCCCCATGTAACCCTGATTTAGACTGCCTGCATTTATTTATTTTTTGGACTGTTTTCAAGGACAGCTCATGTTAGGTTGCCAATATGTGGATAACTGTGACCATGATATCTCCATCTAGGTAGGGTTGTATCTGGCATATGAATTGAAACTGATGAAAAGTGGTTCAAGCCATGGAGTCTCCCTGAGCCTGTAACACTATGCTGGATCTATAACCAGCCACAAACTATAGACCTGATCCTTCAGGGGCAGCGTAACTCCTTCCATGACAGGTTGAACACCACTCACCTGGGTGAATGAGCCACCACCAAGAATACCTCCCTCTTTCCTGGACTGAGTTAATTTATTATCCCTGAGTCAGTCCGTTACCATGCCAGGAAATACCATGCCATTACTGCTTCAGGACACTCACTGCTCTCTTGGGAGGTGAGAGATAAACCTGAGTATCATCCACATATTGCAGAAACTCAAACCAAATCTCCCAATGACCTCTCTCATTGGGTTCATGTAAATGTTAAACATCATGTAGGCTCCTATCATCATTGCCAAGGGTACAAGCAATTGTATCCCATTGCCACCCTTTGGAACTGACTAT
This sequence comes from Elgaria multicarinata webbii, assembly GCF_023053635.1. Taxonomy (NCBI): domain Eukaryota; kingdom Metazoa; phylum Chordata; class Lepidosauria; order Squamata; family Anguidae; genus Elgaria; species Elgaria multicarinata. The sequence goes on from NC_086171.1 coordinate 137,200,142, forward strand.
CCAACCAGGTACAGAACCACAGCCAAATAGTGCCTCCAACACTCAACTCAGGTACCCAGAAGGATACCATGGTCAACTGTTAAAAGATACAGAGGACTCCTACGGATTAACCCAGGCAATGGAGGGGTCGTCCCTGCCTGCTCCCGGGATCCCCGTGTGTCATTTGGATGTAAAGGGATGATCCCGGCCCAATCCCAGGATATAGGCCTGGTCTAGCCATGGCCCAAGATTGCAAGGGTCAGGCTCCCCCTAACTTGACAAATGTCATTTGACAGGGCAAAGAAGCTGTGTCTGTTCCAAAATCAGGCCTGAAGTCCAGCTGCAATGGATTCAGAAAATTAGCTCCATTAGGGTGAACATATGAAAAGGAGGACAGGGCTCCTGTATCTTTAACAGTTGTATTGAAAAGGGAATTTCAGCAGGTGTCATTTGTATATATGGAGAACCTGGTGAATTTTCCTCTTCATCACAACAGTTATAGCTGTGTGTGCCCTTCCCTCTTTTAAATCTGATCACTCTAGTGTAGCTACTGCAGCTTTAACTGTTGTAATGAAGAGGGAATTTCACCAGGTTCTCCATGTATACAAATGACATCTGCTGAAATTCCCTTTTCTATGCAACTGTTAAAGATACAGGAGCCCTGTCCTCCTTTTCATAGGGTCATCCTAGCTCCATCCAAGGGCAGATCCACACACAGGCTTCGGGACGCCCTGACGGCGCTTTAGGGCACCCCTAAATCGATGATGTAGACCCTACCTTAATCGTTCCAAGAAGAGGCGGAGGAGGAGGAGGAGGCCCCGCATCGCCCCTCGCGGGGATGGGATGAAGAGTTGCCATGCCCGGCGACTTCACCAGGAAATCAGCTGCCGCCCACCTACCCTCCGGCCTCCTTTTGCCAGCGAAAGAGCCACCCGGGCCCACCCGGGTCGGAGAGCTCGGCGAAAGAAGCCGCCGCTAGCTTCCGCCGAGCTCTATGACCCGGGCGGAAGCCGGCGGCGGCTTCTTCTGATAAGTGCTGTGAATACAGTATTTGATAGAACTGATGGATGGAATTTCATCTGTGAAAAACTCAGTGATGAAGATCCAATAAATGTACTTGATCCTGAGTATACAGGAATTACATTGTCATGGAACTTTAATTCACTCACTAGACTCACATGAATGGCCGCTGTTCCCTCTCCATCAGTGCACACTTCATGGGCTCAAGAATCTGATTCAAAACCAATAAATCATATTGTTTTGTACTATAGGCATATTTTCCCCTAAACTGGAAAAATCCCCATGGGCCAAACAGATGACTCACTGCAGAATTGATACCTTATGGAATTTAATTATGATGTCTGATATGACAATATGCCATTTTGAGTGCCATCTGGTGAGTTTTAAACTGAATTCGGCAGTCTGTTTTTGTGGTTCAGTGGGTATTCATTCTCAGTTAAAAGATATATATTTGCATGAGTTAACATGACGTGACCAGTGTCTGCTTGTTTTGTCCTTCTAAAAAGTGGTAGCCTGACATATGATGTGTTGGAAGAAGGACAAATATGTTTTAACTCATTTTTCAATATAACGCGCCCCTCCCAAAAGCAAGGAACATATTTAAAATAAATCCCAACATAAAATCAGTAGAAACATGTGAACAGGCAGAAGAACAAGCCATCGGGTAAAGACTTTTTATTTTGCCAGGCTGATAACATCATTTATTCCTGCTTATTTTTCCGATTTTCAGTAACTAATTTCAAAGAGCAAAGGAGTACATATAGGAAAAGGTATCTTCTTCCATATCGTATTTTATTTATTTTCAATAGTTTTGTTCTGACTTGTTTAAAATATTCAAAATTATCATTGGAGCTTTTCTTGAAATCAACATCTCAGCAAGCAATTTCAATAAAGGGAGGTTTGGTAACCAAACTGAGGGGGGTGGAGGGGAAGAGTAGGGCAGGAGAGGATACAAGAGAAGTCCCATAGAACAAGGGGATCAGAGTAAGGCTGCAATCCTGTACCCACTTACCTGAGAAAGAGCCCCACCCCCATTTAACCTGGTGGAACTTCTTTTTGAGTAGATGGGATGAAAGAGAGTAAAAATGATTTGGACTAGAGCACAGCTGAAATTTCTCAGAAGACATTTTTCTGAGATTTCTCTTTTTCTCAGCCTCCTGGAAAAATGAGATGATTTTGCAGATTTTTTTTCTGAACTGCCAATACAGTTGCTGCTGTGGTCTCCACATGCAATGGAAGCAACTGTCCAGAGAACTACGGCTATGGGACAGTATAGAAATTAAATTAAATTTATTCATTATTATCATCATCAACATCAACAACCAACAAAAAACTTAGGAAATGGGAAAGAAGCTGTGCTATTGTCCCTGCTAATGGTTAGCTCCACCTGCAGGAAATGGTTGGAGAATTTCTCCCCCCACCCCTGGAGAAATCTGTTGAAATGGGGGTCACTTGCGCTTACACTAAAGTAAGTAAGCCAATCACACACAGCTCTGCTATGCGTGATTAGCAGAATGTTTGCTTTGGCCCTCAGCGTGGAAGTCATCTGACCAAGTGCTTACTCTTGAGGGAGAGATTGTAGCAGGGCTGTTCAGCTAGTCAAGACAAGAAACAGGAACAACAGCTACACTTCCTCTCCCACCTTCTTTACATCATCTCTCACTATAGTTAGCAAAATCCCATATGGTTACATGGCAGCACCATACACAAAAAACTCTTTGCTGCGGCTTAACACAGCTACCTTGGCAAGCAGAAGCCATTGCTCCAAGTAGATATTTCACACCTTTACTTCCCCTGGCATAATAGCAAAGTGAGATCGGGGTGTGGGGAGGGGGAGGAGAACTCTCCAGAGCTAGATTTATCTTTTCCAGTCTTGTAATGAGAGCAAAACCACTGACAGGGACCAAAGAGAAGCCTGTCAAAGTAAGGGAATAGGTGACTAACCTGAAAATGTTAGAAACGCCTTAAGGAATCATTGTCCTATAACAAGCAGAGAGAACAAAAGTGTAGCCAAATTGTTCTGCCAGATTGTGGCTACTTAAGTGAAATCCGGAACACATATGAAATCCTCATATATATATATATATATATATATATATATATATATATATATATACACATACATTTTGCAAATGTGTGTACTGAAATTTTCCTTTGAATTATGATTATTTCTTGGGATGCTTATCTACTTACTCCCCTTTACATTAGAATAAGGCTTAAATAATAATATAAATTTACAATGAAACACTTCAGTCACTTCAGGAAATTCACACTAATGAAACAAGTCCTGTGGTGTGTGATTGAAAACTATGGCCTCCGTTTGCCACCTCACTGTAACTGAGCCTGTCATTTAAACCAAGTAAGGAATTGCCCTTCCAAGGCAGTGTGGGATGACCGAAATATATCTTCAGATTTATTTCATGTTTGTTACTCTGAGTAGAAAAGGTCCAGATTCTCAGGTGGTCTGACGGATAGCACCACCAAAGTTGATGAATCTACAATGGCTTGAAGTTGACTTTTTTACAGTCCGTGATGCACAGCTGGCAGTCCATAGCTAAGGTTGTGCCCATCATCAGTTCCCAGACAGGATGAGCCAGAGATGCTTATGAAAGGCATATAGGTAGCTTGTAAAATCCCAAAACAAAGGTAGCCATGCTATCCACAGTTGGGCAATATGTTTATTAGGATCAACCAAAATGCCACAAACATGTGCAAGTTTGTGAGTTCCCAGAACTCCCTTTATCAGGATAGATGATACCAAAAACAGGTGATGGGAACAGAAAGAGTTGTCCTCTGGGTCTCTGTGTACATCTAGTCCTTTCTGAGCTTTTTCACCTCTGAAGTAGTCTCCCGATAGTGAACCACCACTGCCAGGCAAAGCACATGTATGCCACCTCTGCACATTTGCCAGACCTGAAGCCACCTCAGTTCCTGGATGACTGGAGGTGAAGTGGTGTGTCTGTGGTCTAGACACTCACTGGAGGTCCAGGCTTGGTCTTCTTTGGGCTGAGGAATTCAGTCTTATTTCATATTTCAGTTCATCCCAAACTTTGAGATTTTTAAAAAATTTCACCTGAAAATTCACCTGCATTTTTGTGCAAATTTCTCCAAATACATGCATTTTTAGCAAACAATTTTGCTTAATTTGGGGGAAAGCAGTTTTCCAAATCAATGCATTTTGAACATCATTTACATCTTCATCTTTTTTTTAAAAAAAATGAACATTTTTCTTGGAAAAAATGTGGAGAATTGCAGATTTCAAAGGATAACTTAGGTTCAGTACTTCCAACGGTCAAAACGGATTGGAGAACTAATGGGGGGGGCTCACCCTGCGAGTTCACCAAATCTTGCTCATCTGGCCCTGTTCCAAAGAGCTGGACCAGACAAGTGTTGCGTATTTAGCAGAGCATCATTGACCAGCACTGATGAGCAACACCTGTGTGAAGCTCTGTGCCAAGTCCAGTTTTCTTCCAGGGCTTGTCTTTCTGGAGATAAATTTTCTGCCCTGACTACAAGTGCTCAGTGAAGTGCAATTTCTGGGGCCTCCTGAAAGTGCACAATTCACCCAGCATGCCATTAGTGTGGCCATGGAATTGTGCACTTTCCAGAGATCCCAGAAAGCATGCTTTGCCTTTCTCCACCCACACCAATCATGGCCTTAAAGGCCCTCTTAAAACCATTAACACAGCAGAGGGAAAGGACAAAGGGGGTGAAAATCTACTGGGCATGGACCATTTGCTTAACATTTGGGGGCCACAGGTAGTGTTGTGGTGAAAATCTGCTGGGCGCATCTGCCTGGGTCCATGGGTCCAGGCAGGCAGATTATCATTCACACTATAATGAAAACCAAACAAATTTCTCCCCCTATTCCTATTCTTCATAAAGGATTATTAATAACTGAGGTACATTGGAAAGCTGGCGTAATGCAGCATAGAGGCTAAGAGACGGGCCTATGAATCAGGAGGTATCTGGTTTGAATCTCTCTTCTGCCATGGATTCAGTAGGTGGCCATGAGCAAGCCTCATTTTTTCAGAATCAATCCCCCTTCCATCTGCAATGGGGAGATAATAATGCAGACTTGCCTTAGTACAGGGCTGTTGTCACAAGGATTACAACAAGAGAATGTACTTTGAACACTATAAGTTGCCAAATAATAAAAGCCGAAAATTATGTCTTAGTTCTGAATTTAAGACTATGAGCAACACCTGCACATTTTTCACTTTGTCTTCTCAGAAGATGTGTTAAGTTTCCTTTTAAAATTAGGAGAATGCCAGTTGGAATTCTGTTGGATTTATTTAAATTATTTTATTTTATTTTAGGCCCTAATTTTAATTTATAAAATAAATGCAGATGCCTTTCTAAATATTTTAAGATGTACTGGGACTGTGGTGATGCATTTTCTTTATACTTGTTTCTCTCTTGATGATTAACATGGGTTTCTCTCTAAATAATGTACAGCATTAGCAGCAGGTCAGTGGTGAGACAGGTGTGCCTGTGCTGTTGCTAAGAGACCAGTAATGGTTGATACTCTGACTCCCAGCTGAAACAGTTGAGTTTTTGTAGAAACACAAAATTGCATTAATGGAAGCATCCCATTCAGGAAGCTCTTTGTCATGCAGTTTGTCTTTGGGCAATGGGGAGATTTAAAATAAAATATTCCTGCTGGAAAACAGATAAAATCTGTAAAATAAATTAATGGGTGGCTAATAAAAAAATTGACTCTCTCTTCTATTAGAGTGGCAGAGAAACTGATTTATCAAGATACTGCATGGATTTGATACTTCGCAATAGTCACAACTGATAAATGGAGGCAACTACATTTGGCAGGGGTATTGAACCTCAGGTGTGTGGGCCAAATCTGGTCCAACTGGGGTCTGAGTCCAGCCCTCCTGAAGTTTCCCAGGGGACCATATCTCCTTCCCTTGGCTCCACCCTCTTTCCAACCACCACCAATAATTTGGTTTCTCAGCGTTTGCATGTTCCCCCATCCCAATTCTAAAATGCCTCTCCTAAAGCTTTGTTTGTGGCAGTAATAGCTTTAGGCCAAAATATGCTAATATTGTTTTGTACTGGTCCTGCCCCCTTTTGCCTTCGACCACACCCACTCCTGGAATTGTCTCTGAAATTGAATTCGGCCCTTAGATTTTATCGAATTCTAGAAATAGTCACACTCCCTCTGAAGGAGCATGCTCAAATTTGGAAGTACTCCTGGATACATTATATCCAGAAGTGGGACCTGTGGCTGAATGTAGTTCTGCAAAACCTGGGCTTCACTCAAAGATGCTGTTTCTCAGTGGCCGTGCTTAGGGTCCGTTTATGTTTTCACTTGCCACTTGCATTATCCCAGTTAGAGGCATAAAAGCTGAGGCCTGCAACAAAATGTTGCAGTGTATTCCCAGCATGCATGGTTTACCTAAATTGTGGCTCAGGATACTGGAAAATAGAAGCTAGAGTGAAAAATAGAAGCCCCTGCTCTAACTTGGATCTTACTTCCTGTGCAAAATATATTTATTTAGCTAGTGGGTGCTTAGTTTGTCCTGAAAGGAGGTTTGACACAGTAATTTAAGTAGCCACACCTTTGGCATGAAATATAACCCTGGAGTACATTACAGGGCTGCTGTAAACTACTATTTCTCAACACATGCCTTCCAACTTGCAATATGGGTATAACATTGAACTACACTGCAGGTTCATCATATACTAGGGTGACCATATTAAAAGGGGGACAGGGCTCCTGTATCTTTAACAGTTGTATTGAAAAGGAAATTTCAGCAGGCGTCATTTGTATATATGGAGAAACTAGTGAAATTCCCTCTTCATCACAACAGTTAAAGGTGCAGGTGCCCTGCCCTCTTTTAAATCTGGACACTCTAGTATAGCTCCTGCACCTTTAACTGTTGTGATGAAGAGGGAATTTCACCAGGTTCTCCAAATATACAAATGACTCCTGCTGAAATTCCCTTTTCTTTGCCACTGTTAAAGATACAGGAGCCCTGCCCTCCTTTCATATGGTCACCCTATCATATACTATTCCCTCAGCCCAACCTACAACATAGGGATAAAAATAATAATTGCCCAGGTGTCATAATTGTATTCATTTTGTTCAAAGATGTATACCCCACTTTTGGGTCCTATGAAGTAGTATCCCCAAAATAATGTAAAATAATATATAAGAAGTAATACAAAACCAAATTTGGAATATGAAATATGAATATGGTCCAGTGACCCCTGTAGATGCTAGATTTACTGTCTTTTTGTCACAAACACACACACACACAGAGAGAGCTTGCAAGCAACAGTGCTTTCGATAGGGGAAATCAACAGAGATTCTTAACAGCTTAGTCAGCCTGGCTTTACAGCTTCCTTAAGAGAAAGCATGGATGGGGAACCCACCAATATCCTAGAAGAAAGTTTCTCATCCTGGTAGAGAAATAGTGCTTCTGGTTTGATTTGGTTTGCCTTGCCAGGGAAACAGGAAGAAAGATTTTAGGACAAGCAATGGGAGAAATATCAACACATGAAACAAATCCATAATAGTTCAGTGCAATAGAGTATTCAAACAGATATACATCCTTCCAATCTCCAATAAGGAGAATGAGCTGCATTTATTTTGGAATTTGCATTAGCATTATTATTTTATATATGTCACACTAAATAAGAACTGAGAAGATCATGATACAGCGGGGGAGAGGGAATCACATTTCCCTGCCATTGCTTTGCCTCCTGCTTCTGTCCCACAACAGGGACAAGCAGTTTCCTCTTTCTTCACACAGGGAAGAAAGAGGAAGCAAGCCACGACCACGTGGGCCATTCAGTGGGCATTTTTTTTATCATGGAGCTTCTCCTGCACACAGCAGGAAATGACAGCAAGTATTGTTATAGCCCAAAAGATCAGATTTTCTGCATCTTATTTTGTGATGGAAAAAAGAGCCGAAGGAGCAAGAGACACGTGGGAGGATCACTGCATCGTCAAAATGTCCACGAAGAACCGTGAGTGGCCAGTCATGACTGTGCTATAAAACACTTGTCTGAAAAAGCTCCGAGTTAGAAAGAACAGGAATTCTCTTTACTGTTACCTTTAGGTGGTGGTGGGGTAAGGGGGACACTGGTACCCTATCTGTTACATTAAAATCTTAAATTTAGCTATTGGTTTCTACAGGCAGTTCTCATTTTCATCCCTGTCGACATTTGTGAACCATTCAGACAATGGTTCTTTATAGCCTTTGAATGTATTTATGTGTCTCCATCCTCATATTTCTGCATAAGCATATAGACTCTCAGAAAATGGACTCCATATTATTATATATATCCAGGTGACATCTGTGCACAGGGCTTCTATCAGATTTGCCTGTCTCATCAGCTGTAGCCTTTTCTTTAAAAGAAAGAAAGAAAGTCATGTAGACATGTTCAGACATCCTCTGGTAACTTTACATTTGGGCTACTGGAATGTCATGGGCTACTCCAGAACACTGTTCAGAAGTTTCAACTACTACAAAATGCAGCAGCCTGATGGTTAACCAGGTATAAAATGACTTCAGCTAAGTGGCATTCGATGTAGACACTTTACAAATGACTATAAAGGGACATTTCCATTCTGACATTAGAAGAATCTGTGAACTTAAAAAGACCTAATAACCTATTGTTGCTTACTGGGAGAGTCGGCTGTTTGCTTGCCTTCTTCCTTGATGCTAAAACTCAACCGGTGGGGGTGGAATGACTTCTGCCTTTGTAAATGTGCTTCCCATTCTGATGGGTGTTTGTTATCTTTGCAGAGATATTTTTCTTCCCCAGCTGAGTCTAATTCTCCCCACTTGACTTTTTGAAATGCCACACATGGTAGTGATTGAAGACAAAGGAGCTAAAGGTGCAGAAAGTGTCGCTAACAACTGCACTTTATCAACTAATGAGAGATTGTTACAAAGGAGTGTGGTCAGGAATGTGAGGTGCGTGCCATTCTGCAGCGTAAAGGGTGTGCTAATTTGTTGCATTCCTTGGTGAGCAGTTGGCATTCTGTAACAACAGCCATTGTGATCCGTTTCAGAAACAACTTTCCTGTAAATCCGTTTCATCTGCTCCTCTTATTTCCAGATATATATGTGCCAGGGGCTCTTTGCCTTGAATGGGACTATTGTAGGTAGAAATTCAAGTGGTGCAGTTTTTCTAGTTACTGCCATATTTCCATGAAGACATATAGCAGTTGAATTCTCACCTCTTGTGCATCAGATAAAGGCAGAGCCCTGGCAAATTAAAGTTGGCCACTTTATTGCGACTATATTTTGTACAGTATTCAGCATAAATGATGGTACTAAATATACCTTAGTAGCAGCAATTAACTGGTGATTTCCATGATTACATTATCATTTGGTCTGTTTGGACATCATTATCAGGGAGTTTGCACATTATTTTCTCATAATTCTTACGAGGAAGGAATTGGGAGCCCGTGCAAACCTTACGTTCATACTTTCTTCCTTTTCCCTCTTGTACATCCTTATGCAAATAGGGCCTCTGTTCAACTTTCCTTTCCCAAGAAACTCATGGGGGGGATTAGTTTGCTTTTGTTCCTGCCACTGCTTTAAGAGGTGGACCTGTTCATGCCAACTAATATTTTTCCTTTCTTTGGAAGCATGTTTTGCCATGGTGTAGCATGGAAATCACAGTCCCACTAGCAACCACCTTTTTACTCCCAGAATCCCCATCAGAATGACGATACATCTGGTCTAGATGGCTCAGGTAACATTAAAATACAGTATGGAATGCAAAAATGATTAAAACTAAAAGACAAAACAATTAAAACACCCAAATACAATGCTGTGTAAATATGAATTCTATTACAACCTTTAGGGTCATTGACAAAAGGCACTTAAAGCTGCACTGAACAGCTGGAGAGAAAGATTGCAAAAGGTTATTCTCAGCAGAATCCAACAATTTATTTTTGGAGATTGATCGTTGATCTAAGCATTTCTAAGCAATATTTTACAGCCTCAACTATGAACCACGCTAACGTCTGATCCTGCAGACACAGAGTTTCACAAGTGTGAATAATTGTGCTGAATACAACCGAACTCTTCCAAACAATATAGTTGAGCATTCATGCAAGCTCTGTAGGACTCACAGCTTAATCAAAATTAGTGTGGTCATTTTATGCATTCATAAATTCAGTTATGTAGATAAATTTCCTCCTACAAATTTGAAACTTATTGTATCCAAATAACATGTGGGATGCAAATTTATTAGCAGGGTGCAACAAATGTTAGTGAATAAATCCTGCTAGTGTCAGAGCTGCCCCCCCCGCCAAGTATGTGCTTTTAATTTAAAAGCATATCTTATTTACCCAGATGTATTTATTTTAGGATTCTGACCAGTATGTACATGGAATGTTCAGAGTAGATTGAGAGATTAATCCACTACAGCCTTGGTTGATTAATCAGTTGGGGCTGATTATAATTGATGAAAAGGCATTTTAATCAACAGTGCTTCCGAAAAGTCATTTGGGGTGGGGCTATGTTGATCTTAACGTATTACTAATTGATTTATTTATTACATTTATATCTCGCCTTTTTTCCTCCGAGGAACCCAAGGAGCCGTACATAATCCTCCTCTCCATGTTATCCTCACAGCAACAACCCTGTGAGGTGGGTTGAGCTGAGAGTCTGTGACTGGCCCAAAGTCACCCAGTGGGTTTCCATGGCCGAGTGGGGACTAGAACCCAGATCTCCTGACTCCCAGTCCAACACCTTAACCACTATACCACACTGAAAATGGAAAAGAAGACATTAAACACAGCCTTTTCTTTGAACAGTGAGTGATAGCTATATAGACCAGGATCCAAAAAACATGCATCTAATGCTGAGCATTGAGCAGAGGGTTGGATTTGATGGCCTTATAGGCCCCTTCCAACTGTACTCTTCTATTGTCCTATGATCTAAGGGTGCAATCCTATGCATGTTTAGGTACAAAAAAGTCCTTCAACTCCCAGTATTTCCCAGCGTCCTACCTTCCCTGGTCACTGACCCCTGGGCCCCAGACAGCTCCATCATCTTGGGCTGTCTTTACTGGTCCCAAGCATTCCATCCTCCCCATCTAGATTTGGGCCAAAGAAAAGTGTGGATGCACGGATAGTAAATTGTAAGCAAGGGCAGTTTGTGACACTGCACATTGTCATTGATCATGTGGCATGTCAGTTAAGGCATCAGCCTTAGCTTCCCATTTCCTGGCTTTTGGGAGTTTAGACCAACATGAGATAGCCTTAACTCTGATCTTTTAAACTGGCAGGTATTATTATTATTATTATTATTATTATTATTATTATTATTATTGATAAATTTCAGGTCTGAGCCTTAGTCTATTTACAAAATATTTGTAAATGAGAAGGAAAATATTGGCACACTAGGCTAAGACATGAAATAATATATAACTTTTCCTTTTAAAACTTTAATTTTAGTTAGAATTCATTCCATGTGGTTTATTCCATGTTGGCCAAGAAAGGCCACAGTTTAATGATGGCGTGTTCTAAAATATGCTCTGATGGATTTTTATTTTAAAACCTTCAGCTGCTATTGTCATTGAGAAAGTGTCAGCACTGAATGTCAGTCTGTCTTTTAATGAAGGAACAGCTAATGAGAAATTCCAACTATTGGACCTTCCTTTTTCAGTGATATATTGTTCTTCCAATATATTCTGTATATTGTTCTTCTGAACAGACCAAGAACATAATAATATAAGAAACTGAATATATTATTGGTGCCCTTGATGTCTCCAGACATGAGGAATTTAATCTAGCATGAAATAACAAATGATGAGATCTTTCAGATCAGTCTTAAAGTGAGTCGGCTACAACATTTAGACTATAGGCCAGCAGCCAAAAAAATAGCTGGTCATTTCAAATAAAAGGTTTTATTTCTGCTACTCTTAGACATATGTAACTTTCTTCTCTGACCATTCTGTATCTCCTCCCCATGCCCCTTCTGTTCTCAGACCCCTTCCTCCAGACCTCCTCCTCCTACTTGTGGACTGCCCTTCTCTTGTGTCTCCACCCAAATTTCCAAAGCTCCCTGTTTATCTTAGTTGGCCGTTTTCTTGATGACTTTGCTCTTTCTGTCCTCCTAGGCCCATCTTTCATATATTCTCCCTTCTTTCCCAGGTCCCTTTGCTTTAGGATATGTGGTCAGTCACTGAAAGCCAGTAGGGTCTCCACTTAAGAATCACCATAAAAGAGGACCAAAACTTCCATAAAATGTGCATAAGGTAATTTACAGGTATCGACCCAAATGTAGAAATACATTTGAGTCGATACTTGTTTTCATTTTATTATATAATTATTACAATACACATTCTAAATAGTACATCTCTCCCTATAGTACGGAAGACTATGGCCATGTGACCTTTGTGCTTTTCTTGGACTGCTGTCCAGGTGCTGTGGATGGACAGGTTCAAGGCTCCTCTCTTCCTTCTGATAGTTCTTTATCTTTAAACCCGACTTGGATTGGGCAGCCTTTCCAACTAGAGGACAATCCTCTGGCAGACCTTCAACTATAGAACCATTCTCTGCAAAAGAGAACTCATGGCCACTCTAGCAGCCAGCACTGTAAGAAGCATCATCCTACTACCACAACGTTTCTATCACTTTACAATATAGATTTGCATCATATACAATGCAATTATATATTCACCTCATAGCCAAAGCCTTCTAAATGATTTACAATAATTCATAAAAATACAAAATACTACATCATAAAAACAGTCCAAATTTTTTAATATAGAAAAGTTAAAACAATATAAACAGCTAAAACAATTTAAATAAAACACTGTTTTTCTTAATAGACCTCTTCAAAAACAGCACACATATATGCCTCATCATAAACCATTAAATGCCTGGGAAGAGTGTGGTCTTTACCTGGAGCTGAAATGATGACAGTATCAGCACCAGGGGGCCTCAGTGGGGAGCTCATTCCACAGTCAGAGGGCTACCACTGAGAAGGCCCTCTCCCTTGTTGCCACCTTCTGAGCCTCCCTTGGAAGTGGCACTTCGAGGGAGGCCCCAGATATTGATTATAGTGCCTGGGTATGTTCAGGTTGGGAGAGGTGTTCCATCAGATGTTGCTGACCTGAGCTGTGTAAGGCTTTATAGGTTAAAACTACCACCTTGAATCAGGCTCGGAAACATACAGGCAGCCAATCCCAGAGGGCCAGAATTGGTCTTATCTGTCCAGATCTTCGAGTCCCTGGCAGCAGTATTTTGCACAAGCTGCGGCTTCTGAACAGTCTTCAAAAGCAGTCTCACATCGAGTGCATTGCAGTAATCTAATTTGGAGATACTGAACATAGATTACTGAAACCAGGTGGCCCAGTTATGTACAGGTAGGGGCATTACTGAGCCACCAGCCAAAGGTGATAGAAGACACTCCATGCCACTGAGGCCACCTGACCCCAAGTGACAGAAATGGCTCCAGAAGAACCCCAAGCTCTAAACCTGCTCCTTCAAGGGGAGTGCAACCCCAACGAGAACAGGTTGAAAACCCTTCATCTGGTCAGAAAAAACTACCCACTGACGGCATCTCAGTCTTGTATGCAATGAGCTTCAGTTTATTAGCCCTCATCCAGTCCATTGTCACAGTCAGAAACTGATTTAGCACATCCACAGTGTCACCTGGTGAGCGTGAAAAGGAGAAATAAAGCTGCATGTCATCAACATACTGGTGCACTCCAAAACTTCAGGTTGGTTCCTCCCAGCCAGGGACAGGACCATCTATTTGGGCAGTAAAATGAAGACACTGTTGGAATCATTTCTAAAAATTTACTTGCTTATAGCATTTCTGTACCACTCACTTTATGTGAGCTTTAAAATCAACATACAATCAAATAAACTAAGAACAATCCATATAATATACAAAACCAACACAGAAATTAGCATAAAACCAACACAGAACAGTAAAATCATAGAATAGCAGAGTTGGAAGGGGCCTACAAGGCCATCGAGTCCAACCCCCTGCTCAATGCAGGAATCCACCCTAAAGCATCCCTGACAGATGGTTGTCCAGCTGCCTCTTGAAGGCCTCTAGTGTGGGAGAGCCCACAACCTCCCTAGGTAACTGGTTCTATTGTCGTACTGCTCTAACAGTCAGGAAGTTTTTCCTGATGTCCAGCCGGAATCGGGCTTCCTGTAACTTGAAGTGCAAAAGCAAGGAAAACCCCGTGGGGGAGTAAAAAGAAGCCAAAGGCAAAGGTAGAACCAGGCAATCTTCAAAATGAAATATTTACAAAAGTTTATTTACAGTGCCAAGGTGCCGCCTACGCGTTTCGAACTCAAACTGCGCTCTTCCTCAGGGCTGTTATAGAGTTCGTTAAGTTGTCTGCAGTAAAAGTTCTTTTTACTTCCTGTAACTTGAGCCTGTTTTTCCATGTCCTGCACTCCGGGGGGATCGAGAAGAGATCCTGGCCCTCCTTTGTGTGACAACCTTTTATGTATTTGAAGAGTGATATCATGTCTCCCCTCAGTCTTCTCTTCTCCAGGCTAAACATGCCAAGTTCTTTCAGTCTCTCTTCATAGGGCTTTGTTTCCAGACCCCTGATCATCCTGGTTGCCCTCCTCTGAACATGCTCCAGCTTGTCTGCGTCCTTCTTGAAGTGTGGAGCCCAGTAGTATTAAATCAATATAAAAATAGCACTAAAACTCACCAGGGGAAGGAACGATTACATCCAAGATCTAAAATACAATTAAATGTAATGGAAAAGCCTTGGGGTGAGATTTTTTTCCCGATCTGGTGCTGAATAGATCCTAACATAGGTACTAGGTGAGGCTCCCTGTGGAGGATATTCCATGACTAGGGTGCCACCTCTGCAAAGGCCTTCATAAGGTCTGGGCAGGTACAGAATCACTTTAATCCGGGTATTGTTCAAGTGCTCCATTGCATGCAAATTAAGTGATAGCTGATAAATATTTAGGTGACATCAGAAAATATTGCGTACATGGTTGCATATGAGGTAACAGGGTCTTGGAAGTATACTTGTTTAGTTTCCTCTTTGGATTAATTTGTCACCGGTTTTTCAGTGATGCTGTTTCACATCAATACTATGTATTTACTGTATCAACATTTAGACTTTGATGTAGATCTTGTCAGATAAACTTGTATAAAGGATTTGTAATCTGCCCTTTACAGTTCAAGCTGTTATAAATGTTTCTCTGATTTCAGGTCATACCAAGCGTCTTATCTGTCTCTGGGTCAGGTCTGCTACCTGGGACCCGAGCTTATCAGTCACCTTGTATATTGTAATGCCTTTCCTGATTAAAATGGCTGGTTTTCTAGTATAAAGCTGCTCACTGTGTCCAAGAAATTTTATTGGGTCCCTAAAAATGTGATGGACACTATTCTATAGAACCAAGTTGTAATGGGAAATATTAAGCATCCAGACCTTTGCATTGCTTTTTCAGTAACAGAATATGGTCCGAGGAAAAAGCGGCTCTTGTAACCAAGTTCCCTAGGTCATTAGTCTGCCATCTTAGGTTGCACACAATGCAAGAACTGAAATACATCATAGCTATGGGCAGAATCCAATGAGGTGTTTCCACCTCTGCCAATTGTCTTCTGCCCTGCAGACTGCATTGTACAATTCCCCACCACCACTTGTGAAAAGGTGATTTAGCACTTTCAGGGAAATCTAAAACAAGTGGAAATGCTCATGTCTGAAAGGAGGCAGGCTGGCAGAGGTCCTTCTAAAAACTAGCATTTCCACTCATTTTAGGGCTTCCCCTAGGAAGTGCTATATCTCCCTTATGAACACTGTGGGTTCCACATGCACAATGGAATTGGCAGGACCCACCACTTGTGGCAGGGCATCAGTGGGCTGGAAAGGCATCAGTGGAGGCCTAATCGCCCCACTGGATTTGGCCTATAATCTGATAAATTCCATAATGTAGCACAGTGGGTATGAAGACATCTTTGCATTGTGATTATAAGCTGCATGCTAATGTAATGTTGATTTGTCTACGGAAAGAAAGAACCAACTCAAAGATCAAATATTTATTGTTTAGAGTGTTGCTGAATACCTCATTATTGCTATAGGAATGGGCAGGTAATCAAGCAGGTTGCAATAGTGAAGAGGCACAACCCCTGGGGCTCATGGCAGTAGTATACCTAAAACTAGGGATGGGCACATTTGCCAGGTCTATTTCTGTGCACTTTCTCCTTTTCCCACCTCCATTTCATCCTTTTCCAATGATTTTCCCCCCAGTGGAAAAAAGATCTGTATATATTTTTGTGTGTATGTTTCAAATGAATGCACTAATGAATGCCTTCCCCCATTAATTAAAGCATGTTTGTTTGTACAGTATTTTTGTACATTTTTCTAATTTGCACATGTTATTGATAGGTGTGGAACAGGTAAATCTCAATGGAACAAAACCTCTATGGAACAAAATTCACACATGCATCCCTACTCAAGACTGAACTTCCTGGATTGTGGAGTATGTTCTGGCATGACTACTTATCAAGCCTTTACCATCATTGTGTTTTTTTTAAAAAAAACATTTTTAATTGTGAATATTAACAAAATATAACAGAAAATACATTGTGGAAATGGGGAAAAAACATACATTACGTATATAGGATTATCATCATTTTCCATTACGTATACCGTTCATTTCTTTAAAAAAAAAAGGGGGAGAGAGTTATACAAAGGTTTCAAGAAAAGCAGACCAGATATCCGTGTGTTTAACCACTTGCAAATTGCATCTATATAACACCCATTCAAAAGTTGATAATGTTATTAAGTCCTTGATCCATTGCATTATGGGAGGTGTGAATTTGTCCTTCCAATGTGATAGTATAAGTCTTTTGGCTGTCATAAGGGCTCTGAAGATCCATCTGTGCTGACCATGTGTTATCTTCCAAGAAGCCAATAGGTAATTTAGGAAGACATGGACATTGTTCCATATTATAGATTATTTCAGTAAAAAGTTCAACCTTATTGTTACCTCCTGCCAAAAAGGAGCAACTTCGGGGCATTGCCAAAACATATGAGTTAAAGAAGCATTAGATGCATTGCATCTCCAACAATTCTGCAAGTTAGACAAACCCTTATTAAAAAGGTGTTGTTATCTGGACAGGCAACCTGACACTATGAAAGTTGATCCAAATGACTCTTAGGCATAATTCAGTGAGCCTCAATTCTTAAGCATCACAAGATGGCATTGATGGGGCCACTGCCCAGTAGGAGGTCCACTGCCAATGCTTCTCCTTGCTGTCACTTCCTCTTCACTTGTCCCTTCAAACAAATGAGCAGGGATAGAAGCAAGGAGAATGAGCAATAGCTGCAACTCACCTTGCTCCCTCCCTCTGGGCAGCTGTGGGACCAAATGGAGATTGGGCCCAAATGGAGAGGGCAAGTAGGCTATGAAAAAGAGATAAGTTTTTGTGAACCGCCCAGAGAGCTTCGGGTATTGGACAGTATAGAAATGCAATAAATGAATGAATAAATAAAATGAGACTACTCAAAGAGCAGGCTCAATGAAGGCATCTTGGCCAAGAGTCATCTAAAAACTGGAGCCGACACTACTCCAACATAGGACTATAGACTTAACTATCTTATCTTATCATATTAAGTGGTTTAAATGCAGGACTGCTTTATAAGTGGTTTATAGATGGCTAAATGAGAGACCATGAATAAAAGAGTGCTTTAGCTATTGGGCGGTATAAAAATGCAGTAAATAAATAAATCAGACAACAATACAAATTCTGATCAGTTAACACTTTCACATGGCCAGAACAGTGATATCTTGTGTCAAGAATGTGTCAATTAGCATATTGATTAATTAATAGTATCTCAATTGACTTGATGTGTCATGCAGGATATAACACTTTGAAAGTGGTTTGAAAACAGTGTATGGAATGTGTCATGGGCCCCGACAGTTGTCAATACTGTTACAAATCATAATAAAGCAGTACTGTAGATCCTGCCATAGTTAATCAAGGAGAAAGTCTCAGTAGAGACAAATACAAATTCAAAGATTTGTCAAAGGGGTTGAAAAGTCTTAGTATTATTCATGCACTGGAAAAAAAAGATGTATATAGTTCAAAAGCCAAAATCTCACAGGGAATAAAAACCTTGCTGTCTTGGAAGGCTTAATTTTGAGTGACCTACAGTACCAGATCTTTTTTAATGATGGAAAGTTTGAACAAATTAATATAATGCATTGACCTGCCAGTACAGTCTGTTCTTTCACTCTTTGGTTAGTAATATGTACACTCTATCAATACAATTCCATATTTCACTGTGGCTAAAAGAGACAAATTACACTGAATATGAACCTCTGCAAGTTAAATATTTTTACCGCGTTATTTTTTTTCCAAAAAAAAGCTTGTATTGATTTTTTTAAAAAAATAAAAAAGATATAAAAATCCAAAAATAGTGGTCATCACTTGAAAACCCACCTACTCCCATCTCCACTCTAGGCCACTCAATAGAGAAGAAGACAAGAAATCAAAAGGCAGTAGGCTAGTAAAACAAGCAGCCAGATATAGTCAGGAAGATAAAAGTTGGAGTATAAAAGTATTATTATTATTATTATTATTATTATTATTATTATTATTATTATTATTTATATAGCACCATCAATGTACATGGTGCTGTACAGATTACACAGTAAATAGCAAGACCCTGCCGCATAGGCTTACAATCTAATAAAGTTGTAGTAAACAATAAGGAGGGAGAGAGAATGCAAACAGGCACAGGGAAGTGTAAACAGGCACCGGGTAGGGTGAAGCTGGCAGTATAGGGTCAGAACAAACTCAATATTTAAAAGCTATAGGGAAAAGAAAACTTTCTAGATGAGTTTTAAAAGCTGTGATTGAGTTTGTAGTTCTCAAGTGTTCTGGAAGAGCTTTCCAGGCGTAAGGGCAGCAGAAGAAAAAGGACGAAGCTGAGTAAGGGAAGTAGAGGCCCTTGGGCAGGTGAGAAGCATGGCATCAGAGGAGCGGAGAGCACGAGCGGGGCAATAGTCTTGGCAGAAGAGACAGACAAAAATGGTCGAATCCTGGCAATATTATACAGGAAAAAACGACAGGATTTAGCTACTGCCTCAATGTGAGGAATAAAGGAGAGCGAGGGCATAGACAAGAGGTAATGGGATGTGCAGCAGCAGAGGAACCCATGGAGCACATGAGATACTGCTTGAAACAGCAAGGAAACACATTCCATATAAATGTGAAGAGTCAGGGGTGTCATTCTTATTATGACTGATCTATTCCTTAGCACATAGATCCAGCATATCAACTCAGAGGTCCACCAAAGGGTAAACATGGGGATTTCTGTATTGCTAGATAATTCTTTTGGCCACCAAAGCAGCTCTGTGAATCCACATCATTTGATGTTTAGAGAGTATCCAAAGAAGAAACATAACTCCCAGAATGTTTACTGGGAGCATACATGTCTACTAAGATGTAAGTCCCATTTATTTAAGGTAAATCAGTATGGGATTGCAGGTAAATTGGTATGGGATTGCAACCTAAATTAAAGTTAAAGGATGATAAAGTAAGATTAATCCTAGTTAAGGGATGCTACTCTTAACATTGCTACTAACATTGTACAGCCTTGCAGTCCATATGAACCAAATTGGCAGTAGGTTAACAGGAATAACAACAAGCATCATTATCACCGATGGTACAATTCAGCAGATAGCCAATATGCTCACAAGAGAGTTCCTTGGTGCATAACCCAGAATTGAACTAATACAATAGGTTGAAAAACGTTTTCGCAATGGCTCTTCTGTACTAAAATAGCCAATTCTAAATTCTACCAGCTGCTATGAATGGGAAAGAAATTAATTGGGTATATCCAATTTGCACTTCCTAAACCAATATGTGAACCAAAACACAGCTATCCTTCCATATTTTCTGATGCAGTTCTCAAGCAAATGTAAATAAATAAAAATGAATGTATTAGGGGAAAGTGCACGCAAAATATATTAATAGAAATACCATAAAAACATGGGAAATTGCTTTGCACATTGGCCAATACTGCATACATTAATTCATATATTAGGAGAAATGTGCATGAAAAGGCATACAAATTTTAATGTTTGCTTTTTTTAAATTGAAATTGATGAAGAAATGGGATGAATGAATGGAAAATAGAAAAAAAGAAGAAACTAAAAGAAACTAAAATTCCTACCAGCAGCAAATAAATTAGGCAAAGCAAACTTAACCCCTGCCAGAGACTGGGTGATGGTGCTGAAGATGGAATGCAAGTGCCTTCTGCAGGCTAGTGGAGACAAGTTCTGCCAGTGGGGTAATCTGTTTATCTCAGAGGGAACCATATGGCCATGGAAATCTCCGTGGCCATAGATCTATCGTGGGTAGAAGAGGAGGATTTGTGAACCGCCCAGAGAGGTTCAGCTATTGGGCAGTATTGAAATGTAATAAATAAATAAATAAATAAATAATAGAAAGTGGTGGATCAGCTGCGACATAATTCTCATCTCCATCCCACTTAGGATGGCTGTGTAAGTCAGGCATAGTTTGATTTCTAAGAAAATTGTGAATTAATATCATAGGGTTTTGATGTTTTTCAAACCAGAACAGGACAGAAAATGGGGAGCATTCTGAAACCTGTTCTTAAAGCAAGTGAAACATAGGCCACAGCTAGACCTAAGGTTTATCCTGGGATCTTCCAGGGTTCGCCCCTGCCTGAGCACTGGATTTCCTGTGTGTCACCTAGATGAGCAGTTTTGACCCCTGGACGATTCAGGGATAAACCTTAGGTCTAGCTATGGCCATAATAGTTATATAGAAAGTGATCCAGAAACAGGGCAGAGAAATCATAGAATCAAGTCCAACCCCCTGCTCAATGAAGGAATCCATATTAAAGCATACTTGGCAGATGGCTGTCTAGCAGTGGAGAGGACATGGGACACCTGCAACCTTCAAAGACCCCCTCAGCTGACCTCTTTGAGAGCTTAGGATTGCTCCTTAAGCACCTTAACTCACATTGATTAATATTAATCTATATTAATCAATCTATTATCTATCGATTGTACTTCTAAACTGTCCATTAGTCCAAGTTTCCTGGGCAGTGTACACAACAAATTAGAAACTTAAAATGCAAATAAAACCATGAATGAACACAGCCCATGGTAAAACCATGAATGAACACAGATAAAATCAGAGGCAAAGACTAAAAACACTACACCACATAAAACCAAAGTAGAACCAGCAACAAAACCCAAAAATACAAAGTTCTCAAAGTGCTAAAAGCAGTTTCTTAAAAGCCTAGGATAATAAAAAGGTCTTGGTGCCCAAAAGACCATAAAGTAGACACCATAATGTAGGGATCGGGGTGGGCATTCAACAGTTGGGGCATTGAAAAGGCATTCTCTCTCATGTAGCAACCTGCCCCTCGCCACATTTGGCAGGGGCATCTGGAAGAAGGACTCAAATGATGACTTTAGGGTCCTAATAGGTAAATATGGGAGCACTCTCCTTCAGGTAATTTGGCACAAAGCTGTAGAAGACATGTGCTCAAAAAGTCTCCCACTGAAAAAAGTGGCGCCTAAAATCCTTAACATTGGCTGACTCATGAGCAGTGATTAAACAGGAGCTGGGTTGCTAGTAATGAAGAAAATAGTGAGGAACTCCTCTATACCAAGTCTTCTGACAATGTCTGTCTAACATTTAAGATCATTGTAAGTATAATTTTGAAGACTTGGTTTGAGATATCAGTGATTCATGAGTCAAATGTAGGTTCCATACAGGAATGTTAGGTTTGCCCATATAATATAACAAAATAATAATAATAATAATAATAATAATAATAATAATAATAATAATAATATATTTCTTACCCGACTCTCCACTTGGATCAAGGCGGGGAACAACAGTCAATATAAAACACATTAAAAACTGATTAAAAACATAGCATACATGATTAAAACATCCTTAAAACATCCTTAAAACATTCTAATGAGAACTGTATGTGTGCAAGTATACTAATTTGAAGTTTATTTTTCTTTCTTTAAAACAATCATATTCAATTTGGCTTGCTCATTTCATACATTCAAAAGACAGGTTATATATACAAGAAATCATGACAGAGATTACCTCCAAAATGACAATCTTAGTTTAATAATTGCAGGAACAAAACCAATAAAAAGAACATGTTATTGCTTCAAACATCTCATAAATTTAATATATTGAAAATTAAAGTTTGAGCTTAATGAAGAAAGCAATTTTGTTTCAAACAACTTGCTTGAGCAAAAAGAAAGCCTTGGGAATTTGAGCACTCCATCATACAGCAACAACAGCTCTGAAAATCAAATGCATCTGGCTTGCCAAATTTGATGAACTGAAATTGCTTTAATAGTGTATATTTTTCAGTCTGGATAAATACAATCGAGCAATCTGTCCTGGGCTGCGGCAATAGGGCCTCCCTGCCTGGAATATGCATGGCTCCTTCATCGTAAAGTGGATCCAATCTACACGAGCATTACTTTGTTCATATAGATTGGTTTTCTCACTTGAAACAAATGGGAACTCATGAATGCTGGAAGTCCATTTCTACTCATGCTCCTGATCAGACATTAAGCTGTAGTAGTAGCCCTTTGTGGTGCATAGGTCAAGAAATAATGAGATAGACAACAATAGCTCAGTTTAAACAGGGCCACATTTATTTAACGATTTGCAAAGAGGTGGAAATCCTATCAGGCATCCAGTATGACCTGCTTGCAGGCCCTTCAGGTCGGGCAAGCCATTTGTAGCCCATGGGCAGGCACTGGACCATTCGCCTTCCCACGGGCCTGCCCCTTGTGGGGTAGGGAGACCTTCCTTTGTCACACCCTAACTCAGGCCGCCCGGCTCAGAGTGGGTGAGTAGGGTTGACCCCAAAGCTAAGCCTTATCTCCCAGGCAAGCCGCGGGGCTCAAATCTGGGAGCCTCAGATCTTACCAGTAACAATAATTTTTATTTATTTATTTATTTATTTATTTATTACATTTTTATACCGCCCAATAGCCGAAGCTCTCTGGGCGGTTAACAAAAATTAAAACCACAATAAAACACCCAACAGGTTAAAACACAATTACGAAATACAGTATAAAAAGTATATAATAATAATAATAATAATAATAATAATAATAATAATAATAATAATAATAATAATAATTTGTTACCTGCCTCTCCGTCTGGATCGAGGTGGGGTACAACAGCGCCTGTGAATGCTCACCAATTCACAATCCCTCTGAATGCCCGTACCTAGCACCAAATAAAATGTGACCAAATTGAATCAAATTAACCTATTTATTACTCCCAAGCTGTCTTACAGTGTGGAGTAGGCGAAAAAACTCATGCACAAATCAGTACATGAGTAAAAAATTCCTACTTGGCCCCAAATGGCAACCAGCAAGCCCACATTGTCTACAGGGACAGAGGGAGGGAGCCTTGCAGCAAAGAGCAAGCTGAGAGGGGTGAGTCTTTCTCTTAAGACTTCTTAGTCCCCTCTCAGTCTCGTGGCCCTGAGGTGCCCAGCCAATGGCAAGCAGGCACATCTCATCTTCTCCCACGCCCACAAAGGCCTCCCCATGCCCAGGCTATGCCGGGCATGGCAGAATGGCACGTTTGGACATTCAGTAGCAGCTTATTTTAACACATGAGGGGGCCTTGATGATATATACACTACATGTGGCCTTCCCACAGATAACCATGCATGCACTCTGAATGTCTGCAAGGAGAGGGCGTACATGTGTCCAGCTTCTCTACATCATTTCCTGCGCAATCTGGAGCCTACATGTGGAAGCCTGGGAACCTTTACAGCACACAGCATTGGGAGGTGAGGCTCTATTCCCTGTTTATATGCTAAGATAAACTATTTTTTGAATGCCTGAGTTGGACAAAGAATACAGGCTTGTCCTCTTCCTCATGTAGGTATCTTCAACTGTGAATGAAGTCTTCAATGTGCATGTCCATTTATAAAGAATTCCAGTTCCAAGAGGTTGTTTCCTCCTCCAAAAGAGGTAGAAGATCCATATGAACTGCAGCTCTATTTCATTTGCCCTCACAGTGCGCTCAGCACTGGATTCCTCAGTTTATTTGGGAAGCTACGTTTTGTTTGTAAGGCACAAAATGCTTGTTTTTCATTACTGTTAACACAAATTCCTACCCTGGCTTAGAAATCAATGGACAATATCCCTGTAAAGAAAACCATAGCTACATTTTACTGAGATGATGAATTACACAGTTTTTTTAAAAAAGCGGGGGGGGGGGGGGCAGATATACAGCAAAGTTTTTATGAATACAAGATGAAATACTTCCCTCCCAGCTAAAGGCCAAATTGAAGGGCCATCACTGACAAAAAATGTGACATACGGAAAATCTAGATCAAAGCTGACCACATCTCATCTGTGGTGTGAAGTCGGATCTTTTAAGTCTTTTGAAACACATCTTTTCAGAACAACAGTGTGCTGTTCCAAATGGACCTTTTCATGCTGTTCTCGTGTGTGTGTGTGTGTGTGTTCAGAGATCAAAGACTGTAACAATTAAGGGATTCCTAATTGCCTTGAAGATGAGCCTCACTACTGTTCTCAGGCTACTCAATGATGAAATTAATGCATACAGTACTGTTCTCCTTGGACTTTCAATTTACTTTCCATACTCTGAATTAAGAACCAGCCATAGCCATTTATATTTGTCAAGTGGCATATTAATCAGTAGCCACAGCAGTCCTCTGTCTGCAGAAAAAATTACATCTGACTTCTAAAATGGGCACACAAGTTGTTTGTAATCTTGGGATCTTATTATATGATAGGTTCAAATGATCTATTATCTTAGGTTCCTGTGATAAAAGACATAATTTCATTTGATTCTGAGCCTTTAGGGCCATCCTATACTTTAGGGCCATACAAGGAAGCAATGTCCTGTTGAATTCAGTGTTACTTATTTCCAAGTAAGCATCTATATGATCAGGCTCAAATACAGTCATTTGCAAGGTATGAAATTGTTCTTTTGAAGTTCATTTATTACTTGATTCAAACTCTGCCTTTCTATCCAAAAATGGCACTCAAAGCAGTTGCTGATTAGTTCTTCCCTAATATTTTTTTAATTTTCAGTTAGGTTCTGTGTGTGCATTCTATTATAATCACCTTCACATTTGTAATCTAAATGTTATTCTTTGATTTATAATTGACATTTGCTCAGAGAACATTGCAGCTATCAGCCTTCCACTTTTTTTTTCTTATCTTGATATGTGGCAAACTTTTTTCTGAGTGGCAGCGGCTTCCTCTGCTCCCAATTAGGTTCAGAACATTTCAACTTCTGTTACTGTTTAAACCTGCTCCTTCCACTTTCCTCCAATACAAACTCTCCTTCTTTCCTTCTATTAACTCCCAGCTGTGCCTTTCGTCTTCTTCCACCACCCACATGAGCACAAATGTTTTCTTTTCTCTCTCTCTCTCTCTCTGGATAAAAACATAATCGCAGAAAATATTGCAATTAAAATTTAAAATGAATATTGAGCATAGATTCTGAATTATCTAGCCTCCCAAACTGTATGCTTTCTATAGAACGTATGTAACGTTACAACCACGGTAAGAATCGAATGCATCAATTCATTAGATTGGGCTTTCAAAAGAAGCTCTTGGGATCCAATTTGAAATGTGGAGAAGTAGCACTAACAATTAAAGTGAACAGACAGCTGAAGACAAGTAGCTATCTTTGCTCTCCCCACTCCCTGAATGAATCCATGTAGCTTCTGGCTCATTTACTAGACTCCCATTCCTAACTACAAACATTATCTTGCTCTATGTTTTATGCACTGTGTAACAAAATTATCTGTATTTATCCTCTTGCAAGGGCAATGTAAATATGGGCTTTATCCATTTGGTAATAAACAAAGTAGCTTACAGAAATCATAATGTAACAAGACTCTCTTCTGCAATTCACAAACAGAAAAAATCAAAACAAAGGACAGAATTATGTTTTCACTACTGCATTGCACAGGCCTCCAGCTGATGTATTTCTGATTCAGAAATCCAGCTAATATTCTGAGCCCAGAACTCACAGTGAGTTCTGGGCTCAGTAAACAGCCAACCAGCTGTGAGGGGCGTGTGCATGGGTATTGGAGATGTGTGGGAGTGGACCTGTCCGCCATTGCCACATGTTTTGGATGGATATCGGCATGTTTTACAACCGAGTGTGTGTGAGAGAGTGTGTTTGTTTTTAATACAAACATATCTCTGTGCATTGTATAGTTAACTTGAAAAACTGTTGTCTGTTTAGGTACAAGTTTTCCCTACTGCAATAACCAGCAAGTCAGCATATTTTACTTCTGAAATGTTTTTCCTCCTAACATTTACAGATACATATACAAATCTGAATATAGGAAACCAATATCTTCTTTTCTCCATGCACTCTTAAATAAACTGCATTTATAGTTGATGGGAAACAAGTAACATTTTCCAAAATGCTTCCCCGTGTACTTGTTCTTGCTCTCAAGATACTAAAAAA
Source organism: Elgaria multicarinata webbii (assembly GCF_023053635.1). Classification (NCBI taxonomy): domain Eukaryota; kingdom Metazoa; phylum Chordata; class Lepidosauria; order Squamata; family Anguidae; genus Elgaria; species Elgaria multicarinata. Next base: position 137,226,625 of record NC_086171.1, read on the forward strand.
TATGTACAATTGAGAGAGCTTGCAGAGTGATGTAGCTCCATTCACTGATGTAGCTACAGATGTAACAAGTGATAGTGAATAGAGCAATGGGCTTATCCCATGCTGCTTGAGGTCAATTGCAAGTTGTATTTAGTATCTTGGGTGCAATAGGTATGGTCAGTGATGTAGCATTTCTTTCTTTATTCTATCACATTGCATCTCTACTCAATATTGGGCCATTTATCTATTTATTTATTTGCATTCGCTGCATTTAATTGCTGCAATCCAGAAACATTCAGCTACTTATGCTACTATCTAAAACACACTGGACAGTTTGCACAAGTAAGTTGCAGTAGACTTGTGTGAAGAAAGTACTTCCTGAACCTAGCAGTCCAACTTCTTCTGCTCATAATAAGCTCTATTTGTCTATGAGTGTGAACCAACTATCCACAGACAACACATGCACACGCCAGGCTCATGAACATGCTTTGAAAATGGGATTTCTAATGCCCCTGGGAAGATGCTACATTAAGGCATGATGTCTTTCCAGGGACATATATGGGTGTGGGTGGGTGTGGTTGTCCTCAGAAGAAACACTACCACTGCTAATACCTGGTAAATCCCATCTTGGAAACTGGTGAATAATTTCAGCCCCCATCCCAAATCTAGACAGGTATTCCAATGTTTGTTCCTTAGCCAATTTTGGGTGATTTTTAGCTGGAAAGTTCTTCACTGGGGTCTTTTAGCTCAGCACTACTTTAATAAATGCATTTTAGTGATATGAACATTCAATTAGACCTATAATTACAGCAGAATTAACAGGAATTCTGGCATCTTTTGATGTTGTTGTTGTTGTTGTTGTAGATTGGCATTTTTTTTTTCTATTGAGGGGGTAGGAAAAGGCTATGAATGGCTACTAGTCATGATAGCTATGTGCTACCTCCAGTAGCAGAGACAATAAGCCTATGTACACCAGTTGCTGGGGAACATGGGTGAGAAGTTGCTGTTACATTCATATCCTGCTTGTGAGTTCCTGGTCAACAACTGGTTGGGCACTGTGTGACCAGTATGCTGGACTAGATAGACCCTTGGTCTGATCCAGCATGGCTCTTCTTATGTTCAGTATGGAACAGCCTTGGCAGTGCATTGGGCTTGGCTGATTCACCCACCTCTAGTTTTGACAGCTCGGTATCTTGATTCATCTCCCATATCTTAAAGTAACACTGACCTCATTACTGTTGTGTTGATGTAATTAACATTATGTTGTTTGCATCAGACCATTCCCTAAACATCACACGAACATCTAAACATCTTCCCACTTTCAGAAAATATCTTTGAATCTGAAATAGGAAGGAGTTAGTAATAAGTACTGTGAGAATTTGCAGGCTTCCTCTCAAATGGACAGCCAGCTTGTTTATAATGTCAGCACTTCTCTCTCAACATTTCAGCAGCCATAATCCATCTATTCACATTTACGAACTCACTAGCAAGTGAGAGACTTTTTAAGTCATCTGGCTGTTGAAAAAAACAAAATAAGTGTAACTGGGAACTCTAGAATAATAGTGCTCATTCTGTTCCTGTGCGAAGTCCTTTTCTAAGAAAAATAATAATGCATTTTGCATTTTTATTTAAATTAGCAGCATAATTTTGCACAGGCCTTTTCTCCTTGTAGGTGCTGGGATTTCTTTTACTGCTAGAAGTAGAGGGCAGTGGAAAGCAAGGTACTTGTGCTAAAGGAAAAAGAGGGGTTAATGCACTGGAAAACTGCTGGCGTCATGCAACTTGGAAAATGTGTGTTTCCCAAGTGAGCTCTCTGATAAGCTGGCCGCATACACAGTGAGTGGTGGCAAAAGGCTTTTATGACTCTATCTCTAACTCAGCAATCTCAACATGCACTTAAATATTAGTTTACAAGCTGCAGGTATTAAGTAAATGCCAGAGGGAAAACAAACAGAGGCAGCATTAAACACGGGGAGCATTGGGCTTGAGCTGAAACATCTTCTGACACACCATGAGACAAACACTCATTTTAAAGCTTTTAAGTTCCACTGAGATCAAAAGCAGAGGGGGGGATGTCCACCTTTTGCATCCTTCTGATTGATTAGGATTTGATAAGAGCAACGTTTTCACCTCTGTTCCAAAATGGGCTCCTTTCAGAATAATAGACACGTAGCCTGTATAAGGACATTGTGTGGCGCAGTGTCTAATTGTGTCTGTGCAGTGGATGAAAGGAACAAACCAGAGACATCAACATAAATGGGTTATTACATTAGCCACAACTTTACTGATTTTGAATAGGATTGGCAGAACCAGAAGGCATTGAATGCTGCCATTGGGCAGCCCAACTGCTGCCTGATTTCCGTTCCTGGCTCACCCGCCAGGAATGTTGGTGGTGGGAGGAAGGGGTAGACCACTAATGCGAACTCCTTTCCCTCCACCCTGGATGTAGCATCTTTGCAACCACGGTGCTGGCCTGGTCTTGGTGCCACACCCACCCTGATCCCTTAAGGGGATCCCGCCGGAGGAGAGCGGGCAGCCCAATCCTGCTCTCTCTCCCAGACTGATCCAGCTCAATGCCTATCATGCCCCACAAAGTTGTGACATAAATGATACAATTCCACCACGACAACTCACAATATATACTTCAACTTTTTTACCCATGGACTAATCTTGCAATGAGGAAGGCTAAAAACCCTGCCTGCTTCCTTGTCAATTAGAAGGCAGGTAAAATTCCTTTCCAGCTCATTAACTGGTGACTGACTTCTGTCCACTGCAAGATCTGCTATTACCAGGTGTGGGTGGGGAAGTCAGCAACAGCAATGGGGCCAGCAGACCCACAAGGCTCTGCTCTCCTGTGCAGCCGCCTGCAGCTGCTCTGTTCGGTTGCCTCCTTATGCCCTGCCTCAGAAGAGCCAACTGCCTTTGGCTCGGTGCTATCAGGCCACAGAGAGGTGTTGCTGCTGCCACACTGGCTCCAGCCAGCTCCCTACCTTTTCCCACCACTGGACCAGCGTGCACCACAATTGAGGCTCCCCAGTAAGCAAGGAACTCAATTTATTACTGATGACACTCTTAATGCAGAACAATGTCCTGACAGCCGCATAGATTACACAATGGCTCCTGCAGTTACCTTCGTGGCTTCAGTGAGGTGGGCTCTTTCCATGTTAGCACAGAATTCTCACCATATTTGTGAGAAGAGACCATCAATTTAGTTGTTTAAATAGGTATTTCTATCAAAGGGGCTTTTGATGCTGATAAGTTTATCATAAAGAAGAAGTCAGCTACTACCTGTTAATGGGGATGACGGAGAAATCTGAAACAGGTTCACATGAATTCAGAATTTTATGAATCTGACCTGCAGATTCTGCAGCAGATTGGCTTTTTCTGAATCCGACAGATCCATGGGCTTGTGGACCTTTTTTTCAGTTTTACAGCTGTGGGTGGTATTTGCACTAAGGCACATTAGCACATCTGTTCACGTGAGCAAGTATGCATTAGTGCTAACATGAATTAGCACAAGTAGAATGAAATTCTGGTTAAAAAAAATTGGATTCTGTCCATGAGCAGACAATGGAATGGAAGATGCCTGATAATGCACAAAACACAGGTGAAATGGATTTAATGAAATTGCTAGTCATTAACAGCTGTTAGGCATCATCATCATCATAATCAAACCTCCATGTACAGTAAACCTCCAAACAACAGATGCTAGCTGAAATTGCAGGGAAATGCCATCAACTTAAAGCCATTTCCATCGACTACAACCCAAAGCAAGTGAGTTGGATGGACGTGCTTATATATCTATTGTATTAGCATCATTTCTTTTAATGTACCTTTTGTGAAGGTATAGCTCTGAAAAGCAGTGGATACATATTAAAATAATTATAGGAATATATAATATATAATATTTAGATGACCCAAGTTACATATCTCAGCTCTTCATGGGTGTGGGAATAACTTCTTGTGAGCCTCTACAAATACTCATCTCCTGTTGGAGACCATGCTGGACTTGGTAGATCTTTGGAATCATCTTTCAAAGTAATTCTTACCAATTTGTTACATGGTAAATACAGAATATACTTTCCTTTTGATTCTCAATTTAGAGGATTCCCTGAAATTGAAATACTCCTCCTCTTAACTTGCCTTGCCTATCATAGGAACTACTACCTGGTTTTTTGTTGTATATAAAACTGAACAAGTACCATTGTTCCTTTCTTTGACGATTTGCAAGGTGAGATACATAATTAGGATCTTCAGAGGTTTTGCTCATTTAATTCACATGAAGTGTCTTTCCAAGCAGACATTACAATGTTTCCATTAGGGAGATAGGTAATGGGCCAAGACAAGATTTTGAAGATGATAAGATCTATAGTTCAAGTTACTAACAAAACCCTATAGACATTTGGGGCAGTGAAATTCATGTGAACTTTCCAACCCCTTCAGATCTTATTATCAGAGAGCTTCTTCCATGGTCTTTCTGTTCAGGGAAATGGCAAAAGTTCAACCAGATACTAGAATCTGATTAGTAAAGATTTATGTGTGTTAGTTTTAGTTCAAGGTGCCTCTTGTCGTCTGTTGCCTAAAGTCCACTAAATTTACACAGAACATAATCCTGAATAGGGACTAATGTTGCCACAGCCAGGGTCAATTCAAGAGATTGCTGTTTGATAGATTATGCTAGCACTGCTTTGCTAAAATGGCCACAAATCACTAGCAAGATCAGAGACCACCAATACTTGTAATGCCTGTCAAGTCATGACTGTCATGAACCTGCTCACCTGAGGATATTTGGCCGTCATTTATTACACATGGTCTTCTGAGTTTTGACTAAAATATCTTCTCCCCAGCCCCTCAGATTTACCACACTATGGCTCAAATTGATTATGCCATTAAAAATGTTGGATATAAGAATGAGTCTTGCCTCATCACTATTCTTGATTCTGTGGTTCTGATATCTCCTCAGGTTCCATTAAATTGGCCAAGTTTTCAAGCACTATGCCTTCCACCACTGATCTATCAGTTTCTCACCTACCCCCCACCCCCCACTCCCTGTCCTTCATGCCTTATGGCACAAGATACTACAATTCTGCCTCATGATTTTCCATTCTTTCCATGCAGATTTTGCAATGTTTCCACTCATAAAACAAGAAAAAAGCTGGCAAAATGTTGAGATCATAGAGATCTATAGTTTCAAAAATGACAAGCTAAATTAGGAGAAGCTGGTGCCATGACATTTCTGAGGATCACTCCAGAATGAATCATAACTTTATGAGGTAGAAAACAGTTTATTAGAAAAAGAGTGTACAGCTCTTCAGTTATAAAGGTGCATGTTATTGTGATGAGCTGAATACATAACAAGAAAGACCATGGGAAGCTTCAGATGGGGGTGGGGGGAATCTAACTTTGAAGGTGACAGAGCAGTAAAATTCTAAAGAGAAGGTTGCTATTAAAGGTCAGGTTGCTTCCTTAAAAAAAATCCTAGTTGGGCAATCCTGGCCTTCCATATTATAGTGCAGAAACACGGCATCTAGAAAAATGAAAAGTAAATTAAACGTAAATGGTGTATGCATGCATACATATCCAACACAGAAATCAGTCACAAAGCTAGCTTTTCCCTACATAACATCTGGTACTGACTTCACACACTTGCCAGTGACAACCCATGATATGGAATGTGGAATGCCAAGTTGTCATGACATGAATCAGTACTAGCAGAAGTTATGGAAGAGGATGGAGGAGCAGAACATAGCACTGCCCTTGCTATTGGAGACATCTGCTTAGGGCTGCAATCCTAAAGAGCAAGTCACATTGCATTAAAAATGACTTCTTCTGAGTAAACATGGTTCAGATTGCTCCATAAGATTCACAGCTTTTTCAGGAGTCAGTCTTGGCAGAAGCTGAATGATTTATGGAAAGCATGTGTACTTATACCATGATCTGATAGCAAACAAAGGCCTTAACTCTACGGGAGATGTTCATCTTTTCAGAAGCACTTGAGTCCTACACACACACTATGCACATACACACACACCTCCAAAAGCAATTAGTTGTGAAACAGACAAATTAGGCTCCAGACAATTTTTAAAAGCTGTTTACTTAAGTCTACATCCTTTGTTAACAGATGGTTTTTTATCTAGGTCTACAAATTCTCATGAAACAATAAAAGAGCAAAAAATTCCATTTTGATCGTGTGATGTATCTGGCAAATGAGAACTGTGCAGAATCTCCAATTAAAACTGACAAGTCTTTAAACGCTTAATCCCACAGATGCACTATGACAATCCTAAAGTGTATAGAATAAATGATATGTTGCACTCATCTGTTACTGTTTAAGGTTGGTTTGGGTTTTGTTTTGTTTCTTTAGAAAGCAGACAGCAAGGAAATTCAGTTAACTAATTAGCATGGCAAGAGTGCAAATTAAAATTAAAATGGTTTTAAAATGGTCTTAAATATTTACTACTGAACCCTTCTGCCCTTTTATATTTTCTTGCTCAATATGAACTATATTAGGCAGACATCAAGCAACCCAAATGAACTTGCAAATTATTTTTTCCCTTGAAATTGTCTATTAAAAGGGGAACGAGTGAAAGAGATTAGTTTTCAATCTAGGTCTGGACAATAGTCACTGTCTTTTAAATGGTCCTTAATTTAGGCTCAAGTGTTTAATTTCAACTTTCTGATAGCAGCGGCTCTGCATTCTCCGCAGGTATTCAAGATGTTCAGCCTGATTAATTGGGCAGGCTGGATTTCTTACATTCTGAGCCCACTTGAAAGGGGAAGTGAGAAATGAATTGTGCCAAAAGGCTTTGGTCTATTTTTATTAATCGAGTAGATTAGACAGATCATGAAAACAATCTTCTAATTTATAAGAGTCAATCTCATATCTTGTTAAACAAGAGTTATTATTATTGAACTTAAACCGCTGAAGTGTGATATACCAAAGGCCACGTTCCGCACAGCAGAATGCCACTTTGAACACTCGCATGTTAACCACATGCTAATAGGTTCTCAGCAGGCTGATAAGTTATTGATTATCTCAGCTTGTGTAATTCCTATCAAGACAAGACAGCGTAGTTAACTGGAATATAAGTGCTTCCTTCTTGCTACCTGAATCAAACTCACTTGCTCTCATCAGTCACTTTATTCAGGGCTACGGTAACAGACAGATAGCTTTTTCCATAGGTGGATGGATCCTTTTTGTGAAGAGAAGGACTGAACGCCATTATATCCTGGCCTGGGGGGGGGGGGAAATATCCAACTCCTATTGTACCTAACAGTATTAATCTAAACAGTAGTTCAAGCGCCAAATGGAAAAGCCTTTCAAAACAGTTCCTCTTTGTTCCCTTGCTAACGTGTATGTTGAAATTATCCTCCATTTTATATTTTGTTCGTCTTTAGTTAGACAGCGATGGAAAGGAAGAGAATACAAAGAGTGTATGTGATTACAAGGGCCAAGTGCGAAACTTATTCATATTGCAGCCATCTGATATATTATTTTAAATTACTTTGACAGAGAGGAATCGTTCTTAGCCTGTGTAAAACCTATACAAATGCATTAAGAAATGTTAAATAGTTTCTCTTCTCTCCATTTCCCTCTAATAAAAGTTTTTTTATAAGAAAAAACACTTGGTGTTTCATATACAGAACTCAGAGGCCAGGTAGTAAGATGTGTAATAAACTCCTTCATGAGTTACAACTTTTGTACATGTTGAAGGAAGAAGTATAGAAAGTTCAATCCCCAAAAGAGGTTCAAATGTTGCAGGAAACAGTGGTTTTGTCATTAACAGCAGGGTGAAAAGGTAGGAATTTGACACATTGTTATGTTTGTTTGTATGTCTGTTCTCCCTCTCAGCCGGCATGGCTTGAGCAGGAAGAGGGGTTGTTGCTGGTAAGGAGGAGGGGAATAAAGGGTGGGACCGAGCCTATAAAGGCTGTCCCCACCCAACCATCAGCCTCTCCGGTTCTTTCGGCTCCCTCCCTTCCTCGATTCTTCTAGTATGGGACTTAGCCAGTCACTCCTTTGGCAGGGATGGCTGAGTAGGAAGTTTTCCTCCCAAAAAATGGTGGGGAGGTTTTTGCCTACTCCATACTGGAGGTTTTATTAGGAGGGTGGATAAATAGGTTGATTTGTTGGCAGGATGTGCAGGAATTTGATATAGCAGAATAGGGATGGTGACCACTCTGTGATTGGCATGTCCAGAGGTCCTGCTCCTTGCTAGTTTTATGGATCCCAAGTCAGGATACAGTATGCTTTGGGGGATCATCCTGCCTCATCGGAGTTTTATGGCTTTGAGTGGAGATGACATGGAGCAGTTTCCCCACACTTAAAAGTGCCACATAAGACAGGGGCCGGGTTTACCCGACTCCTGGCTTAGGAGAGTGGCTCACCCATAATGCCAGGTAAGTTGCCTGAGATAAGGACGTACAGATTCCCGCACTTTCACATGTGGATGCAGGGAGGGGCTGAATCTCCCTTGTTTAAATAAAGAGGCCCTAGTTTATCCCAAGCTCTGGTGTCTGTGTCTTTATTCCATGCTTCCTTCTCCACTTGCAAAAAGTATTGTCCCAGATTTCTGACACAGCCCCCATGTTTAAATAGCTGACATGCTTTGCATAAACAGAAAATAAGACTTCAAAAGACTGGAAGAACAATATATTGTTCAATAGCTTTATGCTAATAAATGTGGAGTGGGTGGAGCTCAACAGGCTGATGTCAATACAGGGAAATTCCACTGGGAAAACTGGTGATGCTTATATGGAAGTTTTATAAATATTGAACCTCATTATTTTTACTTCATTATTATTAGTTATGATGCAGTCACTGGACCCTACACACTAAGGCAAAGATATGTTAATGTGTGTTCATAAAGTCTGCAAAGGGTGTAGGGTGGGACAGATACATGTGTGATATTGGGGCATGGCCAGTGGAGGGGAAGTGTTCTTCAGATAACATGCTGGATGCACTGATGTGTCCTTCTCTTTGTAGATAGGGCCCAGTGACTGCACTATATCTAATAATAATGAATAAAAATAATGAAAACATTAAAACCAATTGTTAAACATGTTTCATATCAGTATCACTATCCTAAGTATTATCTATCTATCTATCACATCACAGTGGGATGCCATGTACAGGAGTTCTGCTGGACTACCTACCAAAAACAACTGAATAGATGTCAGGCCATCTTCTCTGGCAAAGGACTTCTACTAACAGGGCACAATTGATACGTTCAGGTTAAATCCAATATTGCTCTAGCAGAAATCTGCTACTGCAATGGGACTTTCCCCATCTCTCCCCCACCCCACCCTTTATCCATCTATGCCAGCCTAAAATCTGCTCCAGAACATTTCTCTGCTCTTCAGAGCAGGTTTTGGAGGCATAAAGGGGACTGCAGGGGAGGGCATTTCCCCCCTCTCATTTCCACTGTGACAGAACTGCTTCTGTGAGAGAAACAATAGTATCAAATCCAACTTGTCCATTCCCGCATCACTACCATTTCACCTTTGACAGCATAGAATCATAGAGTTGTTGAGTTGGAAGGGACCACAAGGATCATCTAGTCCAACCCTCTGCAGTGTGCAGGAAAACCAATTCAACCATTCATGAGAAGTGGCAGTCCAACCTCTTCTTAAAAATCTCCAGAGAGGGAGAACCCACAGTTTCCATAGGCAGACTGTTCCACTGTTGTACAGGTCTTACAGTCACAAAGTCTAGGTAGCTTTAATTTATATCCACTATTTCAGGTCCTGCTTTCTGTGACCATGGAAAATAGTTCTTGACCATCTTCCTTGTGGCATCCTTTTATATACCTGAACACTGCTAATGTGTCTCCCCTCAGTATCCTTTTCTCCAGACTGAACATCCCAAGTTCTTTTAGCCTGTCCTTATAGGCATGTCCACAAGTCCCTGTATCATCTTTGTTGCCCGCCTCTGAACCTGTTCTAACCTGTTGAAGGGACCATGATCATGAACTCAGCATATGGACAGGATCATACAGAAGAAGGTGGCCCTTAAAGTACCTGGCCCCAAGCCATATGGGCTTTTCTACGTGTAGGCTTTTCTAAGCGTCATTGCTTTGACATGCGCAGAAACCAACTGGCAACCAATGAAATTGTTTTAGAATTGTCAGGACCAGTGAAAATTGTTTTAGATCTGTTCAGTGGATCTGCTGCCAATGGGCCCCTGTCAGCCATCAAAGTCCACTGACAACTTCCAGAGTCACCCCAGAACTACCCACCCACTACCACTGGCCACCAAAGCCTGCCCCCTTCCAGGCTTTTTTCTTCTTTTAAAACTAGGATAGTGGTAGCATCTTGTCCGGTTCGGCCTCCTCCTTTTCACCTAGCTGGCCCTGCTGGCAAAATGCCAGGACCCCCAAACAAGATTGCACGCTCCAGAGGCCATTTTAAAAGAAAGAAAAGCATTTTTTTTAAGTATTAAAGAAGCAAAATATAAAAATATAACCCAATAGGTTCTAAGTTTTCAAGGGGGGTGCGGAAATCAACCCAAATTTCAAAACAATAATAAAATCCTACAAAATCCTAGTCCAGTACAAACATTTCATTATTCAACTACGCCAATATTTGTATGATGAATGGAATATGTGAACAAGGAGGAGTACACAGGTATTTATTTTATCTAAGCACAGCTGTAAAACTTTGGCCCTGGAAGATTATTGCAACCCATAAAGTTGATATTAAATACTAAATAAAACACTGATTTGCTACGAAGATTTATAGTCCAGCAGTAAATACTACTGTGGCTAATAAACCTTGATATTTCACCACTCACTTTATTATCATGGCACTATGGTTATAGCCATGTTTTAGTTATTGTATAGAGAATACATTAGTAACCATTAACATTTTGGAAATGCATAGAAGTCATCAGCCTGGGACTATCTGAGTGCTATCAAATGCTGTGTGTCAACAGCCCCTTAAGTTTCCATTGGCACTTCAGGCTGTTAATTCAGTTGCAGTGAAATGGGAACCAGATGTTATGTACATCCAGCTGATATCACATTTGCTAAGTGACCCACATTCATTGGGTCAAGCTCACAATCACCATTAGAAACCAAAGGGATCTTGAAAGTTATGCTGCTACATCTGTCGGGGGGGGGGGGCTCTGTTTGGCTAGCTTTAAGTCCTGGAATGTTGTAAACAAGGCTGTTGCTTGTTGGGACTTTGTGAGTTTCTTGAATGCCCACATACTCTTCTTGTGGTTCTGTATTTCAGTATCGGATTGATCATGGCTCCCTTTCATCTATCCTTTCTTGCCCCCTGATAGCACTGGAAACAGCTTAGGTTTATGCTTAAGAGATGGCTCAAACATTTGCATGTCATCTTTCTTTTCTTTTCTTTTTAAAAAAGTGTGTATTATTTACTTCAAGACTTAGGGCCTTGCTAGACCAGGCCTTAGCACGCCTTCCAACCCGGTTTCCCTGCTGTGCATCCAGATGACGCACAGGGGAATCTGGCGGCAGGCCGCAGTGAGGCCTGGTCTAGCACGCCATAAGCTAAGTCGCTTATGGCACGCTTTTTCCCCAGCTCCGGCCTCAGGCCAGGGCTGGGGGAAGTGTGGAGATTTCCGCAGCTTTTCACGGCTCCTCGCTTACTCGCGAGGAGCCGTGAAAAGCCGCGGACCTGGCACAGCGCTCATAGGAGCGCTGTGCTCATCGGCGGGGGGGAAGAGAGGGGAGGGCGAAGGATGAGAGGGTGGGTGGCACGGGGGGAGGGCGGGTGCGATCGCGCCGCTCGCCACCCGAGCAAGCAGCCGAGCGGCGCTTGCCCGGGCAATGCCGCCCCATCCCGGGCATTGCCCGGGCAAGCGCCGCTCGGCTGCTTGCTTGGGCGGCGGCGGCGCGATCGCACCCGACCTCCCCCTGTGCCACCCACCCTCCCATCCTTCGCCCCCCCCATTTTAAAAAATAAAATAAAACAGCCACTTACCTTCCCGGAGTCTTCGGGCCACCCGCGGCCCCTTTAAACAAACAAACAAACAAAAAATGGCGGACGCCGCAGGGCTTGCGTCCTCCCTGCAGCTCCGCCGTCTGGAAGCGTGGGGGAGGCGCGCTAACATTAGCGCGCCTCAGCCTCGCCTCCCTGCCAGCGTAAGCCGGCAGGTCTAGGAAGGCCCAAAGTGTTATTTCGCACTTCCTGAGGACCCCCGCCTTATCAGGGGCCCCACTGGTAAGAGACCACTCAACCTGCTTTTCCTCTTGAGCAGTACAACCTGCTCATTCACCCAGCTCTTGCTCTGGCTCTGGGGAAGAGAGCAAGCAAGCAAGTGAGCACACAGAGGCGGTGAGGTAGCTGCCACTGCCTGCTTGCTCACTGTCTCTTTGCTTGGTAATGTCGTGACTATGCCTATTGCCCTTAGCCTGGGGGAAGGAGTTCCTGGGGATCAATCAGAATCAGATTCTGAAACAGAAGAGACTCTGCCAGAAACGTACCAGCCTACACAGAAGGTGGGGGAGGTGACTCTCAACGGCTCTTTGCCAGCTGGGAATGAACCTTTGCCAGACCTTAGACCTAAAAACATTAACAACACACAGTATGTGGGAAATCAGTATTCAGAGGGGGAGGGCACTTCAGGGCTGGCTGATCCTAGAGTCCACCGCAGACTCAAATAGGCGGAGCTAAAGGCAGATGAGAGAAGGTCAGCCCAGCTAGCTTCTCACCAAAGCCTTCTTCGGAACCAGCCTCCCTGAAGTTAAAGCATTCTGGGAAAAGGTTTTCCCTTTTTCTTGAAAGGACAATTGTCTTGCTTAGTTCGCATAGTTTTCCCTAGAGGAAAGTTCCTAGAGGTTACACTCTCTTCAGGTGGGAAGAGGTGTTTATTTCCTGAATAAAGCTTTGTGGATTATGTGGCACACCTCTTCATTGGGTATGGCTAGACACGTCATCTACACGCGGCGCACAATGTCCCAGGAGGAAGAGGATGTCACTCCTGCCATTTTGTTTGGTTTTAGATTGGAAAATTTAAATCCGGTTCAAAATGTGAGTTTTTAAAACAAAAAACATACTCCCTCTCCTCCCAACCCACCCCTGATGGGCATAGAGCTCCTGAGGAGCTCCTTGCCCCATACCCGTGTCCTGGTTCCTCCTCTTTACTCACAAGGAGCAGGGAGAAAACCCTGATGGTGGGCCACACATCCCGGGATCATCCGGAGACCCTGGAAAAAATCTAAATAAAAGGGTAGGGTGATATCCCGGGGCAATGGATGGATTGTCCCTCCCTGCTTCCGGGATGCCCTGTGCATCATGTGGATGCACAGGGATGATTCTGGGACATGCCCATTGTCTTCCAATAAGGAGGGAGATTTTGGGAAACATGACAGGTAAGCAAGCAGTGGCAGCTGATGATACCATGAGGGGAAAGTCTGACTGAGGAAAGGAGGAGCATTGGGACTGTCCTGTCAAAGTTCCTCCCAAACTCTGGAACCTCACTAATTTGCTCACTTACTTTTTATATAGAGAGAGTATGCTACTTTTCAGGGCAAAGCCCTACCAAGGCAGTTCACATAAAACATGAAAGACATCTCAGTACAACTACAAAGCTCAAAACAGCTGCCAACAACATGATACAGCCAAATGTAGCAATCCAGATAAAACAGATCATGCAACAGTTTAAACCATTAAAAACTCAGTCTGGCATCTTGAATAAAAGCAGATAGAAACAAAGGTTTTAAAGGCCTGCTGAAAAATGAATAAAGATGAAGCCATATATATCCCTTGAGACGGGTTCCACAAACAAACATATATTCCTTTCTAGATTTATGGGTAGATAGTGCAAGTAGATAGTGCCTGCCCATCGATGAGTTCTCAAATGCACACCCAGCAAGGCTTCCGAGGCTGATTTTGAGGCCTGACGAGGTCCATACAGGTGCAGGTGGTCCTTCAAAGACCATGATTCCAAATTTGTACTTAGTCTAGATTTGACTAAGGCATGAGAAACTGAAAGAAGGGCAGTTTTCTTTTGATAGGATCACAGTTGGTAAACCAGTTTAAATTGGTAAAAGGCAACACTATCCATGAAGGCCACCTGCATCTCCACAGATAGCACAAAGTCCAGCAGGCCACCAAAGTATGAACTTGGTCTTGGGGTGGGTGAGATGGCAACCCTTTTCAAAACCAGCTGCAAAATGGGTAGATTCACATTACAACTTCCCGACCTACAGTATATCTTTTGGATCTGGATTAAGATTAATCTGAAAACAGAACATTCTCTTTGTGGTGCTATATCTGGGATTGCACTCACACAATTCATGCACTGATTCAAGTTATCAGGCAATGTGCTTTTTTTCCTCTCCTTTCCTTCCTTTTTTTTGGTAATCAAAATGAAGTGTATAATTTGGTGTTTGGATTTGTAGTAGACCATATCCAGAGAGTCTCAAATGAGTAATGCTGATAGATCAGTATTAAAAGAGAAGAAAAATCTCTGGGCTCATCTACACCAAGCAGGATATTGCACTATGAAAGCAGGATATAAAAGGCAGGAGCCACACCAAGCAAGATATAGTGGTATGCAAGCAGTATATGGTATGTTGTCAGTGCACTTTAATATCACTATAAAGCCACAGTGTGGCTCCTGCCTTTTATATACCGCTTTCATACTAAAATATCCTCCTTGGTGTAGATGAGCCCTCTGTCAAGATACCTAATGAAAAACATATTCTTCTTCTTTAGAACTCCACTGACAGACTCCATCTTGTAAGTAGGTGGCGGGTGTTTTCTGACCTGGATGAAATAAATCCAGTAGGTTGACCTTCACAGTAGGCCGACATGGCAATCCAAATGACTGTGCTTTGTTTTATACTTGTTCCCAATAACTCTAAAACTGATGACTGGGGGAAAAAACCTTCCTCTAGTAAGTCTAACAATAGCCACAACAAAAATAGCCATAGATACAGAAAGGGTACAGAAGAAGCATATGTTGACACAGAGAGTTAAGTGAATATATGGCTGTGTTGCTTGCTAGCCAGGTGAGTGGAGAATATGTGACCCTGAGGAGTCATACGTGTGTGTGTGTTTTAGAGTAGTTCTGTGCCTTGGGTCAACTGCTTTACTGAAGCAATGACTGTACTCAGCTGGAGTTTCAGATACACTAATGACTAAGAGTGAAATCGTTTCCTTGTACTTGGGGATATATTAGGGTCCAGAAGAGAAAACAGACATTCCACACAAATGGGCTTGTAATATGGACTTACAAATGCAGTACTACATGGTTTCTTTTAAATGGTTTACACCAAGCAATAGGAGCCATCTCTGTAAATAAAGTTTTACTGTGTGGTGTGTGTTTTGTCCTGCCTCATCCAGATCTGTGTCTTGAAACCTATTGTCTTTTCTGTGTCAGGTGGCAGAAGAAAAGAAATGAGGGTGGTCGTTTTGAATTGCCAAAGTGTAAATGACAAGCACTTCCTTAGATCTGCTGTGTGAGAAAGCAATTCCTGAAAGCGAACGTCTCTTTAAACTAGAAGGAAAGGGCATCTGAAGTATGAATGGGAGACACTGGCTGGGTCAAAATGTAAACAGGCACCAGGTGTAAAGGTAAATAACATTTCAGAAAAGGTTAATTAAGGTAGGACTGGCTTACCAACATATGCCTCAGGCCTCATGTCTAAGTTTATAATGCATATCAATTACAATAATTAAAGTGAGATGACTTAAATTCACCCTGTGGGAAAACAATATAAAGATAATCTGTATATTAGTGCAGTGTTCTATAACACTGTGCACATTTCCTTGCTGCACTTTCCCAAGGCTGATTTCATGCAAAGTGAATTTCTTAACTACGTGGAAAGTTCTGATTGATACAGGACTTGAATAAGCAAAATCATTTACAGACAGTGATATTTAGTGGTCTACACTTATTTATATTTATTTATGAAATCATTTATAACCTGCCTTTTAACCCTAAGAAGGACTTCCCTACAATTAAAATTAAAATTAATATGTGTAATACAATTAAATCTAATGCATTAAAACCTGAAAGAACAGTGTCAAAATATTAAGATTTTAACTACAGGAGCTAGAGCATTACATCCAAAAGCATGATACCAGTGTGGGGATAGGGTGAGGTGGGAATGAGCGTAGCTAAAAGTCTGGCGGAACAAAAGATGTTCATACATTGCAGTGAACATGTGCTCACACTGCATGTACACTGCTTCAGATGGTTGTGAGAATCTATCCCTATTCAGATGTTTATTCTATACACATAAGGAACATGTAAGAAGGAAGAGTAAGCTAGCCTGCTATCCAACCTTGTGCATTTCCTTCTGGGTGATTCCACCGATAGAAGCTCTCTGTATGACTCAGAACTGTGGGAAATGGTGTGGACAGAGGTTGCTCTACTCTTCAAACAGTTATCCTTCACAAGTAGAGTGCAAACTGAAACATGATGAGGGAGAGCAGTGTTGCTCCTGTAAGGAAAGGGTTAATTGGGACCTGGGACTGGAATGTATTTTAATTGTATTTTATGGTTCCATAGGGATAAGGATGCCAGGCCAGCTGTCTGGGGGAGAAGACTGGAGCCAGTCTGGCCATATCTCTGTCTCTGTCCTTGAGTGATTAGCATCCCGGGCAAAAGGTGTGAAGACACGCCATGCATCAAAGTCGGAGGGAGGGGGGGGAAAGAGTAAAAGAATTGTATAAAGATCCCCCTGTGAAAGTAACAGGGTGGTTGTCGGCTGGAAGCGGTCTGGGGTGACGTAAGAATTTGTTAGCATTAGTTTTTAGTTTGCCTGCACTGGGTTCTTATATATGCATGCTTTTATTGTCTTTTATTCTGCTGGTCCCATGTATTCCTACCCTATTCCTAATAAAAAGGTCTTAAACCTCACATTGTGAGCTGAGAGTATCTGTGCCTGGGGATCTGTTCTAAATCCAGCCAAGAAGCCAGCGGGCTGCTGGGTACTCTTCCTTTACATGGTGGGCAGCGCCGGGATTTGAGAGAGAGAAGGGGCCCGGGGGCAACCATCGGCAGGATCGTCGGGGCCCCGGTTCGACCAGCGAGCGTTTCCGGTGTATCTGGAGGGTGATGATGTGGGGGCTTTCCTGGCCATCTTCGAGGATACCTGTGATGAGCTGGGGGTCCCGGCTACCCAGGAAATGAATCTGCTGCGCCCACAGGTTTCCGGAACTTTGAGGGAGCTGATAGCCACCATTCCCCGAGAATTGCGACAGGACTATGAGCATTTCAAGATGGTGGCGAAGGAGCAGTATGCCCTTTCGGTGGAGCATTGCTGTCAGAAGTTTAGGCAGCTCACCAAGAAGCCAGTGGAAACCTTTGCAGCGTTTACCACACAAATGTTGACAGCAATGGAGGCCTGGCTGGAGGCAGAGGGGGTCCACGACCTCAAGGCAGCAAAGGACCTGATAGCCAAGGAGCAACTTTATCGGCAGTTCCCCGAAAAGTACGATGCCTGGGTGGGGGAGAAGAATCCGAAGACTCCGATGGCTGCTGCACAGATGGCGGACTGTATGCAGGCATTCGAGCGGAAGAGCTTTGGGGGAACCCGAGGGGCAGAAAAAGGTCCCGAGAGGCGCCCGAGTGGAGCACCGGCAGATAGGAAGCCAGCTTGGCCCGGGAAGGAGCGGAAGGAAAAAGGGAGTACCCCTCCGGCGCCGGCGGCGACCCCCCAGGCGAGCGAGGGGTGCTTCTACTGCAAGGAGACCGGTCATCTGAAGAGGGAGTGCCCGAAGCTGGTGGCGAAGCAAGCAGGGGTGAGCGGCGGCCCGGCGCCATGGGCGGTGGTGCGAGCAGCAGCGGCTCTGCCAGCAACGGCATCTCCATTGTCGAATTGGAGCAATGATAGTGAGGGGGAAACCGCCGACCTGGAGTGGGAGTATATGAGTACGGAGCTGACTGGAGCAGCGAAGGAGACTGCAGGTCCAGAGAAGCAGCGCCCCCCTTCCGCCGTCGCTATGCGTCTGGTGACCCCCGCGCAGCTCCAGTGGAGTCGGAAGAAATTCTGTGAGTGTGTGGTGGTCGATGGGAGAAAGGTGCGGGCTCAGAGGGACACTGGCGTGGACCTGAGCAGCGTACATGTGGGCCTGCTCAAGCCGGAACAGAGACTGCCGGGCGAACTGTGACCGTTACTCCCTACGGGGCACCTCCCTTTGAGGCGCCGCTGGCCCGAATAAAGATTGAGTACCGGGGGTGGAAGGGGGAACTGATTTTACTTACGCATACGGAAGGGCCGGCTTTCCTGCTGGGAAATGATTTGTGTTTTAAAGCTACACAACTCTCCATGGTTACTCGGGGGAAAGCTGCCAGGCGGAGGGAGAACTCGGAAGGGGAAGGAGAGGAAAACCCTCTGGGCGGGCCAAAGGAGACTGGGGGGGAGGGAGCGAGCCCCATCCAAGAAGTTCTGGATACCCCGGAGTTCTGCCAAGAACTACAGCGGGATCCCACCCTACAGGGGTGCCGGGATGCGGCTGGGGGGGGGGGGAGGCGGAAGGACAAGGGAAGATGGGAATGGCCGTGTTTGTATGTGAAAGAGGACTGTTGTACAGGTTGTTCTCGCCCAAAGGCGGGGGTGGTGGAGAGGAAACAGCTGGTGGTACCCCGGTCGTCATGAGGGAAGGTGTTAGAGGTAGCCCATGAGTTAATGTGGGGGGGGCACTTGGGTATTCGGCGGACCTTGGAGCGGGTGAGCGAGACTTCTACTGGCCGGGGGTGGCAAAGGAGGTATGGGAGTTCTGCACTACCTGCGAAACCTGCCAGCGAGTAGGGTTTCCCCGGGATCACCCTAAAGCCCCACTTCGCCCCTCTCCCATTACGGAGGTTCCATTTGAGAAGATGGGGGTGGATATATTGGGACCCTTTAGCCCCGCGACCCGATCGGGGAAGAAGTATATCTTAACCCTAGTGGATTATGCCACTCGATTTGCGGAAGCGGTACCCCTCTCTACCATTTCAGCCTCACAGTTGGCGAAAGCTATGATGATGGTTTTTGCTCACCTGGGGGTTCCCCGAGTACTGGTGCATGACCTAGGGGGAGGGTTCATGTCCCAACTGCTAAAGGAGTTGTGGAAGTTGGTGGGAGTACGGCAGTGTACATCCACCGCGTACCATCACGAAGGGAATGGGCTAGTGGAGCGGTTCAACCAGAGGCTGGGGAAGATGTTGAAAGCCTATGCTGTCAAGCACGCTTCAGATTGGGACCAGGCCTTGCCTTACCTCCTGTTTGCCACGCGTGATGCGAAAAGTGACAGCTTGGGGTTCTCGGAGAATGAGTTGGTGTTCGGGCGAGAGCTTAGGGGCCCTCTGAAACTGTTGAGGGAGGGGTGGGAAGGACAGACCAGTCCAACCCCGGTTTCAGTAGTAGCATACATGCAAGAGCTACAGAACCTGTTGAGGGAGGTAGGGGAGGCAGCGCAGGAAAATTTAGCCTAAGCTCAGCAAACTCAGAAGGGGTGGTACGACTGGAAAGCCAGGCAACGCGTGTTTCAGGAAGGGGACAAGGTGTTGGTGTTGAAGCCGCTGAAGCCAGAGAAGCTCGCGGTAAAGTGGGAAGGTCCTTTGATAGTGGATGAAATAATGGAAAGGAAGTTGAACGAGTTGAAGGATCCCGAGGCTCAGCGCCGCTCTAAGGTATATCATGTTCGGGTATGCCAGGTGGAGGAGAGGGGTTTGCTAAAGGGAGAGGCTGGGATGGACGTGTTAGCCAATTACCAGGGAAGGGAAAGGCTGCCGGACATTCAGATGACCGAGGAATTACAACCCAAACAGCAAGAGCAACTTAGATGGTGCCTAGGGGAATTCGAAAGTTTATTCTCGGGGCTGCTGGGGCGAACGTCTCTGACAACGCATTCCATTTGCACGGGGAATCACCCACCTATCCAGTCTCCCCCCCCCCCACCAGCTGAAGAGCAAGCAGTTGGAAATAGTGAACAAAGAAATTGAAGAGATGCTAGCTATGGGGGTTATAAAGAAAAGCCAAAGCCCTCGGTCCTCCCCCCTCATCCTTGTGGCAAAAAAAGATGGCACGGTTCGTTTCTGCGTGGACTTCCAGAAATTAAACAGTATTTCCATGGTGGCGGCATACCCCATGCCACGTACGGATGATTTGATCGAAACACTAGGGAGAGCCAAATACATCTCTACCTTGGATTTAACCAAGGGATACTGGCAAGTGCCGCTAGATGATGACGCTGCCTTGAAGTCCGCCTTTTCCACCCCTAGGGAGCACTATCACTTCACGGTGTTGCCGTTCGGGCTCTCGAATGCACCGGAAGGCTTCCAAAAACTTAAGGACCGGGTTTTAGAGGGGCTGGGGGCTTTTTCCTGCGTTTACCTGGATGACGTGGCGGTGTTTAGTGAAACCTGGGAGCAGCACTTGGAACATTTGGCCCAGGTGTTAGGACGACTGCGAGAGGCCGGGTTAACGGTGAAGGCCTCCAAATGTCAATTCGGAAGGGGGGAAGTGACGTACCTGGGACATCGGGTGGGGCAAGGAGCGTTAAAACCCATGGAGGCCAAGTTGGAAGCAATCCAACAGTGGCCGGTTCCCCAAACTAAGAAGCAGGTTCAGTCCTTCTTGGGGCTAGCTGGCTACTACCGTACGTTCGTTCCCAACTTTAGTCACTTATTGGCCCCCTTAACCGACCTGTGCCGGAAGAGACAGCCGGTGAGGGTGCAGTGGATGGGGGCCTGTCAGCAGACGTTTGAGGGGCTGAAGGAGAAGTTAAGATGTGCTCCCATCCTCCGGGCCCCTGATTTCGACCAGCCATTCGGAGTGCAAACTGACGCTTCAGAGGCGGGGCTGGGAGCTGTGCTCCTACAGGAAGGAGAGGGGGGCAGCTGCAGCCCGTTGCGTTTATCAGCAAAAAGCTGTTACCTCGGGAGAGAGCCCTGGCCACCATTGAAAAAGAATGCCTGGCTATCATGTGGGCAGTGGGGAAATTATGCCCCTACCTCTGGGGACGGCCGTTCCAGATACAAATGGACCATTCTCTGCTGTGCTGGCTGTCCCAGGTGAAAAACACCAACCAGAAACTACTAAGATGGAGCTTGGCACTACAAGACTATGAGTTCACCATCACTCATATCAAGGGAAAGGATAATGTAGTGGCTGATGGGCTATCCCAGAGCTTTGGGCGAGAAAGGGAATTGGAGAGCGGAAGTGAGAAACCCCTGCCCCTGCGTGGGCACAAAAAAGAAACGGGGGGGGGGGAAAGAAACGGAAAAGGGGTCAATGTGTAAATTAAGGTTGTAACAGGGAAGGTGAGATGGAATTTTCTAGAAATTCCATCTTAAGGGAGAAGGTGTAAGGAAAGGGTTAATTGGGACCTGGGGCTCGAATGTATTTTTATTGTATTTTATGGTTCCATAGGAGATAAGGATGCCAGGCCAGCTGTCTGGGGGAGAAGACCGGAGCCAGTCTGGCCATATCTCTGTCTCTGTCCTTGAGTGATTAGCATCCCGGGCGAAAGGTGTGAAGACACGCCACTCATCAAAGTCGGAGGGAGGGGGGAAAAGAGTAAAAGAATTGTATAAAGATCCCCCTGTGAAAGTAACAGGGTGGTTGTCGGCTGGAAGCGGTCTGGGGTGACGTAAGAATTTGTTAGCATTAGTTTTTATATATGCATGCTTTTATTGTCTTTTATTCTGCTGGTCCCATGTATTCCTACACGTTTCCTAATAAAAAGGTCTTAAACCTCACATTGTGAGCTAAGAATGTCTGTGCCTGGGGATCCGTGCTAAATCCAGTCAAGAAGCCAGCGGGGTGCTGGGCGCTCTTCCTTTACAGCTCCCTCCCATGTTTACCATCCCATGTTTAGAAAGCCTGAACAGGGCTTATGTAACCATGTGAAATGTAGGCCCCCTGCAGGATACCCCCAACATGCAAAAGCCCTCCCTCAGTCAGGCAAGCCGGACGTCTCTACAGAGTTTAATAAATAAATGAATAAAATAATGTCCTTTATCACTTAGGACTCATCTATACCAAGCAGGATGTTGCAGTATGAAAGTGGAATATAAAAGGCAGGAGCCACACTACTGCTTAATAGTGGTATTGAAGTACACTGACAACTGTTGGGGCCCATTGACACATACCATATACTGCTTTCATACCACTATATCCTGCTTGGTGTGGCTCCTGCCTTTTATATACCACTTTCATAGTGTTATATCCTGTATGATGTAGATGAGGCCCATGTCAATGCTACCCTTAATAATAATAAAAAAATAATTCCCTGGGTGCACAACCTAATGAAATGTGCTGTGCATGCCTATGAATAACCATCATTTTAAATTGCAGCTGGAAAGGAACTGCAAGCCAAAATGAATGTTCACTCTCAGCAGTTTTCAGGTATCCTAAAGTCATAGGGCCAAAACAATTTCTGGTAGAATGTGGTACTGAAATACTTCCAACTCCAACATACTTTTTCCCCCATTGCAAATTCTTGTACTTTACACACTCAAAACTTCAGTATTCACAGCATTTATCATCCCCCTTAGTGGAATAACTACATCTACTGGAACCGTAGCATTTATTTACATTGACAGGCACTATGCGGCAGGGTCTTGCTATTTACTGTTTTACTCTGTACAGCACCATGTACATTGATGGTGCTATATAAATAAATAAATAATAATAATAATAATAATAATAATAATAATAATAATAATAAATATACCACAATCTGTTAAGTGCTGCTTACTGCCAGCAAAAATTGGTGATAAGGCCTTCTCATTCTGCAAGACTGACACTTGTCATAAGTCTTATATATATAACTTTTGACTAGGCCATGCACACCGTTAAGCAAAAGTTTCAGATTATTCTTATTGCAGTATATGGATAAATATTACTGCAATAATTCCAATTCAATTAGAAGTTTTCTTAAGATCTGGTAGATGGTCTCTGTCACTTGGGTAATGTCCTCATAATCAATTGCTTCTGTTCAAAACATCACTTCATCAGTCCAGGAAGCAGGACCCATATTCTAAATGGCAATTGTGTGTCATTGTTCAAAATTGCAGACTTCTCCCTCTCATAAGAACATGAGAACATGAAAGGATTTTAACTTCTTGTCTGTTACGAGCCTCACAGCATAATCTTAGACTGGACTTGTTGCAGAGTCCCTGCTAAATGACATATATTCACCACCAAAATTGTCCCAACACCCAGCTAAATGGAGTATTCTTTAGGAGCACCGATTCCGGACACTTTTTATCAATCTTTTTTCATTTTTTTTCAGGTGATAATATAAATCAACCTTTCCCTCCAGATGTGCTGGACTACAACCCCTATAATTTCCATCCAACATGGCCATGATGGGTGGGGATACTGGATGTTGTAGTCCGACACATCTGCAGGACACCAGGGCCATGGATATAACACTTTGGACATTTCTACACCAGCCCAAAAAATCTGGGCTGGTCACGGCTGAGTCCCTCTGCATCCAAATGATACACAGGGACTCCGGGGGTAAGCGGACACAAGCATGGGTTTTCCCAGAGATAAATAACCCCTGGGAAAACCTGATTCTTCCTGTGGTTTTAGGATTGTCCTGAGTACAAGGGAGATGTGTGGGCACCCATCCTGGCTTAGTCCTGCTTTGTCGTAAGTAAGCACGAGGAGGTGGGAAACGGGCACTGGGGCACAGAGCTCTTCAGATGCTCCATGCCCATCGGGGGTGGAGTAGGGAGCAGGAGTGGCTTTTTTAAAATCTTAACTTTAGTTGGAGTGCACCTGCACTCATCTAGTTTTTAAAAATAACAATGGTGGGCGCTACATCCCTCCTTCCTCCTGGGATGTTGTGCGCATGTTTGGACTAAGGGGAGGATCTCGCGACCAGAATATCGTGAGATCCTCCCCCACTCCCTCCCTCTACACACATATGGTGTAGAAAGGGCCTTTGAAAATGGTTTAAGAATAGTATATGGAATGTATCATGGGCCCCAACTGTTATAAACCATTATAAAGCAGTAGTGTAGATCCTGCTCAGGTTAGGATAGGCTGCTCAAGCTGCCTGAGTAGCAAGGAAAATAAAATTGTGCAAACATTCCTCAACATTAACACAAATCTTCAAAGTGTGTACTGTACCAACATTCTCTCAATCCCCAAGGTCTGATGCATGCAGTTGTCTTGTCAAATGCATGATGAAAGTCAACTTCATTCTAATGCCTTCTTATTCCTCCTGCTGCTCCTGTGAATGTCTGCAGAAGGCTACAGCACCAGCAAAAGATAGACAAGATTGTGCGTAAATCAGGCGGTTGCCAGGAAAGCAAACAGTCTGTGACTGTCACTGGCATTTGATCCTGTGTGAAGATTCTTGTTCAAGGTCTGTACTCTGACTTGCCTCCTATTTCAGTCTATGGACCTATGGAGATAGGATTATTTATTTATTCATTTACTTATATTTATTTATTTATAACATTTATATACCACCCCATAGCTGAAGCTCTCGGGCTGGTTTACAAAAGTTAAAAACAGTGAACATTAAAAAGTATACAAAATTTTAAACCATCAAAAACATAAAAACAACAGTATAAAAACAACAGTATCTATTGTTGCAAGATCCACTCACCTGTGTGACTTCATGAACTCCTAATCTTTGTAAAAACTTAAAGCAGTCATGGGAGAGGATTGGCTTAATTCCATAGCATTGGGCAGTTAAACTTTTCCTGCCACACTACTTCCCTAATCAAAGCTCCTCCTGTTAGTAGCCTGGCTGGCAGGTAAAGAGGAAAACCCACCACAAACATGGGTTGCCCATTTGGGCCTTTCTTTCCCTCCCTTTGACGCTCTTGGCAGAGAGCGTGTGCATGGTTTTCATTGGGTAAAATGACCCGATGTGAAAGGAAATCCCTCCCCCTAATTCCACACATACCCAATCCAATTGTCACCTTCTACTCCCTCCCTCATGGCTGCTTATGTTTTGTTTGTATTTTTCAGGTTTCGGAGATTCAGTCTCCTGAATCTCATTGAGGTTGGCCCAATGACACATTAACTGCTAGTAAAGAGTTAAGAACAGGATATCTGTTGCTGTGTGCATCAGTTGGCTCCTGTGAGAGCTATTCCCAATCATTAATAGCTATAACCCACACTTTTAAAAAGCAAAGCAATTAGGCACATACAGCTGTTTGAGATTCTCCCATTTATATAAACATACAGACAGAAATGTGTCTCTAAAGGCTAATTCATTCTGTATTAAATCAGCTATAATTGTAAAAAAAAAAAAACATTTTAAGAGATATGTGATCTAAAAGTGCACATGTTTTGCGACCATTTCCTTTCCTTTAAACAGAAAATGGTAAGTTCTCCCAGCTTAGCCATCTTTCATGGCACAGGTGAAATTTTCTACCTTTAGGGATATACTGTTGATGTCACCACATTTGTTCTGTCTGTGTTTCACAGATTGTTTAGGTTTCTTTCATTTTGTCATCTTCTCGTTCATGGGATCAGATTTTTTTTTTTTAAGGGACATATGAGAATTTTGTTTTACTTGTGCCAGTGCTGATGTACATTAATGCGATTCACTGCAATTGTTTGGGGTTTTTTTTTTCAGCTGTTTAAATTTATTTTTTTGTGTGTTAAAATTTTGAGGATTGTTTTTATCATGTTATATTTTGTAATATTGTTGTTGTGTTTATTTGTTTGTATGTTTTATTATTGAGTTGTAAAACACCCAGAGAGCTTAGGTTATGGGGTGGTATAGAAAGGGAAAATAATAATAATAATAATAATAATAATAATAATAATAATAATAAGTGCACTTGTGCTAAGTCACATTACCAGAAGTGCAAATTTGCACAAATCCCCTTCCAAAAGATAAAAGAACTGGTCTGCAAGTCAACAGAATCCATGCAACTTACAAAACAACAACAACAACAACAACAACAAACAACCCGGTCCATTGCAGAATCTGTAAGTCATATTCATAAAAACTAAAGACATAAACTTATACTGTTTCTATGTTTTCTGGAGCTTTCCATTTAAATGTTTATTTCATTTTGTATTTATGATACTTGAATTCATGTTCTGGATCTTGTGTGATCTTGATCATGATGATCTTCTTCTCCCTGGCAAATAGGTTATCAGTGCTGAAAGACACCACCACCAATACACCCTGGTTTGCCTTTTCATAGAGAAGTATATAGTCCTAAGTTGGTTCTCGATGCTGCAAAATCATCATCAACTCACATTATGCTTGGAACATTAATATGCAAATGTGGGTCATCAAGCTTAGAACTAGACATTATGATCAATATGGGGCTTCTGCTGAAAACAGTATCCCTGCGTTGAATTCATAAGTACTGGTGTCCTGATATCATCATGCTGTGCATTTTGTCATAGATATGATATGCAGCTTCAGAGATTAGTCATAGTGCTGCGTTATCTTAAAGCAGGGGAGCAAAAGCTTTCAGCCTGAGAGCCGAATTCCTTTTTTGGAGAACCTGTCAGGGGCCACTTTCCAGTGATGGGTGGGGCAGAAGGTAAAAGTGCTGGGGCCAAAATACCAAATTCACCAGCATATTTCAGCGTAAAGCTCTTATTGCTGTAACTGTGCCTTAAGAAAGGCATCTCAACCTTTTAGAATAGGGAAAATTGAGAAACCATCAAGCAGTTGTTGATTGGGAAAAAGGGGGCAGAGCTAGGGAAAGGGGGCATATTCACCTGGGAAACTCCAAAGAGCTGTATTCTACACCCCTGTCATAGTGTCTGGATCTAGTCAAATATTAAATCAAAATGATATCGCAGAGACCCTCTACAGACAACTTATGGATAGATCCAAATCCTGTGCATGGATCCTCCAACCATGTGCATGAGGGATTTGATAATGGGAACAAAAACAGCCACAGTACCTAGTCAATCAGCTTTTATGAGTCTGAACTTTTGCACCATACTGACAAATAAATCATCCCAGCATTGTCAGTTCCGATCACTTGTTGAAAGAGGAGGAGGAACTCCATCCCGACAAGAAATCAGCATTGTCAAAGCTGACAAACAGACTCAACCGTCTGTTTGCTGGAAAGATCCTTCCACACAGCAGCAAATATGGAGGCCCTGCTGCAGCTCTATATGAGGGTCACTGAATTGGCGGTCATATAATATTACATCTGCGGAATTGTTGTAAAATTGCTGAAAGTGGGGTGGGGGTGGGAACTCACTACGGCTATGTAAGTAAAAGAAAGAAGCATTTGAAGGTTTTCTACAGAATAACCCTGACCTTTTTTAAAAAAAAATAATAATAATGCAAGTTCAATAGCAGATTGTACTTTAAACCTAGCACTGAACTAAAGTAGCCCTGTGTTTAAGGCATGCCCTTACTAGAGATCTATTTTCTGATGCTACTCTGTTGCACAATCTTATCAAGTGGCCCAGAAATATTTGAAGAATGTTTGTCCTTTAACATCCTTAGGGTGCAATCCTAAGCATGTTTAGGCAGGGGGGAAAGATCCTACAAAAGTATAACAACAACAGCATCCATCACTTCTGGTGCATAGGTTGAGAAATAATAAGACAGACAACAATAGCTGGGTTTAAAGAGGGCCACATTTGTTTAACAATCTGCAAAGGGGTGGAAATCCTATTGGGCATCCAGTACGGCCTGTTTGCAGGCCCTTCAAGTTGGGCTAGCCACTTGTAGCCTGTGGGCAGGCGTTGGACCATTCGCCTTCCCCCGGGCCTGCCCCTTGTGGGGTAGGGAGACCATCTTTGTCACGCCTTAACTCAGGCTGCCCAGCTCAGAGTAGGTGAGTAGGGTTGGCCCCAAAGGTGAGCCTTATCTCCCAGGCAAGCCATGAGGCAAAAAGCTGGGACCCTCAGATCTTACCAGTCACCTTGAATAGCGCCTGTGAATGCTCACCAATTCGCAACCCCTCTGGATGCCCGTACCTAGCACCAAATAAAATGTGACCAAATTGAATCAAATTAACCTATTTATTACTCCCAAGCTGTCTTACAGTGTGGAGTAGGCGAAAAACTTATGCACAAATCAGTACATGAGTAAAAAATTCCTACCTGGCCCCAAATGGCAACCAGCAAGCCCACACTGTCTACAGGGAGGGACGGAGGGAGCTGTGCAGCAAAGAGCAAGCTGAGAGGGGTGAGTCTTTCTTTTAAGACTTCTTAGTCCCCTCTCAGTCTCGTGGCCCTGAGGTGCCCAGCCAATGGCATGCAGGCACGTCTCATCTTCTCCTATGCCCACAAAGGCCTCCCCATGCTCAGGCTATGCCGGGCCTGGAAGAATGGCACTTCTGTGTCTGAAGTAGAATTATTGCTGCAGCTCCAGTTTCCTCACCAAACCTCACTATCTCCCAACTGCCTGACCTTAAAACCAACATAATAAACTTCCTGCTCCCCTCCTCAGGTTCCTACGCTTCTATTCCACAACCCTCAAAATGAGCCACACTCACATTATATCCCCTCCATCCTGCAGGATTGTTTTGGGGGCATGGCTAGGAACACACCTTATGAATTTCCATAGGATAAAAAGGGACAGCGGGAAAATAACGTTTTAAAGAAAACACTAGAAACACATTATACAACTACTAAGGCACTGCATGTACAAGACCTTCCCCCCGACCTGAAATAAACAAACAAATGGTTTCCCAAAAAGGTGCTGTACAAATGGAGCAATAGGCTCATAAAGTTTAACCTCAGCAAAGCCTATGAAAAGAAAAGCAACAAACTGCTGGAGGTCACTCATCAAATTTTAAACTCCTATAAATAAGCCATTGCTTACCCATTCCTTACCATTTTTATCTCAAAATCAACACAGAACATTTTCAAGCCAACCTCTTCTAAACTGCCCAGTTTCAGGTCAATCCTCTGAGCCATTTTCTGAGCATAAGCCACAGAAACAACCCCCAACACACACATACACACACTTACTTACTTCTGGTTATGTGATTCTTCTGACTCACCTTTAACACCCTTAACTCACCCTTCTACATAGCTTATCCCTCCCTTTGGTTCCAATGGGAAGAAAATACCTATGCCAACATAAAATTGGGGTAGCACAGGGCCCAAGCCAGGGGCAAGCCAGTGAGCTTTGGATCCACAGTACTGGTGGTTCCTCTTTGCACATGGGGCTTTCAATGGGTGTACCTGGGAGCCTTCAGGGAAGGTGAGGCACCCCTCTGGCCTTGCTCCTCTCTCCCAGAGAAGGGACTCTTCTCCCCATGCTAACTTTCCTTAGCTGGACTTCATTTGAGGTTAGGATTGCTCTCCCAATTATTCTCAGGGATTTTTCTTTTAAAATAAACAAGTGTGATTTTAAAAAGCCAGTATTTGTGTTCACAAGTACAGGTTTTGTGTTCACAAGTACAGCTTCCTCTCCCGCTCCATGCCAAAGAGATGATCAGGCCACACTGCTATTGAATAGTCTGGCCGTAATCCATTTTTTTGTGTAAACATTGCAGCTCCACAGCATAACCCTTACAAATCGACCCCCTTTCTGTTTAGACAAGGCTGAGAAATCATGTGGTTCCTGATCCAGTTTGAGAAACCCATCAAGAGACTGGCTTCTGTACATTTCTGGCCCCTAGCTATATTGGAGCATCTGAGTGCACTCTTTGATATTTTATATTGCTTTACAGGTACATCATGTAGTACGTTGACCGATAGCTTTCTCTTCCATCATTAAATCAATAAAGCAATAAAACCTATGTTTCCCCCCATTTTGTGGTACTACACAGTGAAACTATACAATTTTGCAACTTTGATAAGAAAATACTGCATTCATAAAAAAAGGAAATAATTAATATTGATTAACATGTATTTTCTTAATTTATGCTGATGTCATTTGGATTCCTACCAAGGGAAAATGAAATACTATGAGTGCACATTGCTTAATCAGGAGTGAAAGACGTATTTCACAGTTTAACGCTATCTTTCAAAGTATTGTTGTATGAATGCTGTCATAATAATTAGTCATTTTCATTCCCTAGCAGTTCTGTCAGGATTGTTACAATAGTGTTTGATGCTATGTTGGTCTCTGAGTACAGCAGAAGCAAATTGAAATTGAAAGACTCCATTTCAAAACCTCAATACTTAGGCCAAATCAGTTCCATTAGCTCAGGTTGGTTGAGACCAGAGAAAGTGACTGTGTCGACACAAGTGTTAAAGCAAAGTAAAAATGTTATGGATTGAGAATGTAACCGCATACAGACACATTAACAGGTGCACTTCACTGCTATGGTGCTATGTGCAAATGGAATACAATATTTAAAAGTTAGACTTCAACACACGAAGTTAGATCCAGGCTAGGTCTTTAAGCTGCATGGCATGTTGCATTCATAATAGTAACATTTAAACCTGCTCTAACTTCCGCATGTTCCAGCTACTGAGATAAATTAGTGGGCACTTATTTTTATTATTTTGAATTAATGAGATGCATTTTATTTTAATAATCTTATCAGGCTGCCTGTAATTAAAATGTCAATGTCCTGGTTTTTTTACCTGACAATAGAAGTCCAAGGCAGCTTACAATAAAAGATACATAACCCATAATACATCCTGTTCTATACTGAGTCCTGGCTCTTTGCTAGACAGTGCAGGGACACAAGCAAAAGAGGGGTCAATTAAGCTGGCAAATGGTCATGCACAGGCAAGCAGTCAGATATTTGGGCTCAGGCTAATGCAGGAGCGGTCAAAAGACCAGGCAAAGTTCAAAATTCAGTTAGACTTTGCTTCTGGACCCAGTCCAGAACACCAGACAGGGCAAGGTCAGGGAGACAGGGCATTAGACCTGCTAGAACAGTGTTGCTTCCAACAATAGCTGGAAGCAACACTGGGCGTCCACTCAAGGCTTTAAACAACAGAGCCTGTTGCCCCACCCAGGGCTCAGCTGCAGTACGACTGAGTTCTCTGGTCAGAGCCCTACTCATGATGAATTCCTTTCCTCTCCAGTATACTTCTGCTGCAGCCTGGCACTTCATTAAGGTTTCCTGAGTTGGGCTTGCCTCCTCTGGCACTGACCCTCCTTGGGACTTGGCGAGTGCTCAGTCTCCTCCTCTGAGTGGCTGGGACCTCAACAGGCTCCTCCACAGACTCAGGCCCCTGTTGTGGTGTGGGGCCTGGCAGGTACTTGGCATTATCTTCTGTTAGGGCCACTAACTCTTCCTCCTCAAAGGAGGGGTCCAATGGGATTGTGACACAATCAACATGAGATTAAAAAAAGTAGCAGTGGTGGCCAAAAAGGGCACTGTGTTCCAATTGCTGCTCTTTAAAGATCCTGCCATGACTTGATAGCAAAATAGCACCCTCTACACACCATTTCATCCGTGGAACTTGAGCACCTCTTCCTGGGCCGTTGGATAGCCTGTGGCTCCGGATTGTCCCAGGCAACTGTGATGACTGAAGCAGTGGGGGTCAAGAGTGGTGTCCACTGCCGCTTTCCCCATAACTTAGAAGTTAGATTTGTGCTATTTTGTTTGCCCTCCACTGCACAATTTGGTGTCCAGTTTCTGAAATTAAATGAAACCCAACACTGCAATGAGCTTCCCAACCTCCTCCAACCTTCCTCACCCACCACCCACCACCGCCACCTCCAGTGCCTCCAATCCTTCTCCCCCTCCTACCTTTTCTGCTGCTCTTTTGGCAGTGGAAGGAAAGCAAGGAAGACATTATTATTATTATTATTATTATTATTATTATTATTATTATTATTTCACTCCTTCTTGCACATTTTATTTATTTATTTATTTATTTCAGAAAATTTCGGTACCACTTTTTCTTTTTTAAAAATACAAAAACACCTAAAGTGGTTCATGAGATAAAAGCACGTTAAAATTGTTGGATCCTGGAATGGATCCTGGTTATGTTTTCCATTGATTTGTTAATTGCTGAGGATCTGGAGGAACAGAAGACTCAGCAGAAACTTAAAGGTCAACTCTACACCTGGACATTGAGTGTCATAATTGAATAATTGTCTAACTGATTGTCTTCAATTAAGGGTTGCAAGGAGTTGCATCATTGTACAGGTTGTCTATAAAAGTAAATGTGTTTTCATGTTCATTACTTATTACTTCCATGTCCCATACCCAACTTGATGTAAGCTGTATTGACTGACCGTTTGTAAGTATTTGTATCTGTACTGCCATAACTAAATTATATATTTATTTGCCAGTAAAAGGTTTATTTTTACATGAATCTCTGTCTTAATTCATGTCTTTGCTGACTTGGCTGAGAACCGCTGCAATCTCTGCTAGTCTCTGGAAGGCCCAGACAGAGACTTAACACAAAAGGTTATATGCCAGAAACCCAGTCTGTGCCATAACTAATCAGCTTTTAAAGCCATAACTCAACAAAAATATCATAAAACCAAACAATAAAGCAGTAATAAAACAATAACGTATCTCATTAAAATAACCAGGTGATAGCTGGCAACACTAATCTTAAGGAAAACACTCAGGCAAATGTGCCTAAAGCTGTTGGTGGAAACATTCCACATTAGGAGGCCTCCTGATCTCAATGGACTCAGTGGTCCTGCTTGGTGCTGCTATCGTAGCAAGCCAAGCAGCCAGAGAACTGGAGAAAGTAGGAGCACTGAAAGCTATATATTCAAGGGCTTCTGTCATCTGGGTCATGGCCGTAGCAGAGCTAAATGGCAGGTACCAGAAGATGAGATAAAGATCTACTTCCTGTCTCCAGCCATTGTTGTCAGAGCAACAGTGGCAGGCAGATAAGATGAAAGTGGGAACATCATGTTTGGCTTGGGGAGTTGGAGACTTGCAGTATTAAATTCCAAAGTGGAGAAGAATTTCCGAGGCTGCAATACCCACCTTGTATTGGAGTGAGCAATATGATTCCCTGAGCTCTGCATCCCAAGCTAAGGGATACTAATGTGGGGTGATATCTCTACACAAAAATAAGTTTCTTATCGATCCTTTCATCACTTTGTATTTCTTTAGCTGCAAATATGATCAGATCTTTGTCACCTGGGTATTGTTGTCACTCAAACCAGAATCCTGACCTTATGATTGCTGTCTAGTTTCCAACCATGATTGCAAATTGAATTAGCCATTGGATGATGCTTTGCTGCATTTTTTTTTTAGATCATCATAATCATTCATAACATAGTTAGCACTTTTAAAATGCTACTCCAGCACCGCCTTGCAGGGATGAAGAGAAGATTTTTTTGTTTGGGATTTCGTGTTTGTCTTATGAAGCATTCATTTTTGCAAACATCAGAACCTTCATTTCATTCACATTCTTCATCTTGCACTCCCCAAATTTCACAGATAAATACTCCGAGCACAGGTGCTGTACTACAAAGAATCCCAATAAAACCCTTCTTCAAAATTATCAAATAGGATTTAAACTTCTTTCAGATTATACTTCATCCATTCATTTCATTTCATTCAGATTTCAGATGCAAGGGGATGCATAATGACATCCAATAAAGGAACAGAAATGGGGAAGTGCAGAGTCAATTTTAGTGTCCAATTTACCAGCTAGTTTTCTAACATTAACAATTCATATTTATAAGTTTCATAAGACATCTTTTAGCATATCCCTCCCAAGGCAGTGTGCAACGAAATGTAAAAACAGAATAAAACAATAATAATGACAATGATAAAATCAAACTTAGCAATTAAAACTAAATAGCATCATATTCACAATGTCCCCAGTTGAGTCCTAACTCAATTATATGCCAATGTTATATCATTATATGATATGGATTCCAAATCTCATTCAAGTAGTTGGCCTTAACATTGGTGTGTGATATATGTTAATAACATATCTTTTTAGCGGGTATCTGCATTGAGCAGGGGGTTGGACTCGATGGCCTTATAGGCCCCTTCCAGCTCTACTATCCTATGATTCTATTATTCTTTTTCCCACTCTTCTACAAGGAATTTCAGCTAAGCAAATTTGAAACTGGAGTATTTCAGTGCACTCACTGTTGAAATCATTCTGTTTTTTATATATCAAGCATACCTCAGTTTGAACAGAAAGCTCATAGAATTTTATGGAATGTTCTATGTCCATTATAGATAAAGTGCAGAGGAAGTGACAATGAAAGTATTATTTGTTCCCCCTTTATTCAGGATTTTCTTTTCTCCATGCTTTTTCATGGGAACAGTGATTTTGCTTTCTTGTGGATGGATCCTTACTGGAGTGAGTGAGTAACAAATAGTCCATACAGACCGAAATCTCAATATATAGCATGAAAGAGAAGGTGGCCAAAAAAGTTCCTTATGATTTTGGGGAACCACCCCAAGAGCTTCAGCTATTGGGCAGTATAGAAATGAAATAAACACAATAAATAAACAGAAATTCATATTTCTGGAGCTTGCTACCTAATTTGTTCTTCACTGCATCATGTGAGAAGTTTGTACTTTGCCACACACTACATATTTATTTATTTATTATTTATTTAGAATATTTATATACCGCTCCCCATTGAAAAATTTCGGAGCGGTGTACAAGGTAAAATGAAAATAAAAACAGAATAAAACAGTTAAAACAAAATTTAAAAGAAGCAAAAACAGAAATCCAAGGCTGCAAGTTAAAGAAAGGCTTCTTGGAATAAAGATGTTTTCAGGAGGCGCCGAAAGGAGCACAAGGTTGACGCCTGCCTGACCTCCAGAGGCAGGGAATTCCACAGGAGGGGCGCCACCACACCGAAGGCTCTTCCCCTGGTGGATTCCAGTCGGAGGATGGATCTATGTGGAACCACCAGGAGCAGGCCCTCGGATGATCTCAGTGACCGGGCAGCTTGGTAAGGGAGAAGGCGCTCTCTCAGGTATCCTGGTCCCAAGTTGTTTAGGGCTTTGTACACAAGTACAAGAAACTTATATGGAATTTTCTTGTATTCTTCAACAAAAATGTGGTATCATTTTATGCCAAAATCTATGGAAGTCAACAGTTCTTCTATAACAGAAGCAACAGCAGATTTTCTGGTTTTACCACATCTATGTGGTGAAAGGTTTTATTGCTATTCCTATAGATTAAATTAAACTCTCAAGGACCTTTCTGTCACTTCCAATTCAATAAGGTGCAATAACACCATTGGTCCCTGATAAAGGCCATGGCTAGGCCAGGCGTATATCCCGGGATTGTCCCGGGATCATCCTTGTGCATCCACATGACACACAGGGGATCCCAGGAGCAGGGATGGATGATTCCTCCCTTGGCCCGGGATTTCACCCTACCCTTTAATCCTGCTTTTTCCGTGGTCTTGGGATGATCCTGAGACCGCGGAACATGTGGGCAGGCATCGCGGATTGTCCCAGTTCCTCGCAAGTAACTGCGAAGATCCATGACCCGGCATAGGGCACAGAGCTATTCAGGAGCTCTGTGCCCATTGGGGGTGGAATGGGGGAGGGGGAGGTGTGTGGGTTTTTTTTTTTTTTAAAAAAAAAAACCATGTACCTTGCATTGGAGCGCTCCTGTGCTCATTTCCCTTAAAAAACAAAAAACAAAATAGCGACCATGATGTCACATGCCACGTGTAGAATGGGGCGATGAGCTCACGATCATAAAATCACAGGATCCACTACCCCCTCGTCTAGCTATGGGCAAAGTTATATTTACTGGAGAATTATTATTTTTATTTCATTTGCTGGGGTAGTCTGCCTAATTGATAAAGCTCTTTCCTCAAGAGTCACATGCTCTCTTTCATAGGTGTAGCCCATATTTAGCAAATTGAAGTTATATATACAGAATGCACGCACACACACACACACACACACACACACACACACACACACACACTCATCTAGCATAATTGGGGTGGTATGTAGCCAAAATATATATACCAAGAGCAAAGATGAAATTATCAGCATTATTTTTACAGCAAGATCTGACAAATACACTGTAAGTAAAGCCCAGCCATGTTGATATGCTTTATCTAGTTCTTTGCAGTGGATCCATGGTTGCCATTCCTTCTCCAGTCTTTGAGTACCCTGCACTTTGAAGGCTGTGGTTTTCTCCCCATTTCAGATTCTCTGTGTTGTTTAAAATGCTTGTCAATTACAGCAGCGAAAAATGGGTCACTACATAATAGAAATGCAAAATCGGCATTATTATTATTGCAAATGACCAGTTGGATCCAGGCTTAGTCATACTTACAGCAAACCCAATGAAATCAATGGGACTTAAGTTAGTTATGACTGACTTAAATCACATTGATTTCATTGGGTCTACTCTAAATATGACTGACTCTATCTGAATCCAACCCAATATAACAGTTCTTTTGCAATGGTTGAAGTGTTTCCCGCACATGAATCTGTTAACTGAGTCTGGTGCCAACAGCCTTGAGGCACACAAAACATGCACAACTTCTGAAGACTCTAAAAAGAAAAGTGAATCAAAGAATGCCATTGGAATATGAAATGGGCCAAAATAAATAACAAAGGCACCATTCAGAAGACATAGCTTTAACCACAGTGGTTAAGCCAGAATATCAGGTTGTGTTCAGAAGACACCTTAAACCATTGCTTTAACCATAGGCAGGATCTACACTACTGCTTATAATGGTTTATAATGGTTATGACAACTGTTCAGGCCCAGGACACACTACAAATACCGTTTTCATACCATTTTTAAAGTGTTATATCCTGCTTGGTGTGGATTGCCATAGGCAAAAAGCCTTATTCACTGTGGTTAAAGCCATGGTTTAAGGTGTCTTCTGAAAACAACCCAGCTTTCTGGCTTAATGACCGTGGTTAAAGCCATGGTTTAAATGACTTCTGAACTGAGCTTATATGTTCATAGGCTGGGGCTTCCGTGGTCTGCTACTGTCTTTGCAATGCAAGTTTTGCAATATCCTGATTATAATAAATAATGGTTTTTATGATTGAACATAAGAGTCCATGCACAGCAATAAAACTCTACAGAAAAGAAACTCGATTGCTTTTTTTCAGTGTTTATCAGTGTACACTTATGCACCAGTAAAGGACAGGTAGAAAATGTATGAATGAACTGATTGAACTGAAAGCTGTGCCAAACTGTGTTCCATACAGTTTTCTATACAAGTTTCAAACGTTAAACAAACAATAGAGAATTCCTATCATGTCAGTTCCCCTTTGGAAACAAGATCTAGGGCCATAGCTAGACCTAAGGTTTATTCCTGGATCATCCAGGGGTCAAACCTGTTCATCTAGGTGACACACAGGGGATCCAGTGCTCAGGCAGGGGCGAACCCTGGATGATCCCAGGATAAACCTTAGGTCTAGCTGTGGCCTAGTATTTCAACATGCCAGTTTTAATGTGCATAAAATTAAAGTTATTTGTTTATAAAATCAATGGGTGTTACTTCCAAGTAAACATCCATAAGATTGCTGTAATAACTTGATAAATATCAAGTTTCATCCTAGAATGCTTTGAAAAGGTCCAGAAAGAATGAGGCTGTGGTTAATCAGGATGGAAGTATTTCACTCATTTCTAAAATTTAGGGGGTGTTAATTCTGATTTAACTTCTGTAACTGAAAAGTAAAATCAAGGTATAATTTGACTTTGAATAAGATGCCTTTGTAAGATTTGCATCACCCATTTTTATTTTTAATATTAGGTCTGCATCATTTTGTCAATTGAGTCCAAATCTAATGGCATTTGGAAACGATTTATCAGATACATTTGCTCTTTCGTGATTATGGTAAGAAAAAGAATACTTTAATCAAGGACTGTAATAAAAAAAAGCAGATCAGAGACCTTTTTATTTTTATGATTGCATAATAATTCT
Source organism: Elgaria multicarinata webbii (assembly GCF_023053635.1). NCBI lineage: Eukaryota > Metazoa > Chordata > Lepidosauria > Squamata > Anguidae > Elgaria > Elgaria multicarinata. Next base: position 137,264,251 of record NC_086171.1, read on the forward strand.
AAATTCCCTCACATCAATCTGTATGCTCTTCACAGTGGGTATTCTGGGCAAGAGAACAAAAAAGGACCTCTCAGTGACCTCACTAAATGGATGAATAAATAAATCCAGTTTGTGACATGCAGGCGAACTGTACTACAGGTGAGTCTGGAGGTTTAAGACATGCTCTTGTTCTTGCCTTAAACCTACTCGACTTATTATAGAGCAATTGTCTCGGTAATGGTGACACCAATTAATGGTGCCACACAGGGAAATGTGCATACTATTCCCTCCCAGTGTAGGGTGACCCTATGAGGACAGGGCCCCTGTATCTTTAACGGTTGTATAGAAAAGGGAGTTTCCGAGCAGATGTCATTTTGTATCTGTGACCACGTACAAAAGAGGGAAGGGCTCTTGCAGCTTTAACTGTTGTGATGAAGATATAATTTCACAAGGTGCTGCATGCATACAAATGATACCTGCTGAAATTCACTTTTCTATACAACTTTTAAAGATACAGGGTCCCTGTCCTCCTTTTTGTATGGTCACCCTACTCCAGTGTGGGAGCTTGTGAATATCCCTGCTGAAGAAGGCATACAAAATCGATTTTGGAATTGATACTGTAAAGTTGTAGTTTTAAAATAAAAAGTTGGTCAAAACTAAAGCACAATCAAGTCAATACTAACAATATAGGGGTTTGGAATTGTGGGTTCTCAAAAAAAAAACCTCTCAGGTAGCTGTGTATAGGATTACAGACTTATTCTGCAACACATTAGACCACATGAGATCCAACTAGAGGGAAAGGAAAACCACCCCACCACTCCAATGATAGTCTTATTCAGTAATTGTCCTGTCAGGTCCTTCATCAGGTGCCATCGTTAGAGGGAAAGGAAAACCATACCAACTAGAGAGAAAGGAAAACTGTAGCACTACTCCAATAATAGTCTTACTTGGTAATTGTCTTGTAATATCCTTCATCAGGTACCATCACTGTGCAAAGTGAGAAGAAGAGCAAGACTTCTCTTTCATTGCACCAAGGCTGTGGAACAATCTCCCTCCTGAAGGAAAGCAGAAACAGTGCTTCAGCTTACTCTTCAGTATGGCTAGATACTTAGTTTTCACTCCGCTTGAATTCTTGTTTATGCATTGTGTTGCCTAGAGCCTTGGAATGGTGTTATGGTATTATTTATTATTTATTGAATTATTTATTTATACTTCCCAATTGCCAAAGTTCTCTGGTCAGTTCACAACAATTAAAACCATAAGTACAGCATAAAACATAATATGAAAGCTTAAAACCACAATAGAAAACCACAATACAAAAGTACAACCAGATTAAAACTGAGCAGCAGTGCAGAGATTTAAAATACAGATTTAAAACATGAATTTAAAACAGCAGAATTAAAAGGCTAGGCCAGTAAATTGCTAAAATACTAGGAATACAAAAAGGTCACCTGGTGCTAGAAAGTGTAGAATCATAGAATCATAGAACAGTAGAGTTGGAAGGGGCCTACAAGGCCATTGAGTCCAACCCCCTGCTCATTGCCGGAATCTACTTTAAAGCATACTGACAGATGGCTGTCCAGCTGCATCTTGAATGACTCTAGTGTGAGAGAGCCCACAACCTCCCTGAGTAATTGGTTCCATTGTCGTACTCCTCCAACAGTCATGAAGTTTTTCCTGATGTCCAACCGCAGAGTACAATGTAGGAGCCAGGCGAACCTCTCTTGGGAGCTCATTCCACAGCTGGGGTGCCACAGGAGAGTAGGCCCTCCTCCTGGTAGCCACCCACTTTACTTCCTTTGGCGGGGCTCATGGAGAAGGACCTCTGAGGATGATCGCAGGGTCCAGACACTGAATTCACTTTAGTATCATGTTTGCTCTTCTTAGGGCACAAACCTATGTATGGCTAAACAGCAATAAAAGTTCTACAATTCCCAGCAATCCACCAGCCAGCAGGGTGTGGTCTGTGACAAATCAAAGCCTTTCAAAGGGCTACATCCAGCATTGTGTAAGCAGTCTTTCACTCACACAATGGGTCTTTCCCATCCTCTCCTCCCCCTTGCAGGTCCTACATCATCCCACCCCACCCCAAATCTTATGCAGAGGGTCCACCAACCATCCAGAGGAAATTTTGAAGAGGGCAATGGGGACTGAAGGAGGAGGGCAAAGGCAATCCACTGGCAAATGCCGTTCCATTGGTCGATAGACACTGCTTTGATAAGAAAGCTCTCCAAGCTAGAATGATTTTAAGATGGAGCTCTGCAGCAAAAAATCTCATCTTCTAAACAAGCAATTACTTGAGTCTGAACAAATAATTGGATATAGATTTAATCTTTTCTAGATATTCTCTTGACAGATTTAAATGAGGAAATATGCTAAGCATTCCCACATCCATGTATATGTACAAAGTTGCCATCCGTTCAACCATGAATGAATCTCGTGGTCTTTTCCCAAGAAGAAAAATAATTTCCCAAGTAGAATGGCAGTTTGTGAAAGTTCTGCAGGAGATAGCAAGCAGCCAGTTACTTGATCCATCTGACCATTTCTTTTTAAAAGACGCAAGAAGATGGGTTTTGTGTTTAATAGGCAATCATAGGACAAGATCCTTAACCATCTACAGACTGGAAAGGAAGGAATCACAGACCCAAGTTACCCAGACATCAGTGATAGGTCCAATTAAACGCCAAGCTACACTTCCTTAAAACATTTTGATGTCATTTTCTGTGCCAACCACCTCTTTGCTCCTGGCAATCAATTGGACAAGTGTCAGCAAAATCAATCACTGACAAGCATAAGCTATTCCTCATGGCCTCTGCTGCCATGTTTCCAAATGAATTAGAAAAAGCATGTAAGAAGCCATGAACCAGCATGCCCTCAGTTGTTCAATGGACAAGACCTGCGTTTTTGTCTGGCTTTTATTAATAACATCATAAAATGTATCTCCACATGTTGATAAAACATACTTGACACCATAGAGATTTCTGGGGTTGTAGCCATGTGGAGGGAACTGGGGTTGGGTGGGCTTCCAATTCCACTTCTTTTATTTTTCCTAACAGTCTTCATGATATTTTCATCAAATTAATGGACCAAATTTTTGGATGACTGCATTGGAACACAATGGTATGTTTTGCTTGTCTTTAGCATAGATAAAAAGTAGTATCTTAAAGCTGCCTTCTCTTCTTTTATTACAATTTTTTAAATCCATTTGCCAGATTGGTGTGTAAGGAGATAATCAGCAAGACTACTTTCATTAAAATTCCATACTTTTTTTTTGAAGAGAGGAAGTTGATTGTGTTGGCACACACACATTTGGAACCCATCCAACCACCATGGCCAGGTGAGCAGGAGTGCTGGAATGGTCCTTCTTGTACCATCTGCTTGATACACTTTGCGTCTCCGTCTCAAACATGGCCAAGCATCATCTCTCAAACTGTGAAGCAGACCTCCTTGGCCAGACTCCAAAGTCTTTATGCAAAGGCTCACGTGAAACAATGAAAATGAAAAATAGAACCTCAAGACTTTTTCATTACAAAGCTCAGCAAGGAACAGCCCATCTATTAAGCAATGAATATTTTATATGCACTTCAGATTTTCTGGAAGAAAAGATAACTGAAGCACCACTATGTGTCAAGCATCTTAGTCAAATTCACTGGATTGTCTTCCTTATTTCTGTTCCCCCTCACTCAATGGCAAGTGTGATAGATAAACAGACTCAAATCAGCTTGCTAGATAAACTGTAGCTTACAGGCACATAGCTTTTCAATGCAGATACTGTGACAATATAAGCCAAATTAGGACATCCACAGATTCTTAACTAAGCAATTTAGGGTGCAATCCTATGCAAGTTTAGACAGAAACAAGTCCAACAACTTTCATTATTCCCCAGCCAGCCAGTACGCGTTTACTCAACTTATTTGGATTTTTGCAGTCTTCAACAAAATCGTGGCATCCTTTTATGGAAGTCAACTGTTCTTCTAAATAATAATAATAATAATAATAATAATAATAATAATAATAATAATAATAATAATGATGATGTGTTGTTCTAATAATGTCTTCCTCTATTAAATAGTGCTCTATTTAATAAAGCTTTGTAACTAATTTTGTGAGGAACCCTTGCCATTTGGTTGAATGAGTTTGTAGCATTGTGGAGAGCCACTGGAGGTCATTGCTGCCTTATCACTGACAAAATCTTATTGGGATATCCAGGGGTGGTTGTGCCCAGTAATGACATCATCAGTAGGTTCCATGTGCTTGCTGGCTTGTCTAGCCCGAGGAAGAAACCACAGCTGCAGTTGATTGGGGAGGAGATAAACATGAACAAGAACAGAGGGATAGGAAAAGAGACAGTGGATGTGAGGAAAGAAGGCAAATCCAGGACAGAGACAAGAGAACAGAAGAGACTGAAAAACAGCTGCATGGAGAGGAGAGGGCAAAAGAGATCTAGAAGTGAAAGAGGTAAGAAAATATTGACAAGGTCAGGAACTGGGAAAGCATTGGAAAAAGGGAGGGATTACTGGAGGAGAGAGGATTTAATAAAAGAGCTAAAAGACAAGGAGGAAATGGAAGCAGAGGGGATTAGAAGGGTACTTGAGAAAGAGAAGGAGTGGGAATCGGGGACTGATTGGCAGGTCTGGACAGAGGGGGGGCAGTGGGGACAGTTGGCATGGGCCTATGTTTCTGAGGGGGCCTACCCCGAGTCCCCCTGGGCAAAGTGGCTTGATTTTTCTGTTGTTGATGATGAATTTGCCCAAAGAAAAGCACGTAAAGCATTTCTGAATGTGAAGAAGTGATATCTTATATACATATTGAATAAAAGTACTTGCCATTACTTTTTAATAAATCGTTCTAGTTCATATGTATTTAGAACTGATTAAAAAATACTTAATGAGCAGTTTGAAATGGGGCCTACATTTCCTACCTGGCCTGGGCCCAGTACCAGCTTTGCCTGCCCTGCTGGAGAGGACATAGAACAAGGACTTCTAAGGAGTGTCAAGACTGACTATGGCCTTGGCTAGACCTAAGGTTTATCCCGAGATCATCCCGGGGTCATTTCTGTTCATTTAAATGACACACAGGGGATCCCGGGATAAACCTTAGGTCTAGCTAAGGCCTAACATTCCACTCCAACCCAAAAGAGGTCAAAAGAATGGGAGCTCAAGGGAGCGATAATAGAGGTGTAGTGCTTCTCTAATTACTTCTGATGTATCCAGTGTAGGCTGTCAAAGTGAAGTCTCTCAGATGGGGCTACCTCTCTCCCTTAATTGTTGGCTCTTCTAACCCTCCAAGGAATTAAGCTATTGACTGTGGGTGCCATCACCCAATTAGCCCAAAAACTCAGTCCAGAGAAACACAAAGAGCAGCTACATGAGGAAGAATGGGGTTCTCCAATCTCAAGGATGCTACCAGAAAATTCCTGAACCAGACCAACAGTTATCTTTAAGAATGTGGTTCTGACACTTTCATTTATATGTAGCAAGCAAAGTTTGATGTTCCACCCCTTTGGAGGTGACCCTGCCTGACAAGTGTATATTCATCCATCAGTTATTCAGGCCTTTACATAGTGAAAAGAAATAACATCTTTGTTTCATTTTAATAAGATATAAATCATGGGTCCAGTTGTTTTTAACTACAGCTTCATATGAAAAGCTGAATTCTGCATTTTCAGACACCATTAGCAATTTTCTATTTTTTTCTTTCTTAAAAGAATAAATTAGACTTTTTGATCTTCTTTGGAAATTTGCTATTTTGGATAGTAGGAAGAGGTTAGTAGCTTTAGTTTATTAAATGCAATTGATTCTATGAAATAAGAGTTTCAAAGATTCCTTTCAGCTTTTGCTACATTAACTTTCAGTGTATGGTGACTAGCCTTTAGGAAACTGGCTACGTTTGACATCTGGAGAATAAATACTGTAGTGCTGGGTCTTGGAGACTTTCACATAATCTTCATTATGATATTTTTGGCATCGCACACCACATAAATATTCATGTTTTTGAAGATACTTCCTATTTCTATAGATTTCTTTGTCATATGCAGGTGCAATTATAGATTCATGAATACAGCTAATCACTTCTAATACTTAACAGGAATGCAGCCATTGCAGTAAAAAAATGCTTCCTGATTTTTCTGATGATGCCTTGGGCTTAGTGAATGTATTCAAGAATGAGGGATACTGTCAAAAGGACTGTGGCAACTATCTTATTAAAGCAGATTGTTAAAGGCTTCATTTCATTAAAAGTGCTGTTAGCATATATGTGCTCATCACTGGATGCCCCAGGTTTCATGGGCCTAATCTACACCAAGCAGGATATTGCACTATGGAAGTGGTATATAAAAGGCAGGAGCCACACCAAGCAGGATATAGCAGTATGAAAGCAGTATATTAGGGTGACCATATTTGGGAAACCAAAAAAGAGGACACCTAGTGTGTGTGTGGGGAAGCAGCTTTCTGAGTCCTGCAGAAAGTACGTTATTCCCCCGCCACCTTAAAGAACCCGATTGGAGTGGAGGAAAGGAAAGGATTTCATTCTGCACCACCACCATCCACTCCAATTGGGGCCTTTTCTATAATGTCCAGAATGACCCACTTTCCCCTTTAAGACCTCAATTGGAGCTTGGGGTGGGGGAATGATGTGCCTCAAGAAAGCATGTCATTCCCTCCTGCCATGCTAATGGCAGCCTTAAAGGGGAAGGTGTGTCATTCCAGGACATTATTGAAAATTATAGAAAATCCCCCCTGACACCATGGAAAGAACAAAAACCAGGACAAATCCGGGGAAATCCTGACAGTTGGTCACCCTACAGTATATGGCATGTGTTAATGGACCCCAACAGTTGTAAGTGCACTTCAATACTGCTACAAAGCAGCAGTGTGGCTCTTGCTTTTTATATATTATATAACGCTTTCATAGAACAATATCCTGCTTGGGCCACAGCTAGACCTAAGGTTTATTCCTGGATCGTGCAGGGGTCAAACCTGTTCATCTAGGTGACACACAGGGGATCCAGTGCTCGGGCAGGGGCGAACCCTGGATGATCCCAGGATAAACCTTAGGTCTAGCTGTAGATTAGGCCTTCATCTCCACCTTCCTTGTTATTTGAAGAACTACCAAAAAACCAGAGAATGCTGGGTTTCCACTCCATTTAAAACACATTGGACAGTGGGGATTGCCGTCTTCTCTTATGGGCGACACCACTTTTACTCATAATTCAATCTGAAATTATGCTATATCCTGACAGGCAGGGCTTGCCCTATCATTAGCCAGCTTCAGGCAGCAGAGTGCAGGAAGAGCAGTGACAGTTTGGCTGACCTCCCCCAGGAGTCCTGCGGCTAGAGCACAAGGCAAGACTAGCAGCTGGGCAGGCAGAAGCAAATGAAAAACGAGTTGACTGATCAGCCAGATGGCCAAACGGATAGGGTGTGGGGTTTTGTGGGGCAGGTGGCAACTCCAGCAGTGGCTGTGGCCAAAACAAGCCACAGGTGGGCCACCTGAGCTGGTGGGTTGGTGGCAGCCGTGGCACTGCTACTGCCTCACATCCCTTGGGCTGGGTGTGCTGACAGGCATCATTTCCAAGGCCTCTGGAATGGGACACAGCAGCTCGTAGGGGTATTGATTTGGAGCTCCATCAGTACATGTAGCAGTGGATCAATTTGTTTCAGAAATGATGCAGTTTGTTCTGAGGTTTCAGAACCTAAACGTTTTAAGATTTTTTTATTATTATTCCCTGCCTAAATGTTGGGGGGGGGGGGGGTCTGCTCAATTTCTCAACTTTTGCTTTTTTGAAGTGGAAAGAAAAGAGCCAGAAATGTTGGTACAAACTTCTGAAGTGTTCCTTCCCTTTCCATGATCTGGATAAGGTTCAGTTCCCTCCAATGGTTTGAACTTGGGGTGCTTCTAGATCCAGCATTGCTCAAGCCATGAAGGGCTTTGAAAGCTTCATCTAGTGTGTTGGTTGTGCCCTCTCCTGAAGATGGTGGATCTGGCTACAGTGATTCCTGTCTTAATGCCTTCCCATTTAGATTACTGCAGTATGTTCTACACGGGGTCACCCTTGACAAATATTTTAAAATTGCTGCTGCTGTAAAATGCTGTAGCACTGGCAGGTCTATAATATTGATGCTATAGCAATTACATTGGCTTCCAGTTCATTTCCAGGCTCAGTTCTGTGTTGTTTCTTGCCTGTAAAGCCCTAAAGTTCAGGCTGCCCAGGACATCTGAAAGACCTCCCATATAACCCTGACCATAATTTAGTCTTCTTCAGAGGTCCCTTCTACCTGCCCACCAAGAAAGAATAAGTTGGGGGGAATATAGGAAAAGACCTTCTCTGCCACAGGACCCCAACTGTGGAATTCCTCCCTAGGGAGATTAGACTGGCCCATCTTGCCTCAGTTTTAGGCTGGCACTGAAGACATTTTTGTTCCATTTTGCTTTGAATAGATTTTAAAATGGGCCGATTCTGCTCTCCAGGGTTTTAATGATAGCACAGTTGTTAATTTGGTTTTTCGTTTGGAATTTGAATTTGTATGTTTGTTTGTAAACTGCTTGGGTGAGGGGGGGAGCTCTTTGGCCAAAAGATGGGCAATAAATATTGTAATGTTTTAATATTAGAGATGTTTTATATTAAGCAGTATATAAGTATTATGAATTAATAAAATAATAATGAAAATACCAATCAATAAATTTAAGTAGTTTTATGCCAGCTCTCTGCAAAGAGTCATCAGGTAAAAGAGTTGCATCTTTAACCTGATGGCTAAACCTATGCCCTACCCAGTCACTGGCCAGATCTACACCAAGCAGGATATAGCACTTTGAAAGCAGTATGAAAGCAGTATATAAGAGGCAGGAGCCACGCTACTGCTTTATAGCGGTATTGAAGTGCACTGACAACTGTTGGGGCCTATTGACACATACCACATATCGCTTTCATACTGCTTTCATAGTGCTATATCCTGCTTGGTGTAGATCTGGCCATAGTCAGCTACAGGTTTTGGAAAGTGCTTGGGTAACACACTCTCAATGGGTTCCCATCTTCTGTGAAGACCCATCTTCTCTCTTATCACCATCAAGGTTGGAAATAAAGTTAAAAATGCACGTCACCAAAAGCACAAGCACATGCAACAATACAATAAGATAACTAAGGCAAGATGGTAACACACTAATTACTGTCCTTAGTATATCATGGGTAAGTTTGTGCGACAATTAGGCCTTTGCTAGGCCTAAGTGAAAATCTGGTGGAGAGGAGGGGAGACCTCACACTATGAATAACGCAAGATCTCGCCCTCGTTTACACGCGAGTCACAACGAGCTCAAGAAGAGAGCCGTCGCACACATGCCATTTTAAAAAAAACTTTTAAAGTGCCGGCTGCACGATAGGACGAGTGGCAAGGTAAATGTTTGGGTTTTTTTTTAAAAAAAAAAACTTGATTTCCTCACTCCCCTCCCCCCCCTAGCACTGATGGGTGCCGCAGAGCCGGGAAAAGCTGCGGAAATGGGCCATACACTCGCGGTCTCGGGCTTAGCCCGAGACTGCAAGAAAAAGTAAGCCCAAAGTGTAGGGCTTTATCCTGGGGCCAGGAAGGGATTATCCCTCCCTGAGTCGGGGATCCCCTGTGCATCATCTGGACGCACAGGGGCGATACTGGGTATCAGCCCGGGATAACCCCTGGTCTAGCAAAGGCCTTAGTGTAAAATGGCCTGAGGAGAAGCTCACTAATTATTGAGAGAATAAGTATCAATCAATGTACCTTTATTGGCATAAAACAACCACAAACCATACAAAAACATTGGATTTACGACTCGGGGGAAAGGAGAGAGAATAAGTAATGTAGTTCCTTTTTGCAGTCTCCAGAGAATTTAAATTCTGGGTCCGTTACTCTGTTGTCTACTACTCAGTTGATAATGTTTAGTAACTACTGAGTGTTCCTATAGAAAGTATAAGCAAAATTAGTAATTGCTATCTTAGCATGTAGTTGTTTCAAAATGATAACATGTAGTAATTGGCAATGTCTGCCCCCCCTTTCAAAATCTCAGAGACCTCCCTTTAGCTTGCTGCCTGTATCTGTCATACAAGCCCTTTTCTTTAATTTTGAAATTAAAATTTGTCTGCAGTGATGATGAAATTCATAACAAAATACATACATTGAGCTGAGGCAACTCTTAGTGTTCTCCAGTTGTGCCTTGGAGATTATGCGTTCCAATCTTTGACCAGAGGAACAGGGTTATGGTCAAGTGGATTTCAAACACTGGGAAACTGAGGTGATTTAATATTTTTGTTGAGAAGTTGTGTGTGTGTGTATGTGCGCACGTGCATGCATATGTAGATAACTAAATAAACCAAATGTAACTGGGTGGATATTGAACTTGCTCTCATTTCTGATGCCTTTCATTCATTTGTTAACTTTTAAAATTGTTTTTGATTATATGCTTTTAATGATGATTATAAGCTACTTCAAGTGTAGGTTGAGGCAGCTATAAATATTTTAAATAAATAAATATGCATAAGACTGAACCTAGCTGGAGCTGCTCAGCTTAGAAGTAGGGTCAGAAAGGACACAAGAACAAATAAGGACTACTTGTCTGTTATTCCGTGCCAACTCTAAGCAGTGAGGCAATCACCTCAGGCTAGAGGAGATTAGGCAGTGTCCTTAAGGCTGAAGCCCTCCGACTATTTTCCAGTGTTCCATGTATCCCTAAGCTAGTCTGCTCCCTCAAGTGTGGTGAAGGATGCTGTCACATCACCAGTGTTGAGATAAGACTGAACTACCAGTCTGGTCAGCTTCTGTAGGTGGAATGAAGGTTCCATCTTGCCATTTACCTCAGACTGCAGAATGCCTTGGGTCAGCCAACATTATGCATTTGTAACTTACCCACCACAGAAATGAGAACCTCCATTGCTTTTGAGAATACCTGTTTGTTTCTGAACTTTATTTTGAACCTGCCATCTCCATTGCACTGTTTAACTTAATAGCGGTGTTGTTCATTAAATAAAAGAAAGGAAGCAGACCATTAAATTCCTTCCCAAAATAATCACCCATTTAGTGCATCTGCCTTATCTGTAATGATGGTCATTTACTGGTGTTTCTTCCTGTCAATACTTGTAAATGAAACAAGATTCAGTTTTTTATTTTACAATGCCATCAGGGTTTTGCAGCTCTCCTCTGATTGCATATTATATCCCTTTGTAATATTTGTAATAGGACTCTTGAGTGGTATCCAGCCTATTCCTCCTTCATATGCTGCCCAGGATTTATATGCCTCTCTGCTTCATGACTAATTTTGGCTCTGGAAAGATGAGGATGCCCCCCCCCCACTTCCTAAAAGATTGCCATATATTTGCATTTTCAACAGCATTGGAAATATGTGCAGTTCGCCTACGTGTGGTGGAATTCTTCAAATCAATGAGAGTTTTGTTATTAATTTCGGTTGAACGTAGATTGTACCTTAAATATTTTCATGTATCATATTTTTAAAAAACGTTGTGAAAGAATCTTTGGGGTATAGCAAAAGTGTATGAAACTTTCAGGAAATTTCCATCTATAAAACAAAGTATGTAAAGTCAAGGGTGTCCTTAGATGTAGGCAGAGGGATTTACCGTCATGGTTCAGACCACATATTCCTCAAAAGCACCTACTCTTCTGTCCAAATCACTGCTTCTACATACTTGGTCTGCAATGAAATGTTGCAAGAGTTACATAGTTGCTGTCAAAGCAGGAGCTCCTGGTCTCTTTGTCTTTTGCTGAGCGTGTGAGATGACATCACCACCCTCTTAGTTCAGTCTTCATTGGCTACTGCCACGACACAGGCTCTGAACACCAGACCTCCTGTCTGCCACCACTTATTATGGGGCAACACAGGCTCTGAACAACAGACCCGGCCGAGGCTACTCCCTGCTCAAGCCAAGCACCACCGCTTGATACGCCTGAGGCAAGGGACAAAGCCCACTTTCGTCCAAACTATGTGGAGAAAGGGGTTTAAAATGGAGAAGGATTTTTAATATATATAATAATGTGCTGTGAGTTATATCTGCTTAGGTGAATGATTGTCAGAGTGGGTGCTGAATGTGTAAACTTAAGATGATAAACACCAAACAGACACGTGGGATTTTTGTGGTAGTTTTAAAACAAACAATCAAAATTTATTTTTAAAAGTTCATAAGCTTTGTTTCAAATAACAACATTTAAAAACATTTTTGAAACCTTTCATACAATCTGGTCACTCTCACATTCGCGCTTTCCTTTTTCTCACACAATCACTCTTGAACTTTCTTTATTATCAGTATTGATTAATATACTTCCACTACGTGCACACCACACTCTAAAGACAACACTCACTACACTGACTCTCAAATTTCCCAGAACTTAAGTACCATAAATACAGAGAGCACTACAGACTCTAAGAGTACCTAACAAGTCTCCCTGAAAAGCTTTCCTGAAAAGAACAAGAACAAGAACAGAACTCTCAATCCCCTCAGTCATTCCCTTATATATCACTCCTCCCCCCTCCCAAGACATTGTAACTCCGCCCACTCAGGCCAACATTCTAAAAACCACAGACTTACAAACCACAGACATACATTTGGAATTGACTTGTGGGGTGTAACGCCACAGCTACCACTTGCGGAATTAAGATAGCATGAAGTAGGGCTATGCTCGGCTCCATTTCAGGTCGCAGAAGCGGTAGCGCAGCGGCCTGCTTCGCCTCCGCCCAAGTCGAATTTGAATCAGGTTGTGTGGCCAGTGGAGTGTTGCAAAGTGGTTCTCTCTTTGCTCTGCTTGTTTTTGGGGCTCTGCCTGCCATTTTTTAATTTTTTCCCATAGGATTGCATTCGGCAAAGAAACACCTATAACTTCTTTGTTTTTAAAGCTTGGTCACTGAAAATTACTGTGCTTAGGCATTGGTGATTGGGGGTAATTTGTGTCAATTTTCAGAATTTTTTTGTCATGCAGTTTGCTTGCAATTAATTATTATTGAATGGGTAAAGTGGAAGGGGGGAACCTGCTTTTTTTTTTAGTGATTGACAGGTTCATCTCCCAATCGTGATAACTGATCAGCCCATGTGGAGCACCCTCTAATCCCAATGTTGGGGGGGGGGAATAAGCAAAACGAGATACTTACTAACTTTTTTTCTTTGTCTTTTGTAGGACTTTTGTCACTTTTTGAGTGCATTGGTGAAGCAGTAGCCCCAGCAAAGTCACCCACACAACCTTAAATAATGTACAAAGTAAAATAACAGATAGGCAACACAGCACTGCAAGGTACCCACCATAACCTTGGTGAAGAACTGAATAGATGTGGTGGAAGTGGATGATGTACTGTACAGCATATGGACGTGCCCAGTGCCCACTGCCCTTGAGGGTCATCAGAACACTCCAAAGGGGAAACAGTGAAAGGAAGCCAATGATTTTCACAAGTTGATGTGTGATGTGGCTTCTCAAAGGCAAGTACCTAGACAGGACCAGCCGATGACTGGTGGCACAGTCCACTTTCCCCTTACTGGTCATAAAATCAGACAGTGTTTTTGTTCTAATTCTTCTTGTTGTTTTGATTATTAGTATTTTTATTGTTATTGTTATTACAATTATTGGTTGGGCATACCCTGGAGTGTGTGAACTGTGACGGAGGTGTGTGTGTGTGGGGGGGTGCATCTTTGAAAACCAACATGTTCTAGCAGTTTGAAATGAGTGGATGGCGTGAAAGAAATTAAGTTTTTAGAAGTATTGCGACCCAAGCGTGGCAATGCAAGGTCTGAGTTTATCCCATGAACAGCTATGTGCTGTACACTCACCCACTTTAATAATTTTCTATCTTGAAGTTCCCTGTGTTCATTTTTAATGTGCTTAACTGAGAAGAAGATTCTGATTTAGGTTTAATTTTAAAATTTTCCCCAAAATCAGGGCATGGTTGGATTTCCTTCAAAATGGGCATGAATAAGGATGTATGTGGACACTCTCACAGTGGCCAGTTGCAGGTGTGTATCTGGAAAAACGACAGAGATACATGCATTTCTGTAAATGGGGGGAATCTTTTAAATATTCCCAAAAAATCAGGGCATGATTGGATTTCCTTCAAAATGGGCATGAATAAGGATGTATGTGGAAGCTCTCATGGTGGCCAGTTGCAGGTGTGTATCTGGAAAAATGACAGGGATTTATGCAGTTTTGTTTATTGGGGTTATGGTTGAGGGTTAAAACATTAAAATTCCCCCAAAATCAGGGCATGATCGCATTTCTTTCAAAATGGGCATGAATAAGGATCTATGTGAAAGCTCTCATGGTGCCCATTTTGATATTTCTAACTTGAAAACTAAAACAAGTTATAGGCGTTTGTCATTTTCAATGCAAGTCTATGGTGGGAAAACCCGGAGCTCCGATCCGGATCCGGAGCCCCACACTGGAGTGGAGTGGACTGGAGGTGGATCACCCCAAAGTGGAGCGGACCCAATCCGAAAGTTGTGGATCGGGATCCAGAGCAGATCGGAAGGTCCATACACAGCCCTACCATGAAGCACAATAACATCATGATATTAGGTTGCTCTGTGTTATTGGGGGCTGGGAGACAGGGCTGCTGTTTTGAGCAGCAGCTCCATAATTCTAGTAACATCTAGCTTTGGTGCAAGTTACTGTTGTCGTAATAGACCTCTCTACTAAGAATTGGATCCAGCTTCCTTGTTGCACCTGCGAAATGGATAGAGAAATCTATATCCTCTCCTCCTCTTCTCAAAAGATTCGGAGGACGCACAGGGGGTTGTAAGGAGAGGAGAGGTCATGGAAGTCCCATTCCACCAGTGAAACCCATCCCATTTGTTGCAACAAGGAATCCAACTCATGGTCTGCACGCTTAGGGCACACATACATTAGCTGTTGTTTTTTAAGTCACCACTTGACCTATTTTGACAAAATTATACTTGTTATGAGATTTTTTTAAAAAAATAACCACAGTAAATGCTTTTTAAAATCTACTTGTCTGGGTCTGTTCAGACAACACGCTAAGCCATGATTAGGCCACTAACTTTTTTGCAACAAATGGTTAGTGATCATGTGTAAACTGTGGCCATGGCTAGACAAGGGGGTTGTAGGGTGATGATCTCACGATTTTATGATCGCGAGATCGGCGCCCTCATCTACACATGGCACATGACATCGCGGCCACCATTTTGGAATTTTTTTTAAAGGAAAAGGAGCACATAAGCGCTTAAATGATAGGTAAGGTGTTTTTTTTTAAAAAAAAAAAAACTTGCCCTCCCCCCACCCCACCCCTGATTGGAGCTCTGTGCCCTGTGCCCAGGTCCTTGTGGTTACTTGCGAGGAGCCGGACAACCTGCGACACCCAGCCACATGTCCTGCAGTCTTGGGGTCATCCCGAGACCACAGAAAAAGGGGGTTAAAAGGGTAGGGTGATATCCCAGGCCGAGGGAGGGATCATCCCTCCCTGCTCAAGGGATCCCCTGTGCATCATCTGGACGCACAGGGATGATCTTGAGGCGATCACCGGGATATCACCTGATCTAGCCATGGCCTGTGTTTATGTAGTCAGTCTCATTAGGAATGGTTTACATGACATGCTAAGCCATAAAGTTTAGCTCAAAATGCTTAACCACAGTGGCCTAGCATGTCGTCTGAACAGGGTCTCAATCTCTTTTTTTTACAATTAAATCCTGAAGTTATCCAAAATGGATGCTTTAAACCTCACTTAGAATTTTGATTCACTGAACTCTGTTTGTCTCCTGCCGCTGAAAACTAAAATACAGATGGGAGAAACAGGGATGCTTGCAGGAAGAGCGCATTTTTAAAAGTCCATTTTGCAAATGCAAGTCCAACAATTTGTGAATATTTTCAGAGAACTTAACACTCCCATTCACATTATTGTTCAGGGTTGCGAGCCTTTGTAAACGATTTGCAAACTGAAATCGTTACTGTCTGAATACAGAGTATGCTTTTGGGTTTATTTGGCTAAAGCCATTCGTATATGTTCCTGACTGAGTTATAAACGTAGAAGTTGTGTTATTCACCAATACATCTCTTCCATTGCCTTGTCCTTCCTTTTCCTTTATCATTTTCTGCTTAAGATGGCTGTTTCTTTGAGAAGCACAAGCTACTTGTCCATTACTAACACTTCTGTTAGTTAGATAGCAGAATGATTTGATTAGAACCTTTGTAGCAGATAAAAGCTTTTTCTTATGTTAAGTACTTGAATATTGTGAGATGCTGAAATTCTTACACTTTCTGAGTGGCTGCAAACACACTTTGTTTCAGACTGTCTCAATGTGCAGAAAATGTCTAGAGACATTTTGGGTCATAGAACATTTTCTGCAGTTTATATCCATGCAGTCATCCACCATTTCTTTAAAGTGAAAATGATATCCTTCTCTCTCATTTTTTTTTCATCTGTCACATTTACTAGTTTTTTTAATTCAATAAATTCCTTTTTGCCAAAAAAGTGAAAACATGCTTTAGAATGGCAAATACCGTATTTCTTCGATTGTAAGATGCCATCGATTGTAAGACGCACACTAATTTCAGTACCACCAACAGAAAAAAAACCCTAAGATACACCCACGATTCTAAGACGCACCCCATTTTTAGAGATGTTTATGTGGGGAAAAAGTGCATCTTAGAATCATAGAAATAGGGTACTACAGTAGTCACAGAAAGGCCTTATGACCATGCCCGGCTTGCCTGGGCATGGGGAGGCAGTTGTGGGTAGAGGCAAGTGAGACAAGTGGAGACACGCCATTGGCAGTCTCCACTGGTGCCACCAGAAGGTGGGAGGGGCTGGCAGCTCTATATGTACAGGACGTTGCCCCTCCTTACCACTTCTCTGACTCATGGCTCCCTCCCTGTAGACAGTGTGGGCTTGCCGGATGCTCTTTATGGGGGCCAATTAGGATTTTTTTTGCTCCCAATCATCTTACGACAGGTTTTTTTTTTTTTTTTTTGGCCTACTTCACATTGTAAGACAACGGGGGAGTAATAAGTAGGCTAATTGGTTGAAATTGTTCACATTTAATTTGGGGCAGGTGTGCGGGCATTGGGAGCAAGGATAGGGTTGGTGAGCATTCTTAGGCACCATTGTGGTGATTGGTGACACCTGAGGACCTCACTGGGAGTCTTGTGGCACCAGATGAATGGATAAGGGTTACCTCTGAGGCCAACCTTACTCACTCACTCAGAGTTTTACAACCTGAGGGGGAGTGACATCAGAAGGCCTACCTACCCCAAAGTAGAATCCTGATAGGTGGCAACATACACGTGTCACATACTGGGATACGAATGGCTCACCTGATCCCAAATATGGCCAAGATGTTGGCCAAGATAGGATGCCCACCTAGGCCTCCATCTCCTTTTGCAGAAAGTTAATAAATGTGCCCCTATTTAAATCTAATCTTTTGTCTTGTCTCATTATTTCGCCTTCCATTCCTGCAATAAGGATAGTCTTTTGATTGTATGCTTAGCTTGTTCACATATGTGGATAGCCCTATAGTATACAGAAACATTGACCAAAAATAACACAATTCTAAAGCAATTTGAGTCTAACAAGACTGTTTAGTACCTAATTATAATAATCAAATGTCATTTAATTAAAACACTTCTCCTAAGTGGGTCTTTGCTGCATCACATTAGCTGGCTCATTTGGATTATCACTTATTGTTTCCATCTATGATATCATGCATAGTTTGAATAAACTTCTGAATTTTAATGAGGTTTGTACCAGTGCTTTGCCACTTGCAAAGAATCTGAGCACTCATCACTTAGTCAGTGACTTCTCTGCTGTTTTTTCCCCTAACAGAGAAAGCTAGTGTGGTGTAGTGGTTAAGGTGTTGGACTGGGAGTTGGGAGATCCAGGTTCTAGTCCCCATTTGGCCATGGAAACCCACTGGGTGAATTTGGGCCAGTCACAGACTCTCAGCCCAACCTACCTCACAGGGTTGTTTTTGTGAAGATAAAGTGGAGCGGAGGAGGATTATGTACGCCACCTTGGGTTACTTGGAGGAAAAAACGTGGGATATAAATGTAATAAATAAATAAAATAAATCAATAACATAGGCAGGATCTACACTACTGCTTTAAAATGGTTTATAATTATTTTGAGAACTGTTGGGGCCCAGGACACACTCCATATACAGTTTTTAAAACATTTTCAAAGTATTATATCCTGCTTGGTGTAGATCTGGCCATAGTTTGCAATTTGTCATTGAATATAGCCTTAGCTAGACCTAGGGTTTATCCCAGGGTCGTCCCAGGGTCGTCCCTGGATCCCCTGTGTGTCATTTACATGAACAGGGATGATCCCGGGATGATCCCGGGATAAATCTTAGGTCTAGCTAAGGCTTATGTCTGTTCTATAACTTCTCATTATCATTGGCTGTATTGGGGCAAAAGACTGTAGTGGGGAGGTTATGTTTAATATATGAAATTAGGCCTTTCCTAAGTCTTAAAGTTACATTTTTTGTCCCTCTCTCATAGTACTAGGACCCAAGGTCATACCATGAAGCTGATTGGTGGGAGATTCAGGACAGATAAAAGGAATCACTTCTTCACACAGTGCATAGTTAAACTATGGAATTCACTAGCACAAGATGTAGTGATGGCCACCAATTTGGATTCCTTTAAAAGGGGGTTGGATAAATTCCTAGAGGGTATTAATGCCTTCTAGTCCTGATGGCTGAGTGCAACCTCCAGTAAGAGGCAATAAGCTTATGTACACCAGTTGCTGGGGAACATAGGGTAGAGGATGCTGCTGTTGCACCCGTGTCCTGCTTGTGGGTTCCTGGTCAACATCTGTTTAGCCATTGTGTGAACAGTATGCTGGACTAGATGGACCCTTGGTCTGATCCTTATGTTCTTAATTACACATTTCAACTGTCATAGCTAGACTTAAAAAGTAACAATCATGTCTTAAAGTACCTCCTTCAGCGGACAACACAAACTCAGAACTGACCCAGTAAAAAGTTGAATCTGGGCTCATTTCCAGACAGAACAGAGATGCAGTGGTTTTGTGGTTATATCACAGCTAGGAAACAGGAGGTGTTTGTCTAAAAAAATGTTTTTATTCTTTTAAATCTGTTCACCTTTTCACCCATTTTCTTCTGCATTACAAGAAAGTGCTGTATTTCTTCCAAAATGTAGCATTCTTGTACTTACACATGCATAAGTACTATTTAAGTTGGTTAAGGCACACCAAACCAATGGTGGGATCACATCCAAAAGGTTTGTGCTTTTATTGTTGTCCCTTGATTCGGGGTTGCACAAAATGTTCCAAACTCTCTCATAGCTTAATTGGATTTTGGCTTAGACTCAAGCCCTATTTTTTAGCATTAGAAGTGAACTGTAGTAAAAAAAAAAGTGTTTTCTTCCTCACTGAGAAAGCACATATTGCCCATATGATCTGAGATTAACAAGAAAGCCTACTGGTTAGGGATCCATGCAGTCTTGGATGTGGTTTCCAAGATGACCTGAGTTCTGGTGCCTCATTTAAGAACTTCAGAAATAATCAGCGTGACTATGAACACTGCAACCTTGGTCAGTGCCAACTGAATGGCAGATATAACATTCTTAAAGGAATGTGGGAGGAATTAATTTGGTTTGCATTTTAACCAAAATTCATTCAGTTACACAAGACATTACACCACAACTCTTGTAGTACCTGTCAATTTTTTCATATGGTCTGCATTGACATTAGTACCAAAATATCCATATTTTCTCTAAATAAATACAAAAATCAATTTTGGGTTGCGTGCACTAGGTCTGTCTCTGCTGTAACTTTTCTCTGCAGTTTGTATATATTTAGTGGGGAAAGCATTAGCATTACTCAGTGCTTCAGCATATCTTATCTGAAGTACTTTGATTGGTGTGTGTGGAACTATGTAAAAATAAACTTTTGTGTATTTGACTGAAAAAATTCATGCAGACTTATCAACATATGAAGTTAACATACCTGATCAGATGATCAGTTTGTCCAGGGCTGTCTACACAGACTGGTAGCATATGAACAGCATATTAGGCTGAAGTTTTTCTTAGTCATGGCTGAGATTCATTTAGCTGCTGATTAAACTTGAACTCCTACATAAAAAGCATGCAGTTTCTTGTCCAACTGTTGCCCAACCATGATCATGTATATTTTTACCTACTTATATTTGTAAGTTGCAAAAGAGGTTACAGCAGCCTTTTCCAACCTGATTCCCTCCCAATATTTCACACTTAAACTTATAAGCCCCAGCCAGCATCTCTGATGGTCAGGAAAGCTGGAAACTGTAGTCCAAAATTTCTGGAAGGCACTAGGTTGGGGAAGACTGGGTTAAAATTAATTAATTAAATGAATGAGCCATACCAATACTCTTATTTATGTCTTATTTGTTGGCTGTACTCCCAATGAAACTTTCCTGTTTTGTCACATTGTTTCCAATACCAGCCTTAAACAACTACTGTTATCAAAAGATAGCCGATTCTGTATTGGTGCTCCTATGGTTCCACGATTTTATGACCCATTTGTGTGTTTATGTTTCCCCCTCCCAATACACCCCCCTTGTGCAGATCAGAAATAAGTTTGTATTC
The DNA here is from genome assembly GCF_023053635.1 of Elgaria multicarinata webbii. Classification (NCBI taxonomy): domain Eukaryota; kingdom Metazoa; phylum Chordata; class Lepidosauria; order Squamata; family Anguidae; genus Elgaria; species Elgaria multicarinata. The sequence goes on from NC_086171.1 coordinate 137,284,782, forward strand.
TAAATTTGGAAGTAATAACAATGTTCAAAGCCCTCTTAGAGAGAAGCTGCTGGACCACTACCAAACCATCCTACTTTTTCAACTAAATATTGTGCTTGGATGTTTGAATTTTCCAAACACAGAAACATAGCTACCACTTCTTCTGGAGAGTCGCCATAGCTTGAGTTGTGAGCAATCTCAGTAGGGATCAGTGTACCTCCAAATAAATTAATAACTGCTGATGCTTCGGGGCTGATAATGCTCTGTGCTATATCTCACAAAATCTTGACGTTTAATCTAACCTTGAGGTTTCAACCTTTAGTAAGGTCAGGAACAGTAAGGTCAGGAATTGTATGTTTCTTGAAGGAATGAGAGAGAGGCAGGAAGAACTAGTTTTTCTTCCTCCCATATTATTTATATGAACACTGGGGCCATCAAGACAATAGTGATGTTTTGAAATAGACCATACATATTTGAGGCATGAGGCAATGGGTCAAAGTTTGTGATTCCTTCGTTGACAAGAAAGCAAACTTAGATTAGTTTTGTGAGTGTGTGTGTTTTTCCTTTCTGTTAACAGTATCTAGTCAAGATCACAAAGCCATTAAAAACCGAAATGTAGAGAGAAAAGTTAGATGGTGTCAAAAATATATATATTGGAATTGTTAGGTTTAAAAATGATCAAACTAGCTTATTGAACAAATGTGCTGTCAAAATTTGACATGGTGTTGTACCAATTAATTCACAACATTATTTCCCCTGTCAATCCTCATCCAAACAAATATATTGTACACCACTATATTTTGGCAATTTGAACAAGATCATCAAGCTTGCTCTAGGCATGATTTATTAGCAGAATGTAGGAGGTACAAATCTCGGAGTTTAGACTCTAATAGTTTATTACTTCCTATTCCTAAAAGATGTCACTTCTTAAAGTTGTCTATATCTGGTCTTTCTTATTACCAAAGGCAGCATGTGATCGGTACATGTCGAACTGCCTCCAGCTAGGAAATATATTTCTGGATACAGAATGTTTTATACAGGCAACATAGGAATTTGTCTTCAAGCCAATCTGTCTACAACTAATACAGTTGTATGTGTACGACAGTCCTGGTGCAAGGAATTGAAAAAGAAGAAGTGCTGGTCCCTCCAACATGCTTTTTGATGATGGATTGGATCCAGATTTATGCTGATAGACGTCATCAGAAGGGTTCTGGCCTTTGGGAAAGGGCCATGGTTTAGTGGTCGAGCATTTGCTTTGGATACAGAAGGTCCCAGGAAGGGCTGGGAAAAATGCAAAAACCCTGGAGAGCCACTGCTAGTCAGTGTCAACAATACTGGCTAGGTGGACCAAGGTTCTGACTCAGTAAAATCAGATTCCTCTGTACCTATATTTCCTAAGTCAACTTCTGTGCCCCTCCTTTCCGTGGCAGCTCCCCCAGCCCCCTGAAATGCTACAGCGAAGTTAGGAGATCCTGCTGAATGGGGTGAGTTGTCTATAGCCTTGGGTGAGAGGGATCTGCAAAAATTAGACAGAGAGACCTTCTTTGAGCAAAGCCCTTCCTATCACAGAAGGTCCCTTCCTGTTGCAGAAGGCAGATCTTGGATCCAATCTTATATGTATATCCTTAAAATAATCTGTAATGTTTTGTTTCTCATATCCATGGACATTATGACTACTAACAATGTAATTATCTTAGGATCTATTCACATTACCGTTGGACATAGTAAAAGTATAACAACAGGATCAGTGTCTGTAACCCATGTGCACTCCATGGAAAGCCAGTTAAGTGCATCTCCTGCCAAGCACAGGATTTAGCTTTTGGCACGAGGTCTCAAATATTGCTTTTTGATCATTTGTGTTGTCCTTTCAAAACCTGGCTAGCCATCTGGCCATGGTTTAGGAGCTAGTACTCTGCACCTACATGGGGTGATTTCAATTTAAAAAAAACATCAGAAAGGGAGGATTAAGACCACTCCCCTTGACACCTGAAATCTTCTCTCCCAAAGCTGCTTTGCTGTTTGTTTGTTGTTTTAAGTGTATCAGAGCAATGTTACACGCATTGGCATGCAATATGTAGACTTATCCCCTTCATTATCTTAATTAACACATTATAACTACAGTCTGAGGCCTGAGCCATGTGTTATGTATTGAATATGCATGCAGTGCATACCAACCCTTTCAAAGTGGCTACATGCAAAGTCTATTCCAACCCATTTACACTTGATGAAATTAATGTGACAGGGTGTTTTGTGTGTGTTGCAAGGTCTGTGTTAGTGTTGGCAAAAAGTTCAGTCACAAAGAGGTGGAGACGGCCACTAAATGCAATGCTTTTCAAAAATTCAGCTGGGTTTCTTTCCAATTAGTCCTTGAGCAAACAGAGACGTAGTGCCCAAATACAACCAAGAATATAACGCAGAGTCCAGGGACATCATTTATTGACAATGCCTTGGAAACAGTTCCACAAAACAATGTAGATAACCCATAGAATGCATCAGCAGTCCAAACAAAACACTATGTACAGCACCATGTACATTGATGGTGTGATATAAATAATAATAATAATAATAATAATAATAATAATAATAATAATAATGTCAAAGTCACCATATTCTACCAATAGAAGCACAGAAGATCATTCTCATCTTGGGTCCATTTCAACCCAATGCCAGTGGGAGGCTTTGGTACTTAAAAGAAATAGTCAGGATTTCTCCAGGCCAGGAGTTTTAGGATGGCAGCCGCTTCCAGACACCCATGTTGTTGAGCCCACCAGGTAGATTTCTCTGCCCTTCTCTCTGCACGACTTGACTCAGCTCCTTCCTTTCTCACCACTATCACTTTGTGCTGATTGGATATCCTTCTGACACATCACCATGGGCAGCAGCTTCCCATCTGGCATTTGTGGACAGCTGCAGCTGTTCATGAATGAACTTAGTTGTGTGCTTCCTGCCTGAGATCCCACGGGTGCCTTACAGTCATCTTCCCCAGTAGACTGGGGAAGTTGTCTGCAATGGGTTAAGGGAAGAAGGAGCTGGTGCCTCCTCCCCACTACAGTGTGTTCCATCCCAGACTTTCTTCGGGTATTGACCCATTGGAGTGGGAACCACTGCATCTCCCATCATTGACTTCCTAAACTGTATTTCTAAAAATAATAATTAAAAATAGAGTATGTAAAAACATTTTACGGTTTGGCAGGAGTGCTGGTGAAGTAAAAGCAACCCAGTGACCGTGATGCTTAGGTGTATGAACAATGCCCCCATTTAGCCAAACCTGATTGGCTTGAATGGCTCTGAACTTCTCCCATATTCTTTCATAATTCTTTCCCATATTCTTTCATTCTCCCATATTCTTTCATTGGAGAGAGTGACTCTGTCTTCTAAGTCCTCCAGAGAAATATGTGCCAGTGCCTATAAAGGCCAGAACCCTTTCTTTGGACCATGGCTAATGAAGTCACCTGAAATATTCCAGAAGATGTGATCAATCACAGAGTGACCATATGGAAAGAAGGACAGGGCCCCTGTATCTTTAACAGTTGTATAGAAAAGAGCATTTCAGCAGGTTTCATTTGTATGCCTGCAGCACCTGGTGAAATTCCCTCTTCATCACAATTCCAGCTGCCCTCTTTTGTGTCTGGTCAAGAGGGCAGGGCTCCCGCAGCTTTAACTGTTGTGATGAAGAGGGAATTTCACCAGGTGCTGCATGCATACAAATGATACCTGCTGAAACTCCCTTTTCTCTACAACTGTTGAAAGAGGAGCCCTGTCCCCCTTTTCATATGGTCATTGTATTCTGTTGACCTCTATTCAATTTGATTTGGCACTATTTAGTACACAAGAAACGATTGTTCGAAGTGTTTTGATATGATGCTTCTGTGTTTTATCATTCCTTTTCTCTCTCACCAGTTTCACCATTCAAATATTTTTCTTTCACTTGTCTTCTATCTTGAATATATTTATCCATTCTATGACAGCCCACAGGGGGATTCTGATGGAATATTCAATACTTATGAAAATTGGCCTACCTTTCTAAACTTCTGTCTCTTTGAAGAAGCCAACAGTTGAGCATTCCATATCACTTCATGCACAACGAAAAGTATGTGGACACATGTCAGGTTTCAAGCTATGATGATGAAGATGTAACTGGCTGCTCCCTGCAGACTAGAGGTTTTGGATGGCTGTGTTTCTTTTTCTTTGTACCAGTGAGAAAATCTCTACATAAAAATTTGAAATAAAATATTCAAGTCATGTTTTGTGAGTAATCCAAATGTATTAAAACAGATTCTAACAGCATTTACCATAAGATTTTGAAAGTTTTATATGACATATCATGAACTGTTCAAAGGGTAATTGTCTCAGATGTAAATATTATTATTAAATATATTGATGGGAATCTGATAGTTGTAGAACAGTGTGGGCAGAAGAAACAAATGTCTTTATAAGCTCTTTTTACCATTCAAATGGTAAAATAGTTGGATAATTCATTGAGTGAAATCACTGGTCTGGATCCAGACCATGCCTTCCAGAAATGGAAGGGCTCCTTCCACCTGTAGGAGGCTTTTGTTCTAGCAAAGCTGTTTTATCAATGGAACTGGGGAGGAGGTGAGTTTTGCTGATTTCTTTCCCTCTACAGGCTCCCGTGTCTTTTAAAGTCTGTCCCCACAATCTGTGGGCCCTCCAGAACAGCATGGGAGGTAGTGCTGGCAGAGCAGGGGAGAGGGAATTGAGAAAATCACTTCCCCCCTAGAGCTGGCATCAAAAGTAGGTATGGTTGGTCACCTGCCAAGGTGCACCCTGACGAGAGCCCCTGGAATTACTCCTCCCCTTCACCATTGCAACCTGCTTGTTCACCTGTTTCTTGCCCTAGGCCAGACAATGATGGTGGTGAGAAGGAGGAGGAGGAGTGATCTTTGCCTACTTGCTCACTGGTTCTCTACTTGCCCAGCAAGCAATGATGAGAAAGAGGATGAGGAACAAGAGCAGCTGGTTGGCAATAGTGGTCAGAAGGTGGACTCACTAAGAGAGGGGGCCCATTAAGAGTGACTTGCCCAGCACTGTGTGGATCTCCACTCAAGGAGCACTCCCACTAACAGGAGTACACTTTGGATCCAACCCATTATATCTGTATAGTCAGGAGTCTACAGGTGGGAAAAGCAGCCTATAATTTATTTATTTATTTATTTATTTAAGGATTTTTATGCCGCCATTCAGCCAAAAAAGGCTCTCACGGCGGCTTACAAAAGTATTTCTTGACAGTCCCTGCCCACAGGCTTACAATCTAAAAGACATGACACAAAAGGAAAGGGGATTGGGAGGGAGGAGGAGGGGGGGAAAGGAAAGCAAATTCAGGCACTACAATCTTAGTTGCAAAGTTCAGCAGTAAAAGTTGACAGCAGGAGGGAGGGGGCTCTCAGCTGGAGCTGGACCCAGGCACGGTGGAGAGGTACCTGGCTGCTGCTTCCTCCCTCACTGGTGGCCTCTGCAGAGACAGTTGGTAGCAGGAGGGAGGGGGCTCTCAGCTGGAGCTGGACCCAGGCACGGTGGAGAGGTGCCTGGCTGCTGCTTCCTCCCTCACTGGTGGCCTCTGCAGAGACAGTTGGTAGCAGGAGGGAGGGGGCTCTCAGCTGGAGCTGGACCCAGGCACGGTGGAGAGGTGCCTGGCTGCTGCTTCCTCCCTCACTGGTGGCCTCTCCAGAGACAGTTCTAATAATTATTAGTAGGAGTAGGAGTAGGAGTAGCATTTATTACATTTTACACCGCCCCATAGCCGAAACTGTCTGAGTGGTTTACCATCATCAAAGAATTGATATGAAACATGAGTAACAGGAAAGTTTTTACATGTTCTAAGAATTTCCCAAGGACAAGGCAAGGGAGAAGAACATGACAATAGTAGTTTCCCTTCTTAAAATGTACATTTTAGAGGAATGAAATTTGATAACTACTACATCAAAATTTGTTTTTAAAGGTGTTATTTTGAGCGTTTAATTTCATTTTATTATACTCAATTTAATAATTTTAATATTTATTTGTGTGTTTGTTCTCAGGGTTGATCACAGAATAAAAATTAGTTGAAAGCCAGTGTGGTGTAGCGGCTAGAGTATCAGACTGAGAGTTGGGAGATCTGGGTTCTAGTCCCCACTTGGCCATGGAAGCTCACTGGGTGACTTTGGGCCAGTCACAAAGAGGGCCAGTGCCAGACTATTTTGCGCCCTAGGCAAGGTGAGCTATTTGCACATACACCCCAAAATTGCCAACTTCCATTCAGCTGTTAAAGAAAAGTTTCTGAACTATTATATTTTCCTTTTATTATGTTTTTTTTTCCTAAAACAGCTAATTTGTATAAAACTGTGACCCTTAAAGGTCAGTACTGTGCCCCTCTGAGGTCTGCACCCTAGGCAGCTCCCTAGCTGGCCTAATGGTAGTGCTGGCCCTGGTCACAGACACTCAGCCCAGCCATCTCACAGGTTTGTTGGAGAGGAGGGGGATTATGTGTGCCGCCTCGGGTTCCTTGGAGGAAAAAAGGCAGGATATAAATGTAATAAATAAATAAATAAATAAATACAGCAATAAAATGAGTAATACAATAAAATGAGCTCTAGGGAAGCCTCAAAAGTTCTTTCATTTGGCATAAGCAACTGAACAAGAGCCTCAGGCAAAGATCTCAATGTCCATGTAGGAGGGGGATTTCACATATGGAAAGAGGTGATCCTTCAGATAGTCTGGTTTCAAGCTGTGAAGGTGCTTCATAAATTATTATTATTATTATTATTATTATTATTATTATCATCATCAACATCAGTTGTATTAGATGTGAATTATATCCAAAGAATCATGAGCAAAAACAAAGCTTGCACAAGTGTTGAAATCGATTTAGATTCACTTTTCTCATACAATGCTGTAGCGTGGGGGGGGATGTGCTTCCGGGTGAACGGGTAGCAGCGGAATCTGTCAGCTCCAGTCTCAAATAAACTTTGGGAAGTTATTAATCTCACCCAAAGCAAGATAAAGTGAGTACAAAGAGGGATTCTTGTATCGGAAAGCCTACAGCAGCTGAAAGTTGAGAAAAAACTGACTGCTGATAAACAATTCAGCTATAATAGGTTACTTTCACTTTCCGAGCTCCAGGAGTTGTTGGGTAAATGCCAGGGAAGGATGGAAAAAAACAACAAACTCTCCCTGCTTGGATAAGAGGCAAACCCCAAGATAAACCCTTGGATTGTACAGTAGCCAGACTTGACAGGATTGATTCGGAGATGAAAAGTGGAAACGCTAAAAATAATAATAATACCAAGGACTCACAAACAACTGGAAAGGGAAAAGAAGGTGGGGCTAGCCTGCCTGGAACAGCAAATAGATCTAAAAAGCAAGAGGAGGAAATGCAGATGGAGCAGATGCTGGTGAGCATCAAGGAAATGATGCAAGATAATAATGAGATTCTTAAAAAACAAATTGTGTCTGAGATATCGATTGAAATGAAAAGAACCATCTCTGAACTTCAAAAACTGTTGAAAGAAGTGAGTGGTAAAATGGGAGAGATGGAAAAAAGTATATCAGCAAATGAAAAATCTATTCAGGATCAAAATCTTAAGTTCCAGCAATGGGAACTAAAGCTGATTGATTTGGAAGACCGAGGTAGACAATCAAATCTACGATTTCGTGCCTTTGCAGAAACCTCTGGCGAGAATCCTAAAATATTGAGAGACCAAATTATGCAATGGATTGCAGTTATAGCACCAGATGCCACATGGGAGGATTCGGATATAGAAAGACTGCATAGGACTAGCCCTAAAAGAGGAGTGATGCCCAGAGACATTATTATTAAATTTGCAAATTACCATCAAAAAGAACTCTTGATGAAGGCAGCTAGACAAATTTTGAGTCAACTGATCTACCAATCCAACCCAGTACAAATATATAATGATTTTTGCCCTGAGACAATTAACTGGAGGAAAAGTGTGAAACCGTGTGTGGTGGTTTTGATGAAGAATGAAGTGAAATATACTTGGAGATACCCAGTTTTTCTAAAATTTCAGTGGAAAAGTCAACAACACAGAATTACATCGCTGGAACAAGGAATACAACTATTACGAAAGCTGAGATTACTGGAACCAGAGGAAGAAGTACAGGGAGCAGACGGAGGAAATAAGGAGTAGAAGACACATATTAAAGACAATAATTTTAGGGGATGAGAGAGATATTGACCGGGAGAAGAAGATCGGCTGCTGCTGGGGATTCCGGAGGAGCTTCTCTGCCCCCCGCCCCCCCGTGTGGATCTGACTGATCTATGAGCGAGGCTAACCACCTTGGGGAGGAGAGAGGGGGAGAGGAGTATGGAAAGTATGGGGGGGAGATGGGGGAGGTGGGACAGGAAGAGGGAGGAGGGGATATAGGACACTATTTGGGACCAACAAATACTATTAAATTTTATCAACAACAATATGGAGAGTAGATTAAGAGTTACATCATTGAATGTTAAAGGGCTAGGGACAACAATTAAACGGAAAAGAATAGAAACACTACTGAATAGAGACAAGGCTGATATTGTATTCCTGCAAGAAACACCTCAAATTAGAGAAGGGGTTAATGAGCTTAAGTTAAGGTGGGCGAATATTTATGAGAAAGCATACGGAACGTCAAAGTCTAGAGGGGTAGCTGTTATAATATCAAAGAAATGTGGTCTTAATGTTATAGAGATAAAAAAAGATGAAAAGGGAAGATTTATAATTATACGGGGGAAGATAGCAGATGAATATTATACATTGGTGAATGTTTATGCCCCAAATGAAAACCAAGTAACCTTTTATTATAGAGTGTTTAAAGAAATGGAGAATATACAAAAGGGTCATATAATAATGGCGGGGGATTTTAACATGGTAATGGATAAAAATAAGGATAAATCGAACCCCACCATAGAAGAAAGGGGTAAAAATATAACAAGTTTGAATAAATGGATGAAAAGAAAAGAAATGGTGGATGTTTGGAGAGAGATCAAGGGGGAGGAGAGAAGATACACATTTTACTCATCGGTACATAAGACCTATTCTAGGATAGACTATCTTTTTATATCAAAGAGCTTATTATCAAAAGTAATAGATACAGAGAAAGGAGTCATTAAAGTGAGGGATCATGCATTGATTAATATGGATATAAAAATTAAAAAAGAGTATAAAGTAGTTAAAAGATGGAGATTAGATACTAGGAATATATAGAATATTGATGGCAAGAGAGGATCAGGAAGATGGTTATAAATTGGTATGGGAAAATGATATGCAAGACATATGGTAAATTAATATTAAAGGGCAATCGACCCATGCAATAGTTTGGGACACTATGAAGGCGGTGATGAGAGGGATCGGTATCAGGGAGTCATCTAAATTAAAAAGACAATAGGAAGAGGCTAGGAAAAATTTAGAGGCGAATATTATAGAGTTAGAAGGAAAATATATAAAAAAGAAGGATAAATATATTGGAGCACAGTTACAGGCAAAAAAGAAGGAATTGGAGAGTTTAGAAATAGGGAAAGTGCAGAGAAATCTGATTTATTTAAAAAGAGAATATTTTGAATACAGTAATAAAAATTCTAAAATGTTGGCCAGATCCACACAATAAAAAAAAAAAAAGAACCAAATTGGGGCAATAAAAGACAATACAGGTAAAATGCATAATTTAATGAGAGAGAAATTACAAGTCTTCCAAAAAAATTTTCAAAAGTTATATACATCAAATAAGAGACCTTTAAAGGAGATCAAAGATTATATTGAGAAAAACTGGAAAATAAAGATACAGGATACAGATAGAGAGGTTATGGAACAGCTGGTTACAGAAAATGAAATAGAGGGAATAATTGATGATTTAAAAGTGGGGAAATCCCCTGGAATGGATGGATTGGGTCCAGAGTATTATAAAAAAAAATTAAAAATGTTGATACCAAAATTGAAGATGTTATATAATCAAATAATAAATAGAGAAAAGGCCCCACCATCATGGGAACAGTCTATAATTATTTTAATTCCAAAACTAGATAAAGATTTAACAGACAAGAGATCTTATAGACCTATATCCTTATTAAATCAAGATGCCAAAATATTGACAGCGGTAATGGCAAGAAGGTTGAATAAATTTATATTTAAATATATTAAGGATCAATGTGGATTTGTAGCAGGAAGACAGATGTCAGATTTGAGGGGTAGAGTATTGAATCTAATAAATAACATAAAGAAAAATAATTTGCAGGTGGGTATAATAGCCCTGGATATTTTTAAGGCCTTTGACTGTGTGGAATGGCCAGCACTAAAAATGTTAGTAGACACTGTAGGATTTGGAGAGAAATTTAAGGGATTGATAAATCAGTTATAGTCGCAAAATATAGCAGAAGTAATAGTGAACAATGGTATTACAGAACAAATTTCCTTAGCCCGAGGTACTAGACAAGGGTGTCCCCTTTCCCCAATTTGCAATAGTTATAGAAGTCCTAGCAAATGCAATAAGAGAGGATGAAAGTATAAAAGGGATAGGGATAAGAGAAGAAATTAAGATTAGTTTGTTTGCAGATGATACCTTATTAACGATTCAAAAGCCGTTGGAGAAGATGGAGAAAGTACAAAAGCATTTGAAGGAGTTTGGGGAACTGACAGGGTTACAAATAAATTGGTCCAAATCAGAGATGATGTTGTTTAATTATAAAGAGGAGGGAGAACAGGATTTAGTTAGGAAGAAATGGAATATGAAAGTTAAAAATAAAATAAAATATTTAGGGATATATATATATATATAACAGGGAATGTAGGAAAGTTAAAAGAGGAAAATTATAACAGATTAAGGCAGGATATTAAAATAAAATTAGAGGAGTATCGGAAAATAAGACTGTCATGGTTTGGTAGGATGGCATTAATTAAAATGAAGATGTTACCTAAAATTAATTTTCTATTTAGAATGTTGCCAATTAGAATATTGGATACAGAGTTAAAGAAGTGGCAAATAATGTTGAATAATTTCTGCAATGGAGATAAAAAGGTTAGGGTAAACAAGAGAGTTTGGTATAAACAACAGAAGATAGGAGGATTAGGTCTCCCAAATCTAAAAGGATATTATATAGCTAACCAAATAAGATATGTGGTGGAGGGTATTCTGGGAGTAGGTGAAAGGACTTGGTTGGAAACTGAAACACAAGAATTAGAAATGGAATTAGATAATATTTATTTTAATAAGATTACTAAGAAACTTCTACAAAGAATAGGGAATCCTTTACTAAAGAATATTATGGAAATTTGGGCTAAAAATAAAACAAAAGTAATACCTGCCATTTCCCCATTAACTCCAGTGGTAATGATGGAGAATTTTCCAGTAAATTTAAAAAAGGTGGTAGGGAAGGTATTAAAGGAATGGAATATAAACAGGTTGGAAAGGGTGTTTAAAATAGAGGAGTTAGATCAAATAAAAGACATATTGATGGGGGAAAGTTGTCATGGTTTAACTATATGCAGTTAGAACAATGGGTAAAGAAGTGGATAAAAGAAAATAAACAACCTAGAGAGTATACGAGTTTTGAAAAAATGATAGTACAAAGACAAGAGAAAGAAGGGAATTTGATTACAAAGGGAATAACGAGTGAAATATATAGAATATTGATGGCAAGAGAGGATCAGGAAGATGGTTATAAATTGGTATGGGAAAATGATATTAAATTTCAAATAAGTAACCAGAGTTGGGATAAGATATGGAAAGCACGGAATTTGAAAACCTTATCAGTAAGGATAAAAGAATTTTTTTATAAATTGGTATGGCGGTGGTACCTAACACCAGTTAAACGAAATCAAATCAAGAAAAAATATTCAATATTATGTTGGAGAGGATGTCAGGAGGTGGGCACTTATGTTCATATGTAGTGGGCATGTAAAAGTGTACAAAAATTCTGGCAATTGGTGTATAAAGAGATAAAAGAGATAACTGGAATAAGTTTAGAGTTATCCCCAAGCGTAGCACTGTTGTCAGTATATGATGGGGTGAACTACATACAACCTATTAAGGATTTGATTATGAACTTATTAACAACAGCAAGATTAATAATAGCTAGGAAATGGAAGATACAAAGTGAATATCAGATTGAGGAATGGTATAAAGAATTATGGGATATAGCTATCAATGATAAATTAACATGTAATATTAAAATAGAAAAAGGAAGGTGCAATTATAATGAATTTGAGATTATATGGAAACCGTTTTTGGAATTTGTTTTGTTAAGAGGGAAAGGATGTACACCTGTACAAGAAATATTACAACTTGGGGGAAAGGGATGAAGGTGTAGTTGGTCCTGGTGATGGGTGCACTGTTGTTTTATTTAATGTAATGATAATAATAATAATAATAATAATAATAATAATAATAATAATAATAAAAATAATGATAATAATAATAATAATAAAAATGTTAAAAAAAATGTTCTCAAATTCCCAAACTTGTGATTGGATTCAAAAAATGTGTTTTTGTTTGTTAAGACACACTTTGAAATGTGCATATAGATTTTGTTTTGAAAACCCTGAATTTTCAGGTTTTAGTGAAGGAAGGCAAGGCCATACTTTTGAAAAATGCCCACAGAAATATGTACCTTTTTCATTTGAATAAACAGAAAACATGTCACCACCATCAACAACAAAAAACCCCAATGCTGTAGCGTGAATTGTAAAACAGCCATTCCATCAGTCGAAGGCATCGCCACATACACAAGGGCACCTTGGATCCATCCAACCCATGATCTTTGATTATGTTAAGTTCATAGATGCTTATATATTTATGTACAGTGTGAAGGAAATGGATAGAAATAAGGTTTTTCTCCCTCCGTGGGGCCATTCAGGACAGGGGGAAAACAAGTACTTTTTCATTTACAGAAGTCACTTGTTCAAGTAACATGAGCCCTGTTCAGGCATTTGGCTGAAAGCCTGAGGCTTACTATGGGTGAAGGGTTGGGGCCCTGCATGCTGACCCCACCCCTCCCAGTTCAGACCTTTCCATGTTGAATGAGCAATGGAGCCCTATTCATGTGCACACAAATATGAGTAGAACTCTCCATGTGATAAGGAACCCTGATAAGACAGGATCCATGCTCACACAGAGAGTTCTACTCTCATTTAAACAAACGCAACTCAAACTCACTTTCAGACATTGCCAACTCAGCATGGCAATTTCTGAACTGAACAGGATGGGACTAGTACACTTGGAAAGATAGGGGCCGGGGACAGCCTGCATAGCCCTTTCCTCTACCCATTTTAAGCTCTCACAAATTACCGTATTTCTTCGATTCTAAGACGCACTTTTCCCCCCATATAAACATCTCTAAAAACGGGGTGCGTCTTAGAATCGCAGGTGCGTTTATTATTTCTTAGAATCAAAGCTTTTTTCTGTTGGTGGTACTGAAATTAGTGTGCGTCTTACAATCGATGGTGTCTTAGAATCGAAGAAATACAGTAAGTGAATGGCTGTAGGGGGTTAGTGCTGCCCATGGCTCAGATATTTTAAGCAGAGGATTAGACAAACTCATGCAGAATAGATTTAACAACAATGACTATCAGCAGTGGTAGCCAAACGAGACCTCAGTATATTCATGTGCCAGGCACCCATGTCCATTCATCTCGCTTCAGAAGATGAATCAGTGCCTAGAGTTACTTTGCAGAGAGGCCTCTCTGCCAAATTTATATTAATCAAAGCCCCATAGTCTATGAGGAGAGGGGGAAAGAAACAAAGGAAAACTCCATATAAAAAGCTCCATGCCTGTTACTTCACAGGACTCTATATGTAGCCAACAAAAATACCCCCTTAAGTGACAACATGGGCATAAATAAACAAAAGAAGAAATAGTGCTGAAGAAGCAAAGCTGTGTGCTAACATCACCTGGGCCAGATCTACACCAAGCAGGATATGGCACTTTGAAAACAGTCTGAAAACTGTATCTGGACTGTGTCCTGTGCCCCAAAAGTTGTCACTACTATTATAAACCATTTTAAAGCAGTACTGTAAATCCTGCCCTAGTCCCTTCTTCCTTCCTGGAGGCAGTTCCTCAAAGTTTGGTACTTCACCAGCTACATGCAGTGGGAGGCTGGCAAGAGCTGGAGTCTTGGAAGCCTGCATACACAACAGTAGTAAGTTTGTGCTGCTGCTGCTGCTCCTCCTCCTCCTCCTCCTCCATCTCTCTAGTGTGTCTGATAGAGGTGTGCTCAGCTCCGATTAGAATTGGAGAATCAGAAGTGAATTGGCCTGCGGACCACGGACCCTTAGAAGCACGGCGAAGAGAAGCGCCCATAGGTGGAGCGATTCTCTTTCCGCAGAGCGCTCCGATCGCCATTTTGAAAAATTTCACCCATAGGATTGCATTGCGGAAAAGAAAAGGGGATAACTGTGTTGTTTTTAAAGCTATCTTTCTGAAACATCTTGTGCTTAGAGAGTCGTGGCTGGGGGTCATTTTGAGCCTACTCTCAGCTCTCTGCGTGGTGCGGTTCGCTTGCTAGAATTTTTTGAAAAAATATGTAAAAAACCCGGGAAAAGGTACCTTTATTATTATTGCTATTAATATTAATTAGCACTGCTATTATTAACATTATTATTTTGTTTTTTAGTAATGGCTGTGATCACAGTGCAGTCAATCAACTCTGAAGCAAGGATCACAAAGCTTTACTCTTATCCTCCTAGCCTCCTAGTAGTTATGGGATGCAAAAGAAAAGGCATCTCTCTGTGCTGCTCCCACCTCACAGGGATGGTTTGCATTACTGGCTTTGAAACTATCCTTGGCTCACTTCCTTGTGCCCCCAGAAATGTCTGCTGCCTGCCTGCCTTCCCTCCCTCCTCCCCTGCCCGCCTCGCAGGGATGGTTTGTGTGTGTCTTGCTTTGACTCAGGGGATAAGTCCTTCCTGCACTCACTTAGACTTTTGGAAGTTCCAAATACATTTTTCAAGTGTGGAAGAAGATTCAGTTTTAGGTTTATCTCTACTCCCCAATTCATGGCATGTTGGGATTTCCTTTGAAATGGCCCCATTGAGCTGTCTGCAGCTTTAAATCCCTGAGATACTGGGGTGTCCGATATTCATAAATTCCCCAAAAATCAAGGGATGATGGGATTGGCTTGAGTCTTGGCATGCATGTGTATCCCTGGATAAGCTATCATGGTGCCAAGTTTGAGGTTTCTAACGTGAAAATTGACGGAGATATCGAAAGGGGTGTGAATTGGGGTTATGGGTGGTGCGTTAGAGGTTAGAGCCCTGCCAAAAATCAGGGGATGATGGGATTTGCTTGAGTCTTGCCATGAATGTGGATCTAGATGGCATCTAGGGTGCCCACTTCAAATTTTTTTATCTGTCAAAATGTCGGAGAACAGTCCATGTCTGCAAATGGGGTGTCCGATTTTCATAAATTCCCCAAAAATCAGGGGTTGATGGGATTGGCTTGAGGCTTGAGGCTTGGCAAGCATAGATAATCATGGTGCCGAGTTTGAGGTTTTACTTTCTAACGTGAAAATTGACGGAGATATAGAAAAGGGGTGTTTGAATTGCGGGTAGGGGTCCTGCGTTGGAGGTTAAAGGCCCCCCCAAAATCAGGGGATGATGGAATCTGCTTGAAACTTGCCATGAATGCGGATGTGCCTGCTTCCAAGTTTTTTTATCTCTCAAAATGTCGGAGAACAGTCCATGTCTGCAAATGGGGTGTCCAATTTTCATAAATTCCCCTAACATCAGGGGATGATGGGATTGGCTTGAAACTTGGCGTCCATGTGGACATATGGATAAGCTGTAATGGGACCAAACATGAGGTTTCTGACGTGCAAATTGACGTAGTTGTAGCATGGGACTTGATTTGGGGTGAGTTAAAAGGTTTAAGCCCCGCCAAAAATCAGGGGATGATGGGATTTGCTTGAAACTTGGCATGATTGTGGATCTAGATGGTATCTCTGAGGGTGCCCATTTCAATTTTTTTTTATCTGTCAAAATGTCGGAGAACAGTCCATGTCTGCAAATGGGGTGTCCAATTTTCAAAATTTCCCCAAAAATCAGGGGATGATGGGATTGGCTTGAAACATGGCATCCATGTGTATCCCTGGATAAGCTATCATGGTGCTGAGTTTGGAGTTTCTAACGTGAAAATTGATGGAGATATCGAAAGGGGTGTGAATTGGGGTTATGGGTGGTGCGTTAGAGGTTAGAGCCCCGCCAAAAATCAGGGGATGATGGGATTTGCTTGAAACCTGGCATGATTGTGAATCTAGATGGCATCTGTGCGGGTGCCCACTTCAAAAAAAATTATCTGTCAAAATGTCGGAGAAAAGCCCATGTCTGAAAATGGGGTGTCTGATTTTCATAAATTCCCCAAAAATCAGGGGATGCTTGGATTGGCTTGAGACTTGGCATGCATGTGTATATGTCCATGAGGTGCCATGGTGCCAAACTTGAGGTTTCTAACTTTAACAGAAAAAAAGTTGTATACTTTTTTGGATTTCAATGCAAGCCTATGGGGGGAAAGCGGGGCTCCGATCCGGATCCGGAGCTCCGCAGCAGAGCGGAGCGGACTATAGGCGGAGCGGGGCGGAGCGAAGCGGAGCGAAGCGGCCTAATCCACAAATTGCGGATCTGGAAGAGAAGCGGATCGGGGGGGGGTCCGTGCACACCCCTAGTGTCTGACTTCTCCTTTGTGCTTCCTGCTCTGTGTCCACTGGCTGATGTTCAGCTGCCTCTCCTCTTTTAGAAGCTGATGTTTTAAACTGGACATGAGGGTTGTCCTGCCACTTCCCTGCTGCTGCTGCCTGCCTGCCTGCCTGCCATACACAGTTGCTGGAGGGACAGTCAGAACTTGTGGGGGTCTCCAATGGGCAGAGGTACTTTCCTTCCCCCTTTGAGAGATAAATAATAGACACTTTATTTTATTTATTTATTTATTTATATCATTTATAGCCGAAGCTCTCTGGGCAGTTCACAAAAATTTAAACCATAATATAATAATATTATATAATATAATAAAACAACCAACAATTTAAAAACACAAATACAAAATACAATATAAATACAATATAAAACTTGGGATCACAGCGGTTCTGCAGGTAGCCCCTCTCTGGGTATATACTATAAATACTCCTAAATATACAATGTAATACTAAACCCCATTTTCTAGTGAGGACTACATTCTCCATGCTGTGCTTCGGAGTTTCCAAAAGGCCTCTGGATGGCCACTGTGTGAAGCAGCATGGTGGACTATGTGGACTTTTGACTATCTGATTTATCAGAGTTCTTCTTATGGTTCCCTCCTCCCATGTTTTTTGTCACCTTGTGTTGTGTTAACATCTTTGGTTATTTTGCGTTATATTTTGTATGCAATAGGTTTTTTAAAAAAAAGAAAAAGAACTACAACAAAATGAAATGAAAATGGGACAAACAAGTACCAGAATATCCATAGAAATGAAAACAAAATCCATACAAAAAGCACAGTGTCCAGACTACATCTTGGATACGGTTATGGTGAAAAACGAGGTCATTGTTGACAGTGTCAGCAATTCAGCTGCATTAATGCAAATGAAAAATGTCTGTGTGCCAATCCATTTTAATAAATATGTATTAAAATGCTGAGGAGAGATATAGCACCTTAGATAAAGCGGTACAGCGTTGCTTCAAATCAATGCCTATACTTTTTTTCCTCCTTTTTGCAACTGGCCTGTCTTCAATTTTAGGATGGCTGGTCTTTGAGGGCAACTTTAATTATTTACATTTCTGCCAAATGTGAAGGCCATGTTCCTTTTGCCCTCACTGCCACCTTATACATAAGCAATCTGTTTCTTAATGCTCTGCCTACTTCATCTGTTAGAGTGTGGTTAAATGCTGACATTGTGAAAGCTAGTAATGAACTCGGCTTGTGAGAGATAATATTGTTTATCTTATTGACAAAATGTATAGGCTTATTAATAGGTTTTGTATGAGTGAACAACAACAAAGACATCTCGCAGAAGGCCTTCCTTGAAATTTTACATCTGGCAGCCAAAGAAGAGAGCGGTTGTACTCATTGGGATGACAGACTCATGAATCTTTGCTAAGATATATAAGGAGCATAAAGTGGGAAAGTGGAAACATGTTCAATCAATTTCAAATTAATCTGTGTATTGAAAGATATCACTGGCACACACCTTCCATGGGAAAATAAACTGACAATAGCTGAAGGTAGTAAAATATTGATCCTTCTGCATCTGTGCGAGGTACTACTTTCTTCTATGGACTGCTTTCCACATTCTGTTGAAATAGTGAGAGGAAACATGAGTGACTCATGGTTCGCCCCACTCCCCCACCCATTTGCGGGTTTTGTGGAAAATGTAAAGATGCAGATTTTTGGCACAAGAACAGAACATGCATCTTCAGCCAAGGAAGTGTGAGAGATTCCTTCTTCTTTCCAGAGGGGGTAGCCATGTTAGTCTGTTTTAGCATAAGCAATGATGAGTCTTGAGGCTCCTTAAAGATGAACAAATTTGTTATGGCCTAAGCCTTCTTGGATGACAGCCCACTTCATCAGAAACAGGAAGTGTTATCCTGTGCTGGTTGGGGAGGGGAGAAATAAACAGTGAGGTCAGAGGGAAATGAAATGCAGAAAGTAGAGACAGAGAAAATTATGTTGTTAATTGTGGCCATTCAGAAAACAGTTGTTAGTGATAGCAAAACATCTGGGCTTAATACACAAAGTGTGGTTTTTCATTTACTTTTTTAAAAGCTTTTTCTCAATTCAATTGTCATAGGCATTCACATGGTTCTGCACTACACCAATACATTCATGGCTGATTTAGAACAATGCTTTCCCAGCTCCTGTCTTCTAAAGCCACTCTGAGGAACACTGATGAGATCTTTATCATCTGAACTCATAAACAGAGGACACTTCAGAAGTTTCACTCAGACTTTTATAACTTTCACACTGCCATCAATCATTTCTGAACTACATAATGAACATACAAGCACAGCCTTATATCAGAAACCCACTGACGTCTACACATATGTACACACTTCCAGCTTCCACTAAGAACACACTACAGAATCCATTGTTTACCACCATGTCTTATGATTTTATATCATGTTTTTATACTGTGTTTTATACTTTGAATGGTTTTAATTTTTGCGAACTGCCCAGGGAGCTTTGGCTATTGGGCGGTATAAAAATGCTAATAATGCTAATAATAATAATAATAATAATAATAATAATAATAATAATAATAATAATAATCTGTACAGAGAGTTTAGACAGTGACTCACACTCACAACTTAAAAGTTGACTTACATCAGTCATTTTTCTCAGACTACAATACCCACTCAGGCCTTTTAAGTGAAAAGGAGCTCAACAAGACCAGACTGTAATCCACAAAGAATTTACTACAGGATGGACCTATAACAAAAATGACAGAATGCCATTCATTGTTGCCTATAGCTTCCACTTAAAACTACTCAAACACATCAGGATGAATCCAGGATCTACCTTCTGTATGAGGAAGGCACTTTCCATGAGAAGTTCTCTGCTCATAGAAAGTCCCTATGCCCAATTTTGGAGGATTCCCCTTCCTCCCACACCCCAACTCATCCCATTCAGCTGTTTACCAACTGAAGCAACATGTCTCTGCCTATCCCATGTACAACTGAATGCTAGGTTCATGTTTATCCTGGCATGTTCCTGACAAGGACAAGAGCCTATGGCATACCTATTTCCTGGGACATTGATACCCACATCCTGATAAGTGCCGTTGACTACAAGCATTAAAGGAAACAAGGGCACAGTTCTGTGAAACAATTCAATCAAGAAACAAAGTGGATCTTCATCATTTCTGCCAGACACTTCTTTCGCCAACCAAGACCAGCAATGTCTCTGAATTATTTCACCTTTGTGTGGCATGAAATCTATTTAACCTAGTGAAGGCTTCTATATTATTCAAAGGTACCATCCATCAGCGCAAAACCTAGGGCAGATTGCCCAAGCCTCCAAGCATCCTGACTTTGTATTGATATATGCCAATCTCTATGCATCTCAGTTTGGCTGCTTGTAAGCCTGTGTTAGTGACTGAAAAGAGATGTTTGCCTCTAGCTGCTTTAGAACGAAGAGAGGAATTGCACAAATTCAATGGATTTCCTATTATATTCCTTCCGATGAACGTTCCTACCAGTTCATCCCACTGAGTTATATATTGCCTAATGCTGAAGACGATGGGGCTCATGGGGCTCATCAATGAGACAAAGAAAGAGCAGTCATAAAAATTAAAGCAGGAGGAAGTAGAGAACCAGGAAGAAAAAGATAGGAGACCCAAAACAATGCAGAAATGTACATGTCATAATACATAAAAATGAGGTGTTGTATCTAGTTAGCGTCACTCAGCTGACAGTTAGTGTCACTCACCTTACTTCCCTTCACCCAGCACCCCTCTATGCCCCCCCCCAAGTCAGCTGCGGAGAGCTCCCAGTTTACATTACAAAACAAAATGATCAACTAAAGAAAAATCCCATATCCATAAAATATATTTTTCATTCATTTGTATTACCAAAACCAGACTGTCTACTTTCACCACTGCATATTCAAAACCCATATACCTGTTTGTGCTTTTTCAAACCAAAGCGATTTATAGCATGCTGGTGACTGGCCGCTCACAAATACTGCGGGTCAATTTCATGACGTTGTCAGCAAACAGGACATCTCCCACAGTTGCCCCTCCCCTTATTCTGTTTTTAAAAATGTCAGAGATAAGCTGGAATAAACCCTTAATGGTGTGAAATCAGCATTGCGTAAAGCTGGCATTGTGCTATGAACTTGCTGAGGAAGGACTTTCCCTTCTATCGGAGGGAGAACAGGGCAAAATGCCTTCCTGCAACAAAAGGAGACAGATCTGGTCCCCCACCCCACCAAGAGCACCCCTTTATGTTCAATGGAGCTTTCTTGCAAGTAAGTGTGCCACAGGGACGTAGAGAGGGTTCTATAAGACCATAATAATAAGACCCTTCATTGTGCTAGATTATAGTTACGCTAGGTTTAAATCCAATATTATTGTTTTTCATTCTTTTTTCCTCTTTCCATTGGTTTATGCTAGTAGTTCCCCATGTGTCTGCTCAGAAGTAAGTCTCATGGTGTTCAATGGGGCTTACTCCCAAATAAGTGTGCCAAGAGTTTACAGCAGATGAAAACAAGGGTCCCCTCCCCACTCCCTTGCACATATCTGCCATTTAAAGGAGCCCCGGGAAATAGCAGGATCTTCCGCCTTGTCATTCTTCTCCTTCCGTGTAATGCAGCCCATATCAATCATGTCTAAGAACCAGGAGCACAATAGCCCCGGGTAAACATTGTGATTTTACTTAATGTAGAGATGCTCAAACAAGCAAGCACGGAGTAAACACAGCATTTGTTTTGGAAAACATTCAATATTAGCATGGCTGGCTTAACTTATATAGCTCCTTATATTTTCTGTTACTCCTACATCCATCAGCTCTTCACATCTGGTATGTTAACATTCATGTTCTTTCAATTCATAGTATACAGACCTTCACAGGCTGTTTATATTTGTAAAGGCTAATATGAGGAAGACATTCTTGCTCAAAATCCAGATTTGTAGAGCACTTTTGTTTGTCCCTGTTAGTTCCGCGATAGGGAGTGTGTTGATGCATACTTCATTTTTTAAATTACAAAAAATAATCAAGTTGAATTAGCAAAATACATGAAAGGTGACATAAATTATGGACTGGAAATCCACACCTACATGCCTGGGTTTTCTGTTTTTGATGCAGCTTCTGCATTTTTTCACAGAACTACAGACAACAAAACAATAATGATGGTGTTCCTACATGTGTATTTTTCCTAGGGATAACCAAATCTATCTGTTTCATGTTTGTATCACTTATACAGTGGTTCCGCTCCTACTTGGATGGCCGATTCCAGAAGGTGGTGCTGGGGGATTATTGCTCTGTGCCGTGGCACCTAAGCCATGGGGTTCCACAGGGCTCTATCTTATCCCCTATGCTGTTTAACATATACATGAAGCCGCTGGGGGAGGTTATCCGGAGATGTGGACTGAGGTGTCATCAATATGCGGATGATACCCAGCTCTACCTTTCCTTTTCATCAAACCCAGGTGAGGCAGTGGCTGTTCTGAACCAGTGCCTGGGCACGGTAATGGACTGGATGAGGGCTAATAAACTGAAACTCAATCCAGACAAGACGGAGGTACTGTTAGCGGGTGGTTCTTCTGTCCGGCGAGGTGATGTTTGCCCTGTCCTGGACGGGGTTGCACTCCCCCTAAAGGATCGGGTCCGTAGTTTGGGGGTGCTCTTCGATCCAGAACTGTCACTTGAGGCACAGGTGAACTCAGTGGCAAAGAGCACCTTTTATCAGCTCAGGCTGATATACCAGCTGCGCCCTTATCTGGACAGAGATAGCTTAGCTACAGTTATCCATGCTCTGATAACCTCTCGTTTGGATTACTGCAATGCGTTATACGTGGGGCTGCCTTTGAAAACGGTCCGGAAACTTCAACTGGTGCAAAACAGGGCAGCAAGGTTATTAACAGGGACTGGTCAGCGAGATCACATTACGCCAGTCCTTTTACAACTTCATTGGCTGCCAGTCCAGGTCCGGGCCCAATTCAAAGTGCTGGTGTTGACATTTAAAGCCCTAAACGGTTTGGGGCCAGGTTATCTGAAGGAACGCCTCCTCCCATATGTACCTACCCGGACCTTAAGATCATCTACAGGGGGCCTTCTCCGTGAGCCCCTGCCAAAGGAAGTGAGGCAGGTGGCTACTAGGAGGAGGGCTTTCTCCGCTGTGGCACCCCGGTTGTGGAACGAGCTCCCCAGAGAGGTCCGCTTGGCGCCTACACTATACTGCTTTCGTCGCCAGCTGAAGACCTTTTTATTCACTCAGTATTTTAACACTTAATTTTAACTTAAATTTAAATTTTACTGTTTTAACTCTGTATTTTAATCCTATATCAACTTTGCTGTGTGGTTTTATCCTGGTTGCGCTTTTTATACTGTATTTCGTAATTGTGTTTTAAACTGTTGGGTGTTTTACTGTGGTTTTAATTTTTGTGAACCGCCCAGAGAGCTTCGGCTATTGGGCGGTATAAAAATGTAATAAATAAATAAATAAATAAATAAATAAAATGCACATTTTAACCTATAATTTTGTTCTGATTTTGCATGAATATGTGTATTTTCTTTTAAATCTTCTCACAATACATACTTTAAATGTGTATTTTCTCTTAAAATAGTGCTTAAATGCACATTTCCTCTCAAAATACACCTATACATTTTTACATGCATAGTTTGCTACATTTAAACTTCTGAGAATTGCATCATAACAATCAGGTAAGTATGAAATTTGGTGAACTGAGAGGTGTGGATAAGATCGTTTTGCATGGAAATTTACAAAGATTGAATTCCACAAATATCACTACTTTTCCCAGTTATTTTGGTGGCTGAGTTCAAAATGTAATGTGTTTGAATTGCATCAAGTCCAAATATTTTCTATACCTATCTTTGCTGTAATTCTACAAGACTTCAGTATTGGATTCATGTTTATTCTTAGCTGACAGGCAAACCAGGAAATGCATAACAATTAAGATATATTACATTACCCATTCTGATCAGTAGGCATTATCCTGATTTATATATTCAGAACTGCCCACAACCTTAAAAAAAAGGTTGAATATCACATATACCACATGTAGTGATGCTACCGAAATGCACCTGTTTGTAATGCTCAAATTTTTAATGTGTCTGGAACAGTGTTTTACAAATTAGCACTGAAGTTCACAATTGATCGTCTGTATCTAAACTATGGCCTTAGCTAGACCAGGCTTTATCCTGGGGCAATCCCCAGGATCATCCCTGTGCATCCAGATGATGCACAGGAGATCCCAGGATCAGGGAGGGATCATCCCTCCCTTGCCCCGGGATACAGCCCTCCCCTTAGGGCCCGCTTTTTCCACAGTCTCTGTATCAAAGCCATTTTCATGCATGCACTGAGTTGGTTGGATGAAAACTTTTCTTGCTTATGGTAAATTGTGATGATGTCACTTTACCCCACAACCAATCACATTTGAAGAAACAGCCAGGTTAGTGTAGACACAGCCCCTTTTCTCTGTTTGATTGTCATACGTGGCTTGGTTTCCTATTCAGGTAATCAGACCTGTCAGACATACACTGCCTTACTTTCATCAGATTGGATTTGGCTCGTTGTTCGCACAGTACTTTCTTTTATTTTGTTTGGTAAGTTAACATGGACTTTACTTACTGCTCTTTGGTGAATGGTGTGTTTCTGTCAGAGGCCATGCAAAAGTGAGCCATCAGGAAGGGGATGCATCACATGGTGACCCATGATGTCATGGTGCACTAGACATTTCTGAATGACAGCTCCCAAGACACACTTGATATTGCATATGTGCAGAAGCTCAGTTACGCAGAAAAATAGTTTGTTTTTAAGGGAGAACTCTTATCTGCACTTAGTTATTATCTGAGGAAATAATAATAATAATAATAATAATAATAATAATACATTTATTTCTTACACACCTCTCCGTCTGGATCGAGGAGGGGAACAACATTAGATACAAATACCATAAAATACATAAAACTGATTAAAAACATATAAAACTGATACTATATTAAAATAACAGTCAAATATCTTAAAATTCATGTGGGTAGGCCTGCAGGAAGAGATCAGTCTTTATAGCCTTCTTGAATTCAAAAAGACTATTAAGTTGATGAATCTCTCCAATCAGGCCATTTCGCTTTCTGGGAGCAGCAGAAGAGAAGGTCCTCTGGGTAACTTATCTACCCAGGGTAAGTTCACCCATCATTAACAATGTGCCTTTCCAGTTCCAATAATCATAGTTAAATGGAGTTAAATGGAGGAGAGGAGGTTAGAAAACTGAAGACTGAAGATGGAGATGTCTCTTTTTGGTCCACAACACTTTCACATGTGTTCAAGTGTGAGATTCTGATGTGTATATTTGCCAGATAATGTGAGAAAGCAACTGGAAAAGGTCTTAAGGGAGGAAAGAAGTGAATTAAGCACTATCAGTACTGCCTGCCACTTACAGGATACACATTCTTCACTTTCCCTACTGCTTTGCCACCATTCAGGGATGAAACTTGATTCCCAGATATAGCTTTGTTACCAAATCTCTAGTGTTTTGCTACCAAATATCTTGTTTGAACCTAAATACAGAAGCTTGAGGAACAAAATCTTTGCATACTCTTGTATGAACATACCTGATTCACACCTTAGATCACAACTTAATTGTCTGCCAGATCTTGCAGTTTCCTGAATGCTCTGACATTCAAAAATGATATCAAAATGCATTTAAAAATGCTGATTGAGAAAAATACAGTTAAAAATACATGAAATGCAAATTTTCATGCAGGTTTTTTTAAAAAAAAAAACCTCAGATGAATGTGGAAATGGGATGGAATGAACTTGCAAGTAGATTGTGGGTGGAGGACACCTCTAAGTAGGAAATAGTTGAATCTGTCAATTTTACTTTTTCCTGCATTAAATTTCAAGTTCTTTTTGATAAAGACCAAGACCCAGTCAGAAAAAAAGAGGTGGAAATCCTAATTCAGCACTAATATGAACAGATTCAAACCAAGACGTTTAAGAGCAGAGCCCTGGCCTGGATAGACGAATATAACAGTTTGGGGGTTTCCCACATTCAAATCCTTGTACTCTCAATGGCTTTATTTCATCCTGAACATGGAAAACTCTGCAAATGTAGATAAATTCTTATCAAAACCAAACTGAAATTAAATTATCACTCATCCCTAGCTATAGGGGGAATGCCTGTGAAGAGGAAGAACCCAGTCCTATTCTCTGTTTCTTGCTCGTCTTCCCTCCCCCTGTCCACTTGCAGGCATCTGTCTGCCACCAAATGTCTATCTTGGCCCTTCTTCTGAAAAATGAATGCTTTAAAGAAACACTAATGTCATATTGATTGTTTTCACCGTACTTATCGTAAGCATTGCAAATATCATTCATCACAAGTCCCTTTGCTGAAGATGGTACTGAAACTCATTCTCTCACTCTAGGTTATACATGTGGCACATCTGCAAAGAACTGCTATGCAGCTGCAGTACAGATGGCAGAACCCCATCCTTTATAGAGGCATTCAGAGAACAAAGCGGTGCCATATATTGGGGGATCATGCAATTTAGCTGGGCCTACAATTATGATGGCTGTTTATGTTGTTGGAGAAAGCTGTGATTTTTGTAATGGAACATCAGATAGACAGGTGAGTTTGGAGGTAAGGGAAGTTACGCATAATAGTTGCAAAAGATTATAGGGAGGATGTAGGAGAATTTCATTGTGGTTCATTTTTAACTTGAATCTGCCACATCTGCAACCCCGAATGCAAACATGAATGGGAGCGCTGCTTTGCAGAGAAATCTTGCACATTCCTGATCTTGTGTTTGCATTTTCATAAATTGTAGCTCAGAAAAATGTGCACTTTAGAAATGCATGGGTTTTTCCCCAAAAAACTACACATTTGCATGCTTTAACCTATGGGAGAGAGGAGGTGCACATTCAGATGCATACCAAAAGGTACATTTTCCCCATTCAGACAAAAAAAGAAAAACAGATCACAACTGAAAACAAGAGAAAGGTGATCTGAGCTTCAAGGTGGAGCTCGTAGAATCCTGACAGGCTTGAGCATCACTGATTCTCCCATTCCTAGATAAACATACAGAGGACAGTTACAAAAGAGCCCCACCGAAATGAATGCCAGCTGTTTAATTCCCTTCCAGAACATTGTGGCCACTATAATTTTAAGCGCACTGAGCACACCTTTAAAGCAATTGGCAAAGGACTCCTAAGAGAACCATCATATTGAACAATCATTATCCATAAGCACATGTTGCTCATTGTGGCATTATAAACAGTTTTCCCAGCAGCAATCCCCAATTAATGGGAATGGGTGGATAATTGCTATGGTGGATAATTACCATTTACACATGCATAGTTTGTTTAGACAGGTACAAGGGAGAGTATTCAAGAGGTGTTAAAACAGGTTTATTGGACAGTGAAATCCCTTTTCATAAAGAGTACAAAATAGGGGACTTTTTGCTACCAATGCCGATGGAGTAATTGCAACATCCAACTTGCAGTGTATTCATTTTCTGACATGCTTTATCTAAACCCCATTATCTGATGATCTGGGTTGTTGATCTGGGTTCATTCTCCCTTCCCACTAGTGTCAGATAAATCCAATCTCCTGTGAAGACCACTCAATTTATTCAAAAACATTTATTTTTTCAATGTTGATTTGTGTTTATTCTATTTGGCACTAGAATACAGAAATCCTGGTGACAATGCAGCATGCAGTAGCATGCAGCTGGTGCCGTGTACTGATTTACTGGTTCTTATATCTTACCATTGTACAGGAGTGCTGACAAGGGTCCTATCTTCAGGATGCCAAATTCAATGCACATCCCTAGTATTTATTATATGGTTGTATTATAGCCATTTCCAGTTGTAAACATCTTTTATTCAATCTCCTTTCTACACACACACACAAATAATTGAGTTATTGATTCCAATAGTTCCTTCTTATATACTAATAGTGAACAAATTCTCCAAGTGTGTAGTCAAATCAGCACTATCCATGCACAAAAGAGAGGTATTAGCAAGCTTGGGGGAATGTACGGAGAGGAAGCCCTAAGAGAGAACACCTAAAACAGCCCAAGGTAGGTCCTGCATGTTTAATGGCCAGCTGGCCATGGAATGCTAACTGACTGTTGCAGTGGGAGGAAACTGTAAGCTGGTCCACACTATCAGGGCCGGTGCTACCATAAAGGCCACTCAGGCAGCTGCCTAGAGTGCCAAGCTAAGAGGGGCTCTGGGCACAGCGCAGCACTCACGCGCGTTGGCTGTGAGCCAAGCCGGCTTGAAGATTCAGCAGGGCCTGGGCAGGCGAGAAGGTGCCCCGCGCCCGCCCAGCCAAAGCAAAGCCAAGGACGCTGAGGTGGGGGTGGGGAGGCGCCACGTTCGGACTTCTTGAACACTCCCGAGAGAGAGAGAGAGAGAGAGAGAGAGAGAGAGAGAGAGAGAATGTATGGGTGAATGGGGTGCATCATGGGGTCTTTGAGTGAATGCATGTGTTCATGCGTGTGTTTGTTTGGAGTGAGTGATGCTGAGTGTGTGTGTGCGCGCATGTGTGAGTTGGGGGGGATGATTTGGAGGTTATATTCCTATTAAATAAAGCATTTTAGACCCATAGACGTTCCTTTCCAATTTGTTTGCTATAATTGGCATGACGTATTTCTTGCACTTTAAAATAAATTTAGCAGTTTCAAGTTTTGTGCTTCTTATTTTTTCTAGGAAACATCTGTTCTTAAAAATCAAAGTTGGCATTTTTGGTGTGTGTGTGTGTGTGTGTGTGTGAAAGTAGCTCACCTTGCCTAGGGCTCAAAATAGCCTGGCACCGGCCCTGCACACTATATCTACATATCTGACACCGACATATACATATTCACACCTGTTGTCCACGCTGACATCTACGGATTCATCGTGAAGATGGTCCTCACCATCTGTATGCTGGATTTGTAGATGGTGTGGAGGCCAGCGGAGGGATGTGGCATCAGGGATGGGGCCGGTTGTTTCCCTTCTACTCATGGAGCCCATCATATCTATCATCCATGAAGGGGGCTATCATTGTTGCTGCTCTGTGAAGGCCAATCCCTGAAAGGAGAGGAAGGGTGCTTCTCAAAAAGAACTACGTGTGCAGTCCAGCTTTGGAGAGAGCAAGGTAACATACAGTACCTTCCTTCTTTTATTTTTAAAGAGGAAGAGAATAAAAACTAGTCAGCACCAAGGGGGAGGGGTAGATTGTTATTAGTGACAGGAAGGGGCCGGTCAATGGCTGCCCTTGACACTCCTGCAACCATTGTGCAGGACCCAATCAGGCACGATTGCTAAAGTAAATTATGTTATACTAGCATAAAGTATCTCTAGAGCAACACCAACTGAGCTTGTTGGTAGAACAGGTTTCCTCAGTAAACTCATAATGCCAGCAAGAACTATTGGCATTGTGCTAGAGATAGTTTACAATAGCACAGTGTTATTTATGTTAATGGTGGTGCCATGTTGGATTCTGCCCACAATGCACACATTCTGAAACAAAAAGGTTAGCTGGGGGCAAAATTCCATTTTATGGGCAACTTGGTACTTCCGGTTTTCGATTCGAAAATAGCAAAGGAAACACTTCAACAAAATATTCTAAATCCTTCATAAAACTGAGCAACAGTCATGCTCTCCAAATGCAAAAATATCTGTCATCCAAAAGCAGTGTAGTTCTTTTTATTATTATTCATTTTCTGCTTGTAAACAAAACCATTGGCATGGACATCAATACCTAAGGCACAGATTAAACTGGTCTAACGGACAGTTGCATGGGGCCTCATATTTACATGGTGAAGAGTAATTAGAATAATTTCAGAGATAGATTTAAATATCCAGTATACGATTTGCCTGCGATTATTTAAACTGTTAAGCAATTAAATTTCCACTAGCTGGAAAAGGAGAAACAAGTCTTTTAAAGCCTCATTCTATCTGGCTTAAAGAATAAAGATAATAGGCTGCAGTTTTCTGTGACCCACTAAATGGACCATAAATATACTTTGTCTTGTGGAAGTCACATTATTCTGATATGTATATTTGCTTTTATATATGGTTGCTACCATTCTTTCCAAATGAGAAACTGACAGCTTAATTATATATGATTGATATGGTTATTTAGGGTGAGCTGCTACTAGAAGGAACACTATAAACATTTTTTCTTATTAGTATTTACCCAGTTCTACAAAAAGGTACAATGTAAAGTAAAGACTAGACTGAGATCTAAGGTTAATGCTATAGTTTTCAACAGGACACCTGTGGGTTTTGGACTGAACAGCTTTGAAGCATGAATTGTAGTCAAGTTTGTTATACAGGTTTCAACAAAGAGTCCTCCATCAAACTATATGGTGGTGGGTGGGTTGAAATTTCACAGAGCTCCTTTCTATTTGCTTTCGCCCCCCCCCCTTTAGATTCTTTTAATGCCACTGTTATTTCAGTTCAGTTCTTTAAGGAAATACTGGCACATTTGGGAAACCAAGAGGAAACATACCATAGTTGAGTGTTAGTTGATATACAAGATGATATATGTAGCCCTAGAATGGAAACTATTGTCTCAAGTAGAAGCAAGCATGAGTCATATGAACTAGATTCAGAAGGGATTTACCCCTGGACTGGGTAGGGGGACATGATTTAATCGATTAACCTATGCATTATCTCTAAATTAATTAGAGCATTGAGAGAAATAGAACATAAAGGAAAGGGTCCAATGATGTCCAGCCACTAGTGCTATCTATGTTATGTTAGCTGAAACCAATAATTGTGCAAAATCAATAGGACTTGCTAGCACAACACAATTCACAGGAAACCTGTTATGCTAGTAAGCACTATTGACATTGCACAAGTGTTGGTTTCCTCTAGCTCAACATAAATAACAAAGCGGTTGGATACCATTATTATTATTTATTTATTATTATTATTTATTTCATTTCTATACCGCCCAATAGCCGAAACTCTCTGGGCAGTTCACAAAAATTAAAACCATGAAGAGCATAATAAAACAACCAACAATTTAAAAACACAAATACAAAATACAATATAAAAAGCACGACCAGGATAAAACCACACAGCAAAAATTGATATAGGTTAAAATATGAGATTAAAACAGCAGAGTTTAAATTTAAGTTAAAATAGGTGTTAAAATACTGAGAAAATAAAAAGGTCTTCAGCTGGCGACAAAAGGAAAACAATGTAGGCGCCAAGCAAACCTCTCTGGGGAGCTCGTTCCACAGCCAGGGTGCCACAGCAGAGAAAGCCCTCCTCCTAGTAGCCGCCTGCCTCACTTCCTTTGGCAGGGGCTCACGGAGAAGGACCATTAGATTCTTCACAGAAAGCCACATAGGACAAATAGCAGTTTTGGAATGGGCAAAGACTTTATTGGAAAAATGGCACAAGGGAAAGAGTTAAACACCTGATGCCCGGTGTCATAGTCCCTACCAAATTTTCCCCACCCCCTTTTGAGGTTGCTTTTAAACATTTTAAAAACACCAGAAGATCGAATTAAAGATCTCTGTATGTTCTGTAGCTGCATAGTTAATTAAAATTCTTTGGGACTGAGTGAGCTAAAGTGGTTGTACTCTGTCTTGACCAGCTGTCTTCCACTTGAGTTTTGTGTGAATAAATTTTCCTGTAAACAACGTGGAGCAAGTGTATTTGCTACTTAAGTCCCCGCCATCTGTCATCATGGGAAAATGTGAGTTCCTGGAGCATGGCATCTCTGTGTGTGTGTCACCAAAATGGTTGCATGGAAATACCACGTACCTTTTTTGGATACATATCTTCTGGGCACAGGGTTGGATCCAAGGTTGATGCTCCACCAGAGAATGGAGACTGCTGATGAAATAGGACTTCTGTGTCCACTCTGCAGTTGGGAATTATACATTTGGTGTAGCCTTCTCTTTTGTCTTTGGGCTTTTACAGCAATTTTTAAAATATATGTTGTTGTTGTCTCCCCTGCAGCCCCCACATGGTGTGCAGGAAGCTCCAAGGGAAAGAGAGGATGCAGAAGCCCTGTTCCGTCAGCAATATCTGTTTCACAGATGGAATGGGATCCAGTGTTTTTTGAGATTATTGTTTCAGGTTTCCCCGCTTCTTTTGTTGGCTGGCACAGACAATTCCCATATAACTGACTTCATGACAATTAGGATTTAATGGGATAGGATATTTGCCTCAAGCAGCTCAAAGCAATTCATGCAAGACAACTTTTTTGGCATGCTCTTTTCCCCTTATCCTCCCATAGTTTCTGCCACGGCGGATTCAGATGCAAGCTACGAAGCCCCATGTAATTGCAAAACATAGACATTTCTTACCATCTGGGCATTAAACAGTCCTTGAACATAGGGCCAAAAAGCACACAGTGCAAGCTGCCATCTCAGTCTTAGTTGGGGGAGCTTGGATTTACCAGGCTGCCCACTGCAGCATTGGAGAGTGAAGCATAGGGATGGGGGAGAAATACATTTGGCTTGTACATTACTGAGAACATAATTTTGCACTTTCAAATCAATATCCAAACCAAAGTTCAGTTATCCTTAGAAATGTGTACTTCTCCTCCTATGTATATTAGGAGAAATTGCGCACACAAAAATGTATATTTGTGAAAATAACATTGAAAAAACATGTTGTAGTAGGAAAATTACTTGCAAACAACGGCCTGCATCCAACAGGGCTGCTCCCCTGGTTCTATAGCACTCATGGGAGCAATTGCTTGTGCAATGAGGCGTTTGTGCTTCTAAAATGAAGAGAAACACTCCTTTCCTGGTCCCTTCTGTGAGTTTCACTGACCAGTCTCATTCTGAAAAAGAGCTTTTCTTCTCATGTTGGGTTATTTTTAGAAGCACCAAAGCTCCATTACACAAGTAGTTGCTCCCATGAGCACACGGATGAAATAGAATACTAGCTAGTATGTATTATTCGGTGGACTTGTTACAAAAAAGCATGTATTAAGAGAAATGTGCACAAAAATGCACATGCCTGTTCATGCATTAAAGAAAAAATTCTTGAAGTTCAAGATGATCCAAATGTAAGATTTGACATATCCTGAAAGCTTATGACAAACTGAAGTAAAGACTGGAAAAATGGAACCTGAGAGAAACTGAAACTGGCAGTAAGAGGCCTCACAAACTGAGTCCATGTCCTTAGAGAACACAGGATCCATGGCATGAACAATCTAGCAGGGCTATTCCTAATTTTAAAAGGCCTGGTAAATTTAAAAACAACAACAGTGGAGAGACAATTGCTTACGTTGGGAAGCCCTAAAATGAGTTTCCTATCCAGGTGCAACTTGGTGTTAGATAGGGTGACCAACTGTCAGGATTTTCCCGGATTTGTCCTGGTTTTTGTTCTTTCCATGGTGTCAGGGGGGATTTTCTATCATTTTCAATAATGTCCTGGAATGACACACCTTCCTCTTTAAGGCTGCCATTAGCATGGCAGGAGGGAATGACATGCTTTCTTGAGGCACATCAGTCCCCCACCCTGAGCTCCAATTGAGGTCTTAAAGGGGAATGTGGGTCATTCGTGGACATTATAGAAAAGGCCCCAATTGGAGTGGATGGTGGTGGTGCAGAATGAAATCCTTTCCCCTCCTCCACTCCAATCGGGTTCTTTAAGGTGGCGGGGGAATAACGTACTTTCTGCAGGACTCAGAAAGCTGCTTCCCCCCACACACACTAGGTGTCCTCTTTTTTGGTTTCCCAAATATGGTCACCCTATGTTAGACAGATCTTCCTGGCCCATCTAGAAATAACCATGCATAAGGGTTCAGGACTTGCCTTGCAACTGGCCTCTCTGACTCCTGGTGTGGTTTGAGACACTTGGCTTTTCTGCACTCTACTATCTGAGCACTTTCGAAGGTTATGCAGACAGCACGATCTCTCACTGATGACATGCCCAACATCCAGGCAAGCTGAAACACATCACCCCCATGCCTCCCACTGGCTGCATGTTTGGAGGCCTTTTTCATTGATCTACATGTTCACATGCTCTTTGTTCCCCCAGGATCCCCCTTTCCTGGAAGAGCTTTATGTGCTTAAGTTGGTCCATGCATTGGGCCCTTTTCATGCTCACTGACTGCACGCAGCCAGCAGGAGTATGGTCAGTGGACACCACCCTGCTCCCTCCCACAACATATGAGGGGCGTTCATCTGAACATCCCTTTTATGTGAGCTCCATTATGCTCTAAACATTTCTGGCTGCAACGCCATTACCTGCAATCATGCAGCAAAAAATGACTAATCCATATTCAGCTTAATTAGCAATTTGGAGAAGAGTTTGAGCAGGAGGGACTAAATCCATGCCCCACTCTTCTTCTCAAATAGTGTGTTGCAAATTTTCTGAGAGTTCTGTGCTGATGCAGTTCTAGCAGCTGAATTGGGGAGAAACTTCCCTCATCCAGCAACTGATACATGCATGGAAGCCTACTTCTCATTCATATAAATTGCGCAGGAAATCTGTGACAGGATCATGTCTGGAATACCTGTATTCTTTTTCCAATCTGAATAAAGAATATACAGCTATTCAGATAAAGAATAGCAGCCCAGTGGGCAACTTGGATCATGAAATTAGTGAGGGGGGGATTAAAAAGATCTTCCCCCTGCCCAGTGGCACTACTTTTCACCCCTTCTTCCAGAGCACCTCCTCTGAAAATGCTACATAAAGGGCATGTCTAGACTGGGCAATATCCCAGGGATCATCCCAGGATCGTCCCTGTGCATGACACACAGTGGATCCTGGGAGCAGGGCGGGACGATCCCTCCCTTGCCCCGGGATATCGCCCTACCCATAATTTCTGATTTTCCCATGGTCTCAGGATGATCCTGTGACCACAGGATGTGTGGCCTGCCATCATGGTTCTATGCTGGCTCCTCACAAGTAACCATGAGGAGCCGGGACCTGGCCATGGGGCATGGAGCTCTTCAGGAGCTCTGTGCCCATCGGGGGTGGGGGGAGAGGGAGGTGTTTTAAAAAAACAAAACCACTTACTTTTGTGAAGGAGTGCTCGAGTGCTCATCTTAAGTTAAACAAAATAAATCCAAAATGGCAGGCGCGACACCCTCTTCCTCCTGGGACGTCGTGCACTGCGTGTAGACGAGGGCGATGATCTCGTGATCATAAAATCATGAGATCATCCCCCTCCACTCCCTCATCTAGCCATGCCCAAAGTGTCAAGAACCCCTACTTCATGAGCTGAGCTGTGAGAAAGGGTATCCCCCAAAATTGGGTGGAGGGACCTTCTGCAAGCAGAACCCTTCCTCTCATGGAAAGCAGATCCTGGATCAATCCAATATGTGTAGTTGGCACCTAAGCCCTAGTTGAATCTTTGTGACTGTTTATATGTTATTTCAGCGATACTATTTACTGGAACTCATTTTATATTGTATTCTTTATACAGTCACAGAGAATAGAATGCTAGCCATTCTGCGCATTAGACATCCCACGTATGATCTTTATCGGCTTATTTGTTCGTTCTTCATGTTTGGGGAGCTGCCTTCAGCATAATTTGAGACAATAGTAATGAAATCAGTTTTAAAGGGGAAAGGCTACCTGTGTGTCTAAGCAACGAGAACAACAGCACGTCTTAACTAAACAAACTGCTTAAATCTTAAGGCGTTTTCAAGAAGCTGCTTTTGTCAAAACAATTGCACAGAAACAAAAATTGGATTCTTAAATTGTGTTCGTCTTTTAACTTTATCACTACCTCATCCATCCCCCAACAAAAAAATAAAGAAATATTGATAGCAGTATGACTTGAAGGCATTAGACAAACTGAATTTTCAGTAAACACATTTTCTATTATTATTCATGCAACAGCTCAGCAAGAGGGGGGGGAATAAACACAGAGGTACAATAGAGAAAGTAGAGCCTTAAATAGAAAATGCTTATTCATTTCTCATAGTTAGGAGGAGAAAGCTATTTCTTAAAAATCTTGATATTGTACCAAATAATTAATTGTATGGAATAGTGTGCAACTAAACGAGCCAATTCCTCCTAAATATTAAAGCATTTACAAAACTGTATATTGTTGTGATTTTAATTTAACAAATATTCATGGTACCCAAACTCAAAGTCCCACCAACATGACATATTCTGACAGTGGAATCCTAACCTTCTTGGATTTCCATCTAAGAGGATTAAGATGGGGCAGAAATGAACAGCTCTACATGTCTGCTCTGGAGGTCCCAGATATACCCATGGAAAGCTCTTTGGGCATACATCTACCATCAGTGGTGGTCCTCCCAGTAGTAGAACCTGAAATGGGTCATTCCATGGGTGGGGGCAGCTGGATCCAAGGCCTATCCATGCCCCATGGGATTCCAAGAAACTGAGAGAAACCAAAATTGATAGATTTGTCCATCCCTAAAAACAGCAGGTATTTTTAACTAAGCAGTTTGAAAAGGCCATGCCATACCAACATCCAAACAGGATTAAGAACAACAGGTGGATTTAGGAGGATATTGTTTATTTATTCCATTTATTATTCACCCTATAATAAATTGTTCTCAGGGTGAGCTACATAAATACAGATAAAACACAAATAAAAGAACCAATAAAATCCACATATGTAAAGATATGTCCAAAAGAAGCACAAAAAATCCATTATATACCACAGAGACTCAAACATAACAGGCAGCAACCACTGACTGAAGGATCTAAAAGGTTTCACAGAGATAGAAACCACTTTAAGATACACACCTGGCATGAAGAATATACAACAATTTTAGAACAGGATTACTGCAATGGACTGACTTTAAAAATGGTCTGGAAACTTCAGCCCCTCAAAAATAAAGCAGTGAGATTATTAACAGGGTGGTTGATATGAACATATTATACCAGTGCTTTGTGGTTCATGCTGACCTCCAAACTAGGGCTGTGCTCCACTTCGCTTTGGTTCGTAAAAGCGATAGCGGAGCAGCCTGATTCGCCTCCAACAAAGGCGGAGACAGATCGGGTCGGGGGGCTACAGATCGAGGCGAAGTGGTTCACCTCGATCCAGAGCTCCGGATGCAGGTAAGTGGGGGGAGGGGGACTCACCTGGCACTGCCGGCACTGGCGCAGTCTGTGCAGCGACGACAATGGAGCCAGGTAAGGGGGCATGGGGGAGGGGGCTTACCTGTGTCCATCACGGTCCATTGCGGGCTTCAATTGAGGCCCCGTCTTCAAGCCGGAAGAGGCCA
Organism: Elgaria multicarinata webbii; assembly: GCF_023053635.1. Classification (NCBI taxonomy): domain Eukaryota; kingdom Metazoa; phylum Chordata; class Lepidosauria; order Squamata; family Anguidae; genus Elgaria; species Elgaria multicarinata. The sequence goes on from NC_086171.1 coordinate 137,321,571, forward strand.
CGACCTCCTCTTCTGGCTTCAAGTCAGGGCCTCAACTGAAGCCCGTGACGGACACAGGTAAGGAGGAGGGGGGAGTTTGGCTTACCTGCCTCTGCCGCTGTCCATGCGGCAATGGCGGCAGAGCCAGGTAAGGGGGCAGGGGGAGGGGACTTACCTGACTCCATCGCGGTCCGTCGCGGGCTTCAACTGAGGGCCAGGCCTCAAAGCGGAAGCAGTCCTGCTTCCGCTTTGAGGTCTGGCCCTCAGTTGAAGCCCGCGACCGACTATGAAAGAGCCAGGTAAGGGGGTGGGAGGATTTTTGCTTACCTGGTGGCAGTGCTGTCGCAGTCCGTGCTACAACAGCGGTGGAGCCAGGTAAGGGGGCAGGGGAGAGAGGGGCTTACTTGTGTCCATTGTGGTCCATCGTGGGCTTCAATTGAGGCCCTGGCTTCAAGCCAGAAGAGGCCGCGGCCTCCTGTTCTGGCTTCAAGTTGAGGCCTCAATTGAAGCCCGCGACAAACCATGACAGACACAGATAAGGGGCGGGGGGGGGAGTTTGGCTTATTGGCCCACATTTTGTCCCCCCTTACCCACTTACCGGCCTCCGCTTTCCACCACGGAGGCAAGTAAGTAGGGAAGGGGGGCCAAAATCTCGATTTGCCCCTCCGGGTCTCGCTCCGTGGAGCGGAGCAGGGGACGGGCAGATCGACCCAAAGCAGTTTAGGCCTGATCCGGAAGTTCTGGATCGGGCCACGAAGTGGTTCGGGGGGTCCATGTACAGCCCTACTCCAAACTATTTCTGGCCCCAGTTCAAAATGCTGGTATTAACTTTCGTTGCCCTACATTGCTAGGGACCAAGTTATCAAAAGGGTCATCTTCAACTTCTTCAGACCTTAAGACTGTTTTCAGGGGCCCACCTAATGAAGCAAAGTAGATGTCTATTAATGAGAGGGCCTTTTCAGTTATGGTACCCCAGTTGTGAAATGTCTTCCTGAGAGATGTTTGATTGACACCTATGAAGTAGTCTTTTCAATGCCAGGTAAATACCTTCTTATAATCTCAAACATTTCAATTCTTCAGTTTTTGTTTTAAACTTTTCACTTTGTTTTATACTGTGTTATGTTACAGTGCTGTATTTTATGTTTTTTAATTGTTATAAATTATTTTAGTTGTCAGAGAGATTCAGCTATTTGGCAGTATTAAAAATATAATAAATCAATAAATAGCCTAAAAAAGTATAGACGTCTTTGTCTGGCACTGAAAAAACATTAGGGTAGATGCCAGATGGACTTCTTTGGGAAGGACATTCTATAACTCAGAGTGGAGAAAAGGAGAGAAGTACCACTGAAAGAGCCTACTCATAAGTAGCCACTCACTGCATTTCAATATGTGAGGGCACTCAGAGTAGGGCCTCTGATGATGCTCTCAGAGTATGGGTAGGAATATGGTGCTTCAGATATTGCGGCTCTAAGTTACGAAAAGTTTTATAGGGCAAAACCTGCTTTTTGAATTGTGTCCAGAAGTGAATTGGGAGCCAGTGAAAAATGATACAATTGTAACTCCCAATTCCAATCAGTACTCTTGCCACCACATTTTGAACTAAATGAAGTTTCCAGAGCATCTTCAAAGGTAGCTCAATGGACAACAAAGTGCAGCAATCTAAGTGGGAGGTTACAAGGGTTCACTGATCACTGAATCAGGCTCTTTCTCTCCACCTAGGGCCATAGCCATCATACCAGCATAAGTTGGTAGAAGATACATAGGCATTAAGCCTATATGCACTAGTTGCTGGAGAACATGGGTGGAAAGGTGCTGTTGCACCGTGTCCTGCTTGTGGGTCCTGTGGTTGACAGCTGGTTGGCTGCTGTATGAACAGAGTGCTGGACTAGATGGAACTTTGGTCTGATCCAGCATGGCCCTTCTTATGTAAGGTACTCTGTGTCATAGAAGAGGCATGTGCCTCTAATGGTAAAGATGGATCCATAAGTATCCCCGAACTATGAACTTGAGCCTTTAGAAACAGTGCAACCCCTTCCAGAATACCACTATTGTGGCTAGATCAACCCTCCAGCAAAAGTACATCCATCTTATCTAGATTAAAGTTCAACATATTGCCCTCCGCCCGCCTCTCTGTCTGAGGAAACACAGGCAAATAGGACTCTTCTTCTTCTTCTGCTTCTGCTTCTGCTTCTGCTTCTTCTGCTTCTTCTTCTTCTTGCTTTCTTCAATGTGTGTGAATTAATTTAGGCTGTTGGGCAATATAGAAATGTAATAAATAAAAAACAAATAAATAAATAAATTTATTTTATTTTATTTTATTTATTTAAGGATTTTTATGCCGCCATTCAGCCAAAAAAGGCTCTCATGGCGGCTTACAAAAGTATTTCTTGAGAGTTGAAATTTCTCAGAAGACATTTTATCTGAGAAGTTTTCTGAGAATTCTCCTTGTTCACTCTCATGGGGAAAAAAGTCATGTTGCAAAATTTCCTCCAAATTCCTCCAATTTATTCCCATTCCCAATGCCCCAGATGTGTACAGGCCTACGTGCAGCCAACATTTACCATCAAAATTTGAAATAGAAGAAACCTTCCACAGGTGATGCTTTGCTCTAAAAATCTTTGGTTTCATGAAAATAGGGTTCTTCACAGAAAAGTTCTAGGCTTGCCACCCAGTTATCCTGCACCAATGTTGCTCTCCAGATTTGAAATTTGCTGCTGAAATCCTAAATTAATTCACAAGTACTTTTGTAAATTTCATATTTATTCTAGCTACCCATCTTCCCAATTTTTCTGCTAAGAAGATTGAAGTTTTCTTCCTTCTTTAGAAAATCCTACTGCTTTTCAATGATGATATGATTTGCTATCTCACTGAATAGCCTGAGATGGTACACATAAAACAGTTGCCATATGGAAGTATGGTGCCATGTGTTCTTTTATTGTCATTATACAGAAGACCATCTTCCATTGGAAGGTGTCCTCCATTGGAAGAGCTGTCCTGTCCAATTCCAATTTGAACCTGGGGATTGAACCTGGGACCTTCAGCATGCAAAGCAGCTGCTCTACCTCTAAGCTATAGAGCAGAGGTGGTATCAACCTCTAGGAGGTGATATAAGAACTGCAGTAACTGATATCCACCAAACATTCCGAATGGTCCTTGTATCATGGTAGTCACCTGCTCCCTTATCTCCCTCCCACAAGGACCAAAAACAACAACACAACTCAGCTTGCCATGAGTGGAGGTCACCAAAAGAGATGGGAGTGCTACTTCAGGGAAGTAACATTGCCATAGTCATTTCCTGCAGGGATCATGGGGCTTGTAGTTCAACCCCTATGATCTCTAGTGACAAAACACCCTGCCAGCTTCATTTCTCTGAAGGAAGCGATGCCCCATCATGCAGGGTGATCAGGTGTCTTCTTCTACAGAGGAGAGTCCTCTATTTGAAGGTCTGCTAGAGGACCATCCCTGTTTGAAAGGCTGACCTGTCCAATTCCAATTTAAAGATAAAGAACTGTGACCCATCAAGACTTAGCACCTGGATGGCAGGCTGCACAGGCAAGCACTCAGGACACCTCTTGACAGTCTTCCACACTATGGAGAGATGTACCATATTTCTATTTCTACATTTGCATTTATACAGATTAGCAGGTGCAAATTTTATGAAACTCTCTTCTTTTGTCCTCTTTTTGTCCTCATAAGTGGCCACCATACTTGGAGGCCAGGATCTCTTCTCTATCATCCCAGAGTGCAGGACACAGAATAATGGGCTCAAGTTACAGGAAGCCAGATTCCGGCTGGACATCAGGAAAAGCTTCCTGACTGTTAGAGCAGTACGACAATGGAATCAGTTACCTAGGGAGGTTGTGGGCTCTCCCACACAACAGGCATTCAAGAAGCAGATTGACAACCATCTGTCAGGTATGCTTTAGGGTGCATTGCTGCAGTGAGCAAGGGGTTGGACTTGATGGCGTTAAAGGCCTCTTCCAACTCTACTATTCTATGATTCTATTATTCTTTTCACATTGTTTGTCTCCATGTGGCAAAGTCCAGCAACATCCCATCCACCCAAAGCAAGTCAAGAGACTCCTCACAAATACTTTTTTAAAAAACTGGAATGTTGTGGAGAAAATCTCCCCACAAGCCACACAATGTGGCCTCAAACACAAATGACTTGCCACGTAGAGACAGCTATCATGGGAAGTGGTTGAAAGCAGCCTTCCTTTAGCAACTGTTTTGTGTACAGCAACCCCTAAATCTTGGACCTATTCTAACACGACATTAACCATTGTTGTTTATGCACACTATATTGTCTCTGTAACAAGCTGGAGCAGGAAGGATAGTAAATTGCCTATTTGAGCTACAAACTAGAAATTGACCATTGTGTTTGAAATTCTGTTTCTGTGTTGGCTAGATACAAAGCATTCATGCTAATTGAAATGATGCCTGGAAATTAGCTTCTGTTCCTCCCAGAGAACTAAATTAAAGGCCTTATCTCTTGTCCAATTCAAAAGGGGTAGAAGATAGGCTTTATATCTCAAAGAAATGCCGTGGCTATTTCGCCGCACCAAAGAAAGCCTACATACTTGAGCCAGCTGAAATAAGGACACTGATGCGGAGAGTTTTGTATCCTCTCGAGATATGTTGGAAAGAAGGACAAGAAAATCAATAAGATGAATAAATACCTTTTTAGGCTGGTTTACTAATTCCTTCAAAAGAATGTCAGTATTGCAGTGTTATATTCTACTTTGTGATCATCCTTCCCTAACTCAGTGTCTTCCAGATGTTTTAAATTTCAACTCCCATCAGTCCCAGCCAGTAGAGCCAATGGTTGGAAATGCTGGGAGTTGTAGTACAAAACATCTGGAGGGCATCAGGTTGGAGCTGTGGCTTTGGAGTTTTGGTTCTTGGTGGTCCACTGTAGTCATGGCTTGGAGGGAGAAGCCAGCTAAGAGGAGTTCTGCAATGCATCATATTGCATTGTGTCCCCATTCAGAAGCAGTGAGACAGGAAGTGTGACTCCCACTTCCTTCTTTCCACACCCTCAGGCCAAGTCAAAATAGGGAAGACATGTATATTTCCCAGAAAGAGATTTGTGTTTTGTCCCTACACTGGAACAAGGTACACTTCCTGAGAGGGAGTTAACGAGCTCACAACTGCAGATGTAACTGGAAGTGGAAGAGAAGTCATTCACACTTCCTTTGTTGCTACTTCTTTGGAACATATGAAGGATCCCTGTGTGAGTGAAGAAGCACACATTTGTGCATGTATAGAAATTGAGAACCCCCAAACTATTTTGTATACTCAGGCCTTAGCTAGACCTAAGGTTTATCCCGGGATTGTCCCGGGGTCATCCCTGTTCATGTAAATGACACACAGGATATCCCAGGAGCAGGCAGGGATGACCCCGGGATAATCCTAGGATAAACCTTACGTCTAGCTAAGGCTTCCGTTTTCAAAAGGCTTGGTAATAAAGAATATTTTAGGTTGGCAGAGATAGGTTGACCTATTCTTCAGGCTGAGGACATTTGAGTAAGGACCAAGCAAAGTTCTGTCCAATACACCAGAAGTGTTTTCAGAAAAGGCCCAAGATCTATTTCCTTTGTGGACTCTAGGCCCATTACAAAAATACATGAGAGGCGAGTGCAGCATGGTCCAGGACATTTCTAGGCCATGCTAAGTCCACTTCCCTTCAGGTGCATGGAGAAAGTTGTCATTCACACCATTACTAGAGCCTCAATGGAAAAAGATTACACCCTAGGAGCTTAGAGCGATGTGGCCTCTGTCATGCCAAGGGAGTGGGAGAGACTGTGGCTTGGTTCAATCCCTGGCATCCTAGGTAGGCTGGAAAGAAATCCTGCCCCAAACCCTGAAGAACTGCTGTCAATCACTGTCAACAATACTGAGCTAGATGGACTAACATATGGCCAACCAGAAGCCAGTGCGGAGTAAACTTTTCACCGAGTTGTGATGAAGACTGAAAGAAAAGTCCAGTGACCCACCCAATTTAGTCAAACACTAACCCAACTTATAGGACATTAACAAAATTCAATTTAGGTTAGGTGGTTGAAAGCAAAGAAGACGGAGTGTAGAGGTCAAGATCGGGGAGAAAATGTAATTCCATTTGTGGGGGTATCTTGTTTTATAGGTCAGTTTATAAAAATGCACAGGAACACAACTTAGTAAAAAACTAAGTAAAAATACAATACACAATCCATTTATATGAAGCCCACTAAACATGTGAAGTGTCGTTTCCAATGCCTCCTGGCTGAGCTCATTGAATCAAAAGGGATGGTCACAAATGACAGCTCTTGTGTATCCAACTGACAATAGTGTTCTTGAGCATGCTTGGGAGCACTGAAGCCCTAAGGAGGAGGCTTACAAGTCCTCTGCTGGCCATTAGCCAGTGCTACCTAGTACCAGGGTTTGGCACAGAATGATCCCATGAATAACAAAATGGTGGAAGTTACATCCTGCACGTCCCCCTTTTGAACCCCCTCACTAGTATTAATGAAGAATGTCCAATGTGTCTAAAAGGAACCTGCTTCTCTGACCTCTTGGCACAGAAACTGCCTAATCAAAGTTAACTTTTGCAGATTTGTGCAAAAAGGAGACTGAAGGCATATATGCAGTGTCCCGAATGAGAGTGCAAGCTGTAGTATTTATAAACTGTAATTTTAAAAGATGAATCATATACTCCCTTGATCAAATGTCAAAAAATCACCTGAATCTCATGTGAGGTTAAACCTTCTTTTATCATATCACCCAAGAAGAAGGATTAACTCCCTAGGCAAGAACCAATTTTCAGATCCATTTTTGGGCTTAGTTTCAATCCATGTTGACATTTTTGGTAGCCCTGTGAATATAAAATGCACTTATGATATAATAGGCACTTGAACACTCTACCCCACATGCCAAGATCCCAATTTACAGCTTAGAATCCAATTTAAAGCCCAGCTACATGAACAGTCACATTGCACAATGGGAATTTTAAGGGCTGGTTTGATTTTGATGAGATTGAGGTGTGCTTTGCTTTCTCTGGATTGCTCTTAAAAACACCTGTAAGGTTTATTCTGCCAGATCCCTACAACCTCTGCAATCCCAGAATACCAATATTTCATTCCAAACATTATCAAGTAGGTCTCCAGAGACAAAAGAAATCACTGCCATTTCCTGAAAAAGTGAAATGATTATGCTCTTCAATTTACAATAATTCTAGCAGTTTTTCATTTAATTTGATCCCTTCGCTTGGAGATCTCTTGATGATACTAGAACTTCTACCTGACTGTATTATGAGATGAACCAAGGAATCACCTTACTCGTTTTAAGAGCCCAGCTGCTGTGGGGAATGTAAGCTATATCACTTTGTGGCCTAAGCTGAGCATGATATTACTTTTGGTGTAGAATTGTTATTTCAATCTACTGTAAATAAAATTTTGAAAATGAGTGAGTTTCTCCCCAGATCTTGCCATGGGCAAAGTGGTTTTTGCTGACGTTTTCAATCTTGCTTTCAGGTGACACTGTTTGTATACCATTTCTTACACTTAGCCGTATATAATGTACTATAGAATATAGCATTCTGTTTTTCCTTTCATGTTCGATGTGACATTATTTCATGAAAAACAAGTTCCTCATTTGTGGCTTTCAGAAGGTTTTGCTGTTACTTTTAGTCCCCCAACATGTTATTCTGGTCACCAATACCGGATCTTTTATCTTTATTATGGTAAATGGGATAACTTTGTAGCCTGCACGCCAGTCACTGCACATTATTTCGAAAACAAGTCTTTTGACAGCTTCATCTTTGTCTTTCCTTGATATCAACTACCTTAAAAATGTGTGCAACTCAGAGACAAAATTTTACCTCAGTTGCAAGGATCTAATACATTTGAAATACTTGTTCCAGGATTTACTGAACTCCAAAGTGGTGGTATGGTTAGAATGCTAGGTTAGGACTGTGGAGTTCAAATCCCACTCACCACGAATCTGTGGTTGACCATGGGCCAATCACTGTCTCTCAGCCTAAGCTACCTCACAGGATAAAAGAGAGGGGCCATCCATGTATTCTACGTTGTGTTCACTGCAGGAAAGAAAAAATATGCATGAAATATATATCTACAGGGACTCCTTGAGGGTATAAATCAGATAAATAAATAAATATTATCTATCTCTATGCAAACTAGTTTTTCTTCATAGCTAGTGATGCTGAGAAATTTCATAATTAATCAGCGCATTGGACAAAACTCGTTTGTCATAATTCTCACCTTTGTAGTGAACCTGCATTGATGGATTATGAATTTGCTATTAAGTTCAAAATTGTAAATTTTGGAGCATGTGCAATAGAGTACACAGATCCCTCCTCATACATTTTCAGCTGCCCTACCACCTAGACCTTCCAAAAACTTACCTGAAAGTCTTGTTAGCGGCTTTCCTCATTGTCACTACCACCGCTCTGGCTCCAAAGAGGTGGACTCTTCAGATCCATCTTCATAACTGTGATTGGAGACAGTGAGTAAACATCAACAATGTCATGGCAGGCCATGTTAAAATAACCAACCAATCAGAAGAGGGGCCCATAGCATAGTGACACAAGACTTCATACCGCCTGAATGATTCCGAATTACAGCTCCCAAGATGCACATTTTTATTGTGCATGGGCAAAAACCCATCTACACAGAGCAAGAATTTCTCCTGCTCCTGTTTTTTGCTTTAATGCCAAACCAAACACTCCCCCATCCAAGGAGATAAGATGTGGCATGTGGAAGACCCATGTCAGGATTGTGCAGCCTGTTGTTTGTTTGTTTGTTTGTTTGTTTGTTTGTTTGCTTTTGTTGTAAATAGAACAGGGCTGACATTTCCAGCACAACTTTTTCCATTGAAAGAAAATAAAAGGATAGGGGATAAGTAATTTTCCGGTGGTTGGAGAAAAATATTTTGGGTCCCGGGGATATGCTGACTGCAACAGGTTGTGGTAGCAACAGTAGCCTTTTTGTGTTTCTTGTTTCTTAACTAATTGCTCCACTGCTGTTTGCTGTGGATTAGCAACCAGCAGGCTGCCATGTTTCCACACAATGTCTCTGGGAAAATCCTGCATCACACACAAAGAAGCCAACACCAACACCTTTGCTTGTCCCTATTTTTAAAAAAGAATTTTTCCTGCCTCCCAAGAACATCACCAAAAATGCTGCCCAATTTTCACAGCTTGCTAATGGTGCTGTGAAAGTGAGGGAGCCTTTTATAGCTTCATCCCACGTACCTGTTTCCCTCGATTTATGCCCTACAGCGCTAAGCTGTCGCCCTTGTTGTTGTTGTTGCTACCAGCCGGCAAGATCCTTTGCATACCAGGAAATGGGTTTAAGGGGGGAAATGTAAAAAAAAAATCATAAAAAATCAATGGATGACCCAATCCGATTCAAATTTGGAATGCTTAAAGCTCTCCTTAATATCTATTACTGTGCCAATTTTGATGTCTTTATCTTTAAAGCTTACATAGATGTAAGCATTTGTTTATTTTATTTTTCAAATCCTGCCCCAGTGGCCGCTCAGAAAACAACAAATGATACGCTCGAAAACTAGTAGCAAAAATACAGCAAGGCTTTTGACTTTGACGCACAATTAAAGCAGGATGCATGGGAGTACTTCACAATAAAAGCAGATTATAAACTGGAAAATTTCGGAGCCCTTTGCATGCAATTCGCAGTGATTGCACAGTATAACACTGTTGTGATAAAGCTCTTAGGGCTCATCTACACCAAGCAGGTATATAAAAGGCAGGAGCCACACTACTGCTTTATAGCGATATTGAAGTGCACTGACAACTGTTAGGGCCCATACCGCTTTCATACTGCTATATGCTGCTTGGTGTGGCTCCTGCCTTTTATGTACTGCTTTCATAGTGGAATATCCTGCTTGGTGTAGATGAGCCCCCAGTCCCTGGTATAATTTGAATCTGGGTCTAAGTTTGGGAACAAGATTTTCAAACCCCATTATTCCTCAACTACTTATGGGAAACAATACCAGTATACTTCTGGCTCCTAGGGAATTGGACATATAGAACTAGGGCATCTGATCCCTGGGGTAAAGTCCTGTGTATCCAGTGTATCCGGTTCCCCACACCCCTTAAAAGTAGGGGTGTGCACAGACCCCCCGCTCCGCTTCACTTCCAGATCCATGATTTGCGGATCGGGCCGCTTCACTCCGCCCCCACTCTGCCCATGTCCACTCCGCTCCGCTCGGAGCTCCGGATCCGGATTGGAGCTCCGTTCCCCCCCCCCCCATAGGCTTGCATTAAGCTAAAAAAGTATACAACTTTTTTTCTGTGAAAGTTAGAAACCTCACGTTTGGCACCATGACACCTCATGGAGGTATACACACGCACACCGAGACTCAAGGCAATCCCATCATCCTCTGATTTTGGGGGAATTTCTGAAAATCAGGCACCCCATTCACACCCCTTTCGATAGCTCTGTCAATTTGCACGTTAGAAACCTCAAACTCGCCACCATGACAGCTTATCCAGGGATACACATGCACGCCAAGACTCAAGGCAGTCCCATCATCCCCTGATTTTTGGGGAATTTATGAAAATCAGGCACCCCATTCACACCCCTTTCCGTAGCTCCATCAATTTGCACGTTAGAAATCTCAAACTCGCCACCATGATAGCTTATCCAGGGATACAGATGCACGCCCAGACTCAAGGCAATCCCATCATCCCCTGTTTTTTGGCGGGGCTTAAACCTGCAGACATCTCAATGGGGCCATTTCAAAGGAAATTCCAACATGCCATGAATTGGGGAGTATGAATCTTCTTCCACACTTGAAAAATGGATTTGGAACTTCCAAAACTCCAAGTGAGCGCAGGAAGGACTTCTCCCCTGAGTCAAAGCCAGACACACACAACATCCCTGCGAGGCGGGCAAGGGAGGAGAAAGGGAAGGCAGGCAGGCAGGCAGCAGACATTTCTGGGGGCATAAGGAAGTGAGCCAAGGATAAGCCAGTAATGCATATAAAATGGAATAAATAAATAAATAAATAAACGAAGGAGGGGTGGAATTAAAAGCAGCAGTGTTGCTGAATAAACAACAAGAAGAACTTTTTTAAAAAGGCTATATCTGTCTTTTACCAGCAATAGGGGGACGTGCCCAGGGGAGGGGGAAGCAGCTGCCAGTTCAACTCATGAAAGACATTGCTCCACCACTAAGAAGTAGAACTGTCACTTCAGCTCATGATAGGAATTGCTCCACCGGGTTACTCTCTTTGGAAGGCTCTGATGGCCTTCCAAGTACAGGAGAGAGTGAGGGCACGTCCACATGGGATGCCCTAGGGGAGCTCATCCCCTTGCACCACATCTTTTCAGTTGTTCCCCAAAGTTAGGGTGGGTAGCAGTGCTGTGTTTCTATCTCTTATTATTGGCTTAGTATATGACTTCAGGTTGTGTTTGTGCATTTGGTGGGGCTACTGTTTTAAAAAACACTGGGAAAAGTCCGTTCAGACTAAGAAAGAGAAGTTCCCAGAATCCCAAGTTACCCGTTTTGCCTATCCCCTCCTCCAACTTTGGGATTATGTGATCATGACCGGGAGTTTCTTGACTCTGCCCCTCAGCCCTTCAGAAAAGGTATTTTTTCCCGCCGGTTTTTAAAAAAATTCTAGCGCGCGACCCGCACCACGCAGAGAGCTGAGAGTAGTCTCAAAATGACCCCCATCCACGACTCTCCAAGCACAAGAATTTTTAGAAAGATAACTTCAAAAACAACACAGTTATCCCCCTTTCTTTTCCGCAATGCACTCCTATGGGCGAAATGTTTCAAGATGGCGATAGAAGCGGAACGCGGAAACCGGAGTGCTCCAAAAATGGGCGCTTCTCTTTGCCTTGCTTCTAGGGGTCCGCGGTCTGCTTCTACTCCGCCTCTGGGCAAGGCGGAGCAGGCCAATTCGCTCCTGCTTCTGCGCTTCTAATCGGAGCGGAGCACATGCCTACTTAAAAGCAATCTAGTGTAATGGTACTTTGAAGTTAGCTCAGATCTTGCTATTACAGGAACCTCCCTGTGATTCACAGGAAAATTTACATCTACATGTATGATATAACTTTATACTATGTGTTAACATAGTAAATCTGTGCCTGACTTGAAAATGAATTGGACACCATCTGTCTTATGGGTTCCTTAAAAAAAAACCTTCAGTAGAAGAAAGGACATGTGAACTGTCTGCTCTTAATCCTGCATCAAATAATCTAAGAAATTCACCTTTAGTCAGTATTATCTATGACCCAGTTGCCACAGGTACTTTGTAGCTGACCCAGTTATAACTAAACAGCCCATATTTTAAATATTCATAAACCACATGCAGTTTAATTTTTTCATCCAAGATGCTAAATTTGTCAAATATATTTGAATAACTAATACATTGCAGAAAAATGCAATCTGCTTCTGTTTATTAGTCAAGCTAAATTAGTCAAATAAATTATTTATTGGCAAGTCATTCACCTCTGATTTCCATTAGATGAATGTAATATCTAAATTAGTAACAGGTTCAAAAATGTACCCAATAAAAGCCATCCTGTCTGGATATGGGAGAGAGGATGAGAGAGCTGCTTCCTGATCAAGCGAACGCAAGAGGAAGCCAATTGCAGACCTTACCCCTGTAACATGCGAAGGTTGGGGACTGAGTGGGTGGGGAATAGGGATGTTGGGGTGGGGCTTGGGTAGTCCCCTCCCTCTTTTTAGCCCTCACATGATCAGGATAAATGCTAGCACAGGGCTAGAGATTCGATTGTCTGAAATGGAGCAGAACTCATATCAGTTGTTCATACAGAGCAGGGGTGGACAACTGCAGGTGGTCTGAGGCCCATTTTTACCTCCCAGATCAACCACAGGCCATCCTCTGTGGAGTGCTGCCTGGTCTGTGCAAGGCTTCATTAAAAAGCATCCAAATGGGTTGAATGTGACTTTTTTAGTGACTATGGAGCACTTAAAGGGTCAAGTTTAACTTTAAAACAAGCTAAATCTGAACCTTCGAGCACTCTATAGCTGCTACAGAGAGCCATTCTACCCCAAACCCCTCACATGTCATATGACATGGGTAGCGGAGGCCATACTGGGGGGTAACAGGTACTGCAAGCAGCCCATAGCCCATTTGTTGTCCACAGCTATCACAAAGGAACACAACTTCATTCATGTAAGGATAAGTAACAGAACTGGATAGATCAGAGGTATGCTAAGCTACTGCATGAAAATCAGTGATGATCTTTCACTAAAAGTTTCTACGAATCAAAATGCATATAATGTGAGGAAGAGGGCAGGATTTCAGGGCAGAATGCTTTCTAAACATTATGTTGTACTTTGTGATTTTAATTTTGTGAACAGCAAAGAGAGCTTTGGCAATTGGGTAGAACAGAAATGTAGTAAATAAAAATACAATAAAATTTAAATAATAAGGGCTGGTTCCTGATTTTGTCACACTCAGTCATGATTAATTTAAGGATCATTGGTTTCAATGAATCTACTCTTAAGTATGACTAAGGCCTCAGCTAGACGAGGGAGGGGGTCAGAAGGAGGCGATCTCATGATTTTATGATAGTGGGTATTTTTTAAAAATAACTACATTTCCCTGCCTCCCCTCCCCACCCTTGATGGGCACAGAGCTCCTGAGGTTACTCGCAAGGAGCCAGGACAAACCGGGATGGCGGGCCACATCTCCCATGGTCTCGGGATCATCCCGAGACCAAGGAAAAAGCAGGCAAGAACTATAGGGCAATATCCCGGGGCAAGGGAGGGATCATCCCTCCCTGGTCCCGGGACCTGTGCATCATTTGGACACACAGGGACAATCCTGGGGCGATCACTGGGATAATGATGATGATGATGATGATGATGATGATGATGATGATGATAATTTCAAGCCTTTCTAGGGGCCAGACTAGACATGACACTAAACATAACATCTCGGTTGCATTTTTAAATTGTTTTAGCTGGTGTAGGGAGTCCCATTTTTTAGCTAGGACTCCAGTATGCAGGGAGGGTGGTTAACTCTTTTTCCCCCTGCTGTGGTCCCAGTGAAAATAATCTCCACCAAGTTTCTATTTGATGAGGGAAGCTCTTGTTGGCACCAGTGGAAGCTTTTCTTCCAGGTTATAGCAGTGTAGGAGAAGGAGGGTTGCAAACTTAACACGTAAGAGATCGGAGGATAATGAGAAGCAGAAGACGTGAGCACTAGGGGTGTGTACGGACCCCCCGCTCCGCTTCTCTTCCAGATCCGTGATTTGCGGATCGGGCCGCTTCGCTCCGCCCCCGCTCCACCTATGTCCGCTCCGCTCCGCTGCGGAGCTCCGGATACGGATCGGAGCTCCGTTTCCCCCCCCATAGGGTTGCATTGAAAGCTAAAAAAGTATACAACTTTTTTTCTGTGAAAGTTAGAAACCTCAAGTTTGGCACCATGACACCTCATGGATGTATACAGATGCACGCCAAGTTTCAAGGCAATCCCATCATCCACTGATTTTTGGGGAATTTTTGAAAATCGGGCACCCCATTCACACCCCTTTCCATAGCTCCATCAATTTGCACGTTAAAAACCTCAAACTCACCACCATGACAGCTTATCCATGTATCCACGTGGACGCCCAGATGCAAGGCAATCCCATCATCCCCTGATTTTTGGCGGGGCTCTAACCTCTAATGCACCACCCATAACCCTAATTCACACCCCTTTCGATAGCTCCGTCAATTTGCACATTAGAAATCTCAAACTCGGCACCATGATAGCTTATCCATGTGTCCACATGGACGCCCAGACTCTAGGCAATCCCGTCATCCCCTGATTTTTGGGGAATTTTTGAAAATCGGGCACCCCATTCACACCCCTTTCCATAGCTCCGTCAATTTGCACGTTAGAAACCTCAAACTCACCACCATGATAGCTAATCCATGTGTCCACATGGATGCCCAGACTCAAGGCAATGCCATCATCCCCTGATTTTTGGCGGGGCTTAAACCTTTTAACTCACCCCAAATCAAGTCCCATTCTACAACTACGTCAATTTGCACGTCAGAAACCTATCCTTTGGTCCCATGACAGCTTACCCATGTGTCCACATGGACGCCAAGTTTCAAGCCAATCCCATCATCCCCTGATGTTAGGGGAAGTTTTGAAAATCCGACACTCCAGTATGTCAGGGATTTAAAGTTGCAATGCAGACAGCTCAATGGGGCCAGTTCCAAGGAAATCCCAACATGCCATGAGATAACCCTAAATCTTCTTCCACTCTTGAAAAATGGGTTTTTGAACTTGATAAAGTCTAAGTGAGCGCAGGAAGGACTTCTCCCCTGAGTCAAAGCAAGACATCATCCCTGCGAGGCGGGAAGGGGAGAAGAGAGGGAAGGCAGGCAGGCAGGCAGGCAGCCAGGCAGGTAGCATGCATTGTAGTGCCGCAAGGATGGCTTGAGCACTAACGCATAGCAAACCAACCCGTAAGCGGGCGCAAGGAGGAAGTGAGGCAAAGATGGCTGGTTGTTTCTTTCTAAGCCAGCAGTTACGCATTGAGGGGCACAGAGGAGGACGACTGGGAGCAAGCGTGCAGGAGGGTGCTGGGCACGAACCGCAAAGCCCATCTCCCAGGCACCAGGCGGGCAGAGAGGCAGGGAGAGCAGGTGAGGAGTCAGTCCTGGCAGATGCCCCACCACAGCAGCACCCCGGGGGAGGCGGGCAGACAGACAGACAGGCAGGCAGGCAGGCAGGCAGCGGGCATTTCTGGGGGCACAAGGAAGTGAGGCCAGGATGGCTGGTTTCTAAGCCAGCACTGCAGTTAGTCACGTATTGCAAACGCAAACCATGCCAGCGAGTCGGTCACCGAGGAGGACAGGCTAGCAGAGGGGCAGGCAGAGAGACATGTCATAGATCTAGTATTGGGGAGGAGTCAGTCCCAGCAGATGCCCCACCACAGTAGCACCCTGCATGGGTGTTGGAAAACGCCATCTTGTGGGTCCATACTTCCCCCACCCCATGTCCTGCAGGGTTGCCTGCCTAACCCTCGTGGGGATGGGAGATGGAGAGCTTAGAGTGGCAGTGCCAGCAGCAGCAGCAGCAGCCTTTGGCTTTCCCCTGGAACCAGTCGCCTTGCCTGCCTCTTTCCCCAGCAAGATCGACTGGTGCTGCCTCTGAAGATGCATCTTCATGCTGCTGGTTCCATAATGCCCTGTAGATGAACCCCTGCTTAGGGTGAGTTTGCAGTGGCGACAGACAGCAAAGCGGGGATCCGCTCCCACCTCAAAGTGGTCCCACACTATACTTGTCTTTCGCTTCCGTGGTGACACCACCAATTGCCCGCCTGAGCTCTCTGGTGTTGCCACAGAAACAGGGGTTGCAGCGGAAGAGGTGTGGGATGAGACTGGGGAGAGAGCCTCGGCCTGCTGCTGCTCCTCCTCAGCCCCCACATCCTGGAGGACCACCGCCTCCTCCTCCCCCTCCACTGTGCTGAGGACTTCGTCTAGGAGGTCTGGAGACAGGTCCATCAGCGGGCTCGTGGGCTCAAACGATAATGAAGGAGTTGGGGATACTCCTCCTCCTCCTCTAACGGCACTGCTGCCACATGCCTCTTGCAAAGGGGCACTTTTCCCATTCCCACCCTCAAAAAGAGAACGCCGGGCACAAGTTGCAGAAGAGAGTGGCTCTGCCTGCTGCTTCTCCTGCTTCTGTTGCAGAGCAGCCAGCCAAGGAATTGCCCGTTTTATTTTCACAGCAGGAGAGGCAGCCTGCTTACTGGTGCCAGCCTGACCCTTGCCTTGACCACTGCTTTCAGCACGCCCCGCCACAGACATGCGCCTGCTCCCTCTTCTCATGATGATATTATACTAATACTACTAATGATATCTATAAGAATATACTAATACTACTAATAATATGTATAAGAATAAAATATTAATACTAATAATAATATGTATAAGAATAATATGTATAAGAATATAATAATATGTATAAGAATATACTATATGTAGGGAAATGGGACAAGAAGTGTGTGTATGCTTTGCCCAAACAGGATTTGAAATGCTCAATCTGTGGCTGTTGCACTTCACAAACAGTGCACACAGCACACTCACACACTCACACAGTCACACACACAGTCCAAGTTACAGAGAGAAGAAATAGAGAATAATTATTATTTTTTTGGTATTTTTTTGTATATAGAAGGAAGAAAGAAGAGGAAACACAGTCAGGCTTTAAGAGAGGGGAGGGGGGGACAAACAAACAAACAAACACACACTCCAAAATTTAAAAATAAAGTTTATATTAAATCAAAGTAAGGGAAAAACACAGAGCAAACTAAGCAAAAAGTCAAAAAGAAGCAAAAAAAAAAAAAAAAAACACGCGCCAAGCTAACTCCTAATCTATCTCCAAAGTCCAAACACAGCAGCAGCACCTGTAACTAATTCCTCTCTCCACGAACGCCAACCCACAAAGAGACACAAAGCAGAAAGGTCTCAGGCTGGCTCTGCCTTAGTCCCCCCTCCAACGCTGGGATTGGAGGATGTTTCATGAGGTGATAAATTCTCATCAGGATTGGGAGTTGAATGTGCCTGTCATCGCTTCAAAAAAAAAAAAAAAAACCAAACCGCCGGTTTACCCGTGCTGTCCCTGTTTGTTGACCCGATTTTTAAAAAAATATAGCACGTGAACCGCACCACGCAGAGAGCTCAGAGTAGGCTCAAAATGATCCCCATCCATGACTCTCTAAGCACAAGAATTTTCAGAAAGATAGCATCAAAAACAACACAGTTATCCTCCTTTCTTTTCCGCAATGCAATCCTATGGGCGAAATGTTTCAAGATGGCGATAGAAGTGGAACGCGGAAACTGGAGCGCTCCGAAAATGGGCGCTTCTCTTTGGCTTGCTTCTAGGGGTCCGCGGTCCGCTTCTACTCCACCTCTGAGCAAGGTGGAGCAGGCCAATTTGCTCCTGCTTCTGCGCTTCTAATCGGAGCGGAGCACATGCCTAGTGAGCACCTAAAGAACTGCATTTGCAAGAATTCTGTAATAGCCAAAGTAATTAGTACTAGGAAGGAGGGAAGGTGGCTTAGGTGACAGAAGAGTGAAGGGGACTGAGCTGGCTTAGCTGTGCTCCTCCCTCGTGTTCCGCACTAAGGAAAGCCCAGGCGGACAGAAGCAGGCTCCCTGGCTAAAGTGCTGGCAGGGGACTCAATGATGTCAGAGATGCCATCTTCCAGCCCATGGGGGTTCTGTGGGGTGGCAAGCTGGCCCCAGACCCCAAACAATGCCCCATTCTTGAGGCTGTATCAATGAAGTCAAACGCTTTTAATTGGGCCCAGAAACAGACCAGTAACCAGTCTAACTGGTACAGAATTGGGGTGATATGTTCTGATCGCCTGCCATACCCTACCCCCATACAATCAGGCAGTCACATTCTGTACCGGGGAAGTTTCTGGACCCTCTTCAAAGGCAGCCCCAGTTCAATGTCCTGGTTTTGACCTTTAAAGCCCAAAACGGCCGGTTTGAGTCCTCGGGCTCAGCTGAAGCCGCTGCCGGAACTCGACGGACTCAGGTAAGACCCTTCCCCCCTGCCCCCTTACCTGGCTCCGCCGCTGTTGCCACACAGACTGCGGTGGCAACGGCGGCACCAGGTAAGGCCTCCCCCTTACCTGCATCCGTCGTGTTCTAGCAGCGGCTTCACCTGAGACCGAGGCTCAAAGCGGAAGGGCAGGCCGCGGTTGCAGCCTGGTCTTCCGGTTTGAGCCTCAGTTGAAGCCACTGCCGGACCATGACAGAGGCAGGTAAGCCCCCCTCCCCTCTGCCCCCTTACCTGGCTCTGCCATTGTCACTGCATGGACTGCAGCAGCGCCAGGTAAGCCCCCACTTACCTTTTTTTGGAGCTCCAGATGGAGGCAAAGGATCCGCTTGGTCTCGATCCTCTTCACCTCAATCCGCAGCCCCCTGACCCACTTCATCTCCGCCTTTGTCGGAGGTGAATCAGGCCGCCTCGCTATTGCTTCTACGCTCCAAAGCAAAGCGAAGCACAGCCCTATTAAAAATGGAAGAATTTCATCCCTTTTCTTGACTATTTCTATCACATTCAAAGGGAGATCAGTATAGAGAAAGTCAGTTCTTTTAAATGCTCTTTTTCTTCTATCAATTTAGGCTGGTGTGGACATATGGACATTTTTGAGTTTCAAAACAGAACTTCATCAGACAGAAGAGAAAGGAGCCAAAAAGTCAGAAAGCACGTCAAGACTGGTAATCTTAACTTTTATCTTGATGCTGAAGTGTGATGTAGTGGTTAGATTTTCAGACTAGGGCTGGAGGATGTGGGTTATAATTATAACTGGTGGAGGCTGGTGATTCCAATTTCCATAGGGCAGTGGAACCAAAATGGATTAGCACCTTGGATAGCTCTTTTAGAGTTCTGGCTGATTTTGACTAAAATCCAGAGACACCAGCCTCCACTAATAATAACAAATGTTTATATTCAAATCTTCTATATTACACTGAGAGCAATATACAAAAACATAATAGACATATACAAGTTCAATAATAAAATATGACAAAAATAATTTAAGTCAAAAACAAGCCCATAAGTAATACAACAGCTTCAAAATGGAGGCAGAAACATGACCTGTCAAGCAATCATTAAAAGCTCACCAAAACAAATGGTTAAGCATTTAGAGAGGAGGCCAAGTTCATTGAAGAGTCTCTTTCTAGAGGTACAGATCTTCATACAGTCACGAAGCTTGGTGTCCATGTCTCAACCTAACCTAGTCTCCTAGGTGATTGTGAGAATAAAAAGAGGCAGGGGGCATGAAATTCAGAGGCCATTTAGGTTCATGCCTATCATACTCATACATCTACCTAAGATCTTCCTCCTTCTCTTCTTTAATGGCCACCTGCACCACCCCTTAAATCATACACCTTTGCATTCTATGAGAAATCTGCAAACTATGCCTGGCGCCACGTTGAAAGGACTTCATCCATTTTTTCTGTTGGAGGTTGAGCCAATGAAATTAGGAACCAAGAATTACATGTTTTCTTTATAAAATTCAGATTTTATTCAAATAGATCTCTCCAAATATCTCTTGACACCAAACTGCACCCCTATTTATGTCTGTTGAGAAGTAAATCCCACTATGTTCAATGAGACTCACTCCCTGGTTAATGTTTAGAAGATTGCAGTTTTAGTCTGTATCAACATTGAGCCAAACTTGATGCATACCAAGTGAAATGAGACTAAGGGCCAAACTAAAAATTCTCCTCATCACGTATGGTGCAGCAATGTGTGATGATTTTATTTAGTCCTATAGTCCTGATTCAGATCAGAACCATGTCACTTTGTGGGTGGAGGTTAAACTCTCTCTCACACACACACCTGGTTTTCCCCCAAGATATTCTACCCATTGACTCCAATGGAGACTTTTTCTTTTATCTTCCCCCATCCGGACATGCTCACACTAGAAGAATCTTCCTCTGAGGAGGAGCTAGATTTCCCAGAAACATACAACACCAAGGAGCCATCCACATCAGGAGATCTGGTGATGCCTGAGCCCTCAAGACATATCACTGCTAGTCTGTCCCTTAGGAAAAGGTATGTTTCATCTGAGGTAGAGGCTGGACAACCACCTAGCGCCTGAGAGCATTGCCGCCTTAAGAGGCAGGCCAACAGGGCTCCTTGGAGAAGAGGTGGTTGATTACAAAGAAGGTCAGGGAAAAGAACCTCTTCCCAAGTAGGACTTTTACCAAAGGGCCTATATCCCACTGCAGCTAAGCCTTGGGTGGGGCTCAGGAAGCTCTGGTTGTATAAGCCTTCAGTTTTAGCCTAGCTAGTGCTGAATGACATTGTTTAACCAGCTCTAGAGTCTTGTACCTTGTTTTCTGGACCTTATGTTGTGATTGACTCTCAGACTCCTGTTTGACTCTGCTTCTAGACTGTGTATTAGATCTGACTGCTTAACCTTTGCTTATATCTTGACCTCTCCTGCCTTAGCCTGATCCCACACTTGACTGAAACATTTGTACTTGACAATTTGCCTGATTTGTTGTCCTGCCTTTTGGATTGCCCCATAATTTGCTCAAATGCTGAATTTGATTAAGCCATAGCATGACACACACCCCTTTGCAGGAGGTTGTTTTAATTTCAGAGGGAAAATGGATGTGGGGAAGCTTAACCCACATCCCATAGTGCCATAGTCCTGATCTGTGTGCTTATACAGGAGTAAGTAAAATTATTAGTAAGGAGTAGGTGAACTTCTAGTTTGTACATATGTAACTGGAAGAAAGTTATTTGTTCAATTCACAGCTACATGCATTTGTATAATTCTAGCATATGCTCCTACACTAACTCAAAATGGTCACATTAA
Source organism: Elgaria multicarinata webbii (assembly GCF_023053635.1). Classification (NCBI taxonomy): domain Eukaryota; kingdom Metazoa; phylum Chordata; class Lepidosauria; order Squamata; family Anguidae; genus Elgaria; species Elgaria multicarinata. The sequence goes on from NC_086171.1 coordinate 137,342,896, forward strand.
AAAATGTTTCTATTTTGTATTTTCCTTTCTTAGACTAATAGAGCATCCACCACCTAATCAATCAGGACATTCTGAAGTCAAATAATGAACCTGGACAGTGACAATGATCAAATAAAGTGGGGTGGAAACTCAAATTGGGTGGTGGTGAGATGTCCATCCACCCAGCCCTCCATAAGCCTGATGTTGTCAGTGGGCAGGACCATGCCCACTGACATCATCATTCCCTGGCCAAAGCACCAGTTAGAGCTCCTCCAACTGGTGCTTTGGTCATGAAATTGGCTTGGCCTGCCCTGCCCTTCCCCCCATTAGCACTAAGTACATTCAACTGTGAGGGTAATCAGTGTGCTAAGGGAATCCCCACTGTTATCTCCAATCAGTGATTGGAGATAACACTGGGGATTCCTTTCTTTCCTTTCCTTTAGCCCTGAAGGGGCAAAGCCTGAGAAAGAGCCTCAGCAGGCTTGATGGGCAACCAGACAAGCCCACAGGTCAAAGGTTCCCCATCCCTGAATTAATCTGCCATTTTTCTTTCCTAGGCTGCTCCTTTGACAGCATGGATTTAGGCTACAATTCTACACCACTTAATCTGGAAATAAGCCTGTTTGGATTTAATGAGATTTACTTCTGAGGAAATGTGTATAGGACTGGAGTGTTAGGAAGTAGCAGATTTAGCAAACTCATTTCTTACAGCCAAATCTTCTGTCTCTGACATATTTATGTTTTCGGTCCCCACCCCCCTCCCCCACCGCCAGTGCATATAGAAGCACTTTTTCATGGAAAGTCTGGTGGTTTTCGTAAAAGGTACACTTTTGAACCATAAAATGTGACAGTGGAATTGTTTTCTATTTGCAGATACAAAATAATAGGCATTCCATGATGCCTTATATTTGTAGGTCCTTGACAGTTCATAATACACGCATTTATACCGAGCCCAAGCAAGATCTCATTTCCATAAAAACATGTTTTCCAGACTTTTTGTTTATTTGGCCAGCAACTGAATACTGTGTAATAGTTTTGTTCGGTTTAGTAATAATATTCTTTGACTATGGTTGCCCTGCTACAACATTCCTTGTAGAAAAGGTACTTGGCAATTTTTCCTTCCTGTGGTGATGGTAATAATGGTTAAGGCTGCAATTCTATTCATGCTTACCTGGGAGTAAGTCCCATTGAACTTATTAGATCTTAGTTATGAATAGACATGCATATGGTTGAAATATAATGTATGAAACTAGGCTCTTGTTAAATATGTAATATATAATGAATTATGTTATGTTTTATTAATGAACCCAGTTTGTATCACCCAGTTTCTTCATGTATGGCTTTTATGAATTTGATCTCTGAACAACCAGTTTGCCATCATATTTGTAAGGATTTCCATCAGTGTCAGTAGGAAATGCATGGTCAGATCATGGATTAAACCTGACATTTCATAAATGCTGTGTACTCAGTGTTGGGACGTGATATTTATGTGGAGAGTGTGAAAATGTTTTAATGCTTTCATCCATCAGAAATATTGATCACTTCCTTATCTCCATATGTGAATGGAAACAAGAAAGGTTTCTGGATTTCTGTTCTTCCAGAACATAGGTATCAGACTGCCTTGTGTTGCAGCTATTCTAATCTTTGCTCTGTTCTCAAGGTTTTACCATTGCACATGTATTTCCATTGCATTTCCAGTATATTTACTGATTCGTGACACTTATATACTGCTAAATATAATTTTAAAAACCTTTCAGTGGTTCACAATAAATTTAACTGAAAAGAGGTTGATTAACAGCATCCCTTTTGTTTAAAATGCACTCATTCAATTTTTACAGAATTCACAAGTTTTCAGTTGATTAGCTTCTGCATTTTTTCCAGACCAAAACTTAATTGCTATTTTGTAAGCTTACGAGTGCAATCCTATACGAAACGAAGTCACATTGAAGTCATTGGGGCTAACTTATGAATTGTGCACTGTTATCTATTTATTATGAACGTATAATGCTAAACCTATGTACTCAGGAATAAATTCCATCACAATTCAATACCAGAAGGTGAGAACAGCTTGTTAGGATCTCCTCATGATAATTTTATGAGAGAGATTCTTATTTCCATTGTGCATATATAGAATTGAGTCATGTTAGCTTTTGATGGGGTCCTCCCCTTTATCAATCTACTTTTACCCAGGTCAGCTAAAATAAGACCCAACACAATAACATTAGGGACATGGATTAAATTCCTTCCTGAAGCCAACATGTGGAAGGGTAGGAATGCAACCTTCGTTTAACTCTGAAGAATTCAGAACACAGCATTCAAAACATATTTTTGCATGTTTAAGAAATGGAATAGAATATTGGAGTATTGCTTAATCAGGGCTGCTGGAAGACATTGTGTGACCAGAAACCCTGCCTCCTTCCATCACCACCACCACTCGCTTGTTCCACTAGTGGTGATGGCATAGCTGATCTCCAGCTATGGGGCCAGCTCAGAGGTAAACATAATTGTTAAAGTAAACAGAGTTTTAAACAGTATGTACTAGCATTAACAACGGAGGTGCTCTTTGGGGCCACCTCCCCTTGATTCCTCATTCTGAGGAAGGACTTTACAGGAACACCACGAGCCACTTCTTTGCAACAGCAAATACCACAGCAGCAAAAGTGGCCGTTGGGCTCTGGAGTTGGGCTGGGGGGAGAGGGAGAGAGAAGCAGCAGCAGCAGCCAGCTGATTGGTCAGTCAGTTGGCCAGCCAAGATGTGTTGATGGCAAGCTGTAGGCAGTAGATGCGGACATGATTTGCCACCCCTCCCAATCTGCCACGTGAGCCACATGGCTCAGCGTGGCTCATAGTACAGCTGGCCTTAGCAATAATATTCATCACTTCAGTCTGTCTCTTCTCTTGGTAGGAAATAACATTCTGGTGTAATTTAAGTGACAAAATATATCATAACATTTTCTACCACTCCCTTTCTGGAGTGGTGGGAAATAATAGGACATTTTTAGAGGGTAAGCTTCCTTTGGCAGAAAAAGCACCATAGACATATGATGTTATGCAATATCCTGCTGATTTGTCAATGTGTAATTGAGGAGGGATTGTAGGGGTGTAGAAAAAAGCACATAGCAGATAGTCCTAACAAACACCTTGGATCACAAACACAGATTCTGTAAGTCAAACACCTCCAAAATCCAATACAATTTTTTTCTGGTCTCTTGGCACACTCATACTCAAGACTGGGGCAAACATGTATGCAGCTTCACCGACTGTGCAAGTAACTGTGAGATGACCACTAGGTGATCTAATCGATTGTCTCTTAATAAGTGTCCACTGCAATAGCCAAGCCATGCCTACAGAAAGATTTATTTATTTATTATTTATTTATCATACTTATACCCCGCTCCTCAGCCAAAAAAGGCTCTCAGAGCGGCTTACACTTAGGAAAAAAGACAGTCCCTGCCCTCAGGCTTACAATCTAATAAAGACATGACACACAAGGAAAAGGAGTCAAGGAGGGAGGGAGGGAGGAGAGAGAAAGAAAGAGAGAGAGAGAGAGAGTCCAGCAGGAGCAGGCCCTGATGTTACTTCTGCCTGCTCCTGTCCCCTCGGTCCTTCTTCTTCCCCACAGGGCCAAGATGGCAGTTTGCCCTGTGGGGGGGGGGGGAAGAGTCCAGCAGGAGCAGGCCCCGATGTTACTTCTGCCTGCTCCTGTCCCCTCGGTCCTTCTTCTATGGAAGAGTGGGTTGAATAAATTAACATAATAGCTCATGACATAACGAGAAGTACATTTCTAGGACCACAAGGTACAAAAAACAGCAGGCCATCCAGTGTTTTAGAAAATGAGTCACTGGCATCAGCATGTTAAAAGCAGGCAGCCATGCCAGATCAATTGAAGGTAGGATGCAAAAGATACCACCGTCACAAATGATACTGAAGGCCATTTTCAACGTTGCCGATCACAGCATGGCATGGGTTAAGCTACTTTCAGTGAAACTGTCAGGAAATTTTAGGGAAAAGGGGCACGTATGCCAACCCAATTGTACATAGGAAAACAAAGAAGATGTGGATGGATGCTACCCTCAAAAATGAACTTGAAGGCCATTTTCAAGGTCACAACATGATATGGTTTAGGTTATAGGGGAAATATCGTAGTTCAGAAAGTAATGAACCAATTTGCACACACACACTATAAAGAAAAAGAAATGTAAGGAACTGTGCTACCAAACATATATAATAGATATTGAATTCTATGTTTTATGGGTGAAGCTCTAGATGGCCTTGAGCAACAAAGCCACCAGAAATTATTGGAAGAACATAGTTTCAGACTGCCATCCCACACAGCTGTTTTAACCATCCCACGCAGCTGTTTCAAGCATCTTGCATATGTGGTAGCCAATCCATTTTCTATCATTTGATGCATGAGATGTCCAAAATTGGATTGTTATTTATAAAACAGCCATTGATAGGAGACACGGCTGGTCCCCTAAAGCAGGTATAAGATGAAAATCACATACTACAAATAAAATGTAGATACAAATGGACAAAGATACAGGACAGGGCTCCTGTATCTTTAACAGTTGCATAGAAAAGGGAATTTTAGCAGCTGTCATTTGTATATATGGAGAACCTGGTGAAATTCCCTCTTCATCACAATAGTTAAAGGTACAGGAGCTATACTAGAGTGACCAGATTTAAAAGAGGGCAGGGGAGCCTGCAGCTTTAACTGTTGTGATGTAGAGGAAATTTCACCATGTTCCCCAAATGACACCTGCTGAAATTCCCTTTTCTATGCAACCGTAAAGAAACAAGAGTGTTGTCCTCCTTTTCATATGGTCACCATACTCATGAGAAGAAGGAGGAGGAGAGGGATCATTTGTTTGGATCATTTATTCTTCTGATTCCATGTAACTGGGCCTTTTCTAGATGTTTTCAAACTCTCTTCATTTGTGTCTCACAAAAATAGGAAGATGTAGGCTGTTAACAAGTTGACAGTATTATCGACGTATTTGGCATTGATATTAGTACACTTCTGTCGTTTGACAATTATTTCCCTTGGCATACCATATGGCAAAGAAAATGTTTTCATTCACCCACATACATGATGAACATTTTCTTGAAAGACACATACTGTGTTTTCCATCCCACCACAGTTTTTGGAAGTCGCTGGGAGCCATGAGTTCCCCAAACTCCCAATATCTAACAAGCACCAAAGACCTGTTTCAAACTCTATGTAAATAAGACATCAGTTATCAGTTCCTACTGGCTCAAGAAAGGTGGTTGCAAAGACAGTTGGACAGGCATGCTTTTTGGCATGGTTCCTGGACTTCTGCTTGTGCCATTTCAGCTTCTCAACATCTTTTAAAGTTTCTTTTTATAACACTACAGGTAATAAAATTCAAAGTCTCTCATCAATAGTCTATATAGTTTCACAGCCATGTCTGAATTCACTCAGCTGCATCATTGTGAGGGCCAGGAACTGGATCAAGGCAAAATGGACAATTTGTTTAGTTTCTTGTCCAGATTTAGAGATGGGAACAGATTCTGCCTGATCTGGAATCCAGAATGAACCCCTAACTGGTGATTTGCTTGGGATGATCTTGGAATGGTCCCAAGCCCAATCACATAAGAGGAATCATGTTGAATCAGGTAAAAGATTCATCTACTCCAGCATTCTGTTCTCACAGTGGCCAATAACTGCCTGTGGGAAACTCACAAGTAGCTCATGAGTGTAATAGCACACACCTGTGAAATAGCAACACTGAGTGTGATATCAGCTAGGGATGTGTTCCGCTTCTCCTCGAACCGGAGAAGCAGGAGCGGAGCGGGGGGGCTTCGCCTACCCTTAAGGCGGAGGCGAAGAGGATTGGGGGGCCGGCGGAGCATGGCGAAGAGGATCGAGGTGAAGGCGGATCCTTCGCCTCGATCCGGAGCTCCACCAGAAAGGTAAGTGGGGTTTACCGAGCCCTGCTGCTGTCGCTGTTGCCCATGCGGCGACAGCGGCAGGGCCCAGTAACCCCTCTCCCTCCTCTCCCTTACCTGCATCCGTCCGCGGTCCCTCGGCTTCTTCAATTGAGCCCGCGGCTCAACCAGGAAGTCTAGGCCGCACTTGCGGCCCAGACTTCCTGGTTGAGCCACGGGCTCAATTGAAGAAGCCGAGGGACCGCGGACAGATGCAGGTAAGGCCCCCTCCCCCTTGGTCACTTACCAGGCTCTCCTGCCATCACCGCACGAGCGGCGACGGCGGGAAAGCCAGGTAAACCACTTTCCCTTACCTGCGTCCGTCCGCAGTCCCTCGGCTTCTTCAATTGAGCCTGCAGCTCAACCAGGAAGTCTAGGCTGCACTTGCGACCCAGACTTCCTGGTTGAGCCACGGGCTCAATTGAAGAAGCCGAGGGACCGCGGATGGACGCAGGTAAGGCCCCCTTCCCCTTTGGTCTCTGCAGGTAAGGGAGAGGAGGGAGGGGGGCCTTACCTGGCGCCACTCCCCTCCACTGCGGAGCTCCGATTCAGAGCCGGAGCTCCGTGGCAAAGAGGAGCGGACTATGGACGGAGCAGCGTGGAGCGGAGCGGGCCGATCCGAAATTTTCGGATCGGCCCGTGGGGCGGAGCGGGGGGTCCGTGCATACCCCTAATATCAGCCACATTCTATGTCAATCCCAAAACAGAATGCAGGGGGCGGAGCTTGGCAGCCTGAGCGATGGCGGGTTTCTTCTGAGGCTCTGAACGGCGCTTGCCGGAAAAGGCAATTATCTCTATTCTAATGGGCATAAATCTTTGAGCAACTGACAGAAAATGATTATAAAACCAACAGGAGCCGGGAAAGTGGAGAGATTTGGAGAGATTTGGAGAAGGGAGGTGAGATGAACTATGATTAATGCAATGTCTGTCTAAACGGCAACCTTGTCAAAAGTGAAAGTAAAGTAAACGCTGACTCTGACGCAGTTTAAAAAGAAGGAATTTACGCTTGCTGGACATTGATTTGTGTTATAACCTCTCATCTTTATCTCACATGGGAACGATTGAAATGCTGGCTTTCTAAGGTTGAAGTGGTTGACTGGATTTATTGGCGTGGCGAGAAGGGGGGGTGAAGGGGCGAAAAAAGCTGCATTTGGCATTCGGTGAGGGAGATGTGGGATGCTGAGAGACTTTGAATGATTAAATCTGATCCCCTCTAGTGAATGCTGTTGTGAACTGGATCTTTCCCCCCTCCTCGTGAAGAAGGAGCTGTGAGTGCTATATAATAGAGAAGCCAGCATAAGTTGCTAAGGAAGAGAGTTGGACTCTAAGATTTATGCCCTACCCAGAAGGGACCCATGCCCAACGTTAAAAAAAAAGATCAAAAGTTGGGAAAAGCTTAATATACAAAAAAAGAAACCTTCAAATCATAATTTGGCTTACCTCTCCTTCCTGGAAAGTACAGCCCCTGGAGTTGAACAGGAAGAGGAAGATATAGACCCAGTCTCTTTGGATACAATACCAAATAAAGAAGAAAACATGGCAGAAGGGGGGAACGAAAGTGGTAGTAACCCTCCCTCTTTAATGGAAATTAAGGCGATTATAGCAGAAAATAACATTATTATTTTTAAAAAAATGGATCAGCACATGAGTGAATTCAGAAAACAAATGCGTACTATTGCGGATAAAGCGATGGAAAATTCGGATAAGATCAAAAAGATAGAGGCTAAAGCGGATCTGGACCAGAAGAAACAAGAGGCTTTCGAAAAATCAATTAATATACAATTTAAAGAATGGGAATTGCGTTTGATTGCCGTGGAAGATCAATCTCGTAGATCTTCGCTTCGAATAAAGCAGCTGAAGGAGACGCAAGGAGAAGATCTTAGAGAAATTATCGTGAACTGGTTCAAGGAGCTGATGCCTGACATACCAACAGATGGATCGGATCTGGACCGAGTCCACCGTGTGGGGGGGAAAAACTACAAAGGGACTAGAGACATATTGGTGAAATTTGGTAACTATTACAAAAAAGAGCAAATTATGAAAGAATTGAGATCTAAGGTTCAGATACAGTGTAAAGGCAAACCAGTGCAAATTTACAATGATCTTTCTCAACGCACATTAAATTGGAGACGTAGTCTTAAACCAATAACGGAAACATTAATGAAGAATAAAATTCCTTATGCATGGGGTTACCCGGTTTTTTTAAGATTTACATATGGGAGGAGGGAACACAGAGTAACCTCATTGGATCAAGGTAAAGATTTGCTGAAGAGGCTGGGTCTGGATGGGGAAGCAGATGGGGCTGGAGTGGGTGGGGGAGGGAATGAGGCTGGGACATCTGGAGAGTAAGAGAATTGTTAATTATGTTTGGAGATAACTGCAAATAAAAAATGCTAATATAGAAACCTGCCGGCCAGGCACAGCACTGCCTCCCCCCTCCCCCTTTAAAGTAGATGGCTGGAGTACTAGACTCACGGGGATATGGGGGGGGATTAGAGTGGGGGGGTGGGGAGGGGGGGAAGGTAGGGGAGGAGGGATCGGGGTAGGAGGGTGGGGGTTTTATGTATGGAGTTTGTGTTTTTATGTAAGCAAGTTTGAATTGCTGAGCACAAGGGATCGGAAGAGATTTCAAAAGGGTGATTATGGATAAAAAGATAAAGGTATCAACACTCAATGTTAAAGGTTTAGGGGCAGTCGTGAAAAGGAAGAGAATAGAACAAATGCTAAATAAAGAGGGATCAGATATTATAATGATCCAAGAGACACACCAAGGCTCCGAGAATTCGAATATGATAAAATTAAAGTGGTTAGCCTATTATGAAAAATCATTAGGGACATCAAAAAAAAATGGAGTGGCCACTTTGATTTCAAAAAAAAGTGGGTTTATATTAGAAGAGGTAAAAAAGGATGATAAGGGTAGATATCTTATGTTAAAAGGTAAAATTGAGGGAAAGGTTTATACTTTGATTAATGTTTATGCCCCAAATGAGAGGCATAGAGAGTTTTTTATAAAGTTGTTTAAAGAAATAGAAGAATTTAAGGAGGGGTATGCTATATTAGCTGGGGATTTTAATATGGTTATGGATAATAAAAGGGACAGGTCAAATCCCACTAATGCTGAAAAGAGGAACAATATGACTATATTGAATAAATTAGTAAAAGAAAATGATTATTTAGATTCGTGGCGCTTACTTAACGGGAATAGGCCTGGATTTTCATACTTTTCCCCAGTTCATCATACATACTCCAGGATAGATTATATATTTGTTTCAAAAGACTTTGCAACGAGGATTTGTAAAATGGAAATGGGGGTAATAAAAGTAACCGATCATGCCTTGTTAAGTTTAGAATTTACAGTTAAGAAAGATTATAAAGAGGCATATAGATGGAAGTTGAACACAAAGATATTGAAATACAATAAAATAGTAGATAAAATTCGGAAGGAACTGTCGGAGTCATGGGAAATTAATGAAAAAGGAGGAACAGCTGGGTCAGTCATTTGGGACACCATGAAGGCTGTAGCAAGAGGAATCTGTATTAGAGAAACATGTAGTTTAAAAAGACAACAACGTGCAGAACAGGAAAAGTTAGAGATAGAAATTAAAAATTTGGAGGAAAGATATTGGCGAAGTAAAGATAAATATAAATTAGTGGAAATACAAGCTAAGAAGAAACAATTAGAAAACTTAAATATAGAAGAGATTCAAAAGAACTTAATGTATATGAAAAGGGAATATTTTGAAAACAGTGATAAGAACTCGAGGTTGCTTGCCAAGCTCACACAAAAAGAAAAAGGGAGGAATGGGATAGAAACGTTGAAAGATAGCCGAGGGAATTATTGTCATGCAATGAAAGCTAAAATAAAAATTTTTCAGGAATTCTATCAGGAATTGTACAAGGGTAAAGAAATTCAACAAGAAAAGGTGGAGGAGTATATTGGAAGGTTTATAAAGAAGGAAATAAAATCAGAATATAAGGAGTTAATGGAGTCAGTAATAACTCAAAGAGAAGTTGAAGAAGTTATTGATAAGTTAAAAGTGGGTAAATCACCAGGAGCAGATGGTTTGGGTCCAGAATATTATAAGGTCTTCAAAGATTGTTTAGTTCCAAAATTAATGGAACTTTATAATAGGATATTATCAGGAGAGAAGATACCTGAATCATGGGAACATTCAGTGATAATTCTGATCCCAAAACCAGATAAAGATTTGACTAATCCTGATTCTTATAGACCTATTTTTTTAATAAATCAGGATGCTAAAATTTTTACATCTATTATGGCCAAACGATTAAATAAATTTTTGGCAGAATATATAGGGGCAGATCAATGTGGGTTTGTGGTAGGAAGACATATGCATAATTTAGTGGGTAGAGTTTTAAATGTAATAAATGTAATAAAAAAGCAAATATTAAGGCAGGTATTATGGCATTAGATATTTTTAAAGCTTTTGATTGTGTGAGCTGGCAGGCACTAAAGAGTATTATAGATAAATTGGGATTTGGAAATAAATTTAAAAATGTAATAGAACAGCTATATTCCCAAAACACGGCGGTAGTGGTGGTAAATGACGGACTTACTGGAAAGATACGACTAGCCAGAGGAACAAGACAAGGATGTCCGCTCTCGCCGGTCCTTTTTGTAATGGTTATGGAAGTTTTGGCGAAGGCACTAAGGGAGGATAAAGAATTAGAAGGAATTGGAGAGGTAAGGGAGATAAAGCTAAACATGTTTGCGGATGATACTTTATTGACCATTAAGAATCCATTAAGAAAATTAGAAAGAATTAAATATCAGTTGAGGGAATTTGAGGAAATTACAGGGTTAAAAATAAATTGGTCTAAATCAGAGATGATGTTGTTTAACTATACTAAGAAGGAAGAAAAGGATTGGGAATTTAAGGGAATGGAATTGAAAGTTAAGAATGAGATTAAATATTTGGGAATTAAAATTACAAAAAATCTAGAGAATTTAGAAAGGGAAAATTTAACGAGGTTAAAGAAGGAGGTACTAGAGAAATTGGAGAAATATAAAAGATTAAATTTATCTTGGTTTGGGAGAATAGCTTTGATAAAAATGAAGATATTAGCTAAAATTAATTTTGTATTTAGGATGCTACCTATAAAAATATCAGAAACCGAGATAAAAAGTTGGCAAAATATTATTAATAAATATTGTAATGGAGAAAAGAGAGCAAGAGTGAATAAAAATAATTGGTACCTAAGCCAAAAAAAGGGGGGAATGGGTCTCCCAAACATAAAATTATACTACGTAGCAAATAGATTAAGACATGTTGTAGAAGCAATTATGGGAGTAGGAGATTTATATTGGATGGAAGAAAAAATCATAAGTAAGGTAGAGATGAATTTGGAGAATGTTTTTTTTAAAGATGGAGGAAGAAAATGGGTTGGAAGTATAGATAATCCACTCCTGAGGACTCAATGGGAAATTTGGAGCAAATTTAAAGGGAAGCTGCTTCCGAGCAACTCTCCCTTAGCACCGATAATAATGTTAAAGAATTTCCCAGAGGATCTAAAGGGTAGATTATGTAAAATATTAAAAGAGAAAAATAAAATAAAATTAAAGGATTGGGTAAGAGATATTAAAACAAGAGAAGATATGGAAAATTTGTTAAAGGAGAAGAAGCTATCTTGGCTAGAATATGGTCAATTAGAACAATGGAATAAAAAGTGGATTAAAGATAATAGAATGTGCAGAAAGATGACGAGGTTTGAAGAATTAGTAGTAAGTAAGGAGAAAGGAAAAGGAGGTAGTATAGTTTCAAAAGGATTAATGAGTGAAATATATAAAATATTGTTAGAGAAGGAGTTTAGAGAGAATACAGAGAAAATGATTTGGGAATCAGATTTGAAGATACAAATAGGGCGACAGAGCTGGGAGGGACTATGGAAACAAAGAGTGTTGAGAAGTTTATCAGTAAGAATAAAGGAGAATTATTTTAAAATTTTATGGAGGTGGTACCTAACCCCGGTTAGATTGAACAAGATAAGTGATCAACATTCAGCAAATTGTTGGAGAGGATGTGGGGAAAAAGGAACGTATTTACATATGTGGTGGCAATGCAAATATGTACAAAGATTATGGAAGATGGTGTTCTCAGAAATTGAAGAAATAGTGGGAATGAAAATAGAACAAACACCAAAAATAGCATTGCTGTCACTATTTGAAGATATAAAGTGTGGAAAAGGAACTATAGAGCTGATATCGAGTTTGTTGGTTGCAGCACGATTGATGATAGCTAGGAACTGGAAGATCCAAGGGGAATATTCTATTGAGGAATGGTATAAAGTAGTATGGGACATAGCCATTAATGATAAACTGACATGCAATATTAAGTGGAGAAAAGGCGTAACTAAAATAAATGAGTTCGAAGGAATTTGGAAACAGTTCCTAGTGTTCGTGTTTACTAAGGGAAGTGGGAAACCACCATCAGAAGAAATGATTAGATTTTGGACTCAAGAATGATCCCGAGGTGGGGGGTGCACTTTTATGTTAAGAATGAAAATGTGGTAGTGTGATAAGGCATATGTAATAGTTTTTGATATTTGTACTCAACAATTATTCAATATGTATGAAGCAGATATTTGATGTATTTTTTTTCTTATTGTGTTTGTTTCAATTATATTTTGGAAATGTTCATTTATGTTTATATAGTGTTGAAAATGAATAAAAATTATTAAAAAAAAAAAAAAAACCAAAACAGAATGCAGGGCAAGGCCTATGGAACCTGGAAGTATTAGCTCTCAAGGGCAGACATCTTGAGTGTGGTGAAGGGTCATTATTGTCATTGGCTCCTTGCTAAGCTGAAGAACTTGGAGCATGCATTGGCAGGCCAAACAGCCGGGGGACACTGCTGGGCCATGCTACATATTTCTCATATGTACAGAAATTTTGTGGGAAGCATTCAGTGATGTCACAGACTGATCTCCATAACAGAGGCTGCGGGACAGTCCCAGAACCAGAAATGTTGCGGCAAAGGTTGGCAAGCTAAGGATTAATGGAGTGGAGGGAAGAGATGGATGAGGAAGAAGCCTAAATAGAAGTGGCCAAAACCATTTAAAATTACTTAATTGTGCCTAGTGCTTGTCAGTTATCTCAGTGCCTTTCTATTTATTAATAAGGACACTAGAAGGTGGGAGGAGCATTACTTCTTCGCAAACAGTTGGGTAGAATACTTGCAGCAAGCTTTTCCTTACATATGCACAAGTAAAATGAGTAAAGATTAGTTTAGGAAAGAAGGGAGAGAGGGAGAGAGAGCTGAATATTGAGGAAAGGGGCTTGGAATATTCCTGAGAGGGAGCAAGCAGCCACATTCCTACGGTCAGGGCTGGCCCAAGTCTTTTGCTTCCTGAAGCAGTGGAGCAGATAATGCCACTGACAAGGCTGGTAGTTGACTCCTACTTCAAAACCGGTGCTGGAACAGCGTCTTCCACTACCCCTACGGGCAGCAGCTAGCTTAGGGACACAGGGAAGGTTGCTTGGCACATTGAGCTTCACCATGCTTCTTGGCATCTGCAACCCATGTGTATGCTTTTGGCTGCAAACCCCAATAGGGCATGCACATAGACATCTTGTCCCACCTAAAACATCTGTAAACTGCCTTAAAACAGCTAGAATCCACAGATAGGCAATACCTTTATAGAACGAACCAAAAAGCCACAAAAGAGAGTGCCAGCTTTTGTGTTCTTCCAAACCCTTTGTACTCAAATTCTGGTACAAAAAGCAGGAGATGAGGGACAAAACAGAAAATCCAATGCTTAGGGCAGATGTTGGGCCATGAGGTCTACTGTCCAAATTCAATCTCAAAATGGAGATTGAATGAATTAGTCACTGGTAGTCACTTTGGACTGCCAAACTGTGTGTGGTAGACAGAACATGAGGTCTAATAGTATAGGCTTCTTATCTATAAGTTCCATCCGACAAGCGTTTTACTGCACGCTCGTTACTGGGCACTCACGGATTATTCAGATGACATTGTCTGCCTCTTGCTTGTCTTCTGCCCCTTCTTGCTTTTGTTGCACAGCAAAAAAAACCTAGATAAAGTCTGGTTGGTGCTCTCTCCTACCGGACTGAATGGAGCTACTACTACCTGTTTTCAAGAAGCAATGTCGGAGCGGTGACAGAAGCAGCGATGGGAGCCGCACGTTTGAACTAGATGTGATGGGGCTTTAAATTTCCTTCACTTCTGCCGTCTGAGGACAAAGTACATTGTTTTGCATGCAAAGGGTCCCAGGTTCCATCTGTGGCATCTCTGCATACAGCAAGGAGAGACTCCTGAATGCTTGAGAGGCACTGTCAATCAGCACAGACAATACTGAGCTAGAAGGATTGATGGTCTGACTTTTATAACATACATTCCTATGACTAAGAAGTAGCTGTAAGCATTGCTACTCTGTCTGTGAAACCGTTGCCCTTTCCACAGCTGGTGGTACAATGCAGTCCTCTTAACCGTGGAGTGCTGGTTTACTTTGCCTGATAGGAATGACACTGAGTAAAATAAATATTGACAGCCATGGGAAATGATTGCCCACTTTTTTATATAGTTTCTTTTTTCCTCACTTGTAAGCAAATGTCCATTGTAATAAAGTAAGATGTAAATGGTGCTTCGTCCCAGTGTCTGCTTATGGCACAGGTGGAGCACACAGGCTTTCTAGCATCGGGGGATAAGTTTAGCAAATGTTTTTAGCACATGTCTTGCCTCTTTCTATTTAGTAACTCTCCACTTTGTGAGGGGGGGAAAAAACCTCTATTATTATTATTATTATTATTATTATTATTATTAAATGATTCTTGAGACACCAACTTGTTTGACTTCAAACAGCTTTGTAAAGTTTCTCTTCTTCCCGTTGTGGAAGTGTGTTGGTCTTTGTATCTGTGCACGCTCACATGCTTCTTCACAATGTGCAGACTGTGAGAATACAGATCCAGATGAAAGAATGGCATCTTCAGAACACTGATTGCCATAACTGTATTGACTCCTGATCTCTTCTTTCCATTGATCTAAAAATGGCCTCAAAGCCAGGAGATTTGAATCTGAAAATGAATAAAATTAAATTCTTCATCTTTCTTTTATTGGTATTGTTGATCAAGAGTCTAAATAAATCTTGTGAAATTAAACATATATTACTGGGGAAAATAACAAAATATGTTCATTTTAACCTCTAATTACAGTGCAATCCTATGCACATTTTCTCTGGAGGAAGTCCACTAGATTTGGACTTACTCCCAATTCAGTGTACATAGGACTGCAGCTTTGATAAGTGAAGAAATGAGGGCAGGGCTGAAGCTATGGAATCCATCCATTTTCATGCTTGTTTTCCACAGCTTTAAAAAGCCTGCTTTGTTTGATTGACTGTATATTATTTGTTATTAGAGCTGTGCACAAATATCCTCTCGAAATTCTCCACCCCATTTGTGGATGGAGAAACTGGGGGTGGGGGTGGGGCAATTTCACTGATTTTCTCCACGGGGAGTAGAAATTCTGAAACAGTTCCTTGGAGTGGAGTTCACAATTAACAGGGGTTGTAGCACAGCTTCTTCTCTTTTCTTTCTCAGGTTTTTTGTGCTGCCACTGCATGTGAAAATAACAGCAGATGTGTTGACAGCCTAGTCACCATGTTAAATCCTCCACCATGCCCCATACCTAGTGTCATTCGAGGGCATTGAATGGGTGGAAGGAGGGGATGGGCGCACCATAAAAATAGTGGAGAGAAATTGGTGGCTTCCAAGTGAGGGTTCCCCCACCCCCTCTTTGGATTATACATCTCTCCTTTGCTTTACAGCCTTGCAGGCTACCTGTACTTCCTCATCCAAGAAAAAGCCCTATGAGAGGAATTACCTCATGATGTCTTCCCCTGGGCTTTACAGGCTACCAGAGAGATGAGTGTAAAATGAGAGAGGACCAGTCACACACATGACTCAGCCGCCTGATAAGTAGAATCATAAAATAGTAAAGTTGGAAGGGGCCTATAAGGCCATCAAGCCCAACCCCATGCTCAATGCAGGAATCCACCCTAAAGCATACCTAACAGATGGTTGTCCAGCTGCCTCTTGAAGGCCTCTAGTGTGGGAGAGCCCACAACCTCCTGAGGTAATTGGTTCCATTGTCATACTGCTCTAACAGGCAGGAAGTTTTTCCTGATGTCCAGCTGGAATCTGGCTTCCTGTAACTTGAGCCCATAATTCTGTGTCCTGCATTCTGGGACGATTGAGAATTAAAGTAAGCACAAGAACATTGAACCCATCCCATGAGAATTTCTCCAAAATTTTCTTCTCCTTTGAATTCCTTTTCAAAAGCAATTTCTTTTCTATCAGATTGAAAGAGAATGTTCCGGGAGGCGGGGGGATGTAAGAAATGTTTGGCACAGCACTCATGATTACTCATGTTTCTACTCTACCTCCCAGTCAAAAAAAGCCACCAGACATTTTACTCTATTTCAAACTATTGAACGTGATCCATGAAGCGCATGACATCAGATCCTCACTCCATATTCACATGATTGACCCACATGATTTTGCTCCCCACATATCACTGATATATGTCAGTATTTTCCATGTGTTTCCCTTTGCTCATGTACAACATTATTGGTTATATAATATAAATAACATTATTGGTGATATAATAGCACTTGAAATGATTGAGAGAAGCCATGGCTGATTGCCAGAGAGTTTTTGGAGACAGCAGCAAGTAGCAACTCTTCAGTGTTATGCAAACGTGATATCTACAGCAGTGGTGGACAACTGCAAGAGGTCTGGGAATTATTTTTTGTCCCCTCTGCAGGTCCACTTCTGCAGGCCACAGTCTGCGAGATGTCACAAAGTCCTCAGAGCACACCCCCCCCAGAGAGAGAGAGAGAGAGAAAGAGAGAGAGAAATCAATGTTTGTTTGCCACCAATATTTCCAAGCGAAATGTAAATGTTTGGGCCCTTCATAGCAGCTATGGAGGGCCCCAAGAACCAAATTTAGCTTGCAAAAGAAATGCTATGGACAGCATTTCTTTTAGTTTAAAAAGTGTTTAAAATGTGGGGAGCAGCAGAGGCCACACCAAGGGGAGGCATGTTACCCACCTCTCATCTACAGACTCATCCAAATTTACAGCATCAAATCAGTGCCACAAAAGGGAGAACGAGAACTTCAGCACAGCTTTAAATTGAGCAAATTTTTGGAGAAGACCCTCATGAGAACATGAGGCACTGCAGTGCTGATGTAGAAGCTAGAAGCAGAGTACTCTGGAAACTGTGGTGCCATTTTAATTTTTAAACATCAGTCATTTAAACCAAGAGCAATTATTTTCAACACAAGAAATGGTCTTTCAAAGGGAGCACTGGAGATTCATGGGAAAACTCAACCTCTTTGAAACGACATTTTTATATTGACCAGTGAATGCCATGAAAACCTGGTGCAGCATTTTTTAAAAAAGAAAAAGATTCTGCCTTTAATTTCTGAAGACATCATAAAAATAAACTGTGATGACAGCACACTGTGATTCTACACATTATAATATACCCCCTGCCACTAGATTCAGCTGTCATCATTCTCTTGGGATGCCCATTTCATAATATCTACAGTGCCTAATATTAATTGTTTTATACTTGAGGACTCAAAGCATTTAAGCCTCCTCTTGCGTTATGCAACTTTGTGATTTGCTACAATTAAAATACTTGATTCCCATCTGTTCCCTAGTCTTCCTCCACTTAATCGCAACAAGATGTACCTGCAAGAAGCAAGCAAAATATTTCATTTCTCTTTAACGAGCTATCAATGTGCCTGTGGGAGGTGGGGAGTGGTAGTGGGAGCGAAGGGATGAAAAATTGTGTGTTTTTAAAGTAGTTTACTGAAATCTATTGGCAAATGCCTGTATATCTTGACAAATTGCATCTAGCTCCTGCGGTATTTAGAATTTTGCACTAGAAATCGGGAATCAGCAACACACATGTACAACTGCTGCCATCACCCCATTCAGAATCCTGCTTTGCTAACCCCACCATTGTCCAGGCGAGTGCAGTCTTAGAAGTCCTTTAGATTAAAGGCAAATCATGTTTCCTTACTGTCGCATTGCTTCCTGCTTCTCTTCCACATTTGAGATGAGCTGAATTTACACGGGAAGAGAGCAGCGACCATGTGACTTGTCATTTGAAACCTCCCAGTTCATAAAGTTCAATGGGACAGCACACTCTAGTGGGTGTTTTTATAGCGCAACTGACTGCACATGGCAGAAAGGATTGGAATATTTGAGGAGAATTGGGTTTTCCAAGGTTTTTTTTTAACTGGAATAATGGAGGGAAGGAGCGGGAGACACGCAGGAGGCTCACAATGTTGTCAAAATGAGCTGCTAACTTCTGTGAGTGGCCAGTCATGTGTGTGCTATAAATCGCTCCTTTCAAAAAGCCCTTAGTATGCTTCCATAGAAGACTGATGCCATCAGTGCTGACTCCAGCTTTTGGAGAACCCTTGGGAAAGACGCCCTCAATGGGACCCACTCTCATTGAGTCTACTTCTCACCGTCATTGTCACCAACTGCTATTGCTCCTCCTCCTCCACTACCACTTTCTTACTTGGCAGGCAGAAAGCTAGTGTGCAAGTAGGCATTGGCCAATGCTGCTCCTCCATCTCACTCTGTCGTCTGGGCCAAAGCGAGAGGCAGGTGAACATCTGTAGCCTGCAATGGTGGAGAGGACCAGGAACTCCAAGAGGGATCTTGTCAGTCGGGCCCTGCTGGCTTGTGGGCCCATGGCTAGGTCCCTTGACGCAAGCCCTGAATACTATGAGGGGCTTTTAAGGCTCAAACGACATGTTGTTCAGTTTTTAACATTCTTTTCTCTGTGCTTTTTTAAAAAATCCAAAGCTGTTGAAGGAACATGTTGCTTTTGACTGAGCAAAAGAAGGATGTGTGGAAAGAGGCTGATGATCCTCCCACCCACCCGATATATTTCCAGTTTAAAATTATTCTACTCCAAGCTAATTCCATGCTGGTGAGAGAAAGAGAAACATGGTACCCCATATCTTCGCTGTATCTTTCTTGCTGCAGGTGGACAAGATTTTGGAGGGTGACTCTGAGATGGAAAACTGCAGAAAGGAACCGAGTTAAGGAGACTTCTGCTTCTCCTTCCATTGTTTATGCACAGCAGTTGTTGTTGTTGCTCCTCCTGCTGCTATTGTTTTAAACCCTCTTCTATGAAGGAAAGCATCACAGACGTGTACCCTGCAATTTGAACTTGAGATGAAAAGATGAAAGGGGTAGAATACACATTCTTTTAGCTAGCTTATTCTCATTGAAGCTTGGTCCTGGGTTGGGTCATGATCTTACTGTACAGCCTCACAAGACAGGAAAGCATCAGATGATTTTTCTGAAACTGGGTAGTAGAGTAGACCCCCATGCATCAATTACAGGTTCCAGGCTGTTTTCTCTGGTCATTCCATTCAAAGGCTGGGAAGGTGTTCTTGAGTCCATTTTACTGCATCAGAGACTCCAACTTCTAGCCACTTTGGGCCTTCAAACAAGACATTAAAGTGGGGGGAGTGGATGTTAAAAATAACATATTTTTGCTTTGTTTTTTAAATGACTAAAAATAAAGATGCTGAAATTCATTCCAACCTTAGCAATAGCCAAGCAACAGATTGTGCACAATGCAACAGCCTGCTTCTTGATTGGGGAACGTTTGGAGCAAACAGTTATATCCCTGCTCCAATATCTGTACTAGCTGTCTCTTGTCTTCTATATATAAAATTTAAGGGGCAGTTTGATGACCTGTAAAGCTCCAGATGGCGTTGGCCTTGCAAAGCTAAAGACTGCCTTCTGACCTGTCTCGTTCTGCAACCTCTAAAAACAACTGAGTGCCCCCTTGATCACACAACCTGTATGCAATATGTTAATTTAGGGATGGGTGAGACGTTTACTCCATCAAGGGGGTTTGATGAATTTCCCTGATCCATACCACATGAAACTGAATGCAAAAACAGACACAATTTGTGGTCAGAAATAATTACATTTCTGAGCTTGCGATGTGTTCGACAAAAGAAAAAGAAAAATGTGTTCAACAACATACACATTTTTTAAAATAATAATCACAAAGCACTGCGTCCATTTCTAAAATGTGCACAAACACACTTCAGTCAATGGGGGAGATGCATATATTAATGCATCCATTGAAACATCCATTTGAAAAATGTACACAAAAATATGTACAGATTTTTCCCCATTAGTGGGGGGTGGGGGGAAATCAGTACTGAACTGGCACAGAATGGACAAGAAAGTGGGAAAAGGAGGAAGTCCACAGCTGCTGAATACAATTTATTTGCATTGTTTAGGGATGTTGTTTAAATATGCTGTGACCTGTTCCTTGCGTCGGGCTCAGGGATCATAAAACTTCCAAGTGAATGGATAAATATTCTCTAGA
Source organism: Elgaria multicarinata webbii (assembly GCF_023053635.1). Taxonomy (NCBI): domain Eukaryota; kingdom Metazoa; phylum Chordata; class Lepidosauria; order Squamata; family Anguidae; genus Elgaria; species Elgaria multicarinata. Next base: position 137,363,243 of record NC_086171.1, read on the forward strand.
GATTGGCATAGAGAGTCTAGTCAGCAAAATCTTCCTTGAATCAGCAGGCTGCAGCCTTCTGCTACATCAAGCCTTCACGCTTTCCTTTAGGAACCTAATTGTGGTCAAGATTGTATGTTCTATCTATCTATCTATCTATCTATCTATCTATCCATCTATATCTATCTATCTATCTATCTATCTATCTATCTATTTATTACATATTTGTACTGCCCATTAGCAAAGGCTCTCTGGGCAGTGCTCAATTAAAATAATAAATACAACAAGTAAAAGATAAATTTAAAATGTTAAAGTTTTTTTTAAAAAAATGCAATTAAAAACCAGCTAAGTGAAAATCTAGGGAAAGCCAGTGTGAAAAGGTATGTTTAAAAGATGTACTATTTCCCACCTCCCAAGCTGCATCAAGAGGGGTTTTCCAGAAGGTGGGTGCTGCTACAGAGGTTCTTCATGGTGACATTCTGTTCATTTTGGAATGGCCAGCAACACCTCCGCTGAAGATCGTAGCTGTTTTCTGGGTGCACTGAAGGGAAAGCGGTCTGCTAGGTATGTTGGGCCCAAGTTGTTTAGGGCTTTGAAGGATAACAACATAACCTTGTACATGGCTCAGTAGCTAACAGGCAACCAGTGCAGTTCTTTTAACACAGTTGTTATATGAGCAGAGCTAGGTGTCCCCATGAGTACCCTAGGTGCTCACGTTCTGCACTAGCTGCAGCTTCTGAACCACACACATGGGTAGCCCCACATAGAGTACATTACAGTAGTCTAATTGTGAGGTTACCAGTGCCTGAATGACCATGGCTAGGCTATCCCTATCCAGGAATGGGTCCTTTTCCAGCTTCATTGGCTGCCAGTCCAGGTCCGGGCCCAATTCAAAGTACTGGTGTTAACATTCAAATCCTTAAATGGCTTGGGGCCAGGCTATCTGAAAGAACGTCTCCTTCCATATGTACCTGCCCAAACACCAAGATCATCCCAAGGTCCTTCTCCATGAGCCCCTGCCACAGGAAGTGAGGCAGGTGGTTACCAAGAGGAGGCCTTCTCTGTTGTGGCACCCCAGCTGTGGAATGAGCTCCCTAGAGAGGTTCACCTGGCACCTATATTATACTCTTTTAGATGCCATGTGAAGACCAAACTATGGACCTGTTCCTTCAGAGGGAGTATAAGCCCATCCAGAACAGGCAACCACCCTAATTCCTGGACCTGGGATCCACCAACTCACAAGGTCTCTGTCTTATTGGGATTCAGCTTCAGTTTATTGGCCCTCATCCAAGCCATAACTGTATCCAAGCACTAGTTCAGAATGTGCACTGCTCTCTTGATTCAGATGTGACAGAGAAATAGAGCTGGGTGTCATCAGCATACTGGTGACACCTTGCCCCAAATCTCCTGATGACCACTCCCAATGGCTTCATATAGATACTAAATAGCATTGGGGAAAGGATGGTGCCCTGTGACACCCCACAGTTCAACTGCCATGGGGCAGAAGTACAGTCCCCCAGGGTTATTCTCTGGAACTGATCCTGCAAGTATGGGTTGAACCACTGTAGGTAGGACAGGCTGAGCATTGGCGATTGGCCCAAGGTCGGTCCGTAAACTTCATGGCCAACTGGAGATTCAAACCTGGATCTCCCCAGTTCTAATCTGACACTCTAACCACTATACTATAGTGGCACACAAATAATGTGTATGAGTGTTCCTAGTTGCCTGGTGCCGCAATCCAACACATGTGGAAAGGTGGTGGTTCCACACTCGTTAAGAAGAACAAATGTGGAAACACCACCAACAAATGGTCTTGGGCGTATTAAGCATGAGTCCCTCACCCAGTAGTGCAGCTAGGCAATTTTAGACCCCAGATTTAATGCTCTTATGGGGATCCTGTTTAGACAGCCACGTGTATTACTTCAGTTGTGAAGCACATAATATTTCTCTCCCGTCTCCCTGCTCCACTGTCATCACCAAACTGCTTCTACTGTTGGACTGTTGCCAGTCCTGATAAAAAAAGAGAAAGATCCTGAATCAAGCTCACTTAACTTGACTACAGGAATGAAATGGGAATTTGCTTCTGCTGCCCTAATGCCCCCCCCTCACCTGCTGCTCTCTGGTCATTTGGAGGCCCCCTGGGCTGTGGGATCCTGGGCTTTGGGCCCAAGGTCCAGCTCTAGCTATACCACTGCCCTCACCCTCTAGATGAGAACTGCCAAACCCTGATTTACTTCACATATAACTGTAGATTTACATATGTACAGAGAGGGGGGGTATATATTCCCTGACTTAATCAGATCCCAAGTACTGGCCTACAACCAGTAGGGAGTGGGCTGGCTCCATCAGCTGAGTTGTCTCCACTTCCAGGGTTTGAGACACACTGAAATGATTCTTAGTGAATGAGAGCGAGATTCTTGGAGATGTGATTCTTGGATGAGTAAGGAATAAGAGTAAGGGTGGGGCGTGGGCAGTTTTAGAAGTTGGTCTCCTCTTGATTCTGCAGGGAGATCTCTACACAATCAGCTTTCCTTCGTGTGGGGAGTCCATTCCTTAACAGGTAAAGGAACTTCCCCATCAAGCATTCACACAGACACCCCACCCCAACTTTTAGGCCAGTTCAAAGGGGCTGTAATTCAAGCCGAAACTCAGGCTTTGCTTTCAACATGATTTGCCAGGAGTCCTTTGCTCCCCCGCCCCCCCCCCACAGTCTCCCTCTCTTTCTCTGCGCGTGCAAAAGATTAGGACTTTTATTAAAGCAGCTCCCCCTTTCCTCCTTTGAGATGTGCCACTTTGGAAGAGCTGTGAAAACAGAGCAAAGCAAGCCTGCTCACCCCATTCAGAGTGGGCTAACTTTTAAAGTGTGTGTGTTTGTGTGTGTGAAAGAGGGGGGGGGGGATTTCAAGGATGGACGCTGTTGAAGCTTGAATGAATAAAACGGAAAAGCGGGAGAAAAAGCCACTGCAGCTCTTGAAAAGAAAATCAGCTCGTGTGTATTCTGTGTATCTCTATCTCGCACACAACCTGCAGGTTGGTGTAGCTCGCTGCAATAATGCCTTTAATAGTTTCTTTCTTGCCATCTCTCTCACTGATCCTTCTTCTTCTTCTTCTTCTTCTTCTTCTTCTTCTTCTTCTTCTTCTTCTTCTTCTTCTTCTTCTTCTTCTTCTTCTTCTTCTTCTTCTTCTTCTTCTTCTTCTTCTTCTTCTTCTCCCCCCTCTCTCCCCCCCTCCACAGCTTTTCTCTGCTCCAGCAGCACCAGCACCAGCCACCAGGACAAGTTGCTACGGAAACGGCTGCATGGCAACCGGCTCAGAGCCTGGGGTCCGTCTGCTGCTGCTGCTGCCGCTGCCGCCGCCGCCGCCGCCGCTGCCGCTTCTCTGGCTGGCTCATTCTCCCGCGCGCTTCCCTCCTCGCTAGATGGTGTGCGAGACACCCGAGACAAGACACGCTCCGGACGCGGCCAGCAGCGAGAAGCGCCGAGAGAGGAGGGAAGGGAGAAGGCGGCGGGCGCGGGCGGCGGCGGCGGCGGCAGGAGAGGGAGAGGCGAGGCGAGCAGCAGCAGGAGGACGCTGCGCTTGGCCGGCCCCGAGGAAGGAAGGGAGGAAGGCTGCCTTGCCTGCCCGCCTGGAAGCACCGTCGGGGGCCACGCGAGCCGAGAGCCGGAGCGCGCGCAGCGGCAGCAGCAGCAGCAGCAGCAGCCGCCTCCGCGCAGGCATGGACATGATGCTCTTGGTCCAGGGCGCTTGTTGCTCCAACCAGTGGCTGGCCGCCGTGCTGTTGAGCCTCTGCTGCTTGTTGCCGTCCTGCCTGCCCGCCGGCCAAAGTGTGGACTTCCCCGGGACGGCTGTGGACAACCTGGTGGTCAGGAAAGGGGACACGGCTGTGCTTAGGTAGGACGCGCCTCAGCAGTCAGCAATAACCCCCACCCCACCCCCCCACCGCCTTTCGCCCCGCCAGCCTCTCCGCTGGAAGCCTTCGGGGGTTGACTCGTGTGTGTGCGGGCGCGCGCGTGTGTTGTGTTGTTTTGGATCTCCACATGCCTTGGCTGGTCTGCTTCAGAGATTGCGGGGCGGGGGGGGGGGCGGCGAGAGAGAGAGAGGGAAAAGAAGAAGGAGAGCTCCCCCTCCCTCTCTAAAGCTGGCTTTCTGGTCTGCACCAAAATGGTCCAAGCCGTTTGGCACAGAGGGCTTGGCTGAGGAGTGAGGAGGAGGATCCGTCCCACTTTGAAACTAGTCTATTCCCATTTCGCAGGGACAGTTTTATCTCCTCTCCTCCCCCACCCACCCACACACACCGTCCCCCACCCCCGCCTGTAGAATTCCCTCTGGTTTCTCCTTTTCGTCCAGTGCAATTAAAAGCTGCCTTCCCCCCCCCACACACACACACACGCACACGCACACGCACGCCACCCTTTGAAATGCCCCTCGTTACAGATTCGTGGTACTTTTTCAGCTGAACTTTGGCGGCATCTCCTTTTGCTGCTGCTCTTCCCCCGTGTGCCTGGCGGAGGAGTGGGCTGGGGGAAGAGAAGCCGGAAGATTTGCCACCAGCTCTCCCCGTGGAATTAGTTTTGCAGCTTCTTCCTAAGGCATGTTTCTCACACTCCCTGTTAAGCCTCTGAAAGCTGTAATGGCTCATCAGAGAGCAGAGCGAACCCACTCTCAGCCCCCCCCGCCGCCCAGCCTTGCAACCAAAGCGGCTGCAGTGCAGAGAGAGCTTTTGAGAAATAGCCCTTCTCGGGGAGAAACCTTTACGTTAGTGCCCAGCGCGGGGGGAATCTAACGTGATGCTTAAAAAGACCCCGTTCTTTAGCGCTGCCCTCCCTCTGCTGTAAGACCCATCCAAACGCTTGCTGCATTAAGGCTAACGGTGCAGTTCCAAGCATCTGACTCCTGTGATATGGGATGCCTACATTTCCCAAGAGATTTGATTCATGGATCCATTCGTAAGAGAAGAACTGACCGGTGCATAGCCCAATGTATTAGCGAATAACCGTATTTGTCTGGGAGAGACGTACAGTATATGGTTCTGCTTAATTGGGCCATTTTAACAAGCGCTGATCTTTGCTGCAGAATCAGGGGGCTCCAGTTTTAGACCTTTACATGATTTAAGAACACAGAGTGCCACCGGGCAGAGCCCTATGCCCAATTAGTTGATGTTTTGAAACTGTACAGAATTGCAGGCAGCGTTGTTACCGAGGTATCGAAAAGCGCTGGGTTTTTTTGTTTTTGTACCTAAACAATGGATCAATGCAAAAGGTTCTGACTTGCTTTAGGAATGCTAAGTTTGTTCATGGAAGTTGGAATGGAAATCACTGATGCTTGACTTAATTTCTGTGGGATAGTGCCTAATGTTTGTAACTGGATCTGCAATGCCACCTTCCCGTGTCTGTATATAGCAATGCTCAGCAGTAACAGTTCACTGAGGATGCAGATACATGCATGTCACTTAAGATCCTTGGCATTTTCCTGATGGTTTTTTTTAATACAGGGAAAATCAAATTTAAGTGTTATCATGACTGTAGCAATCTTTTTTATTTTAATTGCCACTGGACGATTGCATGCACACAGCAGTTCAGTAATTGTTTCCCTTTTAACGGGCGTTTGCATAACATATGGTAACGATCCACTTGGCTAGCAGAAAATTTGTTTACCTGTAGCAGTCTATTATTGATGTGGTCCTTTCTCTCTGACTCAAGTTCATTAAATCTTCCGCTTTAATTTGCATTCTCTGTCTCCCCCCCCACACACCTCAGCTTAACTTTCGGTTGACACATTTTGCACAAGACAATCCTGGGGTGGGGTGGGGATAACAGATTGTCTTTCTACTTAGAATATGACCCCACCCCACCCCAAAATGCTACTTCTGATATCTTATAAATTAGAGGTTAGTCTCTGTAGCAGTTTTGCCGGTGAACAATGTAGCCATAAACTGTGCTTCTTGCCATTAGTGAACCAAGTTCATAAAGTATCATGATCAGAAGCATTGCCTTTCGTGTGTGTTGCAAATGTCTTGCTAAAAGAAAAGAAGTACATCAGAAGATACTCCTTCATTGTTTCAAATGGTGGCATTGTCAGCCCAATCCTACAGTATTTATTTTCCTGACGGTTCTCATGTGGTAGATGCTGAGAACACATTCAGTGTCTATGCACCACTGGTTGACATATTTTTCATATGCTGTAGTTACACTCCATGGTTTTAGAATACATTGGAATTTACTTTTGTTGGTTTCCTATGCTGCAGACAGAAAGTAAATGCAACCCTAGTCTCTTTCTTTATTTGCATTGTCTCCAATGTAAAGACAGCCATGGATCAGAGTTGATGAGCTGAGTTTTTGCATTACATTAGAACTCAGGCCAATGCTAGTAGTCAGTGAGAATCCCACCCTCCCAAATCTTTTAACCACCCCCACTTCAAACTCCACAGTAAAACTAAGTAACAGATTGTACCTTTTGTTGGCAGGAATTAGACTTTTATCATTAGAACATCTGTATTTTCCTTAGGCCTGGGTATGACACTGAATACATTATATAAACGTAACAAGAGGTTTAGGATCAGGCAATCATTTTTCATCTCATAAGTGGGGGAGCATGAATTACAGCTTTTCAAAGAAAACATACCACTGAGAATACACTACACTACATCGTTTTAGCAGAAGAAGACAAATGCGTTACTGAACTACTAGGTGGTGAACAGCGAAGGCAATATTAAAGCTGTTACGAGACCTGGAACATTTCTGAAGGAATGCCACATTCTTGCACAATTGCATGCATTAACTTTTGTGCTTGTTGTTGAGAGGAGAGTTTACTTTATTTGAGCCGAATTTGCAATTAAACTAACGGAAGAAATAGAGGATCAACTTCACCGCCAGATATAGACTTTCCAGTTGTTCTTTGAAATTGTGGCCATACTGACTATGCATAGTTTAAATAAACCCACATGAAACCTAAAACACTTTAAATTACAAGAATTTTTATTTTAGTGTTATACTAGGGGAAGCAGTCTTCTACAAACCCATTGAGGGAATGCAGAATACACATTGCAGCTATTTCAGTGGATCTATTAATTTATTTCTTCACAGGTAGCTGAGTAGATTTTCTTCCAGCTACCCTAGACTACAGTATTATGATGTTTTTGATGGATGCATGTAAGAAGGTGTATATGTATTAGGCTATACAGTTTTTCAACATTGTGGTTATATGACAGCAAAACACTGATTTGTAAGGTGCATGCAGACGTTTTGATGGTTCATTCAGGGTTAAATTTTGGTTATTGTTATTACTTTTTATTCTTTTGCTGGGGAAGCGGGGGTCCCAAGGGAATGACATACTTAGCATATAACCATCAGGAAACTTCTAATTAAAAGCCTTAAATCATCCAATATGACTGCTCGTGGCAAGTATTTAAGATCTTTAAATGGAAGTATTGGGATCTCTGACTCATTCTTTTGGTGTTTTGAGTCAGCAGTTTGGTTGTTTAATGAAAGGAATGCTACATTAATAGATATGTTATGCATGTGTTTCCCTTATATGATAGCTCAGCGCCTGAAAACCTTGACTGCTTTGGCATTTCAGCCATGGACACACGGACATGCCTGTGTCACAGGAGTGGTAGAATCTTAGTGTGATATATGCAAGTTAGCTGCAGTCAATAAGGCAGGTTTCCCCGTTGGCCATGCTGGCTGGGAATCATGGGAGATGCAGTCCAACACATCTGGAGGGCACCAGGTTGTCAAAGGCTGTGGTAAGGACTGCACATGTCTCACTGGCAGCAAACAGCTTCTAGGATGTGGTCCTTAAAGTAGATCACTATTTGTGGGCTCCAGTGTAAAATGTAGCAGTTCATTCACTGTGTGACATTCACCATGTCGCTTTCAGGTGCACTGTGTAGAACAAAAATGTGGTGGAATAAGGGCTGCTTTTTTCCTTTCTTGTTTTTAGACATTTAGGTCACAATCCTATACACACTTTCTAGTGAGTAGCTTCAGCCCAACCTTGGTTTGCTGCAATCTTATGCACACTTAAGTTGAAGTAGAGTTGTGAAGGCTTTTGGCAGGGGAGGGTAATGGGGGGAGGGACCTTGAAAAAAAACCTCCAATCACAGATGAGATGGAAATTCTTTTACCCCCTAGGGGGTGAGGCTTGGGAAGGAGGTGGGGCTTGGGAGGGCAGGGGATGGGGCCAGCAAAGGGTGCTCAACCCCCCCCCCCCCATGCCTCATATTGGGCCCAGTGCAGGATAGATCAGGTACCGAGGCTGGAAGTTGCCCTACCTTGACCTATCTCGATGAGGATTCTCACTGAAAATACCAGTTTATTCCAGACAGCTACTCTTCTACATGTGGCCTACCAAAATGTTCATATTCTCTTCCTTTCATTGATATAATAGTATAAGCATCACCATGCATGTCATGCACATACCCTTTTCTATACTCTCAAAAAATAATAATAATAATAATTGTCCGAGCCAATTATACATTTGTATTTTACTTTTAACATTTTTATCTGGATTTTCGTTCCAAAAGGAAAGTGAACATAGCTTAAAAAGGAACTAATAATAAATATTTATAAAGCCAACTCGCAGCTTCTTCCTCAGTTCTTCAGTTGTTATACATCACACAAGGGTCATCACAAGAGAAGAAGAACAGGACTGCCCTCAGTAGTGCTGCCATTATTTCCATGTCCCCTGCCGCCCCTGCCATCCACACAGACTCCCCCACTTCGGGAGGAGTCGGAAGTTAGGAGTCTGCTCTGCGTGTATAGCAACGGTCCAGAATCTCAGGCCCAGGGACCAAATATGGCCTTCCAGGTTTTCCCAGATGGCCACACCATTTATTTATTTATTTATATCCCTCCTTTCCCCCAATCCTGGGACTCAAGGCAGCTTTACAAATTAAAACATGTGCAGTTAAAAATATAAATAGAGATATACAAAATTTTAAAATATAATTAAACATGCTACAATATTAAAACATCTAAAATACAAATGATAATTTAAAAAAAATCCAGTGTATAAACAACACATAAGCAGAGGTCCAGACTATCCCCAAAGGCCTGCCGGAACAAAACAGTTTTTGCCTGCCTCCGGAAGCACACCAAGGAGGCAGCCAGGCTAGCTTCCCTGGGAAAGGAGTTCCAGAGCCCCAGGGCAGCCACCAAGAAGGCCCTCTCTCATGTTTTAACCAGGCATGCCTGTGATGGTGGTGGGATCTCAGGCTGGAAAAGATTCTGCACTCCTGGCATATTGGCTCTCCACGTGAATTAGAACCTTTTGCAATTCATGTTTTAAGAACCATCTGAGGTCTACATATATAAAGCAGTGTCTCCACTTTAGATCTTAGACTCCCTTCCAACGTCCACTTATAATTATCACTCCAGACATTAATAATAATAATAATAATAATAATAATAATAATAATAATAATTTAGACAAGGAAGCGAAAAAGAGAGATAAATATACGCCAGTGGCTATGGTAGTTAAAGAATTATGGCAACAGGAAAAGGTCACAATTAATCTGTTAGTCACATCAGTCACCAGAATCACATCAAAAAACTATACAGAAAACCTTCAGAAACTGGACCTACCAAAATACATCCTCACCAACATCCAGAAAGCAGTCATACTTAAAACATGCTCAATAGTAAGGACATTTCTGAATCAGTAAAAGACAGCATGACTTGGCAAAGCCCATCATGTCCATCTAGAAAATTGCCACAAGCAAGAAACCAGAGATGATGATGATGATGACGACATTTTACTAGCACTTGGAAACTACAAAGGAAATACACAGAACAGCAATATCAACAGAGAAAAAAAATCATATAGGGCAGTATCCCACTGTGTCATTCCCTAGCACAAATAGCACTGCACCAGCTGAAACTAGGTTCTGAACTATGTGCAAGGAGAGAATTCAACTAAAGTTGCATTTGCACAAGTGTGGTTATGCAAGCAGTTGTGCAAGTAGTTGTGCAAGCATTATGCACAAGTATTAGTGTAATGGAAAGAGTCAGAGGAGCTCCACTAGTGTTATTCCAATTATACAGACTGACGCTGTTGAATTATTCTCTTATACATTAAATATTCCCAAAGTCCTGCCTGAAAGGGGGATTTGTATCAACCTTCTGTCCTGAGGCCTAGTGGTCTGTCTTGGGACTGACTGTAGGGACACTCTTTTTACAAAGGGGTTTTCCTGAGCCTTGCTCATTATTTTTGCTCAGTGAATTAACTAAAAGCAATTAATCCATAACCCCTTAGATGACACTGGCAGTGAATGTTACAGTTACGTGGGACAGGAAGCATGCACTTTGTACCTGCTGTTCTGTTGTGTGTTGTTTTCTTTTGAAATAGATGTTGGAATAACTTCCCTACCAATGACAGCTGCAAGCTCATGATGTAGGGATAGCTTGTACATCTCCTTGGTGCAGGAAATGCAGAATTCCAATTTGGAAATCTGAAAGAACAATGAAGTGTTCATATGCAGTATGTATCAGGCAATCTTTGAGCCTACTCTTAAGACGCTATCTTATACATCTGCCATTCCCACCTTTGTGCCCTCTAGATTTTTTCCACTTTAACTCCCATAAGCCCCAACCAAAATGGCTAATGATAAAAAATGCTAAGAGTTGCAGTCCAGCACATCTGGAGAGCACCAGTTTGGGGAAGGCTCCTTGACAAATTTACCTGCAATTACCCCCTATTCAACTTAATAGGATTTAATTAATTACGGTTTAGGAATAAGTATCTAGATAGTGGTTTTATGTCGGAATATGACTCTGTTTCTACAGTTCAGTAGTCCAAATTGACCAGTTCCAGACCTGATAACAGCCTCTCATTGCTTCCGTCGCATAAACACTATTGAGATTTGGTAAATGATCTTTGTTGACCTTCTTCAAGAAAAATGAAAACCACAGACACAAACATAGGGAATTATTTGGATACAGTGACATGTTTTCTTAAGACATGACCTAAAGCACTCACAGAGTTCTCATTAGTCTGTTTGGTTAAACAAATCTTATTTATTGCAAAAGAATATAGTTATAAAAGAGCAAGAATTAAGTAAAACTTTAGGTACCTTTTTAAAAAAATCGGACAGTCATTTTTAATTCATCCCAGGGGATGGTTTGAGGGCGTACAATGAAAGCAAGTTGTAAAACACTGAGCCGGTTTTGGCCTGTTAAGTGCCTGGATGGGAGACCACTTAGGGGCCCTATTTATAATGGCTTGATTTCTATCATGGAATAAAAGACATAAATGTACTAAATAAATAAATAAAGTATTTAGCAAAAACAATCCAATGGTGAAAAATGAGAGAGAGAGAGAGGCCATGGCTAGACCAGGCCTATATCCCAGAATTGTCCCAGGATCATCCCTGTATATCCAAATGACACACATGGGATCCCAGGAGCAGGCAGGGATGTCCACCACCACCATTTGCTTGGGATAATCCTTAGGTCTAGCTAAGGCCAGAGACTCCTTGGATTCTTTCCCTTATCTTTCCTTTGCTTTTTGATATGCTATAGCTCATGTTTTTCATTTTGAGCTGATAGGTAAAAAAAAAATGTTTCCCATGTTCACTGAACTAAGTATTTGTGCCATGAAAGGTCAACCTAAATGGTTTATCTAGCTCAATGTTCTACCTGTGTGGTAAAATCCTTCTAATCTTGTCAGGGAACTGGCCAACTGAACTGAAGATGTGGCCCACATTAAAATAAACAATTTCGGTTTGTCATGGGACTGAAAGGAAGAATTGAAGAAACTAGCTAATGCACCAATATGCATACCAATTTGGGATATGGAAGGGGAACATGCTGAGGGAAACAAATCCTATGGAAATGGGGAGCTGAGCTTCAAGAAAATGGTTGCGTTCATAAAAGATGTTGGTCAACAGTTGGGTAATAAACCACTATCCACACAACATGATAATAATCAACTGTCTTGTGGATTAGGATCAGTGTTGAGTTGATTATTAGTCCATGCTGAGCTGAACCCAGTCGATAACTGCTTGACTGTGAAGAGATTGACAACCTTGTCATAGGCCTCAGCTAGACCTACAGGTCTAACGCAACAGAGAGGTGAGGATCTCGCAATATTGTTATCATGAGGTCTCCCCCTCTGTTTACACGCACTGTGCGATGACCTCGGAGGAACAGGACGTCGCTTCCCCCATTTTGTTTTTTGTTTTCCTTAAAGGAGACAAGTGCAGGAGCGGTCGTATGCAAATTGTAAGTTTGTTTATTTAAATCAATTTTTCCCACTCACCCCACCTCACCTCAGATGGGTGCAGAGCTCCTGAGGAGCTCTACACCTCATGCGCGGTTCCCAGCTCCTCGTGAGTAACCACGACAAACCGCGACACCCGCCCACATGTTTTGCGGTCTTGGGATCATTCCAAGACTGCGGAAAATGCAGGCTACAACTTTAGGGCCATATCCCGGGGAAAGGGAGGGAATCACAGGGACAATCCCGGGGTGATCCCTGAGATATTGCCCTGTCTAGCTTTGGCTGGGTTAGAAAGCCAGTGTGGAGTATTGGACTGGGACTTGGGAAACATGGGTTGTAGTCCCCACTGAGCCATGAAGCTCTTTTGGTGGCTTTGGGCCAGTCACTGATACTCAGCTTAATCTACATCACAGGTTAGTGGTGAGGATAAAATAGAAAGGAGGAGGAACATGTATGTTGCCTTTGGTTCCTCACAAGAGGGGAAAAGGCGGGATATAAATGTAATAAATAAATTAAGTAACTAACTAAGCAATGTGGTAACCCAGGAACATGGTGGTTTTGATTTGAGAACCTGCACATTGTATAGTATTGCCTTATGTTGGTAACAACTGAGCAATGCAACTTTGGACAAATATGGAAAATTAGACGCGAGCTACAATAACAGGAAGGTTACCGATTTGCTGAAGGCAGACTTATCACTGTGGAAACATTCAAGAGAAAATTAGATGTGTTCATGGCTCAATAAAATGGAGCACGGATAAAATGGTGCATGGATGTTTAACTGTGTGATCAAGCCCTGCTGATTTCAGTGCTGAATTGTGTCCAAGACATCTAAAAGAAAAATACTGAGGTGACTTAGGAGTTGGCCATCATCATGTGTGAAGGCACGTCAGAACCTATATTGAACAGCACACTCTGAGGAGATAGAAGTGGTTTCAAGTACTTTGGTTGTACCATTTCAGGTGTTGCCTATTACAGGCAGATAGAGCTTTTTCTGCCTCAGATGTAATGAATTGTTCCTTTCTGAAGGATTCTGGTGATTCCATCTGTGTAGAAAGGCAGGCCTACAGCTGTAACAATCCCCTTTAAAGGCTGAGGCTGTTAATAACAAACTCCTTTTTCTGTTACATCATGGGCAAGAATGTGGCAGCCTAAATATTTTGGTGGATTATTTATTCTGGTTATGGGTGGGACTTCTTTTCTCAGTTTTTGTGAAGTCCTGGAGGCTACATTCTAAGCACTCCTGGGATCCCTTAATGATAGGTCTCCTTAAGATATTGTCGTGTGTATCCTCTTTTTCCTGGTAAGTAACTGTTTCCTTAAAATAGTTTCCTAGTTCAAATTTTGTGTACACAAATACAAAGTTACAAAGGGTAGCCAACTCCATATTCTCCAGTTGCACCTATTTTTCATTGTGTATTTGTGTACAGGTTGCTGATGTATACCAAATTCTACAGATTACCTTCTATTTTGGTCACAATGATACTGCAATTTTCTGGGGAGCTGAACATTACACTTTTGCTAGCAAGCAGTGTTTGGTAAGCCTGAGAAGTATTAATATTTTTAGAGTGAGATGTGTGACAAAACTGAGTGCTAATGTGCTAAGCTGTGACTCTCTAAATATAAGGAAATACTTTTGGTGCTATGGGCAAAAGTATGCATTTGAACATACTTCAAAATGTCTTAAGATCAGGTCACAAGGCCTTAAAAAAAAGGTATAATGTTAGCATTTGACTTGCATTGATATGACACTTAGGCTGCAATCCTATGCACACTTACCTGGGAGTAAGTCCCATTGAATTGAGTGGGGCTTACTTCTGAGTACACATGTATAGGATTGAACTGTTATTCATCTGTAGCTGTCATGTTTTTTGAGATATGTAAAGCCTGTAACTTTACTTTCAATAAATTACTGTATTGTAAATCTGAAACTGCAATATTATGTAGATTAGACAGTTAGTTGTTGAACCATCTATTTAGGTCCTTATTCCAGATCAATTGCTATAATACTCAGTGAAGTGATTATTACTATTTTAATTTTTTGTTTTTTATTGGGTGCAAAACCTTCCTATAACTATATGTATATAATCAGTTGTAGATGAGGCTGCCTTATTGCTAATGCATGCTCCTGGATATATTAGCAGCTATACCCACTTGATTTTGTCTATTTTGTTTCCTTTGAAAATTCTTTTCATAACTTCAATTAGTTTCTCTTACTTTATGCTTGTAAAAATATTGCGATGTGATTTTTGCAAAAAGGTATATTTTTTTTGGCCATATGTAGGTGTCTACAGTTAGGTAGCTGTTTATGGAAGATTTCTTCATTCCAAATCTCTGCCAATTAACAGATAAGCACCTGGCACTTGAGCCTGTGGTTAAATTGTCTCTAATATGCACTTCAATTTATTGAATTAAAAAAGCGCAGGTTTTCTTTAAAAAAAAATGACAGTAGGAAAGGTTTCCTAGCCATAAAAACCACTTGAGTAGTGGACCAAGTTGCTTTGGACTGCTGTAGAGAGTCAATTGTATATTATTGAAAATAGGTTACAATAGTCTATGAGAGGAAGACCTGGATGATTTGTAGGAAACACTGCCTTTGTGGAAGGGCTATAGCAGAGTGGATCTGCTCTTCCCCGAAATTTGGGGTGCAGATCCGATGAGGCAATGCTCTGCTCCAGTTTTTGGAATGGGTCCATCTCCCTGCACCGTCGGGTAAAACTGCTCCATTTTTGGAGAACCACTCTATTAACATCAGTGAGAATTAATTAACAAAAATGTTTATATCTCCATCATCTTTAAAAAATAAAGAGATGAAACCAGATAGCTCTTCAGTAGGGCTTTACCTGTGCCAAGTTTGAAGCTGATCCCTTCATCCCTTGCTTTTTAGGGATTTTTTTAAAAAAACCTTCCAAGCATTCCCTCCCCAATACACACAACGTAGCAAAGAAAGCTACCTCTGGCCATGTTGGGAGAATGGGGGAGAGAGGGAGAGGTGTTTCTTCTAGTTCCCCCCACCCCCAGAATTAGGCACACCCTTTTCTCTTCTGCTGGTCTGTCTGAGTTGAAATAAAAAAAAAAAGTCAGTTATGAGTCATCTTGAGGCTCCACCCACACCATCTCCTTCAAAATAAAACTGTAGCACCTAGGATCATTTTTTTTATTGGCGGAGGATCCCAGGTATGCTAGATCTTTAGAGGCTGCACCCCCTTCAAGCCAGCGGTCAGTTTCAGGCTGGCAGTGGCAGCAGTGCTGCAGGCAAGGCTCCCCCCATGCCCAGGCAGGCCACTGCCCCCCCAGGACCAGTGGGGCAAGGGCAGAGGGGGCTTCAAAATTCCCCCAGATAGGAAAGTGCTAGGGAAAGCTGATGGAACTTTCCCATTTCCGTGACATTCATTCAGCCTCAGCTGCATTGTGAAAGAGCACTATGGGCTCTTTATGTTTATATAATTTGTAATCCCTGCCCCTATGCAACATGATTAGAGTGGCAACAGGGAGGAGACTGTGGCTATTGGTTAGCCACAGATGTCAATCTCAAAACTATCCCTCCCTCACAACCTCAGCATCTTCCTAATATGGAAGTGTTCAGTTAGTTGTCCATCATCAACATGAAACAAGCCCTCACATTGCCTAAACAGCCTTTGGATACAGATCTCTTTGGGGCTCTGAATGATCTTCTACCTGCACCATGGGTTCCCATCGATTTTTGAACTGCCCCTAACTGCACCATGAATTCGGAGGTCCATCCAACCCCCTGTTTTTTGGTGTGCAACGCACACCCCTACTATCCATGCAGAAAGTCTCAGGTTTAGTGCCTGTTATCTGATAAGGAGGCACGTCTGGAGACCCACTGCCAGTCAGTGTACACAGAACTAAATGAGATGGTCTGACTCTGTTTTATGTTTATGTTATAACCACATAACTGGCTTTATATAATTATTATATTTATTTTATATATAAGTAATGTTTAAAAATCTGGTCCTAATGCTGATGCCATGGAACACTCAGGGGCGTGCTTTACAGCTTTGACATGTTTGCAAGACAAATTGTTCTTATCTGCCACAACTTGGACTTTGCAGTTGCTACATGGAGGTGTCCAGAGCACCATCTGGGCCTATACTCTTGGATTGTTGCTTGGTAAATGTTTGTCTGACCATGTTTGCTTGACCAGTGTCAAGTCCCTCGTGGCTTATTACCTCTGGCAAGGAGGCAACAGCTGGCTGCATATAGGAGACATTATCTTTATGAAAGGGAGTGGGCTCAGTTTTCTTAAAAGAGGCAGTAGTGTGACCATTCCGGAAGTAACTCAATAATTATAGGCCTGTTGCAGATATCTACTTCTTGGGTAGAATGCTTGAGTAACTTGTGGCTGAGCAGGTTCTTTTGGATGAACTACTTCCAAACACATTGGTGCCTAATATATTAGTCAAATGAATCCCCTTGTTAGCTCTTAGTGACACTTCAAAAATGAACCTCACCATTGATCTTGACATTTGTGGGTCTCTTTCTCTCCCTCTCTCTTGTGATTTAGAAGATTATATAACATTTCACTTTGCTTTCCTATATCTGTGCCAGTTAGTGGTGCTTTCCTGTCACCCTTGCATTGACATTTCCCTCCATGCTTCTTTGCTGCCCTGAGATATGGCAGCCTTTCTCAACCCAGTGCCTTCCAGATGTGTTGGAGTATAAGTCCCATCATTGCCATACAGGCTGGGAATGGTGGGAGTTGCACTGCATTTCATCTGGAAGGCACCAGGTTGTAGAAGGCTGAGATACAGTGATGCCCACTAGCTTAGATACATCATTAAAACTGGATTAGACAAATTCATGGAGGAAGAGGAGGAGGAGCAGCTACTGGCTACTAGTCCAGGCAGGGCAATGTGCTATTGAACATCACTTTACACAGAGCAAACATGGGAGAGGGCTATTACCTTCAAGACCTGCTTATAAACTTCCTTGCTCAAATCCTGTTTATGAGCATCTGTCTGGCTACTGCCATAAGAAGGAAGCTGGCCTAGGTGGACTTTTGGTCTAATCCAGCAGGGCTCATTGTATGTTCTTCTCAAGATCTTCGTCAGCATGAGGGATTCCTGCTAGTTATGTTCCCTAAACTCCGACTCAACGTTTTCAGCCATTGCTGGGGTTAAGATTGTCAATTGGCAGGGCCAGTGCTATCATTAGGCAGAGTGAGACAGGCAGCTTATTTTAGATGTGATGAAAAAGGCAGCAAATTGTTTAATATATTATTACTGCATTTTTACTGTGATTGTGGGAATTTTGTAACTCGGCTGACCTTGGGTTGTGGGGGGGGAGGGGGAATGTTTGCTGCCCTGCCTCAGGCAGTGTCTTGGGCCGCAGCTGGACCAGGGTTTGCCCCTGCCTGAGCACTGGATCCCCTGTGTGTCACCTAGATGAACAGGTTTGACCCTTGGATGATCCAGGGATAAACCCAAGGTCTAGCTATGGCCTTGGACTGTCCCTGTCAATGGCCATAACAAATCTTAAAATAGGCCACTGTACCTGTTGCACTGTGTGTATTGCCAATCCTTTTCTTGCCTTCTTATAGCATCCTGTCTGAGGAACTCACTCTGCACCGTCATTCTACTACAGACTTCAGAATGATTCCCCCCAGACCAAGTGTCCATTGAATCACCCATTGACAAATAGCATTTTGTATTACAATAAGCCAATTGCAGAGTTCCTTAAGAGCTCATAGAAAATAAAGGAATGAAAGGTTGTCCCATTCTGCACAAGTTGTACTTTGGGGATCAAAAGGATTACTTCAGGTTTTTTTTCCCCCCGGTTGCTTTCCTCTCATAGCATGGTATGATTGTTGAAGAGAATCCGTCTCAGGATTTAATCTGCCTGATCAGCTGACATGGTTAAACCATTTGCAGTATTCCCGGGGACTATGGTGAATGAATTGCACTGCTTTTAATCCCATAAGGACAGTAAAATCAAAGGCTGGTTCAATTAAGGGGAAGGACATAAATGGCACTCTGGCACATATATACTACTTGTGGTGGCATTCACACATTTTAGTGTCCATGTTTCTCTGCAGGCCAAGGGTCATTATGGAGAAAAGTAAGAGAGTCACATTTGGCAGAGGATTCCAGAGGGGGAGCTCCCTCCCTCCACACCTCTCGTGTTTTTTTAAAGAAAAGAGTATGGTGGAGGAATGAAGGTGTCCTTTGACTGTTTTCACTTTGGATGTGAAGAAGTCCAGAGTGTTTCCTGTCATCATGGGCATTAATGTTTGTCTCTAAAAAATGGTCAAGTTTGAACTGGCTCTCAGATGACACCAAAATGTGTCTAAATGGAGGTAGTAATAATGAATGCACCTCCGTAGCAGCATGAATTCAAACTCAGTTTTCATTTCGGTGGAAGTCTTCACTTCTTATATCCTGGTTTATTTCAGAGCATGATACAGAATGCCTGTTATCCCTGCAAATCCGTTTAGCCATCTGGATCCCTGCACTATGTCTTTCACTGGTAACAGCAAGTTCCCAAGTTTGTGTTCTCTCTCTCTCTCTCTCTCTCTCTGTATGTGTATGTGTGTGTGCGTACACGGCATGTTTACTCTGGTAACAACAATGCACAGAGTAAAACAACTTCCCCTCAGCATGGTAGCCACACCAGGGCAGGATCTACACTACTACTTTAAAGCACTTTAAAGTGCTTTATAACAGTTTTGACAACTGTTGGGGCCCAGGACACACTCCATATACAGTTGTCAAAACTGTTACAAAGCACTTTAAAGTGCTTTAAAGTAGTAGTGTAGATCCGGCCCAGGTCTTACAGAAGGCTTTTAAGCCACAGCTTCATGCTCTTTCTTCTTTTAAGTTGCATGTAGGTTTTCTACACACCCACCTTTTTCCCCTATCCCATATATCACAACATAACCATACACTAGTGGGTGAAGTAGCTCCTCCTTCCACCTTTTTCTCACCTTCCATCATCCCCTTTCTACCCATGATGAAGTTTTGTACTCTTGTGCAAATTCAGAGCTCCAACCTTTGTTCCTCACTCCCTCTGTCAACTCTACCACAACACTATGGTGACAATTTGAAAAGGAGGACAGGGCTCCTGTATCTTTAACAGTTGTATTGAAAAGGGAATTTCAGCAGGCGTCATTTGTATATAGGGAGAACCTGGTGAAATGTCCTCTTCCTCACAACAGTTAAAGCTGCAGGTGGTCACAGTACAGCTGCAGTATAGCTCCTATAGCTTTAACTGTTGTTATGAAAAGGAAATTTCACTACGTGCGACATGCATACAAATGACACCTGCTGAAATTCCCTTTTCTCTGCAGCTGTTAAAGATACAGGAGCCCTGTCCTCCTTTTCATATGGTCACCCTACCCAACACCGAGCACAACAAAACACACTAGCACAAGTACATTGGTGGACAGAGGGAGTTTTGTTCTGCAGTAGCAAAAAATAACGCATTTTCCCCATTCAGAACATAATAATAATGGGGAAAGCAGGTGAAAAGCACGGGAGAATCGCTCAAGGCACCTGTAAACTTTCAGAGATGAAGAATGATGAGTGTACAATAAAAGCCTCGACTTGTGTATAAAAAACCAATAGCTTAGATTTCTTTTTCTCTACAGCATGAGCTTCTCAAAGGCTCAGGGTTATGTTTGTGTACTTCCAGAGCTTTGAATGCAGTTGTGACTAGATTTTGCTGGTGGAATCTCACTAACAGTGTTTCACTTATTTTCTATTTGCTCCTTATTGTTGAACTGTGAGGTAAAAGACTTGGCCGAGGATGTGGCTGAATCTTTATGAAATCCCATGTCAAAAAGAACATATCTTCACATCAAGACACATCATTAATGTTCAATACTTTAAATTATTGTTTGTGCAAATACATGGTCCAAATCTAGTACAGTTAAAACTAATGTCCCACTAAAATCATTGTAAAATCAGGTCATAATTGGATTTCATGGATTTCATTTGCATTGAATTCAGAGCAATGTGTGCAATGTGATACAGCTGAGCACACTGCAATCGGATTTTCCAGTAACTTGGAGCCTGAGGGCCAAAAATTTGGCTTGCCAGCCCAGCAAAACTGTGGCCCTTCAGGTGACAGTCCTTCAGCCCTTAGCAGGAGAAGGTGTGGGAGAGAGACTGAGCATTCCTCTAGCTGGTACCTCAATCTGGGAGCTGACTTCACTCTGTCCACACAGAGTGAAGTATACTCCCTGACTGAAGCACTAGCTGGAGAAACCTCAGCTGGGGCGTTGACTAGTGACCTGATGATAGAGGGGGTGGGGCCCATTGGCGTGCAGACAACAGGTTCAAAAGGTTCAGTTGAACACCCTAATCCGCCACCACCGCTATGTTGCAGTAGCAGGGCTGGTGCTAGCTGTAGGGAAGAGGGACAAATTCAGCTGCTCCCCAACCTGCTCCTCCTCCGGAAGGCTTTCTTCACCGGTGTTTACCTCAGCTTTCATTTATTTTGTTTGTTTGATGAATTAAAAAAAAGTCCTTTATTACTGTATATTCAATGTTTACCTTAAAAAAAAATATCCCTGGCCGAACCACCTAATGAAATGTGCTGCGCACGCCTATGGTGAGGCCTGATGTCATGGATGAGATCTCACCTCCTAACATCACCTGGCCTTCAGAAGGATCCAGGGAAGCAATCTAGACCCCAGACTCAAAATAGTTCCTCACACCCACAGTGAGTGTTACAGTCAAGGTGTGGGATAATCTCCCTAGAGTGAGGGGTTCTGGTTCTCTGGCTATTTTTAGGACAAGCCAGAAGTCTTCATTCATTCATTCCATTGGGCTTATGGCCTTTCTGGTTAGTGACTGACAAGGTAGTGATGAGTTGCGTTTTTAGCTCATCCCTTTTTTTTCTTGTTGAATTTTGTATATTAGAGGTCTTATACCATGTAAGTTGCTTGGCATGGGAAAAGGGTTTCTGCATCTCCAAAATACATCGATTGACTTTATTTAAATAAACTTTGTATAGTCAAAGTTGTACACTGTCATTAATTTATGCATACTAGTCTTGTTGTTTAGGACATCAAGCTTTAATCTGTTGAATTGGTAAATCTATCAGCTAGAGATTTAATTGCAGTTTAAAGTGTATGTCCCAATTAACTGAGGATAGCGGAGACTGAAAGGCATACCATTGTGCACACTGTTAGATATGCCAGCTTTTTTCTCTTCTTTGTCATCATATTTGGCATGTAAAAGGTGGCTCTCCTCCAGTTTTGTATCCAAAGCTAGCAGATATATTGTATTTCAGGGAGAAACCACTATGGCTTTCTTTTTAGCAGTGAGAACCACAGGCAACCTTAAGCTGGCAGTGTTCATTTGAAACCAATGTCAGTCCTTTATATATATATATATCTGGTTCTTGTCCAAAACTGATGGGGAATTGAATTTGTTCATGATGTGAACATTTTTGTTCTGGTGACTTCATGTAATATTCCAGATTCACACATAGATGAACAGGAAAATATTAAAGATGGCCTTTGGTTCTCACTATGAACTTTTGTTTCACTTAATCCAGGAGAAATTGGGCCCTTCAACAAGGGCCATGGCTAGACCAGGCCTATATCCCGGGATCCTCCCTGTGCATCCAAATGACACTCTGGCCCTAGCTATACCTACCTCATAGTCCGTGACAGAGGAGGGAAGATCTTGCATTGTGATTAATGCGAGATCCCTCCTCCGTTTACGCATGAGGTGTGATGACCTCAGGAGGAGAGGCGTTGCGCCCACCATTTTTTTTAAAGAGGAAGGAGCGCACAAATGCTCGTGCGCTAAAGGAAAGTTTTTTTTAAATTTTAATTACTTTTCCTGCTCCCCCCACTCTACCCACAATGGGCGCAGCGCTCCTGGCTCAGCACGAGGAATTGTGCAGAGCCGGGTCAAACCGCAGCAACAGGCCACATGTTCCACAGTCTTGGGTTCAGCCCGGGACCGTGGAAAAAGCAGACCTGAGGCAAGGGAGGGCTCATCCCTACCTGATCCCCGGATCCCCTGTGTGTCATGTGGATGCACAGGGAGGATCCCGGGGTTCGCCCCAGGATTTTGCCCGGTCTAGCTAAGGCCACAGGGGATCCTGGGAGCAGGCCGGGATGACCGCTCCATTTCCCTGGGACAATCCTTAGGTCTAGCTAAGGCCATAGTGGAATGATGGAAAGGATAACTAGATTTGTAGGGTTGAAGACTAGGAGCAGCTTTCCCAGTACATTAATTTGTCACCAGTTGAAAGATCATGAATATCCATATTCATGTGCCATATTGACATACTGTAAGTTACTTGTGATGCCCTCTGTATAATTATAAACATAATATCAGATACCTGCAAAAGCTAAATCTAATTTCAATGTACTTGTTTTCTCCTTCCTGCCAGTGATCTACCAAGGTTTTTTGGTTCCTTATGTCATTAATTTTCCAACATAATCCCTCCCTGTTGGGGATTATTGCTTTAATACAATATTTGCAGTCTCAATAGCAATAATTACAGGGAAAGAAAGTCCTTTACCCACAATAAATTTAACCTCTTAAAGGAGTATCAATTGGGCTACATATTGAGCTTTTCTACAGTTTCTGCCAACACAAGTGATTGAGTTACTTAAATATTGCAAAATATTTGGTTTCCTACTGTTTAATATGTAATTATGATTTTACTGTTTTGAATAATGAAGAGTGAAGCTATGTTAGGGGAATGAAAAACCTAATAATGAAATGTAAGCTATTTGCTTTTAGGATTGAATGCCCCTGTTCATCTAAACATTTGATTGAACCTTACATCTTAATTCTAGTTATGACTTGAAAAATAAGAAAATGCTCTATGGATGAATGTTGCTAGTCTTCCAGTTCGATTCTAATGATGTTTACTTGGAAGTAAATCCCATTTTATTTTAAAAGGATTTACTAGGAGGAAAGTACATTCAGAATTGCAGCCTTAGGCTACAATGCCAATTTGGTTTGCTCTCGATCATGGGATTACTCTGGACTAAGTATGCTGTAGTTTACAGTATTACTGGTTATGAAGTATAAGCAATTTTGCATTCACACTGATAACTGTTGTTTAGAACTAATGTATAGCACATAAGAGTTGTTATTAGCTTTGGATGCTTGATTTAAAGCAAACCTGAGATATTAGCATAAATTCTTATGTACATAAAACTTCCACAGGTGGTAATAATCTCAGAATGAAATATATTTCTGTATACAGCAACTGTACATGCACTGTATTCCCACAAGGTAATTTCAAATAAACTAAATTCTTTACGGAAATGCAAGCGGCAGGAATTTTAATTAGAAATAGGTGGATCAGTCTATTTCTGGCCTGTGTCAGTTCTTCTTTGGTTTAGCTTATAATTCCTTTCTTTTTCATCTTTAAACTGCATTAAAAAAAGAAGAAGCCAATCCCCTCAAAATGCATATTTAAATGTTTAAACTGCTAATGTATCACAATATTTGGAGAAGAGCAAGATCTTGTGGATAGCTAAATTCTGATCTACACATTAGAGCAAGAGGGGTGGATCTGGTCATTCGATGTAGGAATATACCAACTAAATTCCTCAAGTTTCTCTGCTTTAAATAGATAATGTGCCACAGAATTCAGGAGTTACTATCTCATGCATATTGCTAAGTAAAGTCATGAAACAGCAAGAAATGCTGTGGTTTTCTCTATTTCATAACTTCATCTGAAGCCCAGGCACACCCTACTGTTTCAAGCAATTAGCGCCAAATTGAGGGGGCCATTGAGTAAGGACCTGAGCGAAATCCAGATGCATAAGGAATGGTCCTCCAGTTGTTCTGTCATGCTGAAGAACCACTGCCTTTGAGAGAGTAGTGTTGCTCCATTGTTCCCGGCAGCAGGAACGAAAAGTATTTGCACTGCTGGAAGCCTCTCTGCCAGAAGCTGCACTTCAAAGAGGCCAGGAGGAGGGGCCTCTGAAGGTTAATATCACCTTGTAAGCCCCTCCTTTGGCCAGTGTCACCACAAAGCCCCCAGCATTGGTGGGGCTTTGTGGAGCATCTCCCCATTCTCCCCAGTCACCTGCAGTGGCCATCCTGAAGTCAGGCAACCTGAACACTGAGTAGGGCATCAGTCTCTACAGTGTTTAATAAATAAATGAATAAAAATAATGTTCTTTATGATTGAGTATTCAATAAATGTTTGCCTTTAACAAAAAAAATTACAAAATTTCCCTGTGTGCATGTCCTAATGAAACATGCTACACACGCCTGTGATTGGAGGGCGGATCTGAGTTAAAAATATTATTAGCCTGACAAGATAGGGCTTCTTTTATGTTTGTTATCACCTGCTAGGAGAGTATACTAAACTTCTCTTTCAGTTTCTTAATTGTGCATTTAAAGAATATATCCAGTGGTATTGCATGTCAAAGATGTACTTTCATTTGTTAGTCCTTGCTCCAATGGCTTTCAACATGAGAAAGAGCCAGTTGGATTGGCGGGGTGGAGGTTTTGTGCAGGACAAACAGTCGGTTTTGAACCTGTTTCAGAAGGATGGGCAACTTGTGGCTCTCCAGATGTTAAATGTTCCTGCCTATAAAGACTGACCTGCAAATAGGGAGCACTGCCTTCTACTGAGTCAGTCCATTGGCCCATCTAGACCAGTATTGCCAACCCTGACTGGCAGCAGATCTCCAGAATTTCAGGCAGAATTCTTTCCTAGCACTAGCAGGAGATGCCGGGGTTTGAACCTGGGACCTTCTGTATGCCAAGCATGGGCTCTCAACCACTGAGCTATGGCCCTTCTATAAAACAGTAGTTGCTGGAGATATGCTAACTTTGAAATGTATAGTGGATTTTATTCCTGAGAGATATTGAACCCCACTTCATCTGCAGTTTGTGTGAACTAGATCTTAGGTGGCAGACTGTTGAGATAAACCAATTTTGATGGATTTGCTGTTTACAGAGCAATAATTATTTGCTGCCAAATGTATCACAAAAACTGGCTGTTCCTCTTTCCTGTGTCAGTCTGGTCTTGAACTTAGGAGGGAAGTAGGCAGCCTTTAAGGCAACCTGCCTCGACCTGTTTTCCTCCAGATGTTTTAGGCTGCAATCCAACACATCTGGAAGGCAACAGGCTTGGGAAGTCTGACTTAACGGATTGCGTTAGACCACTGTGATGTCAATACATTCTGATACATTTCCCAAATGACACCATGCTTGCTTGAAGCGCACTTAGCAGTTTTTAACTACCAGTTGATGGTACAATTCTTTATTGGATAGGTGAGATCCTATTTCAAAAGTGAAGCAATTGCCAATGCAACTATTTTAAAAATAATAATTGGAAACTATCTAGACATATACTTAAATTATGATCTGAGGCACTTTCTTAAAATAGTTATTAACTCACTAATACTAATTTCTAATAACACTGTACAGAAGGCATACATTTTCACATAAAAATAATATCTGGTAGTTAAGTGATCTATGTCCCCACATTTACGGAATTTCCTTCCCTTTGTGTCTCCATCATTATACATTGCTTTATTTGTTTGCTTTTTAAAAAGCTCTCTTATTTCATTCTGCTTTTCAATAATTGGCAAGCTTTGGATTAATTTATACTGACCATTTCAGGGATGGATGGGTTAAATATTGATGATTTTATGTTACTTCTCTTTCTCTTAGCACTGTTCACCATCTTGTGAGTGCTATTATGTCTTAGAGGTGATTCGAACTTTTAATAATAATTTAATATTAATAGTAGGGAAGCTTGAAGAATTCAGTCTTGGTGAATTCCCATCTGAAGAGACATGAGCTTCGTGTTCCAAACAGATGTACAGATTGGTACTTTTTGCATTTCTTGAATATTTAAAATGTATTAGTAGTACCCTATACTTCTGTAGTTCTTCCACCACTAACAGTTCCCAAAATAAGCATGGGAATGAACAAAAATGCTCATTGTCAGAACAGGGCTGGAAACAAGTTCCTAGGAACATTCAGCCAAGTAAGACCAGAACCAGTGTAAAGAGGTGCCCCAAGTCACATACTGGCCAAATGCCTCAGCAGGAAGCCATGGTTCATATTACCAAATGACACTGAGAGGGCCAGCAGTACCAATAGGGACACATTCTCCATTATGGTTTCTGTCGTAGTTCATCTATAAAGATGACAAAGGCTGTTTCCATCCCAAAACAAGGCCTAGAGCCAGACTGAAATGGATCCAGAAATAATCAGCTTCATCCCAGAAAATCTAGAGTTGCAATGGCAGCCACCAATAATATCTATATAGGCACACATACAAACACATAAACTATTGCCTTATAGAAAATGTGTATACATTCTATACAACATATTCTTCTCCTTTAGGCTCTTTTAGGGAACAATCCGCAGGGCATTTTTCGGTCTAAACATGCATAGGTTTGCATGTTACTGTAGTTGCTCCACAAGCATATCCACGATATACAAAATATTATAATCTGTGAGTTTCTTCATTTTATTAGTGCTCTTGTTGTAATGTTATGTGTGTTGTTCTTTTTTAGAATTAAAATCCATGAGAAAAAAACTAGACTCTTAGTGTTGCTATGCAAGTCTTTTTAATATGAATATAAATTATTCTGCAGATCTGTGTAATCTGTGCCCATTAGCACTTAACAAACAAAGAAAGCTTATGATATGCAGATTTTTCTTATGTAAGTATACTCTGTAAGTCCCATTGAATTCAATTGGGCTGGCTCCTGGTTTACAGCATAACAGACAATTAAAATAATGTAGAGTATAATAATGTCAAAGTAAAATGCTTGGTTTGATTGCAGAAAATCAATAACCAAGAACTCTGTTAAATTGAGGCCATTTTATGAAAGTTTGTAGGACAGACTGTTTTAAAGAATGTGATCACGTATTCTTTCTAAGGCTGCAAACTTATACACACCTCCCAGGAAGTAGGTCCCATTGATCTTAGCAGGGCTTACTTCTGTGCAGACAGGAATATGATTGTACTGCAAATCCTGCAGATTATCTAGCCAGCAGGGATGGATGGATGCTCAAATGTTCTGAGATTTGTAGGCATGCTAAGTACTTAGATTGAGTATTCTTCTTTCTTGAGTAGAATTCATAAGATTTGGACAAATTTGGATCTAAAAATATATTTGACAATTTATGTTGTGCAAATAAAATCTTCACCAAATAATTTCATAAAGATATAGCTTCCAATTTTGTGGATTTTTAGGTCAAACAATGTCCCAATGTATCTGAAAGAATTAAGAAAGAGAAATTCTGATGGTAGCTAAACATACCCATGTAAAATTGATGTATTTCGTTCAATGATCTGAGAGATTACAACTTTGAAAAATACAATTGGAGTAAGAGAAAAGCAGAAACTTTAGCACACACCCCCCTCTGCTCCATAAACATGTTTCCTGTGCTTCCAAAATTTTGGGAGATTTTACATCTAGCCTACTCTTACTGAAAGAATTCTTTCATTCAGTGCCAGAAATCGCCTTTCAAGCTACTGGAGACAGAGTTATTGAAAGCCTGCCAAAGTTTCGAGCAAGTATATCCCTTCAACTACTGTATCTTTGGTGCCTAGCAAAGTTATATATTTCTCTTTGTCAAAATCTTGAAATGTATGGATGTTTATTAATTTCCATATTATCGTCAACTCAATGCTTAACTCGGTAGAAAAACAACAACGATTAGTGCTTCGTCCCCTTCACAATCTTAAGTGGAATATAAATTAGTAAAACACTGCTCCTCCCTGTAATGCTTTCCCCCTTGGCCAGTATGAAACTGTCAATTCTGCTATACAACAATATGTTGTATAATGGTAGCATTTAAATGCCTCGCCTAACACTCTAGTTTAGTAATATTGTTGCTCTTTGCCACAAATAAATTAAAGCACGCACACAAACAAAACCTCCGCCATGAATACTACAAAGCACTAGAGAAATTACTGCTTGCAATTGCAGGTAGAATATTAAGGCTTAGAAGGTTGAAGGTCTCCAACCGTGCATCAATTATATAGCTAAATTCTACTGCCTTTGAACTTAAAGCGTTCACAATTAATTCTTATTAGCATAAGAGTATTCCTCATAGCATGGCAAGATGAAGGCTGAACTTATTAGCTTTTGTCTCCTGCTGCCAAGGTAAGCGCATCAAGCCGCCACATACATGTCCTGGAGAGTCTTTCCCCCAAGAAGCTTCAAAGAGTACTGTTTCAACTCCATGTCAATTTCACCTTTCAAATGATAGGACTTCTCAGGCCCACTGCAGAGGAGAAGAGAAAACGTGTCACTTTCACAGCTGTTCTTTGCAGCTTTTGCATGTGGACTAAATAAATGGATTGACTAGCAACCTGGCATGCAAACCATTGTGCAAGCAAGCAGAGCAGGACGAAAGCTTTGTGCTAATATGTTAAAGTTCTTCAGGAACTTCACCAATAAGACAGTGG
This sequence comes from Elgaria multicarinata webbii, assembly GCF_023053635.1. Taxonomy (NCBI): domain Eukaryota; kingdom Metazoa; phylum Chordata; class Lepidosauria; order Squamata; family Anguidae; genus Elgaria; species Elgaria multicarinata. The sequence goes on from NC_086171.1 coordinate 137,391,836, forward strand.
AGCCTGTCTTATCTTTGTGGAAAACCAGAAAGCTCAACATGCACATGGTTAATATTTATTTATTCATGTATTTAAACCGTTTTTTGGCCGCCTTTCAGGGCAGAAGCCCTCACAAGGTGGCTTACAGTTAAAATCTTAAAAGCAATGAAAACATAAACACAATAAAATAGCAATTAAAAACAATAAAAGCCAATAAAATAGCAATAAAACTAGCGAGAACAACAATGGCCGTAGCAGCAACAATAGTACTCATATCATGAGAAGGCCTTCTTAAAAGCCTGCAAGGATGGTGCATGGCAGATCTCTGATGAGAGTTTGTTCCAAAGGTGTGGGGCCACAGCAGAAAAGCCCCTCTCCCATCTGATCACCCACCTAATTGATCTCATGGGTGGGCAAATGAGAAGGGACTCTTTCTGATTTTAAAGTATGGCAGGCTGATATGAGTGAAGGTGGTTTCTGCCACTACTAATACTCTTTCATCTACAAAAGAGCCACCATAACATTATAGCAAAACACAAACTCTGAAAAGGTATGAGTGGTTCTTCCAAAGCAGCCTTTCCCCAAACTGCCCTCCAGATGTGCTGGACTACAACTGGGAATTATGGAAGTTGTAGTTCAACACATCTGGAAGCCACCAGGATGGGTAAGGCTGTGCCAAAGGATTTAGAACCAAAGGAGATTTAGGTTAGAACTTCACTCACTACAATTCCTCAAGTTGTCTTTTGACAGTTTCATTTTTCTCCCTCGATTACATTGCATTATGTTCTGTTGGGAGCTAACTGCATGTACTGAAATGCATGTAACTCAACTCTGTTTCCATATGAAAAGTAGCTCTGGGGAAGGGAAATTTAAATGGGAAAAGCAGTGGGACAAGCTAAGCTAAAGCTTTCCCCCTGCCACGAATTCTCTGCTTCAGACAGCTACTCCTCCAGCGGTCCCCCCCCGCCCCCAATGAGGTTGCTAAAGCACAGTTGCAGTTAGCAAAGTCTTGTATTAATAAAAATTAGTAAGATCGATGCTTTGAGAAACCAAAAAGTAATATTATTAAATTTATTTCAATCAATGTGAACATTTGCAGGATGCAAAATTATTGAGCTGGAGCCAGAAGAGTCCTTCTGCTCAAAGAAGGTGTACTTCTTTCTATGAAGGGGACATTGATACAGGAGAACCTTCTCTGAACAGAAGGAGTGGCAATTGTTTCTAATTCCCTCCTCCTGTGTGTTCTTTCAGAAGGTCCTTCAACCTTCCCAAAAATGATGATTGGTGGGCATACAAGCGTATTGACAGAAACCGCCTCCCTTCTGTTCATGGGAGCAGAACTTCCTAAATCACTGGATCCAACTCCATTGACCTTCCAGCTGAGCACAACATTAAGTCTGGACAGTATTACACAAGTTGTTATTCTAATAATCCTACAATGCTGTAATAATTATTTTAACAATAGATCTTGGAATGCATTGATTGTTCTAATGTATTCAGACTGCTGTTATAGGGCTTCATCCCACATACTCATTTTCCTCGAATTATCCTCATAGTGTAAAGTACTCATTGTTGTTTTTAGCTAAATCACACCCCGGGCAGCAGTGCTCCTAAGATCCTTTGCATACCAGGAGAGGGTTTAAGGGGGAGAAATGTAAAAAAATAATTAAAAATCAACAAATGACCCAATCCAATTGAAATTTGGTATGCTGAAAGCCCTCCTTAATATCTATTACTGTGTCAATTTTGATGTCTTTATCTTTAAAACTTACACAGAAGTAAGCATTTGTTTAATTTGTATTTTAAATCCTCCTCCTGCGCGCCCAGTGGCTGCTTGGAGAACAACAAAAGATTTGCTCCTAAAGAGGTAGTAAAATAGGTTGATTCTTTTAGCTAAGAAGCACAATTAAAGCAGGATGCATGGAAGTACTTCACAGTCAAAGCAGATTATAAATTGGAACACTTTGGAGTCCTTTGCACGCAATTCGCAGTGATTGCAGAGTATAACCCTGGTGTGATGAAGCTAATAGTTTTATTTTATCACTTTCTGCACATATATGATCTTTTTCAGGAAAATATACAGACCCCTTTTTCAAATGTCTGGAGTCTAACGGAGCTTTGCTTGAGGGGAAAGAGCAGATTCGACCCTTGACATTTATCCTGCAACGTGATCCATGCGGAAATCTACTGTATTCATTTGACCTTGCTATATGTTGCATAGATGAAATTTACAGCCAATGTAGGGAAAAGTGCCAGAACATTGCCTTTAGTTTTATGCAACAATAATAAATATTTCTGAAATTCTGTCATCGCTTTGTAAACAATTGGCTTCCCTTCACTTCTCCCCCTTTTCTCTCACAATGAATGATAGATATAAAATTATTCTTGATTTTTTTTATTTAAACAGCAATTTCCATGATAAACAGCATGTAATGGCTCCGGCTGAGTGGAGTGGGTGTTTAAATATTTCAAGGGAACAAGAAATCCATGGCACATACTGATAAGATTTTAGTAACAGTGTAAATAATTAACATTACTGGATAAATGACATTTTAAATAGTAGATAATTGGAATAACCCTCTAGTTCTACTATCTCAATAGGTTAAGAGTTCATCTCTCTGCATATCTTAGTTCAGTGTTAATTGTTGCCATGGCCAAGCTATTAATGCTGCAGGAAACATTTTCCAGGCTGTGGAAACAACATACTTATAATTCTGAAAATTACCCATCTATTAGTGGTTTTATTCAAATCATGGTATTAGAAATCTGATATCTGCACAGCATTTAGCACAGACCTTTGTTCAGTTATTAAATAAAGGGGCTACATGCAGACATCTAATCATAAGATTTCTTAACAATTTACAAATGCTAAATGGAATTAATTTCCTATATTCTGAACAAAATCCATACCAACAGTAGTTATGCAAGACACATTTCCAATATACCTGGGGAGTATATTCAGAAAGTATCAGATGTGATGGTGGGTGACCTTAGATCAGTGATTTCCAAACTGTGTTTCAGGAACCCTGGGATTTCTTGGAAAGTTATCAGAGGCTCCTCAGTGAGAGGATCAGTGATGACAGACAAGCTTTTCTAAATGATAGCTTGCCTTCACTTTGCAGCTTCCCCTGCGATGAATAGCAGGATAATATTGAGTGTGATCTGGATCACATCCATGGTTCACCCAAGGGAACAGTCGACCTAGCCAATGACCTGCATGCATGCACCCCAGAATCCTCTGCAGTCTGATGGGTTCTCTGGCAGATGAGTTAATGTAGAATGTTACACATTTTTGAATACCGCTGCCTTAATTCATCTGTTATATACACACAGAGATGCACTTATGTACCTACATGCAAAAATTATGTCAGTTACATAATCAGATATCCATGATGCAGCCCATGTATTAGGAGAGAAATAAGAAAGAAACTTCCAAAACCGAAGTAAGCATGACACTTGTCCTGAATAGTTGATTTTTTTCTTTCAGAGCCTGTGTGAGTGAGTGAGTGTGTGTGTGTGTGTGTGTGTGTGTGAGAGAGAGAGAGAGAGAGAGAGAGAGAGAGAGAGAGAGAGAGAGAGATTGTGGCCACAACATGAGGAAAAGTGGGCTTTAAGCCCTTTCCCCACCATGGTCCCAATTAGAATTTCCCCCTGTGCCTGCTATTCACCATAGAAGGAAAGGTCTCATTGGCACCATAGCTAATAGCAGACACAGAAAGGCGATAACATGATGGGGGCAAAGGGTTAAAGGCTCCCTGCCTCCATGCCAGCCCCTCTATCGCACTCACTACATACAACAATGCAGATGTCAGGGGAAATGCATCCAAAAATGCAGGGGTTTGGGAACATGTGTCCCAAATTGCATACAATGGGAGAAATGTACACATTAGGTCGAACCTTAGGGGGAAATGCATGCAAAAATATGTCCGAATCATTGTGCAGAATTTTGTTTTCTAAAATTTTCACAAACTGTTATGGAAAAAGGACGGAATGAAGGTGTGCTTCAAAGAGCTTGGGAGTTATAGAAATGAATTGGACAGATTCACCCATCTCTAGTAATGGCCAAGGGTTGTAAGAGCTCAGAATAACTGATGGTTCTAAGAAAAGGTAGCAGTGCTGAATATTCACTCTTAAGCTTTACATTGTCTGTGGATGAGTTCAACCTATTTGCATTTCGTTTGCTCTTCCTTTTATATTATCAACTCTAAAGACATCCCACAGGGTTAATAAGACTTTGGTATAGAAGGAACTTGCTGTGAGACACAGGACAGACTGAGCAGAAAGGGCAATGAAGAAGAACAAGGTAAACTGAATTCCTGAAGTGAGCACTGAAGTCTCTACAGTCTCTGTTGCTACTTTGGAGTGCTTTCAGAAGCATAGCAGTGTTTGGTTTGGGTTGGCAATGGTTTTTGGATTGTTTTTTGTTTTTGTTTTTGTTTTGTTGAAGTTTATTAAGCCTTGCATGCATGTTGGAATCCTGATATAAGAAGCAGCGGGGTATTTCAGTGCAAAATAGTACTATGAGTTTTACGCATAACTAAAATAGCTGTAGTAATTTATCATTTAGTAGGATGTGTGTGGATGTGTGGCTGATGTAATTCATAAGATCCCCTTGCATTCTGGGACTCACTGTAAGCATTACTTGTAACTGTGTCTTTTTGGTACCATTTCACAACTGATCATAGGGGAATGTTAACCAATGTGGCTTCCCTCAAACCAAGTGATATTAGCATCACCAAAGGGGTCTTCATTGGTTCCCTCCCTGTGCAGACTAAATATATGGACAGGCAATGGGATTTTCCATCACCTCTGAAGTTGCTGCTCCCTCCTGGACCCACTGCCTGTTGTCTGTGTGTTCCCTGGGACATCTGAAAAGGTGTGCCTAATGCATGCATGATCCATGCAGTTAGGAACCCTGCATGATAAGGTTCCTGATTACATTTTATCCTACTTGTTAAGGTTACAATCCTACAATTCCCAATTGCCATGCTGCGAACTCTAGGAATTTTTTCTATCTAAACATGCATAGGTTTAAATGTCTCATAGACAAAGGCCTTAGCTAGACCTAAGGTTTATCCCGGGGTCGTCCCGGGGTCGTCCCTGGCTGCTCCCGGGATATCCTGTGTGTCATTTACATGAACAGGGATGGCCCCAGGATGATCCTGGGATAAACCTTAGGTCTAGCTAAGGCCAAAGTCTCTTAAATGGCTCATAGACAAAGTCTCTCGGAATTGCACAGGTTAAAATACAATAAAATTCATGAACAATTAAAACCCAGCGCAGATAAAATGTTCAACAGACACATACCTACACAATACCTTAAAATATATAATAGATTACAAAAGCTAAAACAGATGACACAAACAAGAGTTAAACTAATCCACAAGGTCCAAGATGCAAATCTTAAAAAGCCCAGGAGAATAGAAAGGTCTTGGCCTAGTGAGGAAAAGGAAGTGACACAAGCACCAGATTTGCTTCGGCAGGGAGAGCATTTCAAAATATGGGTTTGACCACTGAGAGAGCGCTTCCTCTCATCGCCATGTTCCAAATTTCCTACCGAGAGATATAGAGAAGGGCTCCGACAGAGGGCCTTAGGTTATCATATGAAACTCCTATGCTCGGTATACATCTATATCTAGTGAGTATGTGTATCGGACATATTTATTTTATTTATTTTATTACATTTATATACCGCCCCACAGCTGAAGCTCTCTGGGCGGTTTACAACAATTAAAAATGGTAAACATTAAAAGTATACAAAATTTTAAAACCATCAAAAACAAAAAACAGTATAAAAACAACAGTATGCATTTAAAAACAACAATTCTGGGGCCCATTAAAAACAAACTTAACGTTAAATGCTGTTAAAATGCCTGGGAGAAGAGAAAAGTCTTGACCTGGCGCCGAAAAGATAACAATGTTGGCGCCAGGCGAGCCACATCGGGGAGATCATTCCACAGTCGGGGGGCAACCTCTGAAAAGGCCTTCTCCCTTGTTGCCATCCTCCGAGCTTCCCTCGGAGTAGGCACTCGGAGGAGGACCTTAGATGTTGAGCATAGTGTACGGTTAGGTTCATGTCGGGAGAGGCGTTCCATCAGGTATTGCGGTCCCAAGTCATGTAGGGCTTTATAGGTTAAAACCAGCACCTTGAATTGGGCTCGGAAACATGTATTCCTTTCAGATATCCAACCAGTTGCATGGCCATACACACACACACACACACACACACACGTACCCAGGTACACACCCTTTTGGTGTTGTGGATGGACTTACTGAAGGAGATAAGGGCCTTAGCTAGACCTAAGGTTTATCCCGGGATTGTCCCAGGGTCAACTCTGTTCATGTAAATGACACACAGGGGATCCCGGGAGCAGGCAGGGACGACCCCGGGATGATCCTGGGATAAACCTTTGGTCTAGCTAAGGCCAAATTATTCATATTCTGAAGAAGAGCTGTGACAAAAAAATGACACCTATCAGATGGTTTCCCTGCTTCAGTGCACATACAAGGATAAACTCCTCAGATTTGGATGATGCATAACCTAGAATTGTCTAATGGTACCCTGTCCTGCTTAATAAAAAGAATGAGAGGTTTACCTACCTACCTACCTTTTGCTATGACTTGGTTGGAGGGAGCTTCAGCTATTGAGTGGTATAAAAATATAATAAATAAATAAATAAAATAAAGGGCAAATCTTTTCCAGTTGATAACAAACAAGATGTGGCTTTTTGTGGGGAAACAATACTTTGATCCTCATTCCCTCCCTTCCTTTGGAGTGGGGGGGGGAGGTGTCATGGCTTTTGTTGGCTTCTGTGTTCTTAGATTGCATTACACACAAATAAATGTGCATTCTAATAGATTTGGTACAGAAAGAATCCCCTGATTAAAAACTGTTTTTTTAAAAATTAATTGTGCATAGGCCATTTTAGTTGTGGCTCTGGCAGTTGCCTACGTGGGAGGATGGGCCAGAAAGTCATTTCATTAGTTAAATCAATCCATGTGGAGCTCTCTTTTTGAGTAGACTATTTTTTAAAATAATAATAATAATGTGTACACAGTAACAGGAAGTGGTAGAATAATCTAAGACATCTTCCCTCATCTGTGTGTGTTAAATAAAACCACTTTGAATTATTCATGGCATTGTGCATTGTGGAGGTCTTATCAGAGTTCTGTATAAAGTCTTTTGAAAACACCATCCACATTAGCTTGTGGTATTGGCTGAATATTTACGAAAATGTGTCCATGTTAGATTACTTCAAATGAGCACTTTACACCCTAAGTATATAAAGCAGTCTTTTGATCTGATTCGCAAAATCTTGATGTAGATTGGAACTCTGTGCAGATTTAGACTGGATATATCTGGGGTACAGCAGAAGTAAATTTAAGCAATTTAAGTACTGATGGGTGAAATTGTTTCATCTTGATTTGTAATTGGCTCTGGCTTTCTTCGAGAACTTGGAGAATGCATGTTGTTTTCTCTCTCTCTCTCTCTCTCTCTCTCTCTCTCTCTCTCTCTCTCTCTGTGTGTGTGTGTGTGTGTGTGTGTGTGTGTGTGTGTAGGTAGTGTTACAGAGATGTCCTAAAACTCAGAGAGATCCAGCCTTGGGCAGCTTTTCTGCTACAGATTTTCCCCTTCCTCTCCCTGGTTCTCTACATTAGAAAAAAACCTGCATCCTTACCAGGTCTTGGATCTTTTTGCATTCACAATGGGCTCCTTCAGACAGCAACCAACAGCAATCACATGATTTTGAATTGAAAAAGGAATGCCATTGAAAAGAACAGGCTGCAGTGAAACAGCTCCATCTGGTAGCAGAATAGATACCAGATTTTCTCTGCATTATGGAAAAACAAGGTTATTGGGGGAAACTGTGAGAGACGTTCTGACTGTCAACAATGTCATAAAATCGACCTGTAAACTTCCATGAGTGGCCAGACATGAGTGTGCTATAAATCACTTCTCTTAATTGCCAATAGACCAGGGGAAGAAAACCAGCAGTAAAGAAGACTTGGAAAAGCCAAAGGTTCATCTCAAAATGGCAATTGTTTCCACCTACAGAAAGGCTTTTCGAGCACGTCTGGAAGCTCCGGCCATAGCTAGATGGGGTGATATCCGGGGGCAATCCCTGGGATTGTCCCTGTGCATCCACATGATGCACAGGGGATCCCGGGAGCTGGGAAGGATGATCACTCCTTTTCCCTGGGATCTCGCCCTACCCTTTAAACCCGCTTTTCCCTCCTTCCTCTCTCTGGTTAGAAACCCCCCCCACATCCTTACCAGGTCTTGGATCTTTTTGCATTCACAAAGGGCTCCTTCAGACAGCAAACCAACAGCAATCACATGATTTTGGAATGTGTATAGTTGAGTGCTAGATCCTGTGGAATATGCCTGTTTCCAGTGTTTTGCTTTTCTGTTTTGCAGTTTTACCTATATCCCACATATGGTGAAAAGTTGCTGTTATATCCATATATTTTTATGACTAAATCCACCGCCTTCCTTTCATTCTGATACTTTCTTGTTTCTGTCCATTACCGTAACCAATTTGCTTTGTGATTTGCACTAGACATTTTCTCAAAATGGTTCATAGGCTGTGTAGATATGACACCTATTTTCAAAATTGTTCCTGGATATTTTCAGTTGTATGGAGCTGCTGAAAGGTTTTTGCAGTTGTCCGTTGCAACAAAAGATTTTTTTTTTGAATAGTAAAAGCAAACTGACATATCAAACTACTCCAAAATGACTATGCAATTGAGAGGCGGGGGGGAAATCTATAGACAGCTTTATCTGAAAATCCTGGTACAAGTACATGAAACTAGAGCTAAAATGCCTGGCAATGTTAAATATAATACTTAGGATTTTGGTGGAGGAAAGAGTTATGGGTAAAAAGACAGTAAGGAGATTGATGTACAGAGTTGAATATTGAGAACTACACCAAGAGAACAAGAATGCCAAGGGAGAATTTTACATGTTAGTAATTCTAATATATTAGCGCCCGTGCGCGTGCACACACAACACACACACACACACACACACACACACACACACATCACTTGTGTTTTGAGATAGAATGGAATAATGTTATTTTATAAACTATTATAAAAGAAAATGCAATATGTCCAGCCCTTATCAGTAGTCTTGCATGACAACATTATATCAAGTCTTAGATGGATTTAACAGATTTAGGGACTATTTCTACAGTTTCTGTAAGACTGGATTTCAGGAGGTGATGTGGCCACTCTAGAAGCACAACAATCATATTCTGTTCAAATGGGCCACCATCTCCCCCATTTTGCACGTGGGCTCTGAATGTTTGTGACATAAACCAACTGTGAACACCATTGATGGCTGGGGTTCTTAACGTCATGAAACTACCTCCGTCTCTCCAGGACAGTTTTTTTTATCTTCCTTTTTTTTTAAAAAAAAACCGGTTTAAATAAAATTTGAATGAAAGTTCTGATATGTTCTGTATGCAAAATGATTTTTTAAAAAATAGATACTGTGTGTGAAGCAGCAAAAAATAGGGCAAAAATGCAAGACAATTAATCGGATCCATGTTAAGTTTAGATCTGTCATTTACATTCCAAATGAGTGAGGAAGCTAGGATCATTCCCTGGAAGGAAATGTACTGCCATTCCTGTTTTTTTATTTGTTTTTAGTACATCCAACTGAGATTTGCATGGGTAAATCTCATGGGTATGTTGATCCCTTTTTCCTTTTTGTATATTTTTGGTCCCATATCAATTCATTTCTATATTAATTTCTAGCCTTGCCCTTTCGTAGGTTCCCACAGTAGATAACAAAATTACAATGAAACTAAATTGAAATATATTAAAATAACATAAAAGAACATATAAAAGCAACTTACATAGGAATTAAAATCCTGGGGAAATGAAGATCTTTGCCTGGCACTAAAATGACATCAAGGTAGATGCCAGGTGGACATTCCTAGGGAGAACTTTCTGCATCCAGGATGCTGCCACTAAGTAGGCCTGTTTCTTTCTAGCCACCCATCTTACATCAGATGGTGGGGGTACATGAAGAAGAGCCTCTGTTTACAATCTTACTTTGCAGACAGCACATGTGAAGACAGGCAGTCCCCTATTCGCAAGCCATGAAGGATTTTAAAGGTCAAAAGCATAACTTTGTATTGAGCCTCGAAATGATTTTGAGCCATTGCAGTTGGTGAAGCACAGGTGCCATGTGACCATAATGCCCAATTCCAAGTAACAGTTTTGTAGCTGTTTTGAAGTAATTGCAGTTTCCGAACCATCTTTGAAGGTAGCCCCACATAAACTTCATTACAGTAGTCTAACTTGGAGATTCCCAAACCATGGATTACTAAGGCCAGGCTATCTTGGTCCAGATAAAAGCCAGTAAAAGACACTCTGCACCACAGAATAAACCTTAGCTTCCATTGAAAGAGATGAATCAATGAGCATCGATCAACGAGCATATTAATACAAGCATGTTGCCAATACTTCCAGAAGCATTTGTGTGATGCAAATGGGTGGCTTGCCATGATCTTGTCACATGTCAACTAATTCAACATTGCTGAACTGCAGCACATGTGAAGTGCAGAGTCGACACATCATTAATTATGTCAAATGGTTTATAGGAATTGACTGTCAATCTGTTCCAAAAAGATAATGGTTTCAAAACAACTTCTGCAACTGAATTCCAGTGATAGTTATGGATGGCATCGATTGATATCTTGTCAAGATATTAAAAACAAAACAAAATGCCACAATGGTGCTGAAGAAACTATTTTGGACTTGGCAATAAATATTCTCATAGCTGTGCATAAGTGGAAGGGAGAGATCAGCATCCACAAAGGCCAAATCAATTGTATAATATCATTTAGGGATGCTGAATAAATGTATGAGGGGCTGCATGGAGGCCCTTCCTTGACTACCAGGATCTGAAGGTCATGCCATTTATCATTATGAAGCAGTTTTCCCCCTTCTGAGATGGGTCATGATGCCATTATTATAATTTGAGTGCTCCACTATGGTGATTATAAAGGAATATTGGCATTTGAATATCATTTTCCCTATATTTAAGAAAGTAAGCATGTGCGCTACTGAATGTCACCAAGAAGGGAAGGCTTGTGTAATTATTGTGACGTTCTCTTTGTGCTGCCTTATTTTAGCTCGGTCCATCAAGTCAGATTTAAAGTTACTTGGTATTTATCTATCAGCTATGTATATTGCAGCTCAAATATTTTCTCCTGTTCTGCTTTATTATTATTATTATTATTTACATTTTGTACATCTATCAGAGGCATTTGAATATGTATGTGTGAAGAGGAATCCCAAATCGTCTTGACAAAGATATGTAAACTTATTCTTGGATTTTAGTGTACCATGACTTGCTCTAGATAGTTTCTGTAGAAAAGGAGGTTTTGATGATGATGATGATGATGATGATGATGATGATACATTTATTTCTTGCCCGCCTCTACATTTTGATCGAGGCAGGGAACAACAATGAACAATAAAATACATAATACTCAATTAAAACATAATATACATTGTTAAAAAACATCCTAAAAATATTTTTTTTAAAGTCTTAAAATTCCACTGGATAGGCCTGCCGGAAGAGATCAGTCTTTATAGCTTTCTTGAATGCTAGTAGACTGTTAAGTTCACGCGTCTCCTCCAGCAGGCCATTCCACAGTCTGGGAGCAGTGGAAGAGAAGGTCCTCTGGGTCACAGTTGTTAACCTAGTTTTCGCTAGCTGAAGTAGATTTTTCCCAGAGGACCTGAGTGCACGGGGCACATTTTTGGCTACAATGGCCTATCGCTTGAAAATCTGAGGGGAAAAAATGAAATAACCCCCCTATGCTTTCTTACAAAAAATGGCTCTTCTACTTGAGTGGGGATTGTATTTGCCTCAATCACAACCCACTTGGATCTTACAGTGAAAGAAGGCAAAGGAATCTTAGGTCTTCCTCATACAAGAGAGTGATGCAATTTGACAGTAGGGATGGGTGAGAATTATGTTTGGTTTGGTTTTTCGATTAGAACTTACCAAAACTTACAAGTTTCTTCATTTGTTTCTTAGAGCAAATGTGTTTACTTTTGGTTTTATATTTAAAACAATCCTCATGGGTTGGTCTTTTTTTTTTTACTTCTGTTTGGATAGTTCTTTGTCCCCCTGGAAGTTCATACCATGTAGTTGTTGTTTTTCTGGTTGCCACATGATTGCTTCATTGCTCAGTCTAATACTACAGAAACACGAACGGTTTGCCATAGTGTGCTATTGGGAATCTGTATGACAAAACTGTTTTGCTACCTTTCTTTATTCTGAGCCTTTCTACACAAGCCATTTATTGTGTGTTTGTGAATCCTCACTCAAAGTAGTGATTTACATGATGTCCTTATCATCCAGGGCCACTCCTGCTCTTTGCAGACATTATAGTATTCTGTTTTGTTTTTCCTAATGAGGAAAATCTGGTATTTCTATGAGTGGCAATATGAAACCCTGGTTTACTTGTGCAACTCCACTAGAACTTTGAACCACCTAGTGGTTGTGTAATGGAACATATAGAAAGGCAGAAAAAGATCCCCCTCCCCGAAAAAATACATATAAAGGAGTAGATGTTAATCTCGCAAAGAATCTGGAAGCAGAAAACGAGATAAGTGGCAGGTTAAAAGCCTCATGTAGAAAAGCTCTCTGTAACTTATTTTTTCTCCAGGTGGCAGGTGAAAGGCTGTGTCCCTTTGACAGAACTGTGTACAGGCATAATTTGAGGGAATAGGGAGTGAATCAAGACATGTAAGAGTTTAGTTGCTATGGATAAATGTATCATTCCCTCAGGCTGAATCTCTGGGGGTTGGATGGGGGGAGTTTTAACAGCTCTTAAGTCACAAATTGAGGCTACTACCTAAGACATTTCCTTGTGTATAATTTCATGTTCATACTAGATAGTATCTGTGATATCACTGATATTACTTCAATTATTCCTGCACCCTGACTTCTAAACTGCCTGCAGTTATCTTTGAAAGAAAAATGCTCTTGTATCCCTTTATAAAGGAAACAAAGTAATTCAAGACTAGTTTTTTATTTTAACGATTCCCAATATTTCAGAGCATTTTCTTATATTTCAGCTTTTTCTTGGAGTGAAATTGACTAGACCAGAAATGCTTGGACTCTGGTCTAGTAAACCTTAGCTTTCAATTGTATAGAAGCAGCAGCTACAATTAGGAAATTGGTTTGCTCACAGTAAGGTGAGTCTTCCCTCTCTGATATTTGTGTGCTTGTAAAGCTACTTATACTGGGTGACATGGTAGTATGAAGGGGAGAGGGAGTGGATCCTGTTTACAGAAGTAATTGACTATTCATAGCATACATTTGCCAATTTATTTGTACAAATTGATGCTGTCCTCCGGCAACAATGACAGAACTTTCCCCAACCCTGAAAAATATAGATAATTATCTAGCATGTCTGCTCCACATCTGGGAAGGAGCCAAAGCAATATTACTAGAGCTGTGCACCACCTCGGATCCAAGCCCTGAATCCGAAGTGGATCGGGGTCATTCAGACCCTTCCAAACCAGATCTGAGGCAGTTGGGCTGAAGGCCAAGGTGGCCTGAAGCCAAACCCAATTGGCTTCAAAGCTTCAGGCCACCTTAGCACTTTGGAGCCGGCCCCACCCCACCCCAGTCTCCTTACCTGCTGCTTCCGTCGCCACTGCCATCTTGGTTCTGGCAGCTTCCACTTCTGCCGACAGCGGCAGTGGAAGCCACTGGACACAAGGAGGGCAGCAGATGGTGGAGGCAGCAGGTGAGTGGGGAAAGGGGAGGGGACTTACCTGGTGCCTCCGCCGCCTGCCGTCCTTGTATCCAGTGGCAGCGGCAGATGGAGGAGTCACCAGGTAAGTGGGGAAGGGGACATTTTTCTTGGTCAAAGTCTGAGTTGCCTCGGTGGGCCCAAATTTAGCCTCGGCTTTGGAGCTGAGGCAGGTTGCACAACCCCCAAAGTACCCCCTGAGCCGAATCGGGGCTGCTTCAAGGGCTCCGAACCAGCCTCCAAGGCGGATTGGGGGGTGGCTGCACAGCCCTAAATATGACCATGCACACCGTACACATCTTACATTGACTAACCAGTATTTTCATAGCTTATCATGACTGAATCATAGAAGGCCGTTTGCCAGGGATATCTGTTCTCTATGATCCAATTAGATGATGTAATTTGATCATTACAAAATTCCAACTACTGGGCCAACAGCTTTGTTGCATTTATTGACATTGTGCAGTGTATTCTCAACTCTCTCTGTTCTGTCTGATTTGGTATATAGAAAGCACCCCTGACATTCCCAACTTGAGCTCCCTCATATCTTCCAGGGTCCTGCTCTATTCTCTATCATGCTGATTCTCCTGAAATGTTACAGCACTTCAGTTTCACTAGTTAGGAGTGTATGCATTCTGATCTACCTGGTGAGAAACACTTATGGGATACTTGCAGAATAATGAACAAAGCCATTGTTAGATGTTTAGCTAAATATAGCTTCCATCTGTGTTCTAACAGCATGATAGATTTCTCTTATGCAGAGGTCACTAACCCTGCATCTTGAGTGGTGTTTTATGCTGAGTGAACACAGATATTTCTTTTTCTTTTACTTCTGCATCAAAATATTGACCAAGAAGCATTCTTCATGTAAAAATAAGGCATCTAAAAGATTGTTTCTCAAATCCTGCTTGTCTTAGCTATAAATAATAGTAACAATAAGTTTTATTCAAAATATGCTGATTTATTTGTATCTTACAGGGCTGTGTATCAATGGCTTCTTGAAATTCCCCGCCCTGTTTATGAGCAGATAAATGAGGGGGGAGGGAGAAGACCATTTTACCCAATTTGTCTGCAGGAGGAGAAATTCTCTGACATTTTCTTGGGAGTGGGACCCATCAACAATGTCAGTAGCACAGTTTCTTCTTCTTTTCCCCTAAGGTGTTTTTCTGCCACCCATCCCAAGTGGCAGTAGCAGCTGTTAGGTTGGCAGCCTGGGTCCCATTTTGCATCTTTCACAATGTCTTGGACCGAACAACATGCTGGGGCATTGTGTGTGTGTGTGTGTGTGTGTGTGTGTGAATTAGCAGTTGACACAAATATGGTGGGAATGTTGTTGTTGTTGTTGTTGCTGTTGCAAAGTGACTTTTTCTCTGGGAGATGAGAAAAACAGAAATCCCACCTCCCAAAAGAAGCTTCTGAGAAATTTTGGCTCAACTCTTAGTTCTTACCTTGAACCTCCTATGCAGTTGCAGACATATGAAGAATAATGCCCACATAGGAGATCTTCAGTACAGGTACAAATCATTGTTGTGTATCATATGCACATCATTATTCACAATCATGCTCTCCATTCCAGAGCACAGACCTCTCGTGAGACATATAGAAATTATTGTTACACATTGCCTTCATATTTGGCTGGATCTACACACATATATAAAACATCATTTTTTGTCATTAAACATATTGTTTTAGTACGATTTTATACATCCCCGGGCACATGTATTTATTAAAATGTTTCTTACCGTTGTGTTATTCGTAGATATGCGCTGATCTGGGCCACACAATGTATTTTTAATAGTTTTTTCCTCAAATCCCCCGTCTGTGGTTTGTTCCTCCCACTTCCTGTTTTCTTCCATTGCCCCTCCTCTGAGAGGGAGGGATGGAGGGAGGGACAGAGGGAGCCTCCAGCAGGGTTAGGGGATTACTTTCAAGTAAATCCCATTGATTTCAACTGTTTACATCACATGCTGGCTTCCCTTTGAGAAAAGCCCATTGAACAGAGAGAGTCTTACTTCGGTGTAAACACATATCGAACAATGCCCATACACATGCAGGGAGCCTCCAGCAGGGCTAGGGGATTCACTGTAAAGCAAATCCCATTGATTTCAACTGTTTACATCACATGCAGATCATGGAAAGGGGAAGGGAAGTTGTGGCTGCAAAGAGGAACACAAGGCAAGAAAGAGCTAAAAATGGCTGCTACTTTGGGCGGGAAACACAGGAAACACCCCCGAGGAAGGTGATTGGCTAAGGGAAAGCATTTGAAAATAATGGTATGTTTCTTAATGACACAATCGGCCACATTACAGAAAATACAGCCATTTATACGGGTAGGATCAGAAAATATAACGACAGGAACAGTAAGTGATAAAACGATAAAAACCAAGCATAATGTGGCGGGATAAGACGGAAAACGCAATTAAAAACGTTTATAAGAGGTTTATTCACTTATGTGTAGATCCACTCCTAGACTTCAATTCCCCACCCTCAAGGGGGGTCTGATGAGTAAATTCTAAAATCTCCAGCCAATTCACGACACTTCTCTGCAGCCTTGAATACACCATTTTCAGAACAGGGGAGAAAAATCTGCCATAACATTCCAGGCCTCACAACACTTTGTTGAAAGTAAGTCAAGCTGAAAACAGACTTTCACAGGAAGCTGCCTTATACGGAGTCAAAGCACCTGTCCATTTTACCCAGGAGTGTGACTTTGACCAGTAGTAGCTCTTCAGAGTTTCAGGCAGGATTCTTTTCTAGCCCCATTTGGAGATGACAGTGATTGAACCTGGGACCTTTTGTAGGCAAAGCATCAATGGAGGCTTCAGGCTCCAATGTCAGTGGGGTGATGAATCATCTCTGGGTTTCGGTAAGAAGAAGTCAGAACTCTAAAGGAGCTACCTAAGGTCCCAAAATTCACCATCTCACTGACATCAAAGTCACCAGTTTTCACTGCAAAACTTAGAATCATAGAGTCATAGAATCATAGAAAAGTAGAGTTGGAAGGGGCACATAAGACCATTGAGTCCAACCCCCTGCTCAATGCAGGAATCCACCCTAAAACATACCTGACAGATGGTTGTCCAGTTGCCTCTTGAATGCCTCTAGTGTGGGGGAGCCCACAACCTCCCTAAATAACTGGTTCCATTGTCGTACTGCTCTAACATTCAGGATGTTTTTCCTGACATCCAGCCGGAATCTGGCTTCCTTTAACTTGAGCCCGTTATTCCATGTCCTGCACTCTGGGAGGATCGAGAAGCGATCCTGGCCCTCCTCTGTGTGACAACCTTTCAAGTATTTGAAGAGTGCTATCAAGTCTCCCCTCAATCTTCTCTTCTCCAGGCTAAACATGCCCAGTTCTTTCAGTCTCTCTTCATAGGGCTTTGTTTCCAGACCCCTGATCATCCTGGTTGCCCTCCTCTGAACACGCTCCAGCTTGTCTGCGTCCTTCTTGAATTGTGGAGCCCAGAACTGGATGCAATACTCTAGATGAGGCCTAACCAGGGCCGAATAGAGAGGAACCAGTACCTCATGCAACTTGTGCTCTACTGTTGAGTTACAGCTCTGCCGTTGTGGCAGCTTCCCTTCAAGGAAGGGGTTTCACTAGTGCTGGGCTGAAACTTGCCCCCTTTTTTCAGGAACTTTCTCTAACCCTGTGAAAGAGGCATTGCTTTTTCTGCTTCTTTTGCAGGAAGGGGGCAAGATCTGGAGAATTTTCTCCTTGGGGAGAAGGACAGGACTTCCACATACCTCTTTTAAGTGTAGCCCATTGCTCAGGGGTTTTAACAACATATGCTGAGCTTTTATCTGACCCCAGGATAGTTGTTTTAAATGGATATTGTTGTTTTTTATGCATTTGATGGTTTAAATTTTTTGTATATTTGCATTTAATGTTCACTGTTTTTAACTTTTGTAAATCATCCAGAGAGCTTGGACTCTGGGCCAGTATATAAATGTAATAAATAAATTAATATTTCTTCCTATTTTTTAGTTTTTGAAAAACAAACAAAAGCACCCTCTTTTCCCAGCAGTTCTTAGTGAATGCCTATTGGAGACCATGTGACTTCACCCTCTTCAATAAGCATCCAGTAAGCCCTCCTGGGCTGCCAAAAAGAAAGAAAGAAAGAAGACCCTTCAACAACTGGCTACATTTAAAAAGGTATGTAGAAAACCTGTTACTCTCCCCAAGGAGAAAATTCTCTGAAATGCTCACCTCTCCCAGCCTCTTTCGCCAGAGTTTTCATTCCCCCCCCCACCCCACAAAATGTTGAAAATTGAATGGTCAAAATTTTTGGCACAGCAGTAGTTTTTACTGAACTCTGTAATGAAAAATGTCTGCATATGCTTCAGCCTCTGATCCCAAGAGTATGTGGAAGTGCACATTTCCTAGCATAGGGTGACATTTTTTGGCCCATATCCAGGGAATGGCAAAAGAAGCTGTTCACCCTTCTGTTGCACATTTCGTTGTTACGATATAGGAGGCAGTCAGGGTGATTTATTCCTAGTAAGAGGGTTCCTGTCTAGACCAAGATTCTCTCTCTCTCTCTCTTCAGCGAAAAGTGCTTAGTAGCCTTTTTACACTGGAGCCAACCCACCTGTGAAAACATCTTTCTCTGTGTGAAAAATTATGGTTAGATTTTAGTGTTGATCCATAGTTACTAGATCTATTGTTTCTTCAAACTTGCAAGAGCATAGATCCAGTTTTGACATGCATTCAAGTCAAGAGAACGAGTAGGAATTTTGCCAAGTGTCTGGGATTTCCCCCTTCTATTTATTTCATTAAAAAATCTACTTCAGTGTACAGGTAGATGTAGACCACTCTTCCCCAACTTCATGTCCTCCAGATGTTTTGGACTTCACTTCCCATCAGCCCTAGCCAGCATGACCAATGGGCAGGAGTGCTGGGAGTTATAGCATGAAACATCTGGAAGGTGCCAGATTGGGGAGGGCTAATGTAGAAAAATGGTCTTGTATTCTTCATTGTTTGGGTACAATATGGTATTTTGACCATATTTATGGTCTGCTTAATCCAAAGTAACTTTTGATTAGTTTGTATGCTTTGAGAGAATTTGGCCATCACTGCTAACAGCTGTTTTTGTAGAGACATGTCCCCCCCCCCTGAGTTCTTTGCAGAAAGGGAAATGCTGTTCTTGGATCTGTTTCAACAACACAAACAACATGGTTCACAGCAAATATATAAAGTCCTCACTGCATGCTTGTTTGCAATCCTTGACCAAAGAAAGGTTTATAATTAGAATAATTGTTCAGGAAGCCTTGACTCTGTCACTTATCTGCATAATGCATGTAAAGGCTGGAGTCTACTGCCGCTATGCAGTTGAGCTGATTAACTGGAGGAACTGCATTGGTAATAATTAGTAAAAGAAGGTGCATTGGAGCAAATCAATATCTTTCAGAGGACATTTCTTGTCCTTTCGGAGTCTAGACCATAACCACACTGTCACGTTGCAAGGTGATTAAAATATCTCTGATCATTTATTCACCAATGTCTCTTAACTCATACTTGCAGTGCATCACATTTTAAAAGATATTTTACTTCATGCACTGTGCTTAAACCCAGATTCTTTCTTTGCGTGTAACAATCTGTTCGGTAAATGTTTAGTAATCATCTATTTGCTGGTGAGCATCATACTTAATATGAAGCTGATCATCAATGCTTGCTTCTAAAGGGTGAAATGATGACAAAGTGAAAAGCATCTCTTTGTGCCGAGGAGCTTGTCTATAGGTCCGGCATACCCCATTGGGGCTGTGCAGTGATGCTGTGTGGTTTATATGACGCAGCCGCCAACTCGCAGCCATATAGGGCTTCCCAACATCAAAAAAGTGCTTTTTCATGATGTCGTTTTACCGTGAGTTTTTCAGTTGTTCTGAGGACACCACATTCTTTCTTCATCTGTCAGTGGCAGCCTTGGTTCAGGTTAAGCAAGTGGGTGTTGCTAGGGGTGGATCCAAGTGCAGGGTAACTGCAAGAACATAGGGCGGGGGTGGGTGGGTTTGACAAACTGAATGGCTGCCGTCGCTGCAGTTGCGCTCCCTCCTGCCATGTAACTTTATCGATTCTGCCTTGCAGCAGTGATGCTACAGGGTTTGGGGTGAATCAGCTACCAAAGTGGCATGATGTGGATAACCCCCCAGGTGTCAGTGGGGACATCTGAAGAGTGTGGGGAGTGTCATAAATGCCTTTGCTCCTCCAGTGCCTCTTACCTTTCCCACTAGGAGCCAGTGTGAGACGTCAGCAACAGGAGCCCAAATAAGGAAGCCCTGCCCTGTGAGGGACTAACAAAGGTGTAGGAAATAGGGTTGCCTCAGATTTTTTTGCATATTTCTCCCCTCATACCTGAGCATTGGTCATGCTGACTGAGGCTGATGGGAGTTGTAGTATAAACATCTGGAGGACACCTGGGGCATGTCTACACCATGCCTATATCCCAGGATCGTCCCAGGATCATCCCTGTGCATCCAAATGCCACATGGGATCCTGGGAGCAGGCAGGGATGATCCCTCCATTTTCCTGGGATAACCCTTAGGTGTAGAAAGGGCCCCAGTTGCCTGCCACTAGACTAACATCTGACTGCTCTGATCACCGTTTCCAGACCCTTCTTCTGAGATGTGCCCAGAGATTCAGAAACAGAGGGTCAGTTCAAACGTCTGAGGACTGGAGGAAAACTTTTGCCCTTCCTTAGTAGGTCCTATTTTATTGGATTTTAAGTACATTGTAAACTGCCTGAAAAACTTTGCTTAGCAGGCAATGTATGAATCAGGAGTACTGAACTTGGTTTGGCCCCCCAAGGGCTGAATTCTGTTTCAAATATACTCTCAAGGGCTGCATTCCAACAATGGGTTGGACCAAAGGCAAAAGGTGGCAGGGCCAACGTATTTTAGCTTAAAGTTCTTATGGCCAGTAACAAAGCCTTTTAGAATGGGACAAAATCTGGGAAACCAGATTGCTAGTAAGGGGGAAAAGGGGGGAGCCAGGGGAATGGGGTTAGGGCTGTCTGGGGCCAGATTATGACCTCTGGCTGCCTGGATTTGACACTTGGGACTGAAGTTCAGCATCGATTGTATAAATGCTCAAAATAAATACAGAAATATTATTGGTTGTATCCAACCTAGGCTGTCTGCCAGGAGAATGGCCATTCCCCCTGGAGCACTCATACGCTCAAATATAAAACAGAGGGTTGGAGGAGACTCCATAACACATTTGGGGTGGGATGGTGGACAACAATGGGAAGCCTTCTTGCATGAGTGGAAATCTGCTTGCATGTTGTGAGATTTAGGCATATATGGACACTGTTTTGTGCATGTGTGATAGGGTGACCAACTGTCAGGATTTTCCTGGATTTGTCCTGGTTTTTGTTCTCTCCTGGGTGTCGGGGAATTTTCTTTAATTTTCTATAATGTCCTGGAATGACACACTTTCCCCATTAAGACTGCCATTAGTGTGGCGGGGGGAATGTCACACTTTTCAGAGGCCCCTATTGGAGCAGTGGGGGGCAGGAATGACATGCTTTGCCTTCCCCCTCTCCAACTGGGGCCCTTAAGTGGAGGAGGGGAAAGCACGCTTTCTAGGGCCTTTGGAAAGCATGCCATTCACAACCACCATGATAATGGCAGCTGCTAGTAGCATGGTGGGGGAATGATGTGCTTTCTGGAGGCCCTGGAAAGTGTGCTTCCTCCCCTCCGAGGAACCATCCCAGATATGGTCACCCTAGTGATGCTCCCCAGCAGGCCTGCAGCCTTGAATACATCACACATTATTTCTGTCTACCTACTGTAGTCTGGTATGTGTGGTAAGTGAGAAAAAATAATTATAAGAACAATGAGGTCAAACCTAAATGGCAACAGATTGGTTCTGACACACAGAGCATTGCAAATTCATTTGCTGGACATGTCCATGCAATGTTGAGGGAATGAAAGAGGCAAAGATGGCAAGAACAGAGTTTTATACTGAACTATCATCCCTGTGTCACAGTACAACTGTATGGATGTCTACTTAAAAGGAAGCCCACTGAATTCAATGGGATGTATTCCCAGGTAAGTTAATTTAGGATTGCAGCCCTGGGTGGAAATTCTATCCGTGCTCACTGAGCTCAAAGGGACTTACTTCTTACCAGACATTGTGCTGCATGAGCCCTGCTTGAGAAACTCTTCTGGAATGCTTAAGAGTTGTGTTTTCACTAACAGAAGCTGTCCAAAAAAAGAAGAAATACCAGCTATTATTTGCTTTTCGATGGGATCCCTCACCAAATCTCCATCCAGCAATGTATTGGGCATGTTTTACATCAGTGGTTCCCAAACTTTTTCAGGTAACCGCCCCCTTCGTTCCACAAACTCATGCCCAGTGCCCCCTACCCTACACTATAAAAATTATTCAGAATAGTTGTTTTCAATGACCCACTAAGGAAGATAATAACAATAAAATTCAAAACAGTAACAATTAATTGAATATTTATTCAAAATCCAATTATAGTTTTTAGTTTATTCAATTAAACATAGTTGATGAACTTGATCCAGCGATACCATCTTTTCAAAGTCTGATAGTAATTTAGCAAGAATATTAGATATCACATTTAGTAACTAGGGCAGAGTACCTCACTAGTGTAAATTCTTAAAGTGATGGATGGGCTTGATGAAGTGATGCCGGTTTCCCAATGTCTGGTTTAAAGTCACTTAACATGAGTCTAAATCACCACGTTTAGTAATCTGGAGTCAATTTCTTTGCTTGGAGAGAAGTAGGCAGATCACACTAAAACCACATTCCACCAAATATGATGTTGGAAATGCAACTAGGAGCTTCTGAACCACTCTCCATAGTGCAGGATAGTGATCAGAAATTTCCTTCTGTACCCAAAACTCCTGGTACGATTTCTTAAACTTTGGCTTCAGCTCAATGTCATTTTGTAGCTCAATTGGCCCCTTTAAATGGGAAGCAGCTGCCGCAGGCTTGCCGAGGAGGGAGGGAGGGAGGGAAAAGAGAGCGAACACCTCTGTTTTGCAGCCGGCGTGGCAGGGCACACCAAGCAGGGTATGTCTCTTCATTAGCATTTTGGTGCTTTTGAAACATTTCAATTCACCATTAAAAAGACTCTTCTTAAAGAGTCCCGCGAGCCCCTGCCAAAGGAAGTGAGGCAGGTGGCTACCAGGAGGGGGGCCTTCTCTGCTTTGTGTTTTAAATTTGTAATTTTGCATTGCTGCTGTTTTTATCTGGTTGAGCTTTTATATTATATTTTATATTATGGTTTTATACTGTTGTTTTATACTTTGAATGTTTTTAATTTTTGTGAACCGCCCAGAGAGCTCCGGCTATTGGGCAGTATAGAAATGTAATAAATAAATAAATAAATAAATAAATAAATAAATAAAACGGTATTAATACATGTGTGGATTCTTCCCCTATATGGATTGGGACCAAGCTACCTTCTCCCATAAAAATGTCCCTGGTTTTAAGACCTTCTGGAGTAGCACTTCTCAGTAAAGACCACCTTGAGCACCCCCCTGCTGCCCCCTTGCCTCTTTACACCCCCTATGCAATCCTACCACCCCCAAGGGTGCGGTACCGCCCACTTTGGGAACCATTGATTTACATGGTCGTTTGTTCCTGGATGTACAAATGAAGAGGTGGGAGGAAGCTTTCATTCTTAAAAGAGATTAGTCTAAGGTTCATTGAGATAGATGAAGAAATTTGTAGAAAAATGCCTCCAGGCAACTATATGTATTTTGTAACAGAGGACATAGTTGCCACTTTGGCATTCAAGTAGCATTAGGTTAGGTAGACTTTATTTTTCTGGCTTTGGGGAGCTCATAATGTTCTTAGGGAATTCCTTGCAGTTACACATGCAATTCTTTTCTGAATGGCATCCATACAAAGCTCAGAGCCGTCTCTTGAAATGTAAGAAAAGCACCAACCTGGTGTGTTCAATTAAGGATGAACAAACATGGATGAGAGGCATTACTGTGAACACAAATCAAATCAAATACTCCATACAAATATTTTACCACTAGCTAAATACAAACAGTTGGATTTTTCAGAGAGAAACACTTTATATTTGAAAGGAAGGCACTACTTTTTTGGCATGCGTGTGTAAGGTGTGTGTGTATGTGCATGTGGAAATGAAGGGGATTAAGGAGTGCCTTATAGTTTGTTGAAATTTCAGGGTGGAATTAAATGTTATAGCAAATAAGGTGCTTCTAATGAATACAGTAGCCCCATGTCAAGTCCCCGCTGCACCACAATGTTGGAGCTGTTCCGACAACAACTCAGTGGTTGAGTATGGGTTGTTGTTAAACTGCGGGTTAGCATGCTGTCTAAACATCCACAGGATAACTTGTTAACCATGCTATGTGGCTTATTTTCTCAAACAAGCCACTTTGAGAACCCATGGTTTTCTGTTGGGTTGTTCAGGGTGGTTAACAACCCACCCTGCATGGTTAACAAGCCACCTTACAGACGTTCAGGCAACATGCTAACCCACAATTCAATGAACAACCCCGGGTTCAATAACAACCCACACTTAACCACTGAGTGTGGGTTAGTGCACTGTCTGAATGACCTAATGTATAGCACAACTTACTCTTTATCCTACCATTGTTACATTACTCATTTCTCTCTACACAACATTGGTTGGCAGGAGCAAAACAACATAGTGTATAATGATCTCACGGGAAAGCATAAGTGAATGGGACACTACAGGAATGGGTGAAGGATCCCAACAGAGGGCTGCCATTTTTGGTGCATTCCTGTGCTGTAGTTCTACCCTCAACTATATATTTAGAAAACCACGGGACTTGCTTTGTGGACTAGTGATAGCTAGCATTCTGGTATTTCAAGTGGATGCAAATTGAAATTTGTTCTAGAATGGTCTTGGTTTTACAGAAAGAATCCTACAATGTTAAAAGTTCTTATTTGCTAACCTGGCAATGTTGGTCAGATCTCATTGAAGTAAAACCTAAGGTTTGACCCCAATGTGAACCCAAAGAGAAATCTATTCTAGCTGAGCAAGTATAGCGGTTCGTGATATACCTGTGACTTGTCACAATTAACATATTTACTAATAAAGTTTGGATTAGTCTTTGACAGTAGAGAACTCTCTCAGTCTCTTAATTTACTGGAATAATTCATTAGTGAGCACTTTCCACCTATGTCGGTCACAGGTAAATCCCAGACTGGAACTGCTAATTAAAACTTCAAGATGAAGGGAACCTACTAATGAAATGCTAGACAGTTTATAGAGCAATGCAACAATAATCTTGGAAGTGCTGTTATTTATCCTCAGAAATTCATCATTAGATTCTGCATACTGTAGGACAATGTACATGTGGGGATTAAGATGGCTATAAATGTATTATGGCTGACACATAGTCTGCATTCTGCCTTTTAAACCATAACTTGGTACATGACACTGACTTATAAAAATCAAAGTGTCTTAGAGTCCTTCACACAAAACACTCATGGTTATTACATGATGATAGTACTGTGACTTGACGATGCTGCCATACTGTGCAAAATCAATGGGGTTGGCTGATAGTGTAATAGTCAACCCAGCCTGGCATATGTCTGTTTTGAGAAGGAGAAGCACTGGTAGAAATGAAGTCAAGGACAGACGCAAAATCAAGTAGGACAGGAAAAGCGATGGATGCTTCCTATATAGTTTTTTTCAGCTTTGTGAGTCACAAGTCATTTATTTTACAATATTTATGAATTGCATACATCAGAGGTAGGTAACATGGTGCCTATGGGCACCAATGTGCTTACCAGAAAATTTCCTTGGTGCCCATCAAGACATCCACTGTTCCTCATTTTTTTAAAAAAAAAATCCCTCAAGAGGAGTTTTCTCTGACCATTCAGATGTGCAATGGGAAGATTGAGCTCAGACATTCCACAATCAACACATCCATGATGTGTTAAAGTCTGCCTTTATTGTTGTTGCCATTGGTAAATGTTTGTACTAACACACCCTTCTCAGTACCAGAACTCCAAGGCTGCTTCTCCCACTGAAATGAGGTTTATTATTTATTTATTTATTTATTGAATTTATATACCGCCCCATAGCTGAAGCTCTCTGGGCGGTTTACAAAAGTTAAAACAGCGAACATTAAAAAGTATACAAATTTGAAACCATCAAAAATATAAAAACAACAGTATAAACCAGTATCCATTTTAAACAACAACATTTCTGGGGTCCATTAAAAAACAAACTTAGCATATGTTGTTAAATGCTGTTAAATGCCTGTGAGAAGAGAAAGGTCTGAAATAGATTCACAGCATGAGGTCTCCCCTCCTCTCCCCCGCAACAAAAGGTAGGTCTAGCTAAGGCCTTAGAATGCTTAGTTTTAAAGAAGAACATGTCAATGAGGGGCAGAATGGAAACCTGGTAGAATGAGGAAAGAACCAGTGGGATAAAACTTTATAGAAGGACAGGGAATGGTGAACTGAGGATGATGTTGGTCTGTGCATCAAAGAGGGCATAGTGTCAAACAAACTAGAAGTCTTAAAGTGGGCTAAGTCCTTCACAGAATCAGTGTGGGTGATAACACCAAGCCCCAACATAAATGTTAGTACAGAGGATATGTCATCATTCCCCTGACCAAATTGCTCAGGGTGATCTTGAGATGGAGAATGAAATTAGGGAAGCGTTCAAAGGAGAAAGCACTGTAGACTTCAATTTCCCTCACACAAGACTTGACAAATCCATGACATGTCTGATCATGACAAAGAGGTTAAATTTCTTGATATTTGAATTGACTTGCCCTTGAACAGTTGGACATGAAACTGACCAGAGGGGAGGCAACTTTTGCCTTAATCAGAAGTGGTTCCCAGGACCAAGTGCAAGATGTGAGTGCTGTTGAATTGATTGGAAACAGTGACCACAATGGTATCAAATTTAATTTATATGTAAGTGGAAAATTGCCAAGGAAATCCAATACAGCCACATTTGATTACAAAAGAGGAAACTTCTCTAAAATGTACTGGTAAAAAGGAAGCTGTAAGGGGAAGTGAAGAGGGTCAAATCTCTCCAGAACGCTTGAGAATTACTCACACCATGGTAATAGAAGCTAGAATGTATGCCACAGGTCAGGAAGGCTAGCACAAAGTCCAAGAGGTCACTGCATTGTTAATAAAAGCCAAGGAAACTATTCGAGAGAAGAAGCCTTCCTTCAGAAAATTGACATTTTGCCCGATTGAAGAACACAAACATTCACAAATAGAATGCAAGCTAACAATAAGAGATGCCTGCCCTCCAAAAGAGGATTTTGAGGAGCATAATCAGTAATAACATGACCAGCAATGTTACTTAAATTCATCAGAAGCAGTTGCTGGGGAACATAGGTGGGACGGAGCTGTTGCATTGTGACCTGTTTGTGGGTCCCTAGTTGACAGCTGGCTGGCCACTGTGTGAACAGAGTGCTGGACTAGATGGACCCTTGGGCCTAATCTACACCAAGCAGGATATTGCACAATGAAAGCAGTATTTAAAAGGCAGGAGCCACACCAAGCAGGATGTATTGGTATGAAAGCAGTATATGGTATGTGTCAATGGGCCCCAACAGTTGTCAATACACTTCAATACTGCTATAAAGCAGTAATGTGGCTCCTGCCTTTTATATACTTGCTTTCATACTGCTTTCATAGTGCAATATCCTGTTTGGTGTAGATCAGGCCTTGGTCTGATCCAGAATGGCTTTTCTTATGTTTTTTATATTCAGTTGAACCATTGGATGGCAATGGAGTTAAGAGGTACTGAAAGAGTATAAAGACTGAGACTGTAGAGAAGCTGAATGAATTCTTCACATCTGTCTTTACTGCAGAAGGTGAAGGGTAGATACCGATGTCTGATCTGATATTTTCAGGAAGGGAGTCTGAGAAAATAAGTCAAATAGTGGTGACAAGAGATTAAGTTTGTCTAAAGGTAGGGAACCTTTCTTGGGCCAAAGGTTGAATGCCATTTTGGAGAAACTCTCAGGGGTCACAGTTCAGTGTGAATGGGTCCAGAGGCAAATGTGGTCTGGACTGAAAAATCCAACCCACTCAAATCCATTGTTACCAATTTACATTAGGAAGAATGCCTACACAGAAGTAAGAACGAGCTGCATGTCTATTTATAAATAAGCAGGACTGAAATACTTAGCAGCACTTTAAAACTACATCCAAAAATTCAGCCCTTACATATCTACTCAGAGGTAAGCAGGAGCAGTATGATTACTCCCAAGTATGCGAGAAAAGCCTCTGCATGACTACTCACAAGTATATAACATGATCCTAAAATAAGTCTCTTTAACAGAAGGCTAAAGAGTGGCCAAGATCATTCCAGGGTTTAAAAAGGGATCCAGCGGATTTCCAGGAAATAATAGGCCACTTAGCTTATCATCAATTCCAAGTAAATTAGTGGAAAGTTTTATCTCTTACTCATCTGGAAGTGAGTAAACATTTCCGGACTTACATAACCCAGACATACTTTCAGCTTTATAGGTAGAGATGCATATTTTATTTATTTATTTATTTATTTATTTATTACATTTTTATACTGCCCAATAGCCGAAGCTCTCTGGGCGGTTCACAAAAATTAAAATCATAATAAAACAACCAACAAGTTAAAAGCACAAATACAGCATAGTATGGTAAAAGTGCATAGGACCCGGGAACAGGGCATGGGGCACAGAGCTCCTCAGGATATCTGTGCCCAATGGGGGTGGGGGGTGGGGGAGCAGGGAAATTATTATTTTTTAAAAAAAACTTATGGTTTTTTGTTCGAGCGCTTGTATTAAGACAAAAAACAAAATGGTGGGCACAATGTCGCATGCCATGTGGAAACCAGGGCAAAGATCTTGCGATCATAAAATTGTGAGATCGCTTCCCTTCAACCCCCTTGTCTAGTTGAGGCCATAGTTTATAGATCTTTAGTTCCATGATGAAAACCTAGATATTCGTAGGCTCATAGTAAAAAGAATTAACACAAAATCTTCTTCATGTCATAGCCTTTCATGTGAAAAACTGAGAGATTGGGGTGGTCAAGTGGAAAAGAAGACAAGGCACTTGTACCTTTCATAATGAAGACAAAGGAATGCCAGCAGGTGGATCTTGCATGATATGCAATACCTTCTAAAATTCCTCTTCTACACAACCACTAAAAGTCCTCTCCTCTTTTCCATCTGGTCATCCTAAAGGAGATGCACAAAGATAAATAACTGAAAACCAGACAGACCAGAACTGTAGCTTCAACTTGAGAGAAAGGTTATAGGCTTGTAGGCCTATCGAACAAATATTAAATTCCAGATAACAAGGAATTTGGTTGTGAGAAATACACCTATGCTACTCTGAAGCCTTCTTTCTCTCTTGTAAATAAGGTATTAACTTTCAAATATCTGCTGTAATGTTATTGTGAGAATTGCATGCAGGCTGCTAATTGTAAGCCAAGTGTTCGTTCCCCAGTAAATCTTGTAAGCTTGTTTGCAACACCTTGCAAATATTTATTTCAAAAGCTTTTCCCATTTAAGGACTAATGGTGAGGACTGTGTATACGGAGTCATTAGCAGAAAATGTGATTATTGCAGCTTACACTGAAAATGATCTAAGCGCATATTCTTGGCATATAATGTGCCTGACCTTTTATTAAAAGTAATGATTGGTGTTGGTAATTAAAATAAGCCATCCTAACTGCAATGCATTTTCAGAATAACCTGAAATGAATTGTCTTTTGTTACCTGGGGGGAAGGGGGTAGCATTCTGCTGTGGGGGGGTTTTTGGTGGGGGGTGCTAACTGATTGTTAGTTACTGAAATATTTTTCTGTCTAGAAAGTTCTCTTTTCTCCCTGTTCCATAATCTTAATCATAACAGCCCTTACAGATAGGGTTTTTTCCTGCCATAGGCAGAGAGATCTTTATTATTGCACTTTTGTCATAGAAATACCTTCCAAAGTTTTTGTAAAAAAACAAACACAAACAAACAACAACAAAACACCTTATGACATATTGTATTTCAGAAATCCAAAAGTTGATACATAGGAGCTCTTATCAGCAGGTGGGGTGGGGGAGAGTGCATTTTCAGCTTCCTAAATATAATATGCTGTTCCTGCTCACTAAGACGCCATAGCCTGGCAAAAGTGCAGTACGTCTTGTTGTATGCATAAGCTGAGCAACTCTTAAACTGAGTTATAGTAATCTTCATTTTCAATTAGATGGACAGAAAGTATAGCTGATAACATTCATATAAGGGGAACGGCTGTAACATCAGCAAGACAGTTTCAAGGAATTCAGTACTATTAGGTATGATTTTATTATTATTAAAAGTCAGTTCATAGACATGATGATTTTTAAAAACAGAATTTCATATGAAGTGATCAATCACATTATGCATCAATAGTTGCAATTTTCTATTAACAGAAGTGACAGGTGAATTAGCCCTTAATTGAAGTTCATAATAATTAGCCCTTAATTCGGGTGGGGGAACCTGATCTAAACACATAATCTTGATAGCCTAGGATTTTTCTTCAGAAAAGGAAAATACAGATAAATATTTCATTGGATTCATTACAAAACTAACAATCCTATATACACTTACCTGGGAGTAAGTGCCACTGAATTCATGGGGCTTACTTCTCAATAGGCATACATAGGCTATTTTTGCACCATTTTGTCTTTTTTGCCAGCTAGAATAAGTACTCATGAGAAGCTGAGCCTTAATCTGCTGATAGGGGGAAACACACCCCCACACTTGAATGCATACACTAATCATGAAGTGTGATATGCAAAAAAAAAAGGTTTACTAGTCTTTGGCATTTGCATTTTTAGCCTTGTTGATGTTTAAAATCCTGTGCATGTTGATCAGGGTAAGTCCCAGTGTAAGTCCTTGATAAGTGTGTGTAAGATTGCAGGCTGAGGCTTGGATCTAAAGTTTAACGTAAGGACGTTCACAGAAGGAAAGTTTCCTGTTCC
The DNA here is from genome assembly GCF_023053635.1 of Elgaria multicarinata webbii. Lineage (NCBI taxonomy): Eukaryota > Metazoa > Chordata > Lepidosauria > Squamata > Anguidae > Elgaria > Elgaria multicarinata. The sequence continues at coordinate 137,422,550 of NC_086171.1, forward strand.
TCCCCTGTCCTGCAGCCAGCTCTACCCCCTGAAAAAGCTTGTCTGGAGAGTCATGGAGGATACAGCTATCAATGCCGGAGTCACAATGGCTATATATATTTCCAAACTGCTGGGGAACAACAGTGGAGAGGATTATTCCATTCACGTCCTCACTGTGGACTTCTCATAGGTATCTGGCTGGTCACAGTGAGAACAAGATCGGTCTTTGGACTGGTTCAGGAGGGCTGTTCTTATGTTCCTAGAGAACGTGGGATGGGTGCAAGGATAAAGAGGAAATACTAAAATATGTTGCAAGAAGAGAAGGGAAATGGTGTAAACCAACATAAGTTAACATAACTTGAGTGTCTCTACATAAACAATTTATAGCATGCTTGTGATTGGCCACACAGAGAAGTTTGCGGGTGCTTTCCATGATGCTGTCAACCTCCAGCACCTCTCTCATACTTTCAAAGGATTTCTGCAGCTTAATTTGAAATGGTAATAAACTAGTAACAAAAAGACCCGATTTTCATTTCAGTGTGGAAAGAGGAAATCCCACGATAAGATGAGGGAGACCATAGTGCCATCTTGTGGCTATGTAAATTAAACATTTAAAACTCATGGATAAAGGTAACAAAGGGGAGGGGAGAAGGGAAGTGCATCATGATTGTGTGACGAAAACAGAAACGAAAGCCAGGGTAAAGCTGTGGGATTTTCCCTGGTGTAGAAATGCTCCTTAGGATCCAAACCTAAAAGGCCAGTGATAGGATTGTTTCAGCCAGGAAATGCACAGCATGTGCCAGTGCATGATGGGTGGAGTTGGTTTTCTGATGGCAGCCATGTGCTTGAGGGGATCACATGAATAGGCCATAACAGTTGGCCAGTTCGTATGTTGGCTGTTCTGCGTGTCATAATCATCAGTGGCTGCTTCTTTTTTCTTTTACTTCATGTCAAGTCAACCAGCAGTCCATTTAGCCGAGTACTGGCAGAAGATCTTGGGCACAGGCTTTTATCAACCCTGCACCCAGAGATCTCTTAACAGGAAAGGGCAGCCATTGAACCTAGGACTTCCTTTTGTCAACATCCTCCCACCCACAACAGCGCAGTGTGGTATGGCGTATTTCATGCCTTCAAGGGCCCACCTTTACATCTCACTAATCTTCTCTTCACACTTGAGCGTTCTCTTTGCAAACACCATGGAAAGAAGAGAGAGAGAGAGAAACCTGAACAGCAAATTACTTGAGCTATGAAAGTCCATTGAGAGTACATCATTCACATCAGGCTCTGTGTTACTCAACACCTGTCAATTTAGTGGTCTCTAATCAACTATGAAATGCTATGGTGAACTGTCAGTGCCTAAAAGGGTATCCATGCACTGCCTCAATTCTTTCATCTGCCTTGTAGCCTCTAGGCCAGGGCTAGGCAAATTTTGGGGGCCCATGGGTCCATTGGACAATTTGAAAGAATGTCCCAGGCACCACCACAAATTGCTGTTGAGGAGGGGGGGGTAAAATGTTGGAAGCACCACCCCTCTCTAGATTCTCACTATTCCTGTTCCCCTTTCTGGAATCTTACTTGTCTTGAATCCCCTCCAGCCATTTTTTTGGTAGGAGACTTTTGTGACCTGACCTCTATTAAATTCAATTTAGTGATCTCCATTGACTTTCCGTCAGAGGAGGGGGAAAGGATCCTCTGGCGGATAAAACACTGACCCACTGCAGCTGACCCACTGCCTATTGCCTTTGGGGGGGGGCGCTTCCTTCCTCCCAAGCAATTTATGATAGGGGACTTTGTCATTCACCTCTATTAAATAGAGGTAGGGGAAAGCATGCCAATCCCAGACACGCTCAGGAGCCCTGGCAGATGCCCGTGTGCCCATGAGCCCTGCACTGGCAACTTTTGCTCTAAGCTCTCAAGCCTGATCATAGCGCTTCAAGCCCCTGAGCTTTCAGTGTTCACCTTCTTAGTTCCCTCCGGAAACTATCTAGGTAACCGAATATATATATATATATATATATATATATATATATATATATATCCTACCTTCCCATCCCATAGATTTCAAACCCTTCCATCACTGTCCAAATTTGCATTTCCTGCCTTACTGCTCCTTCCTGTTCCTCCCTACTTCACTGGACAAGTTGTGCATCGCCAAGCCTCATGTAGAACAAGTCGCTCTACTCTGCTCCCTTCCTCTTGTACTAGGTCTGCCAAAAAAACCTCTCCATTGTGGAACTGAAGCTTCTCTGGTGGGAAAAAATGTGTGTGTGTAGCTGGAAAAAAGCAGCACCTTCCCAGAAGATTTAGCTTCAGTCCAATGTTTATGGAGTTAGCCTGTGCCTGTTTTGAGCGTCTCGGCGAGACCCTGTCAGGCCTGTTAACCCTGTATCAGAAGGCCACCAGCTGGGAAATATTGCATGCTGCTGATAAAATAATGGAAAGGGAAGATCGAAAGTGTGCCAAACAGGAAACTTTGAGGGACGCGTCGAGGAAAAATGCCAGCTTGAAAGCAGAATGCAGCCAGCATATCAAGCAAATGGAAAGTGTTTTAGTATGAGGGAGGTAGCCTCCTGTCACAAGGGAGAGAATGAGACTGAAAGAGCAGTTGCTAGATGCGACGTAGTGAGGAAAGTCAGCAAGGAGCCTTAACAGGCGGAGTTACTCGTGTCCTGGTATAGCCTCCCTGCTCATTGGAAGCTGCCAAGAAATATTGGGCGAAAGAATGAGCACAGAGGGGAACTGCTGTGAGAAGGTACCATAGAGAGAGGAGCTAATTAGAAGCTCGGAGAAACAAAGAACTGGTGTGATATATTGGGTGCAGCAAACTTGCTCTAGGGAGCGAGTGGGCAGTAAAGCTTCCTGTTGTGAGGTAGAGAGTAGTGCTGTGATGAAAATTTCTTCAGCCTTTTTTATTATTATTTTTAACCACCCTCATGTAATTTAATACAAAATAAATTGCTTTTAAAACATCAAAGGAGGTTTGGGTGAAATCCTCATGGATTCATGCATTCATCATAATGATGAGGTGGCCAAGGCTCGTGTGTTGAGTGTCCCGTCTTTCATTGTACAAACATCTCTCCATGGGTTTGAAGCTTCCCCCACTTTCCTGTGCTTCAGCAGGAGAAGACGTCATGAGCTAACTCCTCCCCCATGGGGCTTTTACAGATAAGGACATTTGGGCAGCTCGAGAGGCTGCAAAGTGATGGAGAGATTTGCAGTGGAAATAAACACACACACACACACACACACACACACCACCGTCAGCCAGCTTGCAATGATAGGGTAAGCACAAAAACGCAACCAAAAGAAATTAAAAAGTACCCTGACAATGATGTGGAAAAACACAAGTCTCTTTCATGGGGAAGAAAAGCTGCCAGGAGATTGGAGACAGATTTCAGCACAGCCCTAGTCTTGAACGTCTGTTGACCTATGAAGTCAGGGAGATGTTGATGCCCTGTGTCGCAAGCAATGTCATTGAATGGGGGTGTGGGTTGGATAAATCCTGTTATGCCCTACGCTGACCATGTCTAGGATTTCTTTTGTTTTCTGCTCTCAGCTGCCTTTCTCTCTTCCATCACTGGAAGCCAAATGTCTTCAGCTGGCAATCCCGGCTATGCCTGTGGCTGATCGATTCACAACACTGCTTCTGGCAATGCTTGCATTCTCTCCTCCACATGTGTAACTCATCCTGATGTCTGTTGCTTTGGATCCTCAAAGCCAAAATGAAAGGAAGCACTTCTGTTAGAGGAGCTTTATTTTATTATATAAAGGGAAACTAGAAACCTGGGGGCATGGACAAGCTTCGGATTCAGAAACTGTTTGTGCATCTCCCGTGAATTCACTTCACTTTGAAGTTAAATGCATCTGAAGCCAGATGTATGGGGATTTTTCTTGTAAACATCTGAAACCATTCTCAGCCCATTTGTCTGGTTTTCCAACCAGAACACAGAAGGTGAGTTGCACCTTTATTATCTTTACCACTGGTTCCTCTTTTTTTCTTCTCCTTTGGTTCTTAATACTTTTTGCTAGGTGTGTACATCTGTTTCAGTCTTTACAGCTATCCTGAGATATAGGCCACTACTATTATTCAGATAAAATGGGAACCAAGTCTAAGGCCTTTGCTAGACCTACCTAGGAATCCGTGTGGGAGAAGGGGCGAGCCCGCGGTACAAGTAGTGTGGGCTGTCACTCCAATCCAGACGTGAGACGCGACGGGCTGCAGGAAAGCCCCGTCACGTCCACCATTTTTTGTTTGTTTGTTTAAAGGGGCCACTGCTCAGGAACGCTCGAGTGGCAATGGTAAGGGGTTTTTTTTTTAAAAAAAAAATGTCTCCTCTCCCCCCTCCAGATCTCCCCCCCCCCGGCCGTGATCTCTCCCCACCTTGGCCACGATCTCTCTCCCTGCCCCTATGGGCACAGTGCTCCTGAAGAGCGCTGCGCCCCGTCCACCACTTTTCCCGGCTACTCGCAAGTAATTGCGGTAGCCGGGAAAAGCGGTGGAACATTCTACACGCTCACGGTCTTGGGCTCAGCCCGAGGCCGCAGGAAATACCGGGCAACAACTGGAGCCCGTTACCCTGAGGCAAGGGAGGGTTGACCCCTGCCTGAGCCCGGGATCCCCTATGTGTCATCTAGATGCACAGGAGCGAGCCCCAGGCTAACCTGTGGTCTAGCAAAGGCCTAAGAGATGTAGCTGATACAAATGGGCATTGAGCCTAAGGGACACCATCACACTTTGGGTTAATGGTTGAGCTAAGATTTGATATCTCCAAAGATCACTACTGTACCAAGGGATGGAGGAATCCATTTATTTCTCATATGTGTCAGATTTGCATGTATCTACTTCATCCTAATTCAGCATCAGTTTGTGGTTAAAAATACACAAGAACATTCACATGCATTTTCTTAATTTCTCCTAATTTATACAACATTTCCTAACATACACTTTTGTATTCTACTTTCTCTAATATACATAAAATTTATGCACTTTGTATGCAACTTTTCCTAACACACTTTTTTATGCTACTTTCTCTAACATACATATAATTTATGCACTTTGTATGGAACTTTTCCTAACATAAACTTTTGTATGCTACTTTCTGTAATATAAAAGATCACATGCATGTAAGCCTCGAGTCTGAACTGAGGGCTGAGTTCAATCTCTAGTGGTTATTTTCCTTCTTTTATATTTGGTTCTGACTTGAGTTCTAACCATGGAAAACCTGGGATCCCAATTGGGATGTCTGTGTAGCTGTCTCTCCATCTCTGATCTTCTGACACACTAGAGATACAGCTCCATTTCTGTTCACCGTATTCATGAGAACAATGCTAATTTACCTAGAGCAATCTTCCCCAAAATGGTGCCCTCTAGATTTATTGGACTACTATTCCAACATTCCTGATCATTGGCCACACTTGTTACTTGAAATTTGGCTATACTGTTCAAAATAGTTGTTACCTACGATACGGACATCAGATACCATCGGATAATTGCATTTTCCAGAGTCCATGTTGCTGCAGTTGGGTTTCAGGTGCAAGAAAGCAAGAGAGATCCTTTCTTGTCACTTCAACAGCCAGGTAAGGGAATTAGAGGCTCACAAGGAGGATTGGAGGAAGAATTTGTACTCTGGCACACTTCCAGTAATGTTATGGGGAGCCAAATTCTGAATCAAGTGCAACTGTGCACCCATCACTAATGCTCGGACATACAGTATTAATACTACAGTCCATCACATGCAGAAATCCATTTTTATAATTCTTATGGGGGAAAGTCTTCAAGGGGGTGTTTCTTTCACAGCTTTATAGCAATCCTTAGCCATGCAGGTAGTAAGATAAACAAATCACCATCACCCTTAAGATGCAAGGTGTCACGCCAATCTCAGCTGAGCTTTAAACTGTTAGTCCACATCAAGCTCACCTCCTGTTGAGCCACAGTCATCTTCTTGATCTTCTTGAAACTGGAAAGCTCTCTAAAAGTTCCTTGGATTAAACTGGAAGCCATTTCCAAATGTAAACAAAAAAGTATTGATACTCCTAACAGTAGGAGTATGATCGCTCTGAACAGTAGGAGTAACAGCAGGAGTTAGTAGCTAACAGTAGGAGTAGCAGTAGCTCAGTATGGTGGCTCAGGGCTGTAGCTTAGTGACAGGGCACATGCTTTACATGCAGAAAGTCCCATGTTCAATTCCCAGTGTCTCCAGGTAGGGCTGGGGGGGGGGGGAAACACACCACCACCTCCTGCCTGAAATCCCTTGAGAGCTGCTGCCAGTCAGTGTCAACAGTATGAGGCTAGATAAACCAGTGGTTTGTCTCAATATTAGGCATTTTCCTATGATACAATGTTTAATTTAAAATAAACCATTAGATGTGGATACGAGGTGATAAAAAAATCACTTTGCAGTGGATAGTGAAATGTATTTGAGTAAACGTGAAGTAGTACAATGGCCTGGTTCAGACAACATGCTAAACCATGCTGCTTAACCACAAAATGGTTAAAGGAATGCATTAACCCTATGAATGATTTTGATGCCACATGCCCAAAAGAAAAAGTAGAAGGAGGACAGGAAACAAAACACTTTCCTTGTCTAAGGAAATGTTGAAGGTTCCTGCTGTACCTATCCTTCTGAAATTTTGCAGGTTTCTTTGATAAAGCCACCTCTGTGCTGTATGCAATTATCATTAGGAAAAAATGAATTCCCACAAAGAGGGTAGGAAGATAAAATCATTCTTTTCTAGAAACCCACAAACTCTAAAGGTTGCTCTTGCTTGAAAAATGCTAAACCTATTCATCTGAATCCTGGCAGACTTGGGGCTCATCTGCACCGAGCAGGATATTCCACTATGAAAGCGGTATATAAAAAGCAGGAGCCACACTATTACTTTATAGTGATATTGAAGTGCACTGCAGGATCTACACTACTGCTTTATTCTGGTAATGAAGTGCACTGACCACTGTTGGGGCCCATTGACACATCTACACCAAGCAGGATATAAACATTATGAAAACGGTATATGGCATGTGTCATGGGCCCCAACAGAGGTCAGTGCACTTAAACACCACTATAAAGCAGCAGTGTGGCTCCTGCATTTTATATACTGCTTTCATACCACTTTCATAGTAGAATATCTGTTTGGTGTAGATGAGTCCTTGATCTCTTCAGAAACAATGCTTGTAATTGTCATGTAATTTTGCAGAGAGAGGAAAGTTATTGAGTTTGAATTATAAGACACGCTCACACACACACACAATCAAGTGTTTAACAGAAATGCCTATTTCTCCAGAGTTTGCAAGGTTTCCACAAGAGGCTACTGTACTAGTTAATTTTCTCCCATTCTGTCAAACAGTAAATAGGTTATAGAAGTTTGTTGATTTCCAGTGATAGTCAATGGGAGGAATAAAGCATGAGGTTTCTGAACTGAGATCAGATTTGGACTCAAGTCAAAGCAGGCGGCCTCCAAGTTGGTCCAAGGCAAATCGGGCAGTTTTTCAAATTGCTCAAGCAGGATCCAAACTGAATTGTATGGTCAGGGCACATCCTTAACAAAATCAGGCCCTCTAGGACAATTCAACCAGCCCCACTATACAGATTTGCAACTGTTGACTGTTGTGTATGTCATTTCTAAATATTGATGGTGTTTATTCTTGGATGGGTGTCCCAGTTTAAATGTGATCTTTTTTTATTTATTGATACGTCATATTGTAGGATGATGTGGTGGAACTAAATGTATAGTCACAAACTTTGGCATTTCTAATATTTGGAGCATGTAGATTTAGGAATTGTGTATCTTTGATACTGGAAATTTTGTGCGAAAGAACTCAATTAGGCACTTCCTTGCCTTTTATTTAAATGTGGACACAAATGGCTGATATTTTGCTTCATGGCAAAAAAATAATGATGCCAAAGGTATTATGGTATTAATCTAATTGTGACATTATTCAATGAAACCATCTGAAGGCATTTTGGTAATTTGTTTGTCAACAAAATGTGCCCTTAGAGCAATTGATTGCCTTTAAGCCTTTTTAGCTGAGATGACTTGAGTGATTTCCCATCTCTGGAGGAATTTCTCCCCCATCTCAAAACTTTACATGTGCCCTCACTGATGTTTCCAGGGTCCTGCTGGCATGTGTATAATACATGCAAAACAAAAATGAATAAATAAATGAGGAGATGTCTTAGCAGAGAGGGAAATAATAAACAGTATGCCAATTAAAAACAAAATAAAAAACAACATCTGGTAGGCAGCCCCAAAATAAACAAAACAGCATCATCTGTCACAAACAGGGCAGTTGTCAATCGTAATTGGAAAGAATCACTTGTTCTTTAATGCCATTTAACAAAGAACATAATGCAGAGTTTGTAACAAAGATTTCTTTTTAAAAAAAACAAATTTAAAAGTTACATAGCTAAACAAACTACTCCCTCTAGGGACAAAATAAACTGGTGGGCCTTTGGTACAAAACTCTTCTTTGTTTGAAGTTAGACTGAGCTGAAAATTCTTAAGCAGGTGAAATTAGAGTGACAAAAATCATAATTTGAGGGGGCTTCCCATTACTGGCAGCAGAGGTCAAAATTTTGTGGGGGAGTTTATGCTAGTTGCCAGTTTCTATTCCCCACCCCAAACCCTAGAGTGCCCTGGGTATAGGAGATTAAAAAAAAAATGGTGTGATATGTAGTTCACATACAGTGGGTTGAAGAAGAATGATGGCTATGCAGCTCTACATCCTGATATTTTTTAAAAAAAGTTTGGCAGTATGTACTCATTAGGGGTGTGCACTCCTCCCTGGAATTATCTGGAAACTGCGAACATCAGTGGAGCATTCAATCTTCCAGAGCAGAGATTGGCTGCTTTGAAACCCATAGATTAATATCAGAGTCGAGACTTGCCCAATCTGAGCTTCTAAAGTCTCTGGAATTATCCTGGTGTGTGTGTGTGTGTGTGTGTGTGTGTGTGTGTGTGTGTGTGTGTGTGTGTGTCCAAATTGAATATCTCCATATTTGGAAGACACTGAGTGGGGTGAGGGGTAGCTCTGATATTGACATCTGTGGCTAACCAATTAGGAATAGCCACAGTGCTGTCCCTGACTGTGTTCTCCTCCAATTGCAGTGTTTGGGGGAGTGACTGCTAATTTTGGCTGCTAATTCTGGCCATGGGGGGTGGGGTGGGGAGAGGGAGTGTGTTTCTGCTCAGACTCATAGAAGTCAATCATCCACATTTCCACAGTGTGAAAGTGCTGCTGGGATAGCTGGCTGGCTGGTATGGTGAGTGAGAAAGCTTCTACACCTCAGTCAGGTGCAGGCAGGCTCTTTATTTCAGTGGCTGGGCTTCCAGTGCAAGGGGGGCAGTGGCTCTGTCCAATAGATCTGGAGGGCCCAGGTTGGAGAAGGCTGGAGTGGAGATTTTTTTAAAAAAAAAAAATCCTAAAAAATCAAAGTATGAATGGATCTGATTCATACTTGGCATGGCTAAAGCCCTCCTTAATTGCTATCATGTTGCCGTGGTTCATCTCTTTATCTTTACAAATTACAAAGTTGTCAGCATTTTTATTAATTTCCATTTAAAAGTTCCTAAAAAATCAAAGCATGAATGGATCTGATTCAATCTTGGTGGGGCTAAAGCCCTCCTTAAGAGCTATTACTGTGCCAAGTGTAATGCCCTTAAAATGAGGGAGCTTTAACCATTTCTGTTAGTACCAGTTATCTGAATACTGAACGGTTCTTCGACGGGTAATCTGATGAGGCAGAGAGAGAGGGAGAGAAGGGGGGGTGCTCCGAAATTGAAGCAGAGAATCACCTCTATGGAGCTCCAGATCAAATTTCGAGGCAGAGAAGACCCACTTTGCATACCCCTAGTACTCAAGTACACAAAATAGAGAATCAAAACAACAAAGACTCTTGTGGCACCTTAAAAACTAACACATTCATTATGGCACAAGCTTTTGTGGACTTCACCAACAGTCCACTTCATCAACAGTCCACAAAAGTTTGTGCCATAATCAGTGGGGTCGTGATACATGTTGGAGTGCAGGCACTCATCATGACAGCCTCCTTAGCCACGTTTCCCCTCAAAGAGAGACCGAAAAAAAAATTCAAGCAGCTGGATTGATCCATTTCAACAAGCCAGTTCTAGCACTTTTCATTTCTACCAGGGATATTCTTGAACTGGTCACTCAAGGCCTCAGAATACTTTGCATTACAACTGGGAACAATATATGTTGCTGGGAAAATTCATTCCCCCCCCAACCCCCACCTACTGTGAGAATTGCAGCTAAGCTGAGAGGAAACAGACCCCCTGAGGGAGAAGAGCCGCTGCTAATAGACAAGTGCCAGTGCTGTTCCGCTACACCACTGGCTACCACTGGTGCCACAAGACCCTTTGTTATTTGTTCTGCAACAGATGCATCTGGCTGCGCCTCTGAAAGATGAGGAATGCTACTGCATAGAGACAGATCACTCAGGAACTGGGGCAGCCCCTTGTCAGTTTCAGCCCCAGAAGGAGTTGTATCTAAACTTGTAAGGCAAATAGGGATGCTTGTTTTGTGGAAATCCAGTTTTGTTTTGACTTGATGTTGTACGGACACCTTGACTTGCATTTGCAAGCCAAGCCAAGCCAAGCCAAGCCACGGGCTTTTCCCCACAATCCGGGTCCCTTTGTTTTGTACATCATTCCCCTCACGGGTTCCGCAATTTGTGCAAATTGCCGAATAATTTGGGCAGATGATGGCCAAATTTGCACAAAATCTGGCCATAATTGGGACAAATTGCTCCCAAATTGTGCAAAATGCCCAGAAAATCTGGGAAGTGACCCAACTTGCTACAGACCAAGTCAGGCTTCACAGTGGGAACTGGAACCCTGGGGCTGAACCTAGAAAAACTCATTGAACAACATCCACCCCAGTGGATTTCACCAACATCTCGAAAGGCAAAGACAGAAGATTCAGCCATACCTGTGGTACTCATGCAACTATCTTTTGGACAACCACACAGTTCCAAGCCTTTGGTCCAGTAACACTGTTGTGCTCTTTTCGCATGAGATCCACCCATCCTGGGATATCCATCAAAACATCAGGAACCAATGTCGAATCCAGGATTCCCAAATCCCGCTAGTTGTGTATGAACTGGTCCTCAGCAAATACCATTAGATTTATGTAGGAGCTTGTATGTGTTTCTTGTATCTGGGTCTCTCTTTGTATTTAGCTGTTCAGCCATGCACGGATAAGAACAGTAGGATAAGTATATTCCTGCTCTGTCTGCTGCAATGCAGACAGTGCAAAAATACCACTGGAGGCACCATAAGGTGGCAGCGGCGGCGGTGGTATTGATGTTGGGGGCCATAACTCAGTGACAGACCACATTTTTTTTTCCATGCAGAAGGTTCCAGGTTGAATCTCCAGCAAAGTTCAGCTAAAGAAAATTGGACTTGAACTTGAACACTAACCCAGCCAAGACCTCGGAGCGGTACTAACCATCCAGAGCTGTCAGCATTAGACATGATGGTCCAATGGGTCAATTCGGTGCATGACATGTGAACCTATTTTAGGAGAGACTCCGAAGTTCTGATCCAAGATACAAAATGGCTTTATTCAGGCTCCGTTGTGCAGCTGTGTGCATAGCATTCCTTTTCATATCTTGAAACTTCGATATAGTTTCACAGCTAAGCAATGCTCATTTATTTTGTCCCTAGCCCATTGTCAGTGCCCTGTGCTGCCTTGTCTATAAAATCATGCCCTGGTCTATTATTGAATCCAAAAACAAACAAAAATTAAAGTACATTAAGCTTTTCTACCCTGGCTCCCTTTGGCTTTCGAAATGAAAGTGGTTAACTCCTACAATGTCCCATTAGTGCAAAATAATGGCGGGATGAGATTAAAATGGCTTGTACATTAGGCACAACATGCAATACACAGGACAGCTCTCAGAGGCTTATTGCAAACAGCAGCCATAACAAACAGCCAGAAAGGCCTCCCCTGAGTGCTAGTGCAGTTCCCTTAGCTCAGTCATTGACATTACTGCCTGTTGTTGAGCTGCAGTCCAAGAGAGCTCTGGCAGGTAGCTCTTGCACATAATGATGCTCAGAAGGTTCAAGCTGTCGTTAGGAGGCTGCAGCTCCTTTCGTTTTTGGTCCACTGCGTTAGGAGCAAGCTGCTAGCCTGCGGATCTGGAAAGCACTATGTGGTAGCTGCACAGCCTATTTATTAAATGAATAAGTCTTTTATTGTTTGGGGTGTCCCAAATCAATTATCATCCTGCTCGTTTCTTTCCTCTTTCTTTTTTTTTAAAGCAGAATTTGTGGTGAATAATAAAAAACAAAAGCCTTTTCTGTACCGTTTCTTCTTTTTTAAGCACACGCACACGCGCGGGCGCACACACACACACACACACACACACACACACACACTTTAAAAAGTTTAATCTCTTTTCTCACCCAAACACTTTGGGGAATTTAAAGCTACTTTGATATAATATTATAGCGAGGCAAGTTATCACTGAATAGTCTGTTCTTTTTAGCAATAATAGTGTTCATGCACCAGCACCTGCTTCATCATTGATGGTAGCAGCTGTTTGGGTCTGGAAAAAGGAATGAAACCTTGATAGTTTCATAGCTTTTGCTATTGCGTATTCCCTTCAAGCAGCTGCTGTAACCTGGCCGACCAGGGAAGTAGTAGCTAGGTGCCCTTCTGCTAGTTAAGTTTGTCTTATGGATGGGTTCAAATAAACAGCCACCCCATGTAACTATGTCCCTATTTGGGAGAAATTAGTGGGATTAGTTTGACATGGAGCTCTGTTCTACAGGGCAAGATACCCCTTAGAAATAGCACTTCCCAGTGGGGATGGGAACTGTGCATGCTTATTGCCATCAGAATTTGTGCAATTTGGCCTGAAAAATGCCACCACAAATTCACAAGCCACAGTGGCTATGCACATAGCCACCATGTTGAATGATACTGGTCTGGCAGACTATCCCATTACTACTCCTAATGGCAGGAACAGAGGAAGAAAAGGTGGAAGTGAGAAATTATGCTTTCCAAAATAACAAGGGTGGGTGGAGTAGGGGGAACTACGGTAGTGGCAGGATGGTATTTGGAGGCCTAGACACAATGGGGGGAAACTCAAGTTTCTATGGTGCTGGGTGACCATGCAGAGGCAGAATGGACAAATTCAGAGCGATACTAGTGGGAAAAAGACAAAAAAAATCAGAGAGGGTCAATTTAACTGTTTCAGAGGAGGAGAAAAACAAATACATCACTTTCTTGGTGTGAAGGTTAAATTTTCTAAGGTAAGGCCAGTTCATGGAGATGGGAGTATCAGTTGATTGATGAGACAGTAAAGGCATCATTCCTCTTAAGATGTCTAAAAGAGATTGGTCTGAGCCAATTAGGTCAATATTATATTGCTAGTCCATATTGAATTAACTATAACCATTTCTACCGATGTTGGTGGGGTTACCTCTGTTAAATCTCTGACCTTTGGTCTGACTGTAATGAAATAGTTTAGTAGAGTAGTGACCTGCAGGCATTGCACGAATTGCCTATTGAGTACAGTGGGATAGCATGTAGTAGCAAGCCTTAATCCCTGCATAAGATGAATTATGCACACAAATCCCTCAGCAACAGTGCAGTTCAAAAATCATTATGCCCTTGCATCTTACCCAATAAGCTCTGTTTAGTGCTATCAAAGAGCAATTAAAGTCCACTTTGAACAGTTTTTAACTTCATTTTTCCTTCGAAAACATTTCAATAGTCTGGGGTGGTTCTCTAAGGCTCTTTACCATACAAGCACAGTATATATGCAGATTGTAGAATGCTACAGAAAGCTCCTTAAAGAATGAAGTTGAAACCTTTCCAAAGCAGTTTCTAAGCAAGATGCTAGATCTATAAAATTCCATTTATGCAGTACTATTTTACTGTAAATTTACGTAAGAGTTGGCAAGATACCTATTAATTTGTGATTGCAATTGGCTTAAAAGCTAGGGCAACTTATTTGGATGGAAACTGAGTCTATTATTATTATTATTATTATTATTATTATTATTATTATTATTATTATTACCATTTCCTAGGTCAAATATAAAGTAAAATGGAATTTCATTCTTCCTTCCTCCTTCCATCTTCCTCCCTTGCTTCCTAAGAAATCTAAAAGGTTTCAGAGAACACTACTTTAATGGAGAAGAAATGTTTGTCCTTTCTGGTCAGTTGTATGTTGTTATTGTTGTTGTTTTTTGTTTTTTAAAAATGGTTTGGGGTTAGAAGCAAATATTTTGTAATAATTTCATTCTTGCTTCTCTCTCTTTCTCTCATTCTTTCTTTCTTTCTTTCTCTTTTAGCCACTAAAAATCCCTGTCACAGATGGGGAAGTCACCTGTGAGTCATAAAGTATCCTGTAAGGCCAATGATCAAAGTAGGGTAGAAAGATTTTAAACTCATCTGGCGTGTCCACATGGGGAAGACTTTCATAAACAAACAAATGATTGCTTTTCAGCAAATGTTCTCTGAGTTGAGACCAACCACTCTAACAATAGCCCTTGAACAAACCACATACATGTAATTGAATAGTCCTTAGAACTAGCGATAGCATGAGAAACTGGTAATTTACTCACTTTCAGCAGTGGCTTTATCAGCTTAGTCTTCCAGATAATAATGACAGGTAAAGGTAGAATCACAGCAGTGTCAGACTAATCTATACACATTTTGTGTATACTTTTTGTGGACCAGGGAGGCATGAAAGGAACACTCCCATTCCCTCTGGTATTCTACTCAGTGTAATACTAGTAGTATGGTACTTTCCTACTTGTGTGTGTTGATAACTCTGCAGGTCAATGGGATCTCTCTCTCCCTCTCCCCTTTCTGCTTGCTTCCTCCTCCGCCTGCCTGTACTGATCTTGGGGTATTTTTTTTAAAGCATATTATAGACAGATGAATTCTTGCTACTTTTTCTTCTTTCTTGTAAAAAATAACCAAATAACCAAAACACACTCCAAATAGTTAACCACTTTAACATTGCATCCCTATTCATGTCTAATCCAAACTAAGTCCCCATTAATTTCGATGGGGCTTACTACTGGGCAGCCTAGATTACTTAATTGCTGTATTTACTTACTTGTATGCAATCCCCTCCCATGCTGAGGGTCCTAAAGTCAGTAGCATTCAAAGCCAGGGTACTGGATAGTAGGGCTATACACGGACCCCCCGATTCACTTCGGATCCCAATTCAGACCTTCTGAGTCGAGCCCGATTCACTTCAGATCGATTCAGACCCAGTTCACCTCACCTCAGATCTGAATCCAAATCAAGATTTGGATTCCCATAGACTTGCATTGGAAAAAATAAACACCTATAACTTTTTTATTTTTCAACCTAGAAATATGAAACTTGGTTATCCTACAGATACCCTGGAGATGCTCATGTGTGCCACATTTCAGACCCATCTGTGCAGTGGTTTTCCTGTAATCCACTGCTCAAAATGTGATTTTTCAGGCAAACCAAAGCAAAGTGCTATAACTTTCTCATTTTTCATGAGACAAACATAAAAGTTGGTGACATTACAGTAGCATTCAAAGCCAGAGTACTGGATAGGATATGCTCTGAAAAATCTCAGCACCACTGTGAATAGATTGCAAAACATTGGCTGGCCATAAGAGCAGCATTATCTTCATGCCAACTTCTAGTTCATGACAGATTCATGCACATGGTTGCATTTTAGAAGCATCTGGTTTATGGCATATGTATCAAAATTATGCAACAGTACTAGAATTCTACAGTGTGGGGGTTTTTTACATGAAGTTTGCAAATATTTATTTATTACCAGGTAGGGAACAACATTAAAGAACAATACAATACGAATCAAATGCATAAAACTAATTAAAAGAGCATATAAAACCAATACAACATTAGAATAACAATCAGGGCATCTTTAAATTCTTAGGTTTAAAATTCATCTGGGTAGGCCTGCTGGAAGAGACTAGTCTTTACAGCTACCTTAAACTCAGAAAGACTGTTAAGTTGACGAATCTCCTCCAGCTGGCCATTCTACAGTCTGGAGCAGCAGAAGAAAAGGTCCTCTGGGTAACAGTTGTCAGCCTAGTTTTGGCTGACTGAAGTAAATTCGCCCCAGAGGACCTGAGTGTGTGGGGTGGATTGTATAGAGGACCCAAACCATGTAGGGCTTTAAAGATAATGACCGACACTTTGTACTTCGCCCAGTAACTAATTGGCAGCCAGTGCTGTGATTTCAATATTGGTGTAATATGCTCACCCCTAGATCTTGTTCCTAGAGCATTATATTCTCCGCGAGCCCCTGCCAAAGGAAGTGAGGCAGGTGGCTACCAGGAGGAGGGCCTTCTCTGCCGTGGCACCCTGGCTGTGGAACGAGCTCCCTAAGAAGGTTCGCTTGGCACCTACATTATATGCTTTTAGACGCCAGGTGAAGACCTTTTTATTCTCCCAGCATTTTAACAGTCTATAAATAAATTTTAACTTGGTGTTTAAAATGTGTAATTTTGCATTGCTGCTGTTTTAATCTGGTTGAGCTTTTATATTGTATTTTATATTATGGTTTTATACTGTTGTTTTATACTTTGAATGTTTTTAATTTTTGTGAACCGCCCAGAGAGCTCCGGCTATTGGGCGGTATAGAAATGCAATAAATAAATAAATAAATAAATAATAAAATAGAATAGGAACTCTGGGGGTTTGGGGGGACACAATCCACCAGACGTCCTATACAAGCCTCAGTAACTCTTATTGACGGGAGGATTTTCTTAATGGATGTGTCTGGCATGCTTGGCCACTCAACTATTCTGGCCTTCTTAACCCTTTCTGACCCTACCCCAGCAATCCAGTTCCAGTTGGGCATCAGAGTCGACTAAGAACTAGAATTTTCTTGCAATGTATTCTCTGCGAACTTTGTCCTTCTAATCCGATACTCTTTCTTCATAGCTATTTTTAATGATAGTTAGTGTGAAGATTTTCTGTCGCAAATGCTTAAACCTCGCACCCTTAAGAGGGGAGAAGCTCAGTCAGAGTTCTTTCTTTTTTTATACTATTAGTATTATACATTTTCTTTTTTAAAAAAAGAAAAAAGAGATAAATTGCCTTTTCCCTAGTCGGCATGTGTCAGTTACAAATTCACGATATCTTTCCAGGTTGAGAGGCTTGTTCTTCATGACAGGTGTCAGGATTGCTGGTGATTTAAATTAATATTAAAGGACAATACATGAATGGCAGAGGAAATCTGTAAAATCTTCTCAGACTAAGACACTCGGATTTGGACCTCTAATGCCTATAAAATATGAATTGCTCCTAGGCAAATTATTGAAGGATTCAGAGCAGTCATATGTGAAGAGCACAACAAGATACAGCTGACAGGCTCTTAGAATGCCGATCCAAATATTTTAGATACCATCTGGACACATAAGTAGCTTCCATACAAGAGCAGTGCTTGGGGAATTTAGTGGAGATTTGTGCATGTTTATTGGTTTCTTTGTTGTGAAAGGGCACTGCGCATGGGCAGAACTGGTGTATTATTTTCATTCGGCAATACCTACCTTTTTTACCAGCAGTCTTTCTATATTTGAGTTTATCGGGGCAATCCACCAAGCGCAACTGCTGTGCAACCTCCATTTATTTTGATAAGGCTCATGCAGAATTCCTATGCAAGCCCCATTGTAATGAATTTGGACTCTGCACCTCAGTGGATTCCTCTTGCATTATATAATGTGTTGTTGTTGATGATGATGATGATAATGATGATGATGATGCACCACCACAACAATGTTGTGAAAAATGTTATTCATAAAAAATGAGAACAAAGCCAAAAGAGTATGAACAAGAGGGATCTCGAGCCTGAGTGCTCCTGCTCAGTGTTCCAGCCTCTTTGCCGTGCCTTCATTCAGGATACTCCACTTCATTCTCCTACCCTTCATCACTACCATCTCCTGCCACACAAATACAAAAACACTGAATATTCTGTGGCCATGGAGCTTGCTCAGTCTCTTTGGTCAGTTCGCACACTAAGCTATGGTGGGTTAATTAGCCCACAGGAGTCCATGGTGCATGCCGGCTGCCATTTTGAATATGTTAGGGTTCTAAGTTTATACAACGGTTAAGCAATCCATGGGTTGTTCTAGGGTTATTTAACAATCTGGGGATTGTTTAACCCTCACATAACCCATGTCATCCAGGTGCACACAACAAGCCATGGCTTAGTGTTAGTTGTGAATCAGGTCATAGGATTGGTTTTGGGGGGATTTGCCCCCTTAGATTTTTTTCTAAAGGTTTTTCTCCTTATAGAAACTTATGGGTTCTCCAGAGCATGCTATGACTTCTCTTTTGTTTCTCAGTAGCCCTGTCTTGACTTTATAACCATCATAGCTCAGCACCTGAATTCTCAATTAATATATATGAAGATGGTCCTTAAATCTCAACCTCTGCACAGATCATAAAATGTGTGTGGTGGGGGTGGGGTTGTCTCTTGATTGCTTTAATTAGCTCAAATGCTTATGTAGGCTTCCTGTTGCATTTCCTTGGCAAGACTGACAAATGATTTGATTATTGTAGTATGATGCTTCATTGTAGACAAGCCAGGCCTGTTGGGATAATTCTTTCTATTTTTTTTAAGGAAACTGCACCACTTTCCATACAGAAAAAAAGCTGGTGGTAGGCTATGAAATGAACAAGATAAATACATTAACTGTCAACCACTCTCTTTTTAAAGGATTACCTGTACCTGGACACACACACACACACACACACACGATCAAGTATACCAAAATGAAAAAGAAAAATCGCAACAACTCAAAATCACTCCATGACATTAGGGGTCAGAAAACCACCAGTAGATCTAAGTAGTTAAATCAGCAGCATATGGGCCAGAAGGCTAAATGTTACAACATTCTAAATAAAATTAATGCCAGTAATCTAGGATTCCAGTAACCACTTGAACCAACATTTTGTGGAAAGCTAAAATTAAGGCACTAAAGGAACGAAGTTACTTCAAAGTTATTTCAAAATTTGCAGGGGAGGTTATATCCAGGAAGGTAGTCCAGCTGCCCCATCAATGAAGATTTAGGTCTGGTATAGATCAACAGATTAAATATCAAAATATACCATTTTAGGCAACAGTTCACAGTTACTCTTGTAGAGGCTACAAGTACATTTTTGAAGCCCAAAGATATAAATTTGAAAAATCAACAACAGCAACAACAACAACAAAACACCCAATCTGTGTTTTGGTATTCCACAAAATTCCTGAAGATTCTTTTCTTCCTCCCTTGAAACAGAAAAAGATGAGCACAGTAGCCCTGGGGCCAATTATGTCTATGTTGACAACAGCAACTGATTATGAGCTTCTCTACACTTAGGAAAAGTCCTGCAGGCTTACCAGGGCATTTATCCTTGGCAGTCTTTCTACTTTCACAATGCGAACTCATGATTTTGAATTAAAAACTTCCATTCTCAGAAAGGCTCCATTGTGTTTAATGTCACACCGCCATCTAGTGATGGAATTATAGCACAATGCCAACTTTACCTGCTGGGGAGATCCCGTGATATCACCGCAATAACTTTAAATACCACATTATCTATTTCCTTTTTAAAACTGGGATTACAGGGGGATAGCATGGGAGACATCCTGGATGTTGATGACATCATGTAATGGACCTGCAATTGTCCGTAAGTGGCCAATCACGAGTGTGCAATAAATTGCTTGTTTAGAGAAGCTCTATGGGAGAGGAAGAAAAGGAATTGATATATAATTCATCCTATCGGCCATAGAATTGGCCACTGGCAAATTCAATTGCTGGTCATTAAAGTATTCAATGCATAATTTACCATTAGGTTGTTAGCTCTGGCTCTATTGCATGAGACCCATCCCTGCTCATTCTGGGATAAGGAACCTAAGAGCTCATCTCCTCTCAGCCACAGAGCATTTTCCCTGACCTATATGTGGCTCTGAGCATGGACTCTGGCCAACCTATCCCAGCATTTCATGCAATACACTTCAAGTGGGTGTTCTCTTTAGCCCTACTGCCATTTACCAAATCCCCTGACACTTGCCTTGTCTCATTTGACAAGGGACAATTGATGTGTTTATATAGAGAGAAGAGCCTCATACCATTACTCTTTCTATTGCCATGGAAGTTTCAGATTACCCTGGGGACTCATTGTCTAAAAGAGAGGCTTGCATTTAATTGCCTGCAATAGTTCAATTTTAGGCTTAAAAGGTATGTTATTCCTTGATACACGGATGGTTTCTAATAGAATGACTATAGTACGTACTTATTTATGAAGATGGTTCTTCTAATGTCCGCCTGAAGTTAGTTCTTCTCTTTTTATGAGCTACTAGTCTTTTTAGTATCCTTTTGCTATAAATTCTCAATTATTACCTTAATGATATAAGGGAGGAAAGTAACCCTTCACTTTACAGTCACTTTCAGGCTCCCATTTATTCAGATTTATGGTACTTTAATACTACTAAATAAACTACGTGATGCACTACTTGGTAAAACGGTTGCATATTTTGTCTAGTTGGTTTTGAGAATCATGAAATGCATCCGTGACAAAAGTTGCAAACAAGTTGTTTGCTTAAGAATCTTTGGAATTGGACACTTAAGTACCTTATTTATCATGTAAGCAGTGGTTTTCATTAACCAAAATCCACAAAACTCTATTATCTCTGTTCTCATTACCTGTGCTCTACAGCTATTGTTTAAGGGAGAAAATACATTTATTGACAAACCAGCTTAATATTGATTCAAGGGCGGCACGTTTGTGTGCAAATTTTATTATTGTGTTTAAAGGAAAAGTATATATCCTGATGAATGAGCCCAATATCTCCTCCTGCAGAGCTTGTTGATATAAGATAAGAGTCTAACACATTTTCCTGGATTTGCTGTTTCCTGCTATGCTAACTGGGCCTTCTTTTTTATTATACATGCAAATCAGGTAATTATCTGGTGGTTTGAAACTGCATGCACATTTATTTAGGGTTTTTTTTTTTTTTTTACATGGATAATTCTGGGACTCAGACCTTAGGTGTCTGTAATCCTTTTTTATTCATTTGTGCCATCCGCTCAGATTCTTCTTGAAATCTCTGCCACACCCTGATAGAATGTGAGTTGGAAGCCATCAAAGAATAAGTTTCACACCATTTTCAGTCTCTCCATAGTGGGAAAATAGTCGCTTTCTATTATCTTTCTTTCCCAACATTTTGGTTTGTTGAATAGAAATAATCTCTTCTACAAAAGGGTAGCAATAAAAAGCTTTGAGATTGATTAAGCGCTTTAGCTTTGCTTCATCCATTAATCAAACTTGGCAGCCCTTTATTGCCTTGCGTAGTACAAAGTAGTGGAGATCATTCTCCAAGCATAATAAAATGTATAATAAATATGAGTATAGTGATATAAAGGTCTCATATCTCTAGGCTCTGATATTGCAATAACAGCTGGTGTAACTAATATTCTTGGTCTGGATACTTCCAATATGCATACACTATTGGCTTTCAGGTACAAGAAAGATGTTCAGAATGGGTTCAAAATTTAAATTTGCATCAGAAGAACAAGAAATGAATTGTCCCAAATATAAAAATGGTTTCTGATGATAATTCAACATGATGACTAATTAAAGTTACTGTTACTGCAATATCTCACTAGGGACCCCATTAAAATGAGACATTTTTACAGAACACATAAGCAACAGAACCATATTCTGAACCATTTGTCAGCTACAAAGGAGAAGTGATATAAGATGTATGGGGGTGGGTGGGGGTGGGGGAGAGAGAGAGAGAGAGAGTGATTAGAAATACAGCACCAGGAAATTGTAATTACTCATTTTCATGGCATATAGTGCAATCTTATGCAATCCTAACTTCAATTGGGTTAGGGAATGTAGTATTGCAACCTTAGTTATATCCTCTGTGATCATTTTGCATTTGTTCACTTTCCCAGTAATATCTATAAGCTATTTCACAATACTTTTTTTTAATATTACTAACTCTGCAATTCTATGGTATTTGGGATGGTCCTGATAGCAGCAGCAGCTACTGCTTTTTAAAAATGGTTTATCCATGGGCAAAACAATCAGCTCTGTCCACCCTCAGAGGGGCAGAGCTGACCTCAAATACGTCTTCCCAGCTGAGGAAATCACTGTGGTGAACCACATATAAGTCAGAACTAACACATCAGAAAGCAGGGAGAGGCAGCCTCCTTACGCTGATTGTTATGGTTTACATGAAAAAGAAGCAAACTGTTACATTAGTTTATTATAATAATTATAATATATTTTAATTAATTAATTGTTGTTTTACTAATCTTTTCACCAGTTTGGGGTAATATGCACCTTGATTTGGGGCACGAGGACATCTTCCCCCCACACACAAATGTCTGTTCTACCTAAGCAGCAAAATGGTTGTTAATCAGAATCTCTCTCACACGCACACACACTCATTCACTCTCTCACACACACAGCTAGTATGGAGCTACTATAATCACTTCACACTGACCAATAGAAGGATACTATAGTTACATTCTTCACTGGGTTATTATAAATTATAGGAAAACTAAGGGGATGTCTAGACCTGCCGATATCCCAGGGATCGCCCCAGGATGATCTCTCCCTTTCCCTGGGATATTGACATACCTTTTAATCCCGACTTTCCCTTGGTCTTGGTCTTATCCCGAAACCGCGGGACGTGTGGCAAGGCATTCCGTTTTCGTCCTGGCTCCTCGCAAGTAACTGTCAGGGGTGGGAGGGGGAGTGGTGTCCTTTTTTCTTTTCTTTTTTTAAATAAAAAAACACCTTTTTGTAGGAGCGCTCCTACGCTCATTTCCAATTAAAAAACACCAAACAAAATGGTGGGCGAGATCATATCGCGAGATCATCCCCCTCCACCTCCCTGGTCTAGCCATGCCCTAAGATGAGATAAACTGTTCAGTGTCTGTTGGCATAACTCATAGCTGCTTTATTGTAAAATTAATGCATTTTATTGTTAAAGTGGACCCTGAACTGGTATGGTGTTAGATGTTAAAATTTCAATAATGCATGGCCGCTTTCAAGGAATAGCGAAATCACCATTCTTTTCCTTGAAGATGGTGACTACGAGGGGACAATACCTGTGACCTCAGTGCTGATTTGTTATGGGGGAGGAGACAAAATATTGTCTCCTCCCCCATAACACATTTCTTTATAAGGGAGTATTATAGAAATAGCTAATATAAGAGATGGTTCAGGAGAACTCGCTTGAAGATTCAGGTCTTCAGAAGGCAGCAGCATTGCACTGGCACTTCGCAAACTGTTATTTAGCACCGAGAGAAATGTGTCAAGACAACAAATGGTAGTGCCTTGCCTGGACCATGCCACTTGAGTCTACTGGTGGGGCTTGTTCAGCAATCTACCTCATTTAGATATAGCTGGCATTTCAGGGAAGTATCCATGATAAAATCCAACACACATTCCACTACACCCCCCATTGGTTGGTTACTTGGTTAGGGTTTGCTTTGCAGTACCTGGAAGAGCTGTTCGTGAAATATTTTCAGCACCAGGAAGTCTCACTGTCTGAGTGCAATCTTATTCTCTAAATTATTTATTTCACCTTTCCTTTCTTCATTAGTTTGCCTCTCACATATGCTGTTGATAGATTTAAATAATCAGTTTTCAATCAGCACTGAGAGTTCAATATTTTTGGCAGCTTCCTTCCATGGCCTTGATTTAAGTATCTGGGCTGGAACAGCTGCTCATTAGTTTGCCTATTTAAGTCAAAAATGATTACGGTAGACATACATTGTTCATCTCTATTGTATGACCGTTTTGTTTTGTCCTCCTGATTGCTGTGCATAGTTAGAGCTGAAAACGCTTCCATGGCCTTTGTGGCTGGGTAATATTTCTGTACTGGCTTATAGCATGTCAGTTTGATAGGAAAGGGGGCTGTCCCTGCTTTACAACCCCTCCCATCTCCCCATTTATCAAATGGAATGGAGTGAGGGAAGGAGAAAGATGCTTGAGTTTTTCCACAACTGGCTTGGGAGAAGGCAGAACCACCCCTTCGAGGACTGCGAGTGGACAGTGTTTTCCTTTGGAGAATGCAATTCTGCTTTAAGGACTCACAGTGCCTGGCTGTTTTTCTTCCTTGAGGGTGCCACGCAATCCTGTGTTGATAGTTGGCAGGCTTTGAACTCAGGAGCTGCCAAGTAACCTAATGCAGGGCGTCTGGAACTCCTCACCTCCACGCTCCGGCCAATCTTCATTTTTCCTAGATGGGCGATTTTGTCTAGATGCAGTGCTTCAAAACAGGCTGGGGTATTATTATTATTATTATTTATTTATTTATTTATTTATTTATATAGCACCATCGGTGTACATGGTGCTGTACAGATAACACAGTAAATAGCAAGACCCTGCCGCATAGGCTTACAATCTAATAAGTTGTAGTAAACAATAAAGAGGGAAGGAGAATGCAAACAGGCACAGGGAAGTGTAAACAGGCACCGGGTAGGGTGAAGCTAACAGTATAGAGTCAGAACAAACTCAATATTTGAAGGCTATAGGGAAAAGAAAAGTTTTTAGCTGAGTTTTAAAAGCAGTGATTGAGTTTGTAGTTCTCAAGCGTTCTGGAAGAGCGTTCCAGGCGTAAGGGGCAGCAGAAGAAAAAGGACGAAGCCGAGTAAGGGAAGTGGAGGTCCTTGGGCAGGCGAGAAGCATGGCATCAGAGGAGCGGAGAGCACGAGCGGGGCGATAGTTTGAGATGAGAGATGAGAGAGGAGAGATAGGCAGGAGCTAGACCGTGAAGAGCTTTGAAGGTCAGCAGGAGAAGTTTATATTGGATTCTGGAGGGAATTGGAAGCCAATGGAGAGATTTCAGAAGTGGAGTGACATGGTAAGAGTGGCAGGCCAAGAAGATGATCTTAGCGGCAGAGTGGTGGACAGAGACCAGCGGACTGATGTGAGATGAAGGAAGGCCAGAGAGAAGGTTGCAGTAGTCCAACCGAGAGATAACCAGTGCATGAAC
This sequence comes from Elgaria multicarinata webbii, assembly GCF_023053635.1. Taxonomy (NCBI): domain Eukaryota; kingdom Metazoa; phylum Chordata; class Lepidosauria; order Squamata; family Anguidae; genus Elgaria; species Elgaria multicarinata. The sequence goes on from NC_086171.1 coordinate 137,447,524, forward strand.
GAGAGTCTTGGCAGAAGAGACAGACAGAAATGGTCGAACTCTCACCATTCCCAACCACTGGTCATGCTAACTGGGGTTGATGGGAGTTTGTATCAGTACACACTTACACAAGAATAACTAAATGGGCCTTGCTTCTGAGTAGACATATGTAGTATTTGCCTGTAATTGTGTTATTGGTAAGGGTCATTAAATGTTTAGTCTTTCAGGAAACAACAACCTAGAAGAATTTATGCTGTAAATTATTATTGGTGGTTGCTTGGTTTTACAGCCCACTGGTTGATGTGAGAACATTTTTGTCTTATTTCAGTTTGCTACACTATGGTAGCACAGTGTTACCAAAACCAGTGTTTTTGGTAAACTGTTCCAAGGGTGGAATCCCTTTCTGATTAATAATGGAACTTTTTAATTTCTTACTCAACTCACCTTGCACTAGGTATTTAGGGCTGGATCAAGATTTCTGCTGGATCAGCTAGGCTGATGGAAGTGGACTTCCCCGTTTCCTCCTCTGTACAGCAGCTTTTCCAGTCCCCTGAAAATACACTGAGGCCTTACCTAGACTGGGCGAAATCCCAGGGCGATCCCCGGGATCATCCCTGTGTGTCCACATGACACACAGGTGATCCCGGGATCAGGGAGGGATGATCCCTCCCTTGCCCCAGGATCTCACCCTTGCCTTTGAGCCTGATTTTTCCGCAGTCTCAGGATGATCCCAAGACTGCGGAACATGTGGGCAGGCATCACTGGTTGTTCCGGTTCTTCGTGGTTCCTCAAAAGGAGCTGGGACCCACACTCAGGGTGCAGAGCTCCTCAGGAGCTCTGCACCCATTAGAGGTAGGATGGGGGAGGGGGAAAATTAAGTTTAAATTTAAAAAAACTACCTTTCTGTGCATGAGCATTCATGCGCTCTTCATTAAGATTTTTTAAAAAATGGCAGCCGTTGTGCTCCGCGTGTAAACAGAGGGGGAGATCTCACGATAAAAATATCACGAGATCTTCACCCCTCCGTCCCGCTAGTCCGCTAGGTCTGGCTGAGGCCAGAGTGTCAGGACACACATCTGAATGGGGGTAGATGTGATGTGGCAGGAAGTGGGATCTCCCAAAATTGCTAGCAGTGCTCATGGAAGGTCCTTTCCTTTCGCAGAAGGCAGATTCTGGATCCAACACTCAGTAAATGTATTCTGAAGGCACTTGAAAAGTCGAGTCACCTGATGTAGACCTGTACAAAATGGTGAATGATGCACTTCTCACTTTGGAAGTGAGAAAAATCAACACTTGAAAGCAGAGAGCTGATACAAGGTTACAATTGCTTACTATTGACCTCTTCAACTAATTGGAATGCAGGGAAATAACTGTTTCATTTTACTTCATCCAAAATTATATTTTATTGGATATTGTATTTGAGGATTGCTAATCTGTCAGACAAATTAAATGAAACAAAAAAAAGTTAATAGCTTTTCTTGGGGCTTTATATTTTGCAAGCAGGAACTTGCACATATTGTTTGGGAACAAGCACGTTGCATTTGATGTTTTTTTCTAGCCTACTGTTTGGCTGGCAGGAGACCTGTGTTTAAAGCTAATCATATTAATAGCAACTCTGGAGAACTGGGAACTTAAAGAGTAACCTTGCTTATGATTCTTCATTTCTCCCTGACAGTGCTAGAAACTGAATTATAGTGTTGGAGGAAAAAATAATATGTAATTTGGCTTAAGTCCTGGTCCTAGGGTCACTAATTTTAGATGTACTGTGTCATTATTACTGTAATAGTTAGAAATATAAATCCCAAAACAAAAAGCTGATCTTCTGAATGTCATCTGTAAATATGGTACAGAGTTAACCTTCTCCAAAATCTACTAAGTGTATCTGCCAGTCAAAGAAAGTGAGTCCACAAATACTTTCATTGTGACCTACTAACATAGGCATGGGGAGAAAACAGAATTAATGTCAAAGGCACTAAGGAAGTGAGTTGGTGCTGTTTTTCTTGTACTATGATGATGGTGCATCTTAGGTATAAGGCCTTTGGTCAAGTCACTTAGAACATGATCTAGCCTTTTGCTACAGAAAGTTATCTGCAAAATGTTGGATTCTGTTAAGACAGCGTATTTCTAGCTCTTTGTAGATAAAATTTGAAAACACCTACAACTTTTCTACATGAGACACTTGCTGTGTGCCCATCATTCCCTACTAATGGTTATTTATGGATTCTTTAAATGATGTTGTGACTGTCTAGTTTTGCTTCTACATTTAAACAGCACTTTTGGCGAGTTTTTTTTTTTTAGAGCAGGGAAAATGCAGTATTATTTGTAAAAGTGAAAGAAACCCCTCATTCCACTTGTGTCATTGTGCTCTTCCTCTGTACCACAGTGACACCTAGAAGTTAAGTAGAGGAAAAGCAATAAAGGAAATCGAGAGTAGATATGGTGGATTAGCAGCTTGTGAAGGAAAACTCATAGACAACTTCTGCAACAGAAGGGTCTGTTGTAGGGTCTTGATAGTTAATACCTTAGTTCAGCCTTCCCCAATCTGTGCCCTTCTTGTGCTGGCTGGGGAATATTAAGTGTTGTAGTTCAACACATTTGACCTAGTTTTGGACTTGTTCCAAATTGTACTGATTCACCTGTGAAAACGTAGTCATATTGACTAAACACAAAAGCTTTACTAATATGCAGCTACAGAACAAAAAAGAGAATGATATAGTAAAAAGTAAACATATAATTTTGCTGTCAGCTAAAGATTTTTGATGGTCAGGTAGGTCTTCACACGTCAAAAAGTTAATATACTAGTATTTTATGCTGTTTAGTGCAAACATTTCACATGTCACTAAACAACAAATGTCCTATTTGGGGGAGTATGTGTTCCAATCCACTGTAGCTAAGTGGCCAACCCTTCCACTGTTATTTGTATTTTCACATTTGGAGGCACAGATATAGGCCTTAGCTAGACCTACCTCTTAGTCCGTGATGGTTTTATCGCAAGACCCCCCTCTGTTTACACGCGGTGTGCGACGACATCAGATGGAAAGGCGTCACACCTGCCATTTTTTTACAGTTAAACGGCCAGCAGCACACGAACATTCGTGCACAATAGGTAAGTCATTTTTTTAAAAAATAATTACTTCCCCTGCTCCCCCCACCCCACCCCCGATGGGCGCAGTGCTCCTGAGGAGTGCTGCGCCCCATGGGCGGGTTCCAGCTCCTTGTGAGGAATCGCGTGAAGCCTGGACAAACCGTGGCGCCCAGCCACATGTTCTGCGGCCTCGGGCTCAGCCTGAGACCATGGGAAAATGGGCCTAAAGGGTAGGGCGAGATCCCGGGGCAAGGGAGGGGTCATCCCTCCCTGATCCCGGGATCCCCTGTGCATCATCTGAATGCACAGGGATGATCCCGGGGATGATCCCAGGATTTTGCCCCATCTAGCTATGGCCACAGTTTGTTTAAAACTTTGTGTTCTTAGGATGTGAAGTGGGGAGATAGTGATAGAACTCATAACATCCCCATGTGGACTGTACTACTAACGCAGGCTTCTGACATGGCAACCTTTGTATATTTTTGTTCTCCTCAACTGTCTTCTACTATTGATCTTGCCAGAAGAGAGGATACAAACTATGGTGAATTTGGGATGTATTGCTAAACCATGATTTAGTTTTATTAGAATGAGTCATAAGGAGCTCAAAAGTTTCTGCTTCTATTTTAGATTAGTGGAAGTTAGCATTTTGTCTGAACTCTGAAATGTAGTTAATCATAACTATGGCTAGTTTAAACAAGCCAGCTTCTTAAACTGTGTTTTTAAGTTGGTTGGTTTCCATTATCCATAGTTAAGATTAACCAGTTTGTCTGTGTTTGGATAATAGGGCAAGGTGTGGTTAAGTCTAAAATGGAAATGACAGTTTCTGAATTTCTCACATGCCAAAAAGGGAGGGTGAACACATCAGCCTAAAGGCTTGCTGAGCTCATTCTTGTATCACTAAACTATGGTTTACAATTATGTCTGAACCACCTGATATGTAAATACATCTAACACTTTGAATATATTAATCCAGCTGGGCAGTCTCAACACAAACAGTGGCTTGTGCCTTGGCAGCTAAATTGACAGACCCATTCCATCTCCTGATTATGTCACAAGTTTACTCTGCCCTGCACCTCTTCTCTTAAATTCCTAAATTTCTAAAATTAATTTTTCAATTGGAACATGCACAGTACATCATAGCTTTCAGTTTCCACCCTTTCTACATTACTAATGCTTATATGCAGATTCAGAAAACACTGCAAAGAAAGCAATCTTATATGTTCATTGCGTCAATATTTCTTTTGTTGTGTGGTGTTTCGCTACTGTGAACCTAAAAGTTGATGCAATCATACACAAAAGAATATCAAGATTTTCTTTAGCACTGTTTTGCAGTGATGTACACAGACACATAAGTAAAGTGTGTGCGGCGGTAGGGAGGGGAACATCAATGGACTGAAGGAACTGAAAGCTGCACTGAACTACTCATGCACAGGGCTGTTAGGAAATTTGGAAATACAAAACAGAACTATGGAGAATTCTTAATCAGTTCCACTTCAGAAGAAGACCAATCAAGGAAGAAATTCATATAAGGAGATTTTCAGAAGCATTCCCAGGTAAAATCCACTCTCTTCTTTATTATGTATAGATGAACCACCCAGCTGCAATAGTTTTACTAAGGCCTTAGCTAGACCTAGCTGTCTAGCGGGGTGGAGGGGTGAAGATCCCGCAATATTTTTATTGTGAGATCTCCCCATCAGTACACATGTGATGCATGACGATCTCAGAGGGAGAAGCGTCACGCCCGCCATTTTCTTTCTTTTTTTCTTAAAGAGACAGCAGCGCACGAAGATTTGTGCGCAAAAGGTAAGTGATTTTTAAAAAATAATTATTTCTCCTGCTCCTCCCACCCCACCCCTGATGGGTGCAGTGCTCCTCAGGAGTGCTGCCCCCATGCGCGGGTCTCAGCTCCTGACGAGGAATTGCGAGGAGCCAGGACAAACCACAGCGCCCGGCCACACGTTCTGCAGTTTCGGGCTCAGCCTGAGACCGTGGAAAAACTGGGCCTAAAGAGGAGGGTGATACCCTGGGGCAAGGGAGGGATCATTCCTCCCTGATCCTGGGATCCCCTGTGCATCATGTGAACACACAGGGACGATCCCGGGAATCGCCCTGGGATAAAGCCCCATCTAGGTATAGCCTAAGACAACACTTCTCTCAAAAGAAATATACTCTTTTTTTTATGTGTGCAAAACATAGCCAAACATTGCTGTGCATTGCCTGCATATAATGTGCTATACTGAGTAGGCTTAATTGCATATAATATTTTCCCTTGGAAAGCAATGACATTTCTCTAAGTAGTGCAATATGGATCATTGCTGCACTTGAGGTCGCAATTTGCTTAGCTGCACATCATCTTGCCCATCAAGTGGCCACCTTTTTTCAGGGCTGGTGACGATATACTCAAACATGCTTTATTTGTGACATTTCTTTGCAACAGTGAAAATGCAGTTTGTGCACTGACAAAATCACGGATACAAGGTTGTATCCAATGTTAAGACCCTTTCATTTGAATGGGTCTACTCAAAGTAGGCCTAACGTTGGATACACCTCATTGTAACAAATTTAGGGTGAAGCAGGGTGAGGGCAGAGAAGAATCAAGGCAAAGGTACTGAGAGCAGAGTCTCCAAGTTCTTCAGAGGCCTGATAAGTCACAGAGAATTCATGTCCTGTGCTTCTAGGACAGTTTTTAAGCAGCCTTGAATAGAGCCAAATAAGCTTCTTTTCCTATCTAAATAATAAGTGCAATTCTGCCACGCCTGGCACAGCCTGGGCGTAGGGAAGCTTTCGCTGGCAGGGAAGAGAGAAGAGATGTGACCGCCAGCCATTTCCTGAGCACAGTATGGTGCCACCAGGCTGGGAGGGGTCTAAAAGTGTATAAAAGAGAACTCACCCCTCCCAGCCTCCTCTTTGTTTGTATGGCTGTCTCCCTCCCTCCCTGTAGGAAGTGTGAGCTTGCTGGTTGCCATTAGGGGGCCAAGTAGTTGTTGTTTTTTACTCATGTTCTGAATTGCTCATGAGTTTTTTCGCCTACTCCACACTGCAAGACAGCTAGGGAGTATTAAATAGGTTGATTTGTTGATTCACAATTTGGTCACATTTGTTTATAGGTACAGGCATTACAGAGCGGGATTTAGGATTGGTGAGCATTCAGAGGCACTGTTAGGATGACTGGTATATTCTGAGGCTCTCAGCTGAGAGCCCTGCAGCCTAGCTGGGAGATAAAGCTTACTTTTGAAGCCAACTCTTCTCACACACTCAGAGTCCTGTGGTCTGAGTCGGGGGTGGCACCAGAAGGTCTCCCTACCCCACAAGGGGTAGGCCCATGGGGAGGGTGAATGTTGTAGCATCAACCCACGGGCCATAAATGGCTCACCCAACTTAGATGGGCCTGTTTAGGCCTTACTGGATGCCCTATAGGATTTCATCCCTTTGAAGATATTAAATAAATGTGGCCCTGTTTAAATCCAACTGTAAACGTCTCGTCTCTTATTGTGCTGCACCACAATGTACAGCACTTTTATGCTACAGGGCTGGCAGCAGTAAAGCAGAACTAATGGTGAGTGTTTGGCCCTGATGCATCAGTTGAGTTTTTCTGCCACAACTTGAAGCCTATGAAGTTATGTTCAAATAGAGTTCAAGCCAAACAGGTAAGAAGGACAGGGTCATGCTTGTGGCCTGCCCAAGCCCTCCATATTGAAACGTGAGTTTTGCAGTGGATGTCTACTCCCATTTGCTTGACCATGGATAGAATCCTTTGCACAAATCCATAAAGCCTGGTTCCCAGATGCACAGAGCCTTATTCTCATATTCAAGTGAATGCAGGTAGAAGCCCCCTGCACACCTCCCTGCTCATCAAGGGAACATTACAGATGGGGCTGGCATCTGCAGCCTCATCCCTCTTAGTTCTGTTGTTTGTACTCCAGTTAAAACATATCTTATGAGTTTCTACGCTAGGCGCTTGGAAACTATGTTGCATGGAACTACATTTACTTGTCTGAATCAGAGGCTTCAATATCCAGGAAATAATCCAGCTGCCAGGATAATTCTAGAATATCAGCATTATGGGCACTGGAATATAAGAATGTGGCATTTTATTGCTGTTGTCCTAACCCGCCTGAAAAGCATCTGCACGTGTATTTTTCACTTCCACATATCAGTATTATTCATCTATATGATTTGTTATTTAGCTTCATGTTATTGGTGACGTACATTGCTTCTGATTATATTTCAGCTTGAAATTATTACTGGCAGATATGACTGTTTCCTGGCACCTTGGTTTATTATATTTTGCACTCAGGACATAGCAATTCATTTTGCCTGTTCAAGTCACCGTGTCAGTCAAGTAGGTTTCATGATTTATTGCTGTACTTGCCTACTTGCAGTCTCGAGTATCCCAACTGTTTCCCAGATATATTTGCTGCTGCTTTTCTATTTTGACTATGTCTTAGTTTCAAAAGAATTTAAATCTTCTGGAAACCCTTTAATGTAATGCATCACCATGATCCAGTGTGATTATATTATGTAATCGTAGCTGCTTATCTCCTTTCTTTACTTGAGCTTTTAAGTATCTACATCCTATGGTAGATGAGAAATATTTCATGCCTTCCTAAGTTAGTTTGAACATCAAAGGGAGCTCAGATTCTAATCCAGATAATTTTGAGGTCAAGACAAATCATTTTTGAAGATAAGGCAAACACTGAATCATATGCTAGGGCCCTTTGTAAAATGGTTTGCGCCGTTTATTCCCATTGCTTGTTCTGCAGGTATACATGATTTTTGTGCTATACCTAAAATCTGCATAGTTATGAACTAAGGTTTAGAATCAATCTCTGATGTTGGTTATGCTGCCATCCCAATATAATGGTTTGTTAAAGAGTGCTGTTGCTCAGTGTTCACACCGAATGAGAAACATGGATTTGGTATGTGTTGACTTAACCTTTTTTCCTTGAACACAGGCAAATTCATTGGAATTAGAGTCAGTGTGTTGATAGAATCATTTAGCAGTCTTTTGGATATATACAGGCTTATCGTAGGCAGAGTTACTACTTTATAATAGCATTTCTTTATAATATAATAGCACAGATCTGACTCTTCTTGGTTTTCCTGCCTAATTGCTGATAGTGCGGTGAAGCCTTCCTGGTACCCAAGTGATCCACATAACAGCAGTGTTAGAAATACTTTGTGACATGGGAGGGAACAGCTGGACTAAGTCCAGTCATCATTTTATATAATCCACTAATATTTTATATAATCCACCACTGTTATAGCAGTGGTGGGCATGTCTACACCAGCCATTTATCCCGGGATCATCCCTGGGCATCCAAATAACACACAAGGGATCCTGGGAGCAGGCAGGGACGATCCCCCGATTTTCCTGGGATAACCCTTAAGTGTAGAAAGGGCTGGTGTGCCTCTAGGAGCAATGTTCAATACTGGGTATTGCATCAAAAGGGAATGCTTCTTTAAATAATGTATATCCTTCCTTATCTCTTTCCCTTTCTCATCCCCCAATTCACTGCAGCTTTGTAACTTATAGGGCACAATTCTAGTGGTGAATGCCAGGAGTTGTCAGACTTTATTCTGCATAAACATGCATAGGATTGCACTCCTAGTTCATGTGTTTGTTTTTCCAGTCCATGATCCTAGGGACCCGAACATTTGGGCTGGCCTTGATAGCCATAGCCAGCCATTGACTGTGGCTTCTGCTGACCTTGACACTCCCCTGAGTCCTCTGAGACATCAAGGAAATCTTTACTGCCCTATTCTAGGAGACTGAGAACTCCACTTTGAATTGCTCAGAGGTTCTGAGTGCTTCCCAAACATACCGTGAGGTCAGAAATTGAGGGAAATAATAATTTACCAAAGAAGGGACGCTCTGGTCACTGCGGATACTTCATTTGTGGACTTTCGTCTGTTCCCTGAAAACACCTTGAGCTCAATTTATGTAATAGTCCAAACCATTTTTTTTGGAGGATGAGGAAGATTGTGTGGTAGACTCATGCACTCCTTTGTCTCCTCTCTCATCTTGTTTCCAGGATGTTGAAATGTTAAATAAAACATCTCTAAGCCATGCATTGAAAAGTTGTTTGAAAAAATGGTTTGGCTGCTGGTCATGGTTTACCTGATTCAGACAACATGGACATCTATGAATAGAGTAAGCTGAAAACAAAGTACAGACTGTGTGGACATTCACAAGAGAGGGATGAGTGTGCAACCTTGCATTCTTTATTCACCAAACCATGGCCTGGAGGATGGCCCAGGTGCTTCCCAGCTGATTAAAAGGTGGTGTTGATTTTCCCTACTGGGGACACATCCAGTGGTGGTAGTAACTTGAGCATACAATATATTTTTTTAAAAAAATGTCTATGTTTTGCCTAAAGTCAAGTTAACTGTTAGAAGAAAAAAAGCAAATAAGCTTCCTTTTCTTTTCTTCCTTTTCTTTTGTTTTGGCATAATGGAAATTAGGTAATAAGACTGTGGCAATTTGCTGCAGTTCACATGGTTTTAAATACTGCAAAGATAAAAGATGGTTTGGCAATCCGCTTACTGTCATTCTGCAGTATTGGCATTCTGCTGAGTACTGTGTATTCCTTAGCCTGCTGCAACCACATAAACCTGTGAGTTGTTTTGTGAGGAGGTTGAAAATATGATTGTGAAGCCCATGCAATGTCAGCCTGTTACTAGGGTGGCTTGCCCTTCCTAGTGACATTTGTCTTTGAGCTGTGCATAATTTGCTGCATTTATATTTTTGGAAATAAGGTCAGATGCAAATTTCTTACAGTTTCTGCAAGGCATTGTATGGAAAATATTTTCACTCCTCCATGTTATGCATCTTGGTGGCTATCTATATAACAGGAGGCCTTTGCTGCAAACACTGCTTTTCATAGACCAAAATCCAGACACAGTTTCAAAACTTTCAAAGCCAATGATATTAAAAAAAGAAGACAAGTTTAAAAATACAAAGTTGAGATTATATCCAAGTCTATTCTGTCAGGCATAAAAATAGGCCATGCGGTTTCATCCTAACAAATTCCAATCATTTCTAAATTATTGACATTACTCATAAAATCAAATTTGGAGAGGTGTTCTTATTATATATTTGTACAATCATAATTTAAAATGGTCACTTGTGGTTCTTAAAACAAGATATAGTGCAAAGTCTGCACATATATCTACATATTTTGATAAAGAAGAGTAAAGTTACTGAAAGTATACTGAATTTGACCTTACTATCTGTTGCAGAAGTACCTTAATCATTGATATCCCATCAGTGAGTCCAGGTGGCTCAAGCCTCCCAGGCACATAATGAGAGAAGGAATTTATGTTCAAAGGAGGTAGCCTCATTTTAAATACCTGGGGAAAGAGCACATGTTGCTTGCAGCTGCTGGGGAGGGAGGGCAACAGCAAACACTCACAGGACTCCTCCAGTGCAAACCCAACCCTCTCCTGGCCCGTTCAAAGGAGGTGTGGAGCTCTGTCTACTTAGAAGATACTTAAACACCCATTGATTTGTGAAATGTGTATTGGTAGTTGTCTCATTTTTATGATTCCTGAATGTCATAGATAAAGGCTATGTCTTGATTCACTAATGAAATGCAAATATTTGTTTTAATATCATGCACAGTTGTGAAATGAATCCAGTTCAAAACAACTGATAATATTTCTTTTTGTATATATGACCTTTTGAATTAAAAGATAAGAAGTATGAAGTTGTCGTAGCCTTCTTTTGCATTTCAAATTGAGGTGGGAAGACCCTGGGTATATCTACACCTCCCGGCGATCCGGGAGGGAGGGTGGAGGATCTCACGATATGGTGATCTCCCTCAGTCCACATGTGTTGTGTGACATCCAGGGAGGAAGGAGGACATCACGCCCACCATTTTGGTTTTTTTTAAAAAATTGAACATGAGTGCACGAGTGCTCCATCACAAAGGTATTTTTTAAAAAACAACAACACCCTCCCACTCCCCCCACCCCACCCCTGATGGAGCTCCGTGCCCCATGCCCACTTCCTCAAGGAGCCAGGACAAAGACGGGACAGCCGCCTACATCTCCCGCAGTCTCGGGACAGTCCTGAGACCGTGGGGAAAGTTGGGATTAAAGCCATCCCGGTTATCCTGTGGAAATGGGGGGATCATCCCTCCCTGCCCCCGGGATCCCCTATGCGTCATGCACAATGACAATCCCAGGGCAATCCCCAGGATAAGGCATGGTCTAGTCATCTGAGTCAGAGATCCTGCTGTGACCTTCATCTCATAAAAGGTTCTTTCCACCCCAATGCAGCAGAGATAGAGGAGCAAACTCCATTCTCAGCCTAATGGCCACAGCAGTCTCTTGGACTCTGCATACCACTGTCCAAACATGTTCAATCGGGGGAAATGAGAAGTTGAAGTAAAATCCAATGTATGTCCTAGTTAAAGTAGACTCATTATAGTGAATGGGACTTAAGCTAGTAATGACTAAGTTCAGTCCCATTCATTTTGATGGGTCTACTCTAAGTGGTAGCATTCATGCCTAGAAATCCTGCTTCAGCCTTTGCATCCTGACCGGAGCTGTCCTTACTGCCCCAAGGCAGTAATGCAATGGCCACTGTGCACCAGGGACTAGAATCCTTGTGCAGTACTATCACTGCCTAGTCCTACGTACCATCACCACTGGCACGGGTACATATCTCCAATGGGCTGGAGATGCAGATCCAGAATACATCTCTAAGTGGTGAGCAATCAAATCCTATACCTAAAGTGTGGGTTTTTTGTAGTTTGCTGTAATCCTAGTTTCATTCATATATATATTTTTATATATATATATATGTTTATATTTACTAATTATATCTAGAATGATGAATTCGTATATTATTACGAATATGCTTTAAACACATCTATTCGTTATGGGATCAGTAATTAGGCATTGATGTGAACACCACCAATGCCCAAAGCCAGTATCCTTAGAAACCATCGAAGTGGCAGTGAAGACTGCATTGACATCTGGGAAGCAATGTGATGTAAGATGGCCATGAAAGCATCTTCATTCTTGTAGGTAGATAACACATTCCTTTCTTCTTCTTTTTTTCTTTTTAATTCCACAGTCTTTATGCTAATTGTATATAGAAGAGCTGTTGTGGAAATGGGCTGAAAAAGTTTATCTATATCAGTGCAAGTAAACACAATTACAAAGATGCCTTTTCTCTGAATAAGCACAAAGTTGTTTACAAGAAATGGGAATGAAGTCCACAATCACAGCCCACCAAATGTTCAAACTGTACATTTTTGCATGTATATGCCAAGGCTATTGCTTTACAAATAGGGTCCTAAGGGATTGTTAAGAGTAGATGAAACCTTCTGTTTGTTCGCCCGCACTGAGGGCTCTTATTTTGCAACACTGCAAGAGTATTGTATTATAAATGAGAACAGCTTGCTGAGAACTGTGGCTTAATGTTGTCTAGAAATAGAGGAAGAAAATATGTTCTGATCAATTTGTACCCAAATCCTAGAGTTGGTTAACTTTATGGTCATTTTGTCTGAATGAAGCAAACCATTAATTACTTATGGAAAGCTAGAATTTGTTACATAGTGAAAACATTTTCAAGAATGAATCCTGAAGTTTGTGAAAAGAATTTCCAAGTAGCTCCATGTAATAGCTGCAGCAGGGGAACACAACCTTTTTGGCCCTAAGGGGTGCATCTGATGTCAGCTGGAGCCCTGGGGATCCACATATATGTACATGCACACACATGTACATTTATGCATGTGTGCAAACACATGCTGGGGTGTGTGTGTTAGGCTTTACACACACACACCCAACTCAGCGCTCCTGCACAAGCTTGATAGAAGGGAAGCTTTAAGCTCCACCCCATTCTAGCAATCCTGCCCAAGTTCACTGGGGTGGGGGAAAGGCTTTAATCCAGACCCCAGTCCAGTAATCCTGTACATGAGCACTGGGGTGGGGGATGCTAATTTAGGATCACTGAAGGAGGGGTAGGCAAAAGCATCCTCTTAGCCCCAGTGACTCTGATTGGGAGCACTGCTTCCCCCCCCCATTAAACAATTGGGGGAGGAATTCAGTGGCAGCAAGGGGGTCATGGCCACACAATAGCCCTCTGGGAGTGCATGTGGGCCATGGGCTGTGAATAGTCAGTATTTGGTACTATTGTTACAGAATAGTCAGTATTTGGTATGAGTGCATTTGAGTTTCTGCATTTAAGCAAAGCCAAATTCTATATAGAATGTTTTTAGGATGTTTTTAGGATGTTTTAAAGATGTTTTAATCATGTATGGTATGTTTTTAATCAGTTTTTAATCTTAATTAAAATTAATTATAAATTAATTTGATATCATGTTTTTATACTGTTTGTTTTATACTTTGAATGGTTTTAGTTTTTGTGAACCGCCTGGAGACCTTCAGCTATTGGGTGGTATAAAAATGTAATAAATAATAATAGTAACAACAACAACAACAACAACAACAACAACAACAACAACATTTAAAGAGCTGATGCCCCTGGAAAATTAATTACATATTCTGGGTAAAGGTGGAACTATCTTTGATGGATGAATTTCTATTTTTGAGCAACAAACACACTGGAAATAATGGCAAAAACATATTTTTGGACTCCAAACCCAATTCAACTCAAGTACCTCCCTACCCCTAGCAGGATATAACACTATGAAAGTGGTATATGGCATGTGTCAATGGGCCCCAACAGTCATCAGTGCACTTCAATACCACTATAAAGCAGTAATGCAGCTCCTGCCAGGGAAAGCTACAAACCATGGGCTTAGCTAGACCAGGCTTTATCACGGGGCGAACCCCAGGATCGTCCTTCTGCGTCCACATGTTGTAGTACTTGAGTTGAATTGGGGTTGGAGTCCAAAAATATGTTTTTGCCATTATTTCCAGTGTGTTTGTTGCTCAAAAATAGAAATTCATCCATCAAAGATAGTTCCACTGCTATTTCTACATGAAGTGTTTAGTCTGCGCTCATCATTCCCTACTCATGGTTCTTTATGGGTACTTTTTACAACTTTGTGCCCCTCCAGTTTTGCTTCTGTTTTTAAAGAATACTTTGAGTTAGTTTTGGTTTTTTTAGCACAGGAGAAACAATATTATTTGAGAAAGCAAAAGAAAATGCTTTTTTCCAATTGTATGTTAGTGTTATTCTATTATACCACAGTGCCACCCAGAGGTTACATAGCTATTCCATCTTTTGTGAGGTGGTGAGAAAACATGGGAAGTCTACAAATGGAATTCTAGAAAAGAGTGAGTCAATTGAACAACAAAAGTCTAATATCGAAGCATTTTGGAGGGGCTTCTTCACAGACCCCCTAAATGAATTCCTCCAAGATCACAGGTCAGGGACAATGGAAGTTTGAGGTATATCAATAAGGCATATTAAAGAGAAAAAACTTGTGTCTTTAGCATCTTCCTGAGTCAGCTCAAGTCAATAAGATCCAAGGTTGAATCCCAAGTTTCTAAAGCAAGGCTACCTCTATTGCAGATAGGAATAAGATCAATGAAAAAATACAAGATTTTTGGAGAGTCGATGGCCATGGCTAGACCAGGCCTATATCTATCCTGGGATTGTCCCGGGATCATCCCTGTGCATCCAAATGACACACAGCGGATCCTGGGAGCAGGAAGGGACAACCCCTCCATTTGCCTGGGATAATTCTTAGGTCTAGCTAATTCTTAGGTCTAGCTTAGATTGCCTAACCAGGTTCTCAGCATGTCCTCACCTTTGGTTACCTATATGATTGCAGGTACAACTCGAATTATTGCTGGTTATATTATCTACAAAGCCTTAATAGTCAAGTCTTAGGGAACAACTCTCCGGCCAGATCTACACCAAGCAGGATATTGCACTATGGAAGCGCTATATAAAAGGCAGGAGCCACACTACTGATTTATAGCGGTATTGAAGTGCACAGGCAACTGTTGGGGCCTATTGACACATACTGTACACCGCTTTCATGCCACTTTATCCTGCTTGGTGTGGCTCCTGCCTTTTATATACTACTTTCATGGTGGGCCTTTGCATCCCAGTCTCTATCCTTGATATTAATTCCTGCCTCAAATTTACCACAATAATTACTATTGACTTTGAGAAAACAGTGCAAAATGTTTTATTTAGGTTTCATTTGATTTGATCTTATAGTTTTAAACCTCAATCTTGTTCTTAACTGATCATTCTGTTTTCTTTAAAATATATATGAATGTTTTAATTGTAACCTGCCTAGATTTGTATAAGATTTGTTACAAGGAAAGAATGTAAATGTTCTACTTATATTTGAAGATCCAAACAGCTAAAATATAAAGAAAAAATAGTACAGGAGATGCTTTCCAACCACAGCTGAGATTTACTTTGCATATAACTATTAATACATATAGTAACTATTCTGAGCTGATGGCTAATACCACTGCATTGGGACAAATGCAACTTCATGCCAACAGAATTATATTTTCAGAAAACATTTTAAGAGAGTAGAAAGATACCACTGGCTCATATATTCATCAACAATATACGAAGAGAAGCTATGAGTACAATAATTCTCGGTGGGCCTGCAGTCAATACCAGGAACACAGTTAAATGATAACAAGGACAAAACCTGAGAATATTAGCTGTGCCATTATCCCTACCATAAAAAGTCCAGCTGGCTTTAAACCTTGCCTATTAAAGAAATATCTCTACACATTTATTTTTTTCTGAAGAAAAGGGCCTGGTATTAAGGAACACCTGCTTGACGGAGACAGAAAGATGTACACAATTTTTAAAGGAACCCTTCCAAGCAGTATAAAAAACTGAATAATCATGTACTTATAATGAATACCACACACATAGTACGACGAGCTTCTCCAACTTACTGTATATCTGTAATTCTATATTTGGCTCTCTTCAGCTTAATTCATCATCATCAAATCAGTTTGATCATCATCTTTGTTGATGTTCCTCCTCCTCTTCCGCATGGCAATTAGAAAATATAAGAGGTTAAGTCATAGTAAGAGAGGAAGCTGCATTATTATACAGAGTCAGACCATTGGCCCATCTAGACCTGTATTGTCAACACAAACTAGCAGTGGCTCTCCAGGGTTTCAGGATAGGGCTTTGTAGCATATAGTAGATCCATCTACCAATTTATGGTGGTAGATCCGTTGAGGCCATTTTATGTGTCACTAAATAAAACTTCAACAACTTTTGAAGTTAACGGGAATTGCAAGAACTTTGTGCCACGAATCTCTGCCCCTGAGTTCACAATATTGTAAACATGTGCTGTGTAAGTCTAAAGCAAGTTCACAGATTTTCCCCACAGATCATTCCTAATAATACTGGCATAGTTGCAGTAGACTAGAATTGTGGATCCCTGTACTTCACCTGAATTTTCAAGGCTATGTCCTCTATGGGCTTACGAGAAGATGCAGTTTCTTAGGTGAACATGGGTATACATATCAATATTAATCTGTCTACTCTGCTAAGAAAAAGAAAAATATTATAGCATATCAACTAATTTTATCTTTTGAATATATACTCCGAATTCTCAGTTTATAATGAAAAGCAAGCTCCACTGTCTCTTTTCAACATTACAGTTTTACCCCATAAAGTAGTAAGTGCTGTATCTTGACATTTTCCATGCAACTGTGTTTGTGCTATGTAGTTATTTTTCTATCTGATTTAGATGTGTTCTAATTTTAAAGGCTAGCACCACGTTTGTTTTGTAGGCTTCTTAAAATGATCTGACCGTGTCATTTTTTTTTATTACCAGTGATTTCATACCTGATCAAGTCATTGCCCATCATCTAATGAATATTTTATGAGTCATCCATTTTTCATTCATCAAAGAGCCCCGACATAACTGAAGCAGTCCACCTGCTCCAGGGTAACTTCAGCTATAATGCTTGATAAGATGTGAAATATACCATGGCAATAGTTATTAGCACAGGTATAGGCCAGAATTGATACTGCCTTTTATGACTGTATTGCTTTGGAAATCTTTGGTAGGCTCTATTGCTACTTTTGGATTGTGCAGATGTGAGCCGCAGTGTTAGACTAACCCAAATTGTTTATTATCTTATTTCCAATCTACACTACTTTCAGATACCGATAGCAAATAAATTATCTGAGTGCAGCTCCCTCCCTCCCTCTTTTTCATCTAAAGTTCTAGAAAAGATGTATTCAACGTTGGAAGAATGTAACTCTGCTGGAAACACACTATAAATCTTACCCATTCTGTCTGTGTTTGTGTCTGACTGTTGGGTATTGCATAAATGAATATTTCCTTGATTCCTATAAAGATTTTCTCACAGCATAACATTAACTTAAGGCAACTTGGTTGTGATGGCGGCTGTTTTTTAAAAAGAGCAGCCTTCATTATGCACAGTAATTACTACACCTAACAGCAAAAACAAATATTAATCCTTTTACCTTAGGACAAGTTGCAAAAGGAAATGCAATCCTTACTTACACTGAAGTAATGAAAAACACATGGTTTTAAGAACAATATTAGGTGACAAATCAGTTTTAAGAAAAGTCAAACGAATCCTACATTCAGGGGTTCCAAAGGGAAAAAGAATGTTCTGTGATAAATTAAAGAAACTTTCCTGAGTTCTCCTTATGAAAAAGTGTGTGGGGCCCCCACTTTATTAGGTACTACAATAATTGTTTTTGTTTTTTGTCCTATTCAGCTAGAATTCAAGTTTTGGGGCTTCAAACCTGTAGAGTATTGAATAGGTATTTCAGTTTCTTATTTTTCAGAATTTCCCAGAGGTTCCTTCGGTGCCTGGGGTTTTTAAAGGCTTTCTTGCATAACTGCATCTTTATGAATCTAGGGTTAAGTTACTGCAGCAAAAGTTAATGAGTAATGAGGATCCTCAGTAATGAGGATGCCAGTTGGTGAACAAGTAATTCAACTTTATTTATTCATTTTAGCTGTACTAGTTACAGACTCATCTGGTGGGAAAGCAATTTTTGTATGGTTATGATATACAGATGTGGAAAATGAAATATAATTTTATTCACTCATGCTGAAATCTGTGATCACTCAAAGACACAACCAAATTGAACTTCTCTCATTGATGACATGCACAGAATTATTTCTCCTGACAGTGATAAGCATTGTTGGTCATACCTGAAGTAAAATATATTTGTTTTCCAAAGGAAACTCAATGGAACTTTGTCGTTTGTTCAAGCATGATCAAAAACGGCAATACTTTTGCATTGTGGATGTCACCTGTAAAAAAGGAGAAATAGCCTTTAGAAAATTTGAACATATTTTATTAATAGTGGAAAATGTCCACTTCCTACTTTCTCTCATTATTAAAATGCATTTAGTGAAAGTTTTATCATACTTATACACAAACATTTTAGGGATAAACTACACATGATGTTTAATATGAAACCTTAATATGGGTTGAAATTTACTAACCATATAATTTGATTCTTGAGTGTTCAAATGCCACATTCCTGGTGTAATCTATCTTGATTAGGACATTTCTCCTCAAATAGGCATAGGAAATAGGTAAGTCAGAGGAAAGCTGTTCTTTCCTGGTTACCTACATACCAGGAAAACAAGGCTGTAGCCCATTACTGGCAATGAAAATGAACAATGAACGTGTAGGGATGGAATTGTGGTGAATGTGAAGAATGGCCTAAGATGGCTGTGGTCCTGTTTAGTTAGTTATGCTCACTTTGGCTTTGGCCTGTGGGACAGGAGGAGGGAGTTTTGGAAAACAGTCCTCAGGGTCAATCTCACGGCTGGGAAACTGGCTGTGCCCAGCACTCCCTGCCTCCTCCCACAGCACCTGTAAATTTATCAGCCTGACCAAGGTCAGGCTAATTGGGGTGTTGATTTGTTTCAACTGTGAGAAAGAACGTCCTCGTGGAGGGGGCCTTGGTCCTGAGGGAGGGAGTGCCAAGGGCCCAAGTGGGGCATAGGATTGGCGGAGAAAGGTCATGGGGCCTGTCGACCAGCAGAGGGATAAAGAGGTGGGCAGCCAGGGGGCAAGCCATCTTCCCCGGACTTATGCATGTGTGGAATGGGAGATCCCTGGTAAACGCTTGGTTTTAGATAGGTTTCTTATGTTAAGTGTCTGGACGCTTCAGGGAAATCTGTTTGCCTTTGAGGCATGGTTTTGGATGGGCTAGAGTTTTAAAGGTTTGCTTGCTGTTTGTGAAGTTTTTAAATGCCTGTTGTGTAGTCTGTTTTTAAATTCTTACCCCATCATTTTCCTGCCCCTTCCTACCCCTACCCCTTTATATCCTATTGGTGTGATTTGTGTGTTTGACTGAGGCCTTACGTGTTAGTTTTAGTGTCTGTAAATAAACTGCTTCAGTCCTTAAAAGTGTGTGTGCAGTTTTATTCCTCAGAGGGCTGGCTCTTCCTGACTAAGATCAGAGCTAGGGAGGAGGCTGCCTGGGAATTCAGATGTTTGGTCCGGGGGCCTACCTTGCAGGGACGCTGGGTGGACCCCAGCCTTCCCTCACAGTGAATAGTTCCACACTTACATGTGGGCTTTTAAATATCCGGAGAGGGCCAATAGATGTAAGTCCGGGAGGGAGCCTGCCTCCACAATTCTCTGCCACCAATGTTGATATTCACTGTAGCCAGTTTGAACGTATTTAAGGGGACTGAAGACAAGTCCCGCTTTACAGCTCACACTCTATCTAGTCGCCATCACAGGACAATTTTTTATTATAATGATAACATATTGTATGTTGTCACCACCCTAGGATTATTTTATGATGAAAGGTGGGATATTAAAAATATAAATAATAGGGATTTAAATCAATAGTAATGTAGTGTAGTAATACAGGTAGCACATCTACCCCAAGCAGGATATAACACTATGAAAGTGGTATATGGCATGTGTCAATGGGCCCCAAGAGTCATCAGTGCACTTCAATACCACTATAAAGCAGTAGTGTAGCTCCTGCCAGGGAAAGCTACAAACCATGGGCTTAGCTAGGTCAGGCTTTATCATGGGGTGAACCCCGGGATCGTCCCTGTGTGTCCACATGATGCACAGGGGATCCTGGGATCAGGGAGGGATCATCCCTCCCTTGCCTCAGGATAGAGCCCTCCCCTTTGGGCCCACTTTTGCTGTGATCCCGGGCTGAGTCCGAGACCGCGGAATGTGTGGCCCATTGCCATGGTTTGACCCAGCTCCCCACCCATTGGGGTAGGGTGAGGGGACCGGGGAAATTAAGTTAAATTTAAAGAAAGACCTACCTTAAGCGCACGAGCGTTTGTGCACTGCTTCTCCTTTAAAAATAAAAATGGCGGGCGTGATGCCTCTCTTTCTGAGGTCATCGTGCCTCACGTGTAAACGGAGGAGGGATCTCACGTTAATCACAACACAAGATCTTCCCTCCTCCATCCTGGATTATCAGGTAGGTCTAGCTAAGGCCTATGTCTTCCTAAAATAATTTGTTTTACTATTTGCGTGCCGTATTGTATGTTAGAATCATTATGGGAACTGCTTGTTCAGGTTGAGCTTAGGAATTTAGATTAAGCTGGATAAAAAGGTGAGACATGTTCACTTAATTTGCTAGTTGTTTTATTCTATTTTAGTCAGATTTGTTACCTACTCCTAACAAGCATTCAGCATGGGACAAACTAGAAAGGTTAAGGGTATAAGGGTGCAACCCTATGCATGTTTAGACAGAAAAAAGTCCTGAAACTCCAGCATTCACCAGCCACTCATGCTGGTTGTGGAATGTTGGACATTGGAGAACATTTTCCTATCTAAACATGCATAAGATTGTGTTTCAAATGTACTAATGTTTTCATTAGTGAGGAAGAGGTCTTTTGAATCAAAGAAGATGGGCTATTTTGGTGCTCATTTTGCCTAGAGCATATGGCATAATCTGTGTGCAAACATGTGTTACCTGTGCAGCTCATCTGTTTCCCACTTTAATGTACTGAATGTACTGCAGGAGTTGGAGAGTGGTTGTTGCTATGAACTGAAGATGGAGTCTGGTATGGATTTCCCACTCTATATTCCCTAAATTGCTTATACATGTATAGAAAGTTCAGAGGTTGTAAAGCCAGGTGAATAATATGGTTACTGTCAAGTATGAGTAGGTTGCAGCCAGTAAGTCATGGGACATTTATGGGTGGACACCAGGCTTCTAGCAGAGATAACAAATTACATAGGTG
Organism: Elgaria multicarinata webbii; assembly: GCF_023053635.1. Taxonomy (NCBI): domain Eukaryota; kingdom Metazoa; phylum Chordata; class Lepidosauria; order Squamata; family Anguidae; genus Elgaria; species Elgaria multicarinata. The sequence goes on from NC_086171.1 coordinate 137,468,734, forward strand.
CCAAGCTGTGAAAGAGAAAGGTAGCCTTTTTATTAGGTGTTGGGACCCATAGATTAATCTTGAATATTACGGGTATGATTGATAATCTTAGGAGCTGTTTCAGGATGGTTTTGAAACTTTTTTGTGTGTGCATTCCACTCAGCACTGTATTAGAGATCAGCTGATTGATGATTAAAAAAATGTTTTAAGCATAAAAAGCAATCCAAATATTATTAAAGCCTGTAAATATCTTAGGTATTTCTCATCAGTTATATTACCAATAACTTTGTTTTCATATTAAATGCAATCTAGATGTCTGGCTGTGAAGTAGACACATTTATATTTCTCATTTGCTTTACTGAGATGGTGGCAGGTCTTTGAATCAGGTGATAAAGCAGATTACATTAGATATAAAAAGTCGAGATGATCCGAGAAAATTCAAAATATATTTTGTGTTTGACAACTCCTGTATTCATGTATGTTTATACTTGTATTGTCATGCAAATTAATGTATTTTAAAAAAATTATGGCCAAATTCTAGGCAATTGAAATGTTCAAAAAAGTTCTATGCTTTATAATTATGCTTCATTTGCTAGCTAACTGCAGTTACCATGGGCCTGGAGGAGATCCAAAATGTTGGAATAGTCAGAACAGAAGTCCTAGGTGGACGCGCTTTGTACAATGAGTTGGGAATAATCGAGAGACTGAGATAATCAAAGGATAATTGGTGGTAATCAAGGCTAGAATAATTCCACAAAGTGTAGGTCAGATAATTTCTTATTCTTCATGGGAACTGTACATTCTGTTTGCCTAATTTTAATGTCCATGTAATTATCACTGTGGTTCTTCTAACACCTGTCTGGTTGGCACACCTGATACAGACTAAATTCTGAATGAAAGTAGCCATATTTGGTATGTATTTGATAGGCTATTGTACTATGAATTGTTTTGAAAGTCTTCTGGAAACATGAAATACTATTTTATGAGTATATATTATTAACCAGCAGTTTTTCTGTTGACTTCTGAGAATTCATAGAATCACAGAATCATACAATCATAGAATAGTAGAGTGGGAAGGGGCCTATAAGGCCATTGAGTCCAACCCCCTGCTTAGTGCAGGAATCCACCTTAAAGCATACCTGACAGGTTGTTGTCCAGCTACCTCTTGAAGGCCTCTAGTGTGGGAGAGCCCACAACTGGTTCCATTGTCATACTGCTCTAACAGTCAGGAAGTTTTTTCTGATGTCCAGACGGAATCTGGCTTCCTGTAACTTGAACTCATTATTCCGTGTCCTGCACTCTCGGATGATCGAGAAGAGATCCTGGCCCTCCTCTGTGTGACAACCTTTTAAGTATTTGAAGAGTGCTATCATGTCTCTCCCCCCCCCCCCCCAATCTTCTCTTCTGTTCTTCTTTGTTCCTGTCCTAAGCCTCTATGGACCAACTTACAGCCTACAAGTGGATGTATATTTTTCTGTTTGTTAGTTTCACTGGATGTTCTGAAATTTTATTATTGATACTTTTACTTTTTCATTTCACACAAACTTTATCTGAAGTGTAATATAGCCACTAGCCTTCTACCTCCCTTCTACCAAAAAGAAAAAGAAAAAAGTTAATTAGAATTATACTTAAAAGTACTGATAGGATCCAATGTTATTCAAACAATTGGGAATCACAGATTAGGTACTAAAAGACATACTAGATGGAGCCTGTGCTATGTAAGGAGATTATCATAAACCCTGTAAGATCACCTCTATGAAGCTCTTTGGAAATATGGGGAAGTGGAAGGGTGGTAATGTTTGGCTAAAAAGTTGTGAAGGGGACTTCAGATGATAATCTGTTTATACTGTTACAGTGTCATGCATCATGCTTTGAGGTAGCTTACTACTTCAGACATCTGAATTTCTGTTTAGGCAAGTGAAGGACTGTAAGCACAGCACTACATTAAATTTAGAGGCTGGGAAGGTTATGAGGGACAAAGAGTGCTTCTTATCCTGTAGTTTCACTAGTAGGACATAACCCAGACTAGGCTGCTGTAACCTTACATAAGATTGGTTACAAGTGATTTTTTTTTACAGGGGGATGGAGCAGATTATTATTTTTTGTTTGTTTCTTTAAAAGAACCAATCTAGATAAACATTTTTTTTAAAAAAAATAACATAAGGAGAAAGAATTTCTGAATTGGCAGTGTATTCCAATGCAGGGTAATAGCTGAGTATGCATTAGCTGGGCATTTCCCACTGGAAGTCCCTTATTTAGTTTGCATTATCAGTATGGAACAGCTTCCAAAATATAAACAAGACTAGTGGCAAAGTCCCAAATCTTTATAAGAGGCACAGTTGGGGCATAACAGCACCCCTCACCTTGGTTGAACTTCTGGCTCAGATTTTGGTGAGTTTAAATCAGAATAAGCTGGAATTCTAAAGGTGCTGTCCAAGGTGCTGAAGCCTAGCCCCAAAACAAGTTCAGCACCTTGGATAGCTACTTTAGTGTTCTGGCCAGTTGTGACTGAAACCCAGAAGAGATTCACAGCCCCATAGAAATTTTAGCCTCCAGTCTCTACTGGTAGTAGCATATACCAATAAAGAAGAGGGATACATTTTTAAAAAAATGGTACTGCAGGTCCAGAGTACAATATATTACAGTTTTCAGCACCTAGTTAAGATATATATTTATTCTTCCACACCTAAATGCTCACTATCTACAAATAATGAGTTTTTAGTCCGTTTAACTGTTACCTTCATTATGCCATTGTATTATATATTTTTCTTGTATTGTCTTACTGTAGTTTTTAATATTTATTATTAGCATTTTTATAGCTCAGTAAGCTTGGTAAGATTTAATTAGAAAAGTCGTGTAGAAGTTTTAAACTAGATTCATAGTTGAATGCTATGCAGCTTTAATCTGATGTAAGTTCCTCTGCACTTAATGGGGCTTACTCCCATGTGAGTGTGCATGCGGTTACGACATAATACCAGGAAATGGGCATATATTCAATATGAAACTACCTGGCCTCTTTACGGCAGATTGAGGCAGGAAGGCACAATATTTTCTTTGCCTGGGGAGTAGCTTTCTGTCATCAAACCAGTAACAATGGCCATGTTCAGAAGACACCTTAAACCATGGCTTTAACTACCGTGAATAAGGCTTTTTGGTTTATTCACCATAGTTAAAGCCATGGTTTAAGGTGTCTTCTGAACACAGCCAATGTGTATCAGCTATAGTTATAAGGCAATCCATTTCATCTCTTTTTACATGTCAGTTTTTGTATACTGGTAAAAAGTTTGGATTAGATCCAATGCTGGCTGGCTGCTGGCAAAACAGGAACCACTGGTGGCATGGATTTTCCCTCCCCCTGCAGCACCCCACAAACCTTCGAAATCTGCCCCAGAGGGCTGGGGGAATCTCAGGAACAGATTTGGGGTGTGCACTGAAATGTCCCATTGCACCAACAGAAGTCTGCTCACATGACATTAGATTTAATTCTCAGTGTTGGCATGATAGCATAGGCTATTTATTTATTATTTATTTATTTACAATAATTATATACCTCTCCCCATTGAAAATTTTGGTGTGATGTACAAGATAAAATAAAATAAAAACAGAATAAAACACTTTAAAATATACTGCAAAATGTACAGTAAACCGTGGCTAGTCATTAAGGAAAGGCTTCCTGGAATAATGACATTTTAAGGAGGCGCCGAAAGGAATACAAAGTTGGTGCCTGCCTGACCTCCATAGGCAGGGAATTCCATAGAAGGGGGGTTATCATGCTGAAGGCTCTTCCCCTGGTGGACTCCAATTGGAGGATGGGTCTATGTGGAAGCACTAGGAGCATGCCCTCGGATGACCTCAGGGACCGGGCAGGTTGGTAGGAGAGAAGGCGCTCTCTCAGGTATCCTGGTCCCAAGTTGTTTAGGGCTTTGTACACAAGTACAAGAACCTTAAACCTGGCCCAGTAGCGAATAGGCAGCCAATGCAGTTCCAGTTTATTACATTTACATCTCACTTTGTTTTCCAGTTGCACAGAACCCAGCGAGGCTTACATGGTCCTTCTCCACTCCATTTTATCCTCACAACAACCCTGTGAGGTAGGTTAGGCTGAGAGTCTGTGACTGGCTAAAAGTCAGCAAGTGAGCTTCAAGATGGAGGGGGACTAGAACCTGAATCTCCTGAGACGCAGTCTAAAACACTCACCACTAACACTGGCTAGTGGCTACTGTGTGCCTTCTGTTAAAGTCAAGAGAAGACTCCTCACCTTAGTAAGGAAAAATCAAACAAAACAGGTAACTATTTTTGGAGCTTTATAAAACAAGCCCTCTCTCTTTTATCATTGTACTTTAATTACCCACACCAGCTTTTTATAAAAAGGCAGTTCAGCAATAAGATCATCTAATGGTTGGCAGTGAGATCATTTTAGAAGTATGCTGTAGTTATTTACATGGTTACTGTGGTAAACAAAAGGACAATTATAGTGTGAAGAATAATGGGCTCATTTAATTTGTTTCCACCCCACTTTCACGTAGAATTTCACCTCACACAAGTTAAGCATCTATTTAAAACATTGTGTTCAATTTTTGGCAGATATGCTGTTAATTTGGCAACATGATTACTTCAACAGTGGCTGATGAAAAAAACTTTTGGACAATTTTCTTGTGAATTGTATTGTATGGGGTGTTGACAAATTTTCCTTTTACACATGGCATTATCTACACAATTTTCCCCACTGTGTAATGGAAAATGATCATTTTACTGCTCATCATGCAAATTTTGTTGAGGTTTGTTCATGCAAATCCGCTGTCCTGTGTGAGTAGTGATCCTTCCACTCTGCAACATAAAGCATATATGGCTTTAACACAAGACTCTTTTAGGGACTGTAGAACTTGCAGAACTCTTGTCATGTGACTTTGCTGAGTGCTACACAGCCAGCCCTATTCCGGAGCCAGCCCGGCTGAGCGCTCAGCAAAGCGCACTTTGCTGAAGTCAAGATATATTCTGTCCACAGCATTCCCACAGTCCATAAGGGGGGTTACCTGATCAAACAATGAGATCAGATTAGTCTGGCAGGATTTGTTTTTTACTAATCCATGTTAACTTCTAGTAATCACTGCATTGTTTTCAAGGTGCTTAGAGACTGACTTCTTTATAATCTGCTCCAAAAATTTCCCAGGGCTTGATGTCAGACTGACTGGTCTGTAGTTCCCAGGTTCCTCCTTTTTGCTCTTTTTGAAGATAGGGACAACATTAGCCCTCCTCCAGTCCGTCATTTCACCTGTCCTCCAAAGATCCATTACACAGTAAAATCACAGGCAAACTGCATGGAAGTTGAATAAATGTGTAAGCAAGTTGAGTAAAAGAAATATTCAAGGTTACTCCCTTGTCCCTCTAGTTTTGTTCCAGATGCAATGCATGGTTGGGAGGGAGTTTGCACAACAACGTTGTACTGTAGAAGGAAATGCTTTAATGCTTTCATCAACATCTCATTTGTACTCAGGTTGTACCAATGTGCATCCAGTCTGCATACACTCTTCCCAATCCTGGAAAGGAAACAAAGCATGCTTGCTGCTTCCGCATATTGATCACCATTGCTGGGTTGGAACACCTGTTAGTTTAGTAGCAGTACATTTCTTTCACTACTTTTTAATAAATCCTTCAATATGTAATATAAATCTTTACAGCCTGCTGAACAACAGATTTATTGCACAAAGATGGCCTGGAGTTGTAATCTAAATATAGGATTAAACAGGGTAACTTATCAACCACCCACCCTGTCAACTGTAATACAAAAATGTATGTTTGAATAGATAAAACATTCAGCCATCAAAATTAAGTGTGGGACTTCTCACAGATTGAAGGATTCTGTTGTTTGGGGCTTACAGCATACAACAAAACTGTTCTAGATGCTCAAAGTTTTCCTTTCAAGTGCAATAAATTTGACTCTTAAAAACAACAACTAAAGCAACAGTATAAAACCATAATATAAAATACAATATAAAAGCACAACCAAGATAGTACCACTTTGGGATTAATTGTCAGCAAACTTAGGCCTTAGCTAGACCTAAGGTTTATCCTGGGATCATTCCGGGGTCATCCCTGTTCATGTAAATGACACACAGGATATCCCGGGAGCAGGCAGGGACGACCCCAGGACAATCCCGGGATAAACCTTAGGTCTAGCTAAGGCCTAAATTTGCTGACAATTAATCTCAAAGTGGTACTATCTTGGTTGTGCTTTTATATTGTATTTTATATTATGGTTTTATACTGTTGCTTTATACTTCGAATTGTCTTAATTTTGTGAACCGCCCTGAGAGTTTCAGCTATTGGGCGGTATAGAAATGCAATAAATAAATAAATAAAAATTACGTATCTTAGGCAATACTTGGATAACATTCCAAAGCGCTTTGGTTCTATTTCAATATAAAATAGAAATGTAGCATTGCTCCTTGGGAGAATCTTCTATACAATTATGGTCTTGTATGAGCATAGTTATGATCGTTTCTGAGTCCATTTATATTTTAACAGTAATAGTTTACCTTTGTAATATTTTGCCCATCACATTAAGAGGACAAATCAATGCATTATCCACTCAAGTCCTATGGTGTTGGTTTTTTCTTCCTCTTTCCATTATATTATCTCTTGGTACTCTTAGTGGTACTTATTGATATTCATAATGTCAGTATTTTGGCAAGACTTCTTCTTGGCACTACCTGCTTACAGTTCCATTTTAAGTGCATAAAATCGGCATCTGTCTGATTACGTTTTCAGCATTTACCTGTATGGAGTCCAGTCTTTCCTAATGCTTTGTTTAACCAGGTTTTAGAAGTGCCATTTAGAGATCACGAGATCACACAGGGATCAGGGAAGAATTTGTTGGGTTCATATAGCAAAGCAAACTCACCTGAACTAAGCTCCTGAACCAATATGCAGATCATAACATGGGCCTCTTTGGAATCCACACCTTTACTGAATCCCACAAGGCAGCATTGGGGTAGGTTTTGCACTTCTATGGGGGCAGCCATGTTTCATTTCCATAAAATATTCATTATCACATGCCAAAATAAAATAAAATAAAAGTAGAACCTGAGACGACGTAGCAAGTAATTTACAAAAAATCTGAGGTCATTTAATGTGGAAATGGAACGAAATGAACTTGGATAGCAACAGACATACCCTGCTTCTGAGTGCACATTCTTCAGGGACATCAATATTTCTGGCCACCTCACTGAATGTCAGGCATTAAATTATTGAATGGACCTATGCCTTAGATATGTATGCCAAAGGCATAAATCCATTTGCTTGCCCTTTTTTAAAGCTAGAATTCCTCAGTTGACAACATTGCTTTGACTATTAGGTATGCAAAGCACACATTAAATCTGCAATTTAATCTGGGCTATATCAAACTACAAGCATTTAAACATAGCTGAGAATCATGGTCTGTTTCTCACCCCACCCCCACCCCTACTGAAATCTTGGCTTGCCTAATGAAATTTGAAATTGCGCCCTGTTAGCACTGCTTTTCCAATGCTTATGAGAAATGGTTATAAAGAAAGGGACCCTGACAGAAGATTTACGGCTAGGAGGAAGGATGGTGCCTTGGGATCACTGGCACAAAAAAATGAATGATATTGAAATCCACCAGTTCTGGGGCAATCCCTAAAATGTTAAGCATCTCAACATTCCATTCAACCTGTGTTTCATGGATTTTAGTCCGTTTTTTAATTTGTTTGATTGCGCAAGGTGCCCTGAGTGGCACCATATAAATGCATCAATAAATAATTTAAATTAGTGGAACTTTGATGTGCATTGTAGCGGGAAAGATCACCACAATGGCTAATGTCACTGGGATAAAGGCATTTGCTGATTTGTTGTTTTGTGAGTTTGCAAGGTTGTTCCAGGGAATTTCTGTATTATGTCATGTGTGATTACTTTTCCTAGGATGTCCAGAAGATGAACTGGAACAGGAAGCATTAGAAATAAGAGGGGAAGAAAGTTTCTATATGGAAAGTTTATATTGTTATCCTATTTGGGGGGCAGAGGAGTGGGAAGAAATAAGTTCCCCCCCACACACAAAAAAAGGTTCATGCATTGTTAGTATTAACCTTTTAAACCCACATTTCTCTCAGTTAAATGTAATCTGATATTAGAATGCAGAGAGTTAAAAGTGCTACAAACACTTCTTTTCCATTCTGAACTGGAGCCCTGAATTAGATCCTTCTCCTTTACAAAGTGTTTTTTTAAATAAATAATTTATTACAATTTTAAAATATTTCATAGATAGTTGAAAGAAATAACAGAATACATTGTGGCTTTGGTACTCCTTATCTTTCTGAACTCGTTTTTAATATTTAAAATTATTTAAATATTTAAGACTATAGTGCTTTTAGATAAGCTTGTTATTCCAGACCCTCCGGTATGATGACAGGAATATGCCTTGATAGTGTGATAGTAATTTTAATTTTAATTTTAGTTTTTTGTTTGATTAGTTTAAATATCCTTGTTTGTGGATGCGGGCGAGGTCAAAGATCAAGGATGTTAGCAGTGCAGTGATTTCTAACATTTGTGTGTGTTTTTGAGGGTGGAATAATCTCCTCTTAAAATGAGAGAGAGTAGTTAGTGGGTTGTATATACAACCAAAATAACTCACTAATATAACTGCCCAGAGAGCTTCGGCTATGGGACGGTATATAAATGTAATAAAATCTATATAAATAAAAATGAAAAAGACCATTCATTACTGTCGTTATATCTCCGAAAGTTCTTCACCGATTGCTTTGAAATTTTGACACAGCGTTGCGTTCGAATACGCGAGTGTTGTTATGTAACTATGTTCTCTATGGGGTCAAAGGTTTGTCTTAAAATCGAAGAAATAGGCCTCCTCAAAACCAGTCCTGCTGATCATTGTGACATCACCAACCAGTAGGCCAATCCGCTGCCTCTGCCTCCTCTCCTATTTGCATGTACTCTCGCAATTGGCTGAGTGAATATAGATGTCACACCTGTGACAGTTACACGTTCTGAAGAAAGGTAACTGCCAGGAGTTTCCAGTAACATCCTCACCATAAAAACATGCTTTTATATCTCCAAAAGTTCTTCACCGATTGCTTTGAAATTTTGATACAGCGTTGCGTTCGAATATGTGAGCGTTGTTATGTAACTATGTTCTCTATGGGGTCAAAGGTTTGTCTTAAAATCGAAGAAATAGGCCTCCTCAAAACTAGTCCTGCTGATCATTGTGACATCACCAACCAGTAGGCCAATCCGCTGCCTCTGCCTCCTCTCCTATTTGCATGTACTCTCGCAATTGGCTGAGTGAATATAGATGTCACACCTGTGACAGTTACACGTTCTGAAGAAAGGTAACTGCCATGAGTTTCCACTAACCTCCTCAACGTAAAAAAAAAAACTTTTTTAAAAACCAAACAAACTGCTTTACTTCATCCAAATAATGCCTTGCAGAAGATCACACGTAGGTCGTCGTACTCGTGGAGCGGAAGCACTGCGACGAGAAATTGCAAATCAGACTCAGGAAGAACGGGCTTCAGCAAATGAGAAAAAAAGTTAAAAAATGGCTCAAATACGTGCCAAGGAATCAACCAAGCAACGTTCAGCCAGACTTGAGGATGCACGGTTGCGAGCACGGCAATAGCGTACTACAGCTACAGATTTGCTTTGTTCTCAACATAATGAACGCGAAAGGCTGAGAGGGGCTGAAAGACGTCAACGAGAAACAGCACATCAGCGTCAAACACGACTCCGTGGTAAACAATCACACGATTACAATCGCCTTGCATTCCGGTACAACCCAGCTGATGATTATAGTTTGAGGCGGCATGTTCTCATTGGCACTATGACTGAAGTGTGTCCTTATTGCAAGGCTCTTAAATTTAATGGAGAAACGAAAGGAATGTGTTGTGCTGCTGGAAAAATTAAACTGCCTCAACTTGGAGAACCACCAGAACCATTACAAACTTTGCTTGCCGGATATACCGCAGAATCAAAGCATTTCCTATCTAACATCAGGAAATACAACTCATGCTTCCAAATGATGTCGTTCGGCGCAGAAATCATCACAGCTTCATTTATGCCAACTTTCAAAGTCAAAGGACAAATTTATCATAAAGCCGGCTCCTTCCTTCCGTTTCAAGATAGTCAACATAAATTCCTACAAATGTATTTCATTGGTGATGGCAATGATGAATTGAATGCACGCTGCGGAATTTATACCGGCATAAAAAGGTCCATTGTTTCAAAACTGCAACAGCTACTTCACGAAAAAAACAATTTAGTACATTTGTTCAAAACAGCAATTGACATGATGCCATCTGATACACACAAGATTGTTATTCATGCTGACAAAACGCCTGCTGGAGAACATGTGCAAAGATTCAGTGCTCCAACTATAGTCGAAGTGGCAATTGTTATAGTCGGAGATCAATCTTGACAGGACCTTTCAAAGGTGAAGATGTCCTCATTCCTCACATTCCTATGATTCCAACAGATATGCCATTTCAATTTAAGAGATTGCAATTCCTAATTCGATTGGCGTTTGCAATCACCATCAACAAACCTTAGGGCCAATCTTTAAAATTGTGCGGTTTAGATCTAGACATAGATTGCTTCTCACATGGACAATTATATGTTGCGTGTTCTAGAGTCGGCAAACCAGACAATCTCTATATCTACACAGACAATGGAACAACTAAAAATATTGTATATCCACAAGCATTGTGAAATTAAACATATTAGAAACATCCGCTTTGTCTTTTCTTTCTTTTCAATTTAACCAGACTGAGCCACAGCAACGCGTGGCAGGGTACAGCTAGTAAATAAATATAATATAATATAACCAGAAACTTTTATCTCAGCAGTTTTAATACTATTGATTTTATTTATTTATTTATTTATTTATTTGAAACATTTCTTGGCCACCTTTCAGGGCAAAAGCCCTCACAAGGCAGCTTGCCACAATAAAATGCATAAAAACAGTTAAAATATTAAAAGCAATACAAACATAAACACAATAAAATAGCAATTAAAACAATAAAAGCCAATAATAAAACCAGCAAGAACAACAGTGGCAATAGCAACAATAACAGTACTCATCATGAGAAGACCATGGTAAAATAAAATGTTTTCAAGGCCTTCTTAAATGCCTGCAAAGATGGTGCATGGCAGACCTCCGATGGGAGTTTGTTCCACAGGTGGGGGGCCACTGCAGAGATTGCAGTCCATAGAACTAACATGCCTTCAACTGCAATATTATCCACACTTACAGAGCAATTTTGTGATCCCCTGGGAGGATGCCCCAAGGGCTCATAGGGTATAGCCAATTACACTGCTCTCCAGTCCATAGACATTGCTACAACCTCAGAAGAGGGAAATCTGAGTGGGCATTTCTCAGCCACCCCTGGGTCAATCCCAGGTGAGGATAGCAAGAGTGGAGAGGAAGCAGGCTGGTGGGTGGGGATGGGATAGGAAAGGAAATAAGAGGCTGTGGATCTGCTGGATCCACAAACTCCTCCATTTCAGTCCTGCCCACCAGCATGCTCCCTTCATCATCTGAGTTCGCAAGCTAGATGAGCTCAGAGGCCTGCCTAGCTCGAAACACTTTTTATGGAGAAATGGGAGGCAAAAACACCTCCATTGTTCCAGCCATCCTGCCTGGCTCTTGCCAGCACCACATTGGATTCTTGGAGTGCTCCGACATTGGGTTGCTCTGATACCTGGGCGTTAAGTTCTATTGAACCAGTGGAATTTACCGCTTGACTAGACATTTATAGGATGTCATTGCACAGCTGAAGTATTTAAATGGAATGCAATCCAATTTTATGCATGTGTGCTCAGTCATAAGTCAACATCGTGCTCAGAGTGCCATGCCAGGCAGAAGGGCTCCTAGGACATGTAGTTGCCAAAGCGTCTGACATCCATGCTAAATATTCCAGTCCCCTGGAAAACTACATTTACTATGATCTTTGGCATCCCGGACACTGCCACTGAAGCATTCAGGGTGCAGAGAGGGAGAAATAGAGGCCTTTCAAAGAGGCCTACAGCAAGAATTCTCCATTGCCATAAGTGTACAGGAGCTGGTGGGAAGGTGTAGGTTTAGAGACATCCTAGCATTACTTCCACATAATGTAACACGTTGGTTTTTACAACTGGGCTATGGGGAGAAATGAGTTATTTCTTCTTGTTGCTGTTAGTTTAAATAGTTTGCTTTGCTGAATTGAGCTGAGAGGACATGGCCATTAATAATATCAGACAGCACTAACAGTCAAAATAGATGTTACATTGGGCAAATAGACCAATGGTCTGGCAGTAAGTGCTCCTTAACCTTATTTCCTCATATGTCCCTTCCGTAAATGCAGATTCACATGTAAGTTTTAGGGGGTGTCCCCCCCCCCCACCAGGTACCACTTCACTGCATAGCTGTTCCATAGAGGAAATGTGTAAGAACATGAACATATTAAACCAACATATTCTATCTAAATCTTTTAGGTTCTCTTTATTTCAATAAGCCATATATAGAAAGAAAGGATTTTGGATAAGTGGACAGTGACATTTTTTCTTGTTCCTGTTGTCTGGATCACTGGCTGCTGAAATTGAACCTGTGCTTGAGCACATCTCTGCTTTTAACTGTGATGTGGAACAGTGTTTGCAGGAAAACGTGTGCTATAAAATTCTCCTGGACAAAGATGCTTCTCTCTCTCTCTCTCTCTCTCTCTCTCTCTCTCTTCTCCCCAGTGGCCAGAGATAACCTAGTATAGCATGAAAAAGATTGGCTCTCCTCCAGTGCCTGACCACCTTTCATTCCTCGTTGCCTTTCCAATCACTATCACTTTTGTTTTCTTTGCATTGATGTATAACTGGTCTTTTGCAAGCAGAACTCAGCTGCTTCATTTGGTATTTGTCCTTAAAATGCCTTGAATAGGCTATCATTAGCAAAAGTCACGATCTATTTAATTATAATTTACTGGGTATGAATGGCTGGCACTGACCTCTCTTTGACATTTTCTGGGCTTGACTCATTAGAAATGGTTTAGAGATGTGCATTTGGAGACTTTAAAAGACACATAAAGAAGGAATGATGTTAAGGGCAATCTGTATCCTGAAATGTTTCCAGAAAGTTGTCATTCAGATGCATACTGACAGAATGTATGAAAATCCTCTGAAAACACCCCTTGTTCCCTTGCTTTTAAGTGTGTGAATTCCAGCAACCTCATTAATAGGATACTTTAATGTGTGCCCCATTAATAGGATACTTCTCTATTCCAGGTTAAATACAACGTAAAATGATGTGATCTTTTGTTTAGGTAGATCCCCAGCCATTCAGCTCTTCATTCTCTCATCTATCCTTTCTTCTTCACTTTTAATATTGCCTTTCTTTTTTCCTTTTTTCCCTTGCTCTCTGAATTGGGTGTATTCTGTTCAGAATTCTCTTCTATCCTCATTTGCCCCACTGATTCCCTACTATGTCATTTCTCAAGGTGATTCTAATTCAGTTTGTTATCTGTGGTCACCACCTCTTTTTCCGCCAAGTCTTTGGCACCTTCAACAGATGCACATCAGGCAAAAATTCATACCATCCAACAGTTTCTGACAGTTGGCCGGGTTGGCACATAATGAGATGGTACCATTGGTGAATTTCCTCATCGGGTCTTTTGTTGCAGCAGCTAGCATTTTGAATATTTGGGGCATGATGGGGGTGTACCATAGCTTCTCATTATGTGAGAACCCAGCAACGATGGGTTGTTGGGTTGTTTGACAAGCTTCCTAGAACCCTAAAATAGCCCATGGGTTCTGGGTGGCTTGTTAACCACCCCATCAACCCCCTCTTGCTGGGTTCACACACAGTGGAAAGCTATGATGTACCTTCACCATGCCCTGAATATTCAAAAGGCCACACCAACAAGAAGTCCCATGGGGAAATTCACCCATGGTGGCTTCTCAATATGTGTCACACTAGTACAGAATGCTTCTCCTGTGAAACTGTTGTCATGCAACTTTTAAAGGCAAACATTTTCTCATGTACAAGACCTCCTTTTATGAAACAGATAAATCATGTTTTGCATTACTGGAAAAGGACCAGCATTCAGTGGTAGAGTACACACTTTTCATACTGAGGCCCCAGGTTCAATGTTTTCACATAAGGCTGGAAAAAGCCCTGTCTGAAAACTTGGAGAATTGCTGTCAGTCAGATGCCAGAGACAATACTGATCTGGACGGACCAAAGGGTCAAATATATAAGTCAGCTTCCTATGTTCAGACAGGAACAAAGTGGCACTTAGGTACACTAAATGACAGTTGTTGCCCTTGCAACAATGGAGAGGTGGAGTCTGTTCTGCATGGCTTCTTCAACTGTAGTTTTTATCAAGGAATTTTGATTTCTGCCACGCCCAGCATGGCCTGGGCATGGGGAAGCGTTTGAGGGCGGGAGAGACAAGGATGTGCTCACCTGTCATTGGCTGAGCTCAGTATGGTGCCACCAGGCTGGGAGGGGTTTACATGAGTATGAAAGTGAACTTACCCCTCCCAGTCTCCATTGTGCGGTTCCCTCTCTCCCTCCATGTAGGCAGTGTGAGGTTGCTGGTTGCCATTAGGGGACTGAGTGGCAATTTTTTACTCATGCGCTGAATTGCTCATGAGTTTTTTCGCCTACTCCACACTGCAAGACAGCAAGGGAGTACTAAATAGGTTGCTTGGTTGTTTCACAATTTGGTCACATTTGTTTACAAGTGGCTAGGTATGGGCATCCCAGAGAGGGATTAGGAACTGGTGAGCATTCGCAGGCACTGTTCTGGGTGACTGGTAAGTTCTGAGGCTCCCAGCTTTGAGCACAGTGGCCTAGCTGGGAGATAAGATTTACCTTTGAAGCCAACTCTTCTCGTCCACTCTGAGCAGTGTGGCCGGAGTCAGCGGCGACACCGGAAGGTCTCCCAACCCCATAAGGGGTAGGCCCGTGGGGAGGGTGAAGGCTGCAGCACCAATCCCCAGGCCATGAATGGCTTGTCCAATTTAGATGGGCCTGTGTTCAGGCCTTACTGGATGCCTGTTAGGTTTTCACCCCCTTTGCAGATCTCGAATAAATGTGGGTCTGTTTAAAATCCAACTGTACACGTTTTGTCTCTTATTTATCGACCTGAGCAATGCAGTCCTGTCCTAGACAATCCTTATAGCTCTTTTTGATTATTTTACTGCGGAGTTCTAACATCTCATTACAGAGCAAGTTGCTATATTTTTTTTAATGTAGCGAATCAGACCCTCTATGATGTTTTCATGATTCTGCTCTTAAATTTCAATCTGGATTTTTTACTCTTTTACTCTGGAGGTCTGTGATCTGTAGGCTGTAAATAATAAACTACTACAATGACGATAAGATAAACTACTTATCTTATAAGATCTTAAATTAGAACTTTAATTAGGACAGCAATTCGAAACATATATGCACATATATAAATCTTGGCAAAAACATTTGTTTACTTTTAAGTAAAATATTCTTAGGATTAAAATGTTGATGTGAAATCGTTATATAATAGTGATATTTCTGTTTAGGAAGGTTTGCATGTATAATGCGGTTTCTCCCTTCGGAATCTATTTCACCCGGTCTCTCCCTTCTTCCCCAAACATACCTCACTAATTTTGTTTCTGAAAGCAGCCACAAAAATAGGAACCCGTTTTTCCCTCTGCATGCTTGTACATTTGTATTTAGCATAATTGGGCCTTGCCATAAATATGGGTAGAGTAGAGATTTTCCTTTGAAAGTGTTATGTCATCTGCCTTACTCTGTATTCCCAAATATTTTAAGTCAAATGTCTGACCTTTGGATCTACTCCCAGCAAATTCTAAATGTTACATTTATTTCAGCTCTTAAACAAGCTTCAGAAGTTGGTGTATAGTTATTTAATAAAAAAATGGAAATATTTATGCAAATTAGTACATTTTACTGGTTGGTATGCTAATTCTTAGATTTTTTTTGTGAGCCTATAGGACACTCCTGAATAAATCTTTCTCTTTTTCTCTCTTTTGAAAAAATAAGTGTCTGTCTCAAAAAGTGAAAAGCTCTCTCGCCCTCTCTTGCTTGTTTTTACATAATACATTTTCTGTATACAAATACTATTCTTAAAAGTGGGCATATTGGTCCCATTGTAATTTGTGTATGAGTTATTGCACATATTACAACACCACTAGACACTCGATGTTCGGTAATTGAGACATCCCTGAATAAAACCTTCTGATTTTTTTTTATTGCTTTCTCCTTACTTTGCAAGCACAATTTACATAACTTGCTGGTTTCAGTTTTGAAAATTCTACATACTTTAATTTTATGTGCCCTGAAAGCCTCTCCGTTTTTGGGGTTGGGTTGTGTCAACAGCTGTTATTTATATCTCTTAATTTATAGCCTTCCCTCACTACAGGGGCCATGACATAAGGCACGGGTATTTTGGGCTACTATCTTTACCAAAAAGGCAGTGGAGGCTGCTGGCTCTGATGTTAGTGGGGCAGTGAATGCACTCCAGGTTTCTGTCAGAACCAGTCGGAACTCTGAAGGAGCTATCCAAGGTGCAATGCACCTTGACATCGGAGCCACCAGCCTCCACTGGACAGAGGTATTTACCTATCAAGATCCGCCTACTACTTCCTTGTTTGCAGGAAGAGCTGGGAGACTTGTGAGGGACATGCTTCAGGTCTTCATGCAGGAGCTAAATGGAAGCCAATATATCTTGGGCACTTCGTGTTGTTGTTGTTGTTGTTGTTGTTATATCCTGCCTTTTTTCCTCCAAGGAACTCAAAGCAGTGTGCATAATCCTCCTCCTCCTCCTCTCCATTTTATCCTCACAAAAACAACCCTGTGAGGTAGATTGGGTTAAGAATCTGTGACTGTCCCAAAGTCACCCAGTGATCTTCCATGGCTGAGTGCAGACTAGAACCTGGATCTCCCAACTCCCAGTCCAACACTCTAGCCACTACACCACACTGGCTCTCATTGTACCTTGTTGCTTGTCCATGTTCAGAAACTGATAGGAAAGAAATGAGGCAACAGGTTTTGCTGAAATATTGCAATATCCCATACATTGAATTAATCATTTATATATTGTACCATTTATGTAGATGCCATGAAACATGTTAGGGACAGAGTCATTAGTAGCAGACTTCTATGGATGAATATGATTGTGATTTTAGTCAATATTTGATTTGGGGATTTGTGCTAAAAGTGAGATGTTGAAATAAAAATGCAGGGACTTGGGTGTGGGGCAGCAGGAGAAAGAGAGGAAACCACTCAGCTTCAAGCGAGGACAAAACTGGTGTCATCCAATCTCAAAGAGAGAACTGACAGAATTTGTAATTGCAGTGACTCTAATGCAGCCACCAAAGAGACTGACCATGTCAAGGTCATTTGTGTTTTGTTGGGGTTGTCAGATTTTGATTCATCCTCCATTGAGGTGGTATCTGACACTAGGACTGTCAACAATAATTTCATAGCAGCCTCTTGACCATTGTCATAGTATTTTATCACGATTCTCCAAAATCACGTCTTGTCTAGCTAGGATGGCTTTTCATAGTTCAGTTCATGCTAGCAAATGATTGATATTCTGCTTTAGCAATTTCGTTATTTTATCTGAGAAACTGGTTCAAACCCAAGGTCATCTAAGGCTTCACTTTTACAAATATTTTCTTTGATTGTTTTTTGTTGCTGTTGACGCCAGGCCTTCCCATTTGTCCTCCATTAAGAGAACTCTGTATCCTTTTTCTATTGGTGATGCATTCAAAATATTTCTATTATTATTATTATTATTATTATTATTATTATTATTATTATTATTATTATTATTATTATTATTTGATATCCATCATCTCAGCACTATAAGCATTGCCATCCATTTTGTTGAAGTCTGAAGGTGACAGGGAGCCCGAAAGGGGAAATTCTAATCTCACTCTTGTAATTATTACAGCATTCCATTTTCAAGCTGTTATTAATTTAATGCATGTTAATTTTAACACGACATGGGCAAAAATGAAATGGAAGTCATTTGTAAAGTGCTATAAGAATGAAAATGTTTGGTCTTCCATTTTAGATTTTATATCCAAGGTCACTTAAAGCTTCTCATTAAAAACAATATCTACTGTTGAATTCTCCCATGTCCCCTGCTTTAAATTACTGCTTGTTGATTTGTGCACTAATATTACGTCAAGCGACCTCTTCCCCCAAGTAAATCAAATGTTTTTAGATATTTACTTGGGAGTTCTGTCTCCTGAGTAAATTGCCAGATGTCTATGAATCTGTTGATTATGTCAGTTGAGTTGATACAAACAATATGGCTATTATTAAGTTTTCAGCGACCATTAATTCTAAATCACTACATAGCTTTTATCAACCTGTATATTTTTATGTTGTATTTCCGTCTGTGAGCAGGTAGGAAAAATTGATGTGACAAATGGGACTGACCAAGTGCCCATGGGTCACACAATACCCTCATCGATCTGGTTTTAATTCAGCATCTCCATCACACCCATCCTCTTAAAATTGTCAATGGGTTAAGCTGGAGAATGAGATGATAGCATTCCTGCAAAACAGCCGTACTATGACTGATACCCATTCACCACAGGGTAAAGGGATTCAAAACCAGCAGAGTTTCAGTTAAATTTCAACACTGGCAATGATTTCAATGAATCCAAATTAATAATAATAATAATAATAATAATAATAATAATAATAATAATAATAATAATACCACCTGCCTCTCTCTCTGGATCAGGATAGTTCTATTCCAACCTCTTGCACAGAAACCCTTTATGGCATAAGCCTTATGCAGGTGATCACAACTGTATCCACAGAGGGGAACAAGGAACTATGGCTCCACCCCCTCCATCCATAACCTCCCTGTGTTTACTGGGAAGCTCCGAAGGGTAAATATTACCCCATTCAGTTTCCCAGGAATCCCAGTCACATGGAGCTCTGAAACTGAATGCGAACTAGAGACTTCCAGACACCTGAAGATGGAGAAGCAGAGATGATGCTTTACACAGGAATCACTCTTATTTCCAAGTAGAAATGACATTTGACGGGGACTTTTTGCAGCATTGTCCTCCAGATCTTTTGGACTACAATTCCATAACCCCCAACCAGCCTAGTCAAATTGGGATAATGGGAGTCGTAGTCCAACACATCTGGAGGGCACAAGATTGAGAAAGCTGATCTAACTAATACATTAATGTAGGTTGTTAAAGATAACCAAGTTTTATTAAAAATGGGTAAAGTTAGAAGGTAAAGTTCAGATGCATTGTTTTCATCATTTCTGCTGCTACTTGTGATTCTAAGCTTTATTTATGTGGCTTGAGATGCATCACCTCCCTCTGCTGTATTTTATATTGACTTGTAAGAATACACAACCACCCACACAACTCTTTTCCTTCTGTTTTGACAGAGCAGCCTAAATGATTTCTGCACTGTCTCAGTTTTATATGCATTTTCAATGCTACATTTGAAACTTTTCTGGGAGTTCAGTTTTCTGTTTTGGCGTAATTGTTCTTGACCCTTTTACTGTATCCAATATTCTTTTATTTGTATAAATATCACACTTACATATGCAAAACTGCGTTCTTTCTCAATCTTTTAAAAAAAGTTTATCTGACACTACATTTTTTCCTTTCTTGCATTATTAAGAATGGATGTCTTCTTCTTACTCATGAGTTAATTGTTTGATGTCCTTGTCTTATATTCATCTACTCTTTAACCCAAAGAAAATAAGAGAAATGTATCAATATTTCAAATGATGTAGCAAGGTTTACACTAAACCTTAAGACATGATGTTCGGTACTTTATTCCTATTTTAATATTTCAAACCAAGTCTTGTTTTATTCTAAAGGAACCAAAATGGTGGTGCAAACATTATACAACTCGGCAACCACACTTTTGCCTACTCTTCCCAGTGGCAATTTTTCATCTACTAATTTGGATGCTGCATGTTTTATCTGAACGAATGCTCTGATGACTTTCATAGGAAATGCTAACCTCTCATCTGTCCCTTTTGATCAGGGTGCTGGCATCTCTGGCCATGGGCAAAATCTGGCACACCTGAGGTTCCAAATTGGCCTTCCAGAGTTCCCGGGATCGCCACATCCTCTTCCTCCATCCCCCTTTCCTCGGCCATCAAACATTTCGTGGTTTTCCAGCTTTTGTGTGTGTGTTTTCCCCATTCTAATGGAGTGGAATACCTTGCTAGTTACTGGCAGTAAGAGTGAGGTAAAATACGCTGGGTTTTTTTGGCATTTCGGCCCTTCCCCCTTTGCCTTTAGCACTGGGATGTGAGCCCTAAGAGCATCTCCAAAATCAAATTTGGCTGAAAGAGGCTCAACACCTCTGTTTTTGCTACTGCAAAGATACATATCTGGATACATATTTCTCAGCTTTCACAAATGTGTTTTTCAAAATGTCAGTCAGGAAATTGCACACCAGAAGTGGCCTTAAATAGTGTGACATTTGGAATAAAGCAAGTGCATGAATTAATAGTGATGTGATTAAAATTTGTCATTACCTGGTTAGGTGTATGAATTTGTCCCAAGTAATATTCCACTGTATTACAAGACCCAGTGTGGTGTGGTGTTTAGTGTGTTGGACTTAGGGTAATGGTGACCTCATTCAAATCTCCACTCAACAATGGCGACCATGGGCGAATCATTATGTCTCTGCCTAAACTACTGTACATGGTCATTGCAAAAATAAAATATGTGTCTCTGTGTGTGAGTGAGCTGGTTTGCACAAGCACATGTGCCAGCTGGATTTCCCTCACATTACCCTTGCTAGCACAGCTTGCCATGTCATCTGAACCCAGGTGGCATGGCTTCTTTGTTGGATGCAGCCACTCACAAATTAAATAACTCAACAGCCCATGGGTTATTTGAGGGTTGTTGCCCTCTCAAACTAGTCATGCTGCCTAGGTTCAGATGATACAGCAAGCTGCACCAGTGAGGGTAGTTAGGGAAATCTGTTGGCATGCAATTGGCTCATGCAGTAAGGTTAACAAGCCACCATGACTCGTTAACCACATTATGTTCAGTGAATCAGATCAGTGTGTGACCTGGTTTACACACTCATTTTCATCTATAGTGGCTTAAACAAGCCACCATGGTTTGTGGCACATGCCAGATGCCTGCAATCACCCATGCCATAACACAATGCCTGCTCATAGGTTGCCGTATAGTCCAAACCTGGCGAAGGTGGGTTGTTGGCATAATAGCAAACCACCCACAACCCTAAAACAGCCGATGGTAACCACACCAACAACCCAACCTCACTGTGTTTGGACAACATGCCAACCTATGTTCAGGAGTTTTGTTTCATCATAACTAAAAATGATTTTGCCAACCTGCCCTATGAGTGTATGTGTGTAGGAGCCATGTGGGTTGCCATGAGCTTTTTGAAGGAAAGGTAAGGATTAAAAAAATATGCAATAAAGGAATAAATACAATGAATCTGCACTGTTGCCCTCCAGATGATCTTCTTGGGCTTGACATGATGAATGGGTAAATGAATTTCTGTGTGTGGGAGATTCTGGGGATGTGCTTGAAAAGGGGATAATGGGCAGTCTCCAGCCTATGATCCTCAGTAGAGATGGGTGAACCCTTGAGGTTCTTACTGCTTTGACATGGCATTTTACTGAGTAATGGCCAGTCTTCAGACCACATGCTTCCTGATTGTCAGTAGAGGTGGACACACTTTTCATCTCGCTTGTCAGTTTGACTTAGGAGCCTGCTATTGTTAACACTAGCTGGCAGCAACTCTCCAGAGTTTCAGGTAGGATCCTTTGCTAACCCTACCTGGACATGGCAGGGATTGAACCTCGGACCTTGTGCATAGAAACACTGAGCTATGGCCCTTCCCTTCAGTTAATTTCTCATGCATCCTTTAATGAATCCGCCCTGCCATCTGTTAGTACCTCTCCCTTCACCAAGGTAACGTTTCTCACTTCATCCATTTTTTTTGTTTAGTAGTTCCATTGAGCTCTTGAAAAGCCCTCAAAATTTTTAAAGCTTTTAATAGGAATGTTTTTAAAAGCCCAGATGTATTTTAGGGTGAGTCAGGATCCAAGACAGAAGACTTTCCATATAACAACAATATGGGGTTCTAGCATTTCAGATAATAATTCTAATAATACCTGTTCTAGCCATTGTACAAAACTACTAGGCTTCAAAGGGCTTTTAAAACAAAATACTTTAAAATGATGTTCTAATTTCTTAGGAGGACAGAATACAATTCATATTATGCTTTGGCAAGAGCTCTCTGGCAGTGGAGTTCCCTCCAGCAGGTATGGCTAATGAAATATAAGTATTTATCTCAATTTGAAAATAAGTCTTTCAAACAGGAAAAGGCCTGAGGGAAGAGAACTTACTGTGTATCCTCCTGAGTCTTAAAGAGAATGCTGGATTTATGTTTTGGTAGGATATTTTGGCTGTAGAGTGATATATATAGTGATATGAAAAATATGATTTGGTACCTAAACTTTGTTTGGGTAGTCTTGTCACTGTTATAGACAGTGGGTAGGATCCAACTGTGGCCCGACACTAGCACTATTGACTGAAATGAAGTTCTCACCTATCCCTATTAACAATCCAAGGTCACCTTTACTTTTATATTTGTTACATTTATATCCTGCCTCTTTTTCCCTTTTGCAGGGAACCCAAACTAGCTTACATGAAAGTCCTCCTCCTCCTCCATTTTATCCTCACAACAACGCTGTGAGGTAGGTTAGGCTGAGAGTCACCCAGGGAGCTTCATGACAGAGTGGAGACTAGAACCCAGATCTCTTGAGTCCCCAGTCCAACATTCAAGCCACTACACTGCACTGGCTCTCATCTTTAACTCACTGGCTGGCCTTAGATGTAAAATGTGTACAGTACCAGCTTCTCCTCTGTAAATGGGAAATATTAGTGACTTTCCTTCCTAGGTATAACAGTGAGTTGTACCTGTAAAGGTTCACATAGATTATTAATAAAAATTATTAAACATCAAGAGATTATGCATAATCTTAAACTGAAATGTTACAAGTTCAGAGCAGACGTGCTCACACACAAATAAGGGTTTCAGAAATTAGGCAGATAATATGCTTTATTTTTATGGAGAATATATAACAGTATAATTAATGACTGAAAATTGAAGACTTTGAAATGATGTTTTTCTGAAGCTCAGCAGGTCTGGACATGGTCATTTTCTGCCTAAGAAAACTCTTTGTATACTGTTGAGAGCCCTTTTGATGAAGCTCAGGTCTCAAATATTCCTCACCCCACGATGTGTGGCCATGGGCTCTCTCTTCGTATCAGCTCCTGAGCCAGCTGCTATTTCAGAGTGTTTGATGTGTGCCGAATCCAGACTGTGGTGAATTGACACTGCCAATTTTGACATACTCCGATAGTCAAGTGATAACTGAAATTATTGCAAACTTAACTCTAGAAAAGTAGCTGATTTGGTGCCACACCAGTGTGCTTTTACAAATCCATTTGAACTTTCATTTGTGAATAACTGAATATCTGACCGTGCAATTGTATACCTTTTTTATACTGTATTTAATATCATGCTTTTATACTGTTTGTTTTATACTTTGAATGGTTTTAATTTTTGTGAACCGCCCAGAGAGCTTCGGCTATTGGGCAGTATAAAAATGTAATAAATAAATAAATAAATAAATAAATAAATAAATAAATAAATAAATATTTCTATGTAGAAATATGTCCCATTGAGTTCAGTGAGTTTTAATCCCAGGTAAGTGGGTATGGGATTGCAGCATGAATCAAATTCAACTATGACAGCCATTTTTCAGCTATTCACTATGACAGTTCAAAACCTCAAAGGTGAGGGGAAACTTTAAGAAGCCATAGAGCTACAGAGTCTTAAACTAACCTGGGAGAGTGGAGAGACAATATTCACAGTCAAAGGAGATTAATGTCTGACCTATAAAATGCCAAACATCAACTTCCTTACAGGGCAACGTAATTGGCACTTATTCACTAAAAACCTTTTAAA
Source organism: Elgaria multicarinata webbii (assembly GCF_023053635.1). Taxonomy (NCBI): domain Eukaryota; kingdom Metazoa; phylum Chordata; class Lepidosauria; order Squamata; family Anguidae; genus Elgaria; species Elgaria multicarinata. Next base: position 137,492,729 of record NC_086171.1, read on the forward strand.
GGCAGCCTAAAAATAATTTTAAATAATTGCTGTGTTGTTGTTGTTGTTGTTATTTCTATACCACCCCATACTCAAAGCTCTCTGTGTGGTTTACAACATATGGCCTGCATTTTTAATCTGTGTGTGTGTGAGAGAGAGAGAGAGAGAGAGAGACAGAGACAGAGAGACACAGAGAGAGTCTCTTTGCCTTTCGTTTCCTAGCACAACTAGGGCACAGGATTGTACCAGGCAATTAGAATTTAATTATTTATCACCTCTTTTCATGGTATGTGGCAAGGTGAAGCAGTGTCTAACATGTGCTAGCTCTTTCTAATGTCAGCTTCCTTCGATATCAAGCTAATTGGTGCTTGTTGGTGAAAATGACAACATAGGGTTGCCCTGTGTCCTCTATTTGAAGAGCTGCCAAAGGATTGTCCTCAGTTTGGAAGGTGTCCTCTATTTGAAGGGCTACCCAGTTCAAGTCTGGTTAAAGATAAAGAATCATCAGAAGGAAGAGCTGGGCATTGTCATTGCCTATCAACAGTACCTGAGTAAGGCACACTGGTCACTGATGAGATGGACTGCATTTCTATTTACATTATAACTACTTTTAAATTTGCTTATATACCTGCAAATTAGCATATGCAAATGTTATGCTAACTGGCATCCAGCTTTGTCCTCTTTTTTGGTCATTCATATGTGGCCACCCTACCTAGCTGAGTGATTAGGCCTTTGTCCCCTTCTTAAGAGTGTCAAATCCGATGCTGTATGTGAAATTGCTAATAAAGGTATAGCCTGGGTTTTCAACCCAGCAATATGGAATGTGTATGTGTGCTTCTTTGCTGCTTTCCATGTTCAGTCATTCATGGCAAAACCAACTACATTGGATAATTCCAATTGTACACGCTCATGAACCAAATCCTCTTTAAAGCTGTTTCTTTTTTGTATAGCAATTCTAAGGTGAGAGTGAAATATCCAAAGGGCTCAAATGCTTCCCTGGTTATTCTATTTCTTCCTATTTTTATGTTTGGTTGTGCCCATTCAATTTTTCATGTAGTGAATTCACTGTTCACATTAGCTAGTGAAAACCATGAAATGAATTGCTGACAGGTTAACTCCATGTATGGCATTACCGGGAGATGTCTGTGAGTGAGCTATTCGGTATTTATTTTTTTATTACTTGTAGTTATTTAAATCCATATAAACTTTTTTTACAGAGCTCAAAGCAGTATACAAAAACACTTGAAACACCTCATCAAGTAGAAACATAAAAAGATAAGCAAATTAAGTCCCCAGTTTACAGTAAAGAAAGGAAAAACTGCATTCCCTTAATAGCTAGGCAGCAGAACTGAAAGCCAAACAAGATAGTGACGTGTTTACTTGACAATGAAAGCTTGACAAAGTTTTGCCAGATGAATCCCTTTGTCAGAGGATTCCATATATGTGGTGCCACTAGAGTAGATGGGTTCTATTTTGAGAAAATCTAACATGCTGAAGCATTTTGGATTAAAAGCATTTTGTTATTTTTTCAGAAGGATTTGGAGATGCCAAATATGTGTTTGGCCTTTGCCAAGTTGTAGCTATAATCCTTAATCTTAAAAACAAAGCAAGCAAGCAAGCAAATGAACAAAAGGTGCTAGAAATATTGAATTAGTGCCATATTCACATAGTGTTATGGTAAACTATTTAGCCAGCAATCCTAAACCTACTTCCCCGATTGTGAGTGAGAGCAGCTGAACTCAATGTGGGCTCCAGTCATCATGTTTGGTTGGCTGTAAAGTGTACCCAAAGAGAATTGGAATCAAAAAGACAGGTCAGCACCATCCATAGATGGTGGCAGCTCAAATCCTTTCTCCCTTCATCCCACCTACTTCTCAGCATCCAAATCCCCTCCCACCCAGCATCCACACATTTACCTGGCTGCTGCTTGACTAGCTTCAGGAGCTCCACATATTCCTGATCTCTTACTATTCATTTCTACAACATTTTATGTTGAAAGGTGTGGCTCCAAGTATGGGCAGCCAAGAAAAGAGAGCATGTCCCATTCACACCAGAGAGCATGTGCCACTCACACCAGCCACTGGGTCCAATCCTATGCATCGTTAGACAGAAAAAAAGTCCCACAATTCCCAGCATCCCCCAGCTTAAACAAGATAGGTTACAAATTAATCCTATACTTCCTCCTGCCTGAATTTCTCCATAGCATCATAATCTCAAATACTGAGCTGAGGATAACCTAACTAACCAAACTATCAAGGATGCAGAACTGTTCATTTGCAAGGTCTACAATATGTCAAATTTGTCAAATCATTTGTTTGCTTTGTAGCAAACAAAAGTCCACAAACTTTAACATAATATGGAGCTTGACCTCAGCTTGTGCATGTTGGGGAAAAAACCATTGTTTTGCTGTCTCAGATGTCACATTAATGATTTGGACAGCAACCCCCCCCCCCTTCTCTTCTTTTCTTACCAGTCACATAATTGCCCCACATAATTGCTTGTCATCTTTTGTCACTTCCATATTGTCACTTTTTCTAACAAGGGTATACAATTGGCATATAAAAGCCATTCATTGAAACTTTTCCCGTCGGAGAGATCTTAGATTCATAAACCATATGTAATGTTGAAATAAGCGCTTGTTATATATCACACTTCAAAACCCATGAAATCATGTGTATTGTTTCAAAACCTGGTTTTTGTATTGGCCATTTTGTTTTTCTGATTTTTAAAGGATACACTTTATAGTTGCAGATTGGCAAACATCAAAATGGTGTTCACATTCTCAAATTCCTTCAGAAAATATTATGTGCCAACTTTTACTCGAATGCCTGAACTTTCAGACATACTTTCCAGATTTTTAACTAGTCAAGAACCGCTGGGGCTTCCAAACACAGCAGAGTCAATTACCACACTTAATGTAAGTAAACTAATAATCATTACCATCTAAAGAGGGGTGGGTGACATAAAATGTTGTCCAGATTCTAAAATTACCTAATGGGCAGAATTCACTATGCTATTTTTTTTTTTAATTAAAAAAAGTCTGTTCTGAATGTAATCCTCCTGAGAAGATAGGACCTAACACAAGGCCTTCCTATAAGTCCTTTACAGTTAGAGAGGGCAATATCAGAAAAGGTCCCTGGGCTGTATAGGTAATCATCAGCACATTTAATAGATCCGAGAACTGAACTGGCAGCCAGAATTGGTGTAATCCAATCCTCTGTCAATGAGAGCAGGTGCATCAGCAAAGTAACTTGGCCACCTTCATGAGCAACCATGCTTGTAACATAGCACATTACTGTAATCAATACACAAAGGCATGAACTTTCTGATTTGTTTTGTTTGGATTTATTTCAAAAACTGTAGGGGTAGTATCCCATTACGCCTGCACGCTCATAGGATCCATCATTCATGCAACAAAGCTTTGGCACTTCTAAAAGGAGCGGGGGGAGCCCCACTGACCTGTCCCAATCCAGAAATAATTTCTGCTAATTTCTGGGCTTATTTTTAGAAATACTAAAGTCCTGTTGCGCCAGCAGTGGGTCCTGCAAGTGCAACAGAACCAGCAGAAGTGGAACAGACCTGTAGGATACTGCCCCAAGTAGCAGCAGATACCTGCTATAGCAATTGGTATTGCAGCAGAACTTAGAAGTTACAATATTTGTGTTGCTTGGTTTTGGTTGAAAGAATATTTAAAAGGAAAGGGAAAGTGCAGAATAATATCAACCAATAATTGATGTGTACCATTTGTAAACTCGAGGTGGTATCTACTTTTTTCCTGCTCTGTAAATAGATGGCTACATCTGCCAGAGGCTGTCTTGCCAGACAGTAGATTTTTAAAAAATATTTTTTTCAGTGTGTTCAAAAGGAATTCAATATCAAAATACTATTCAGCAAACAGCAGGTGGCTGATAAAGCATTTAGTAGTATCCTTTGTCTTTCTGTTCCTCACTGTTGCATTTTATGGCTTTTATCATGGAAAAAGTATACATTCTGTGCATCTTGTTATGCTATCCTCCTCCCACCTCAGGTTTTCTATATATGTGAAACCAGATGGTTTGGATATTTTTAATTGAAGCATATAAATAATGGAACAGAAATCTGTTATCCTCATACCCTGAAGGCATCAGGTGTTTTGCAGCTTCTCCTGTGGAATGTGATATTCCATAGGGAGTGATGAAAATAGGGATAGTATACATAGCAACACTGGAATACTGTCACAACCCCATTTATTTCTATGCCCAGGGAAGCAAATGAACTACGGATCATCAGATGGACATACAAGTTGGAATGATACCTGCATAGGGTGGTGGTGATATATATATTTTTGAAGGAGAAGATATTCAGCTATTTTTTTGTCATTGCTCTGTGTCCTACCTCTCCTTTTTTTCCCCAAAATCTTGGTTGACTGACAGTATAGTAAAAAACAAATAGTTTAGATAATGTTTTTTTTAAATCTATTGATATGAATTAGGGATCAGTCTTAGCATTGGACTTGTTCTTAATCATTCAGTCTTAATCATTCCTTTCAGGCCCTGCAATTGTTCTAAGACCTTGGGAATCCCACTCTCTTATTGCTTATCTCATGGCCTACTGAAACCCACCACCTGTCATACCACACACTCATTCACTGTGCTACACATGAAGTACTCCATACCAAGTTCAGTGGGACTTACTCCCAGGTAAGAGTGTACAGGATTACAGCATTAGTCTTCATATTGATAGCTTCATCCCACGTACCTGTTTCCCTCGAATTATCCCCTACAGTGTTTAGCTGTCGTTGTCGTTGTTGTTGTTGCTAGCTAAATCACGCCCCGGGCAGCAGCGCTCCTAAGATCCTTTGTATACCAGGAAATGGGTTTAAGGGGGGGGAATGTAAAAAAAATCATTAAAAAATCAATGGATGAACCAATGTGATTCACATTTGGTATGCTTAAAGCTCTCCTTAATATCTATTACTGTGCCAATTTTGATGGCTTTATCTTTAAAGCCTATGCAGATGTAAGCATTTGTTTAATTTTTCTTTAAACATATCAAATCCTGCTCCTGAGTCCCAGTGGCCACTCGGAAAACAACAAATGATTCACTCGAAAAGTAGTACCAAAATAGGGTGGGTCTATTGCCTTTGAAGCACAATTAAAGCAGGATGCATGGGAGTACTTCACAGTCAAAGCAGATTATAAACTGGAAAACTTCAGATAACACAATAAAAGCAGATTATAAACTGGAAAACTTTGGAGTCCATTGCACGCAATTCACAGTGATTGCACAGTATAACGCTGGTGTGATAAAGCTCTTGGTCACTAAGGCTTCAGTCCTGTACCCAGTTACCTGGGACTAAGTACTAATGAACCTAGTGGGGTCTACTTGTGAGTAAACTAACATGCATAGGTTTGCACTACAAATTAAATTCCTTGGACTAAGTACTAATGAGACTAGTCAGCTGTACTTATGAATAAACAAATGATATGTGCACTACAAATTAAGAAATAGAGTATTATTAAACAGGACTTTTGGAATAACCTTCTGACTAAAAAGTTCATTGTTAACTGGAAACTAATCCCCCCACCCCAATATATCTGTTCACTGTAATGTGTATTAGTATATAGATTTTCTGATTTGGCATGGCGTAAGTAATGATAATTTTGCTGGACTTGTTTACTCGCATGATAGAAATTACAGATGAAGTATGTAAAAGGGACAGCATCTAGGCCACTGGTTTAATTTTTCTTATTAAAGTAATGGCTGATTCTGTTGTACCTAGTGATGGGTGAAATTCCCTTGGCTTGACTCCATTTCCACTTGCTTCTTGCAATCTTTCTTTGCAAGCATAAGTACTGTGACTCGTTTCAAGCACTGACAAGAGATCACAAAAAGTGAGTGAATTAGCTGATAATTAAACATCAGTATAGCTTGTGAAGTTGCCCTGAAACATCATATCCGGCTACCTGAGAATCATTGCTGATAGGGATGCCACAATTATGGAAGGGTAACAAATTCACTCCATTAACTGTGTTTTTTTAATGGATTTACCCAATCCCTATCTCCCAGAACCAAACACAGGAATGGATGCAATTTGTAGTAAGAAAACCTTGTGATGCATTCCATAAAAAGAATGCTTTATTCAGTGGGTCATGCATCCATTAATGTCTCCATTAATGTGTCCATCTGAAAAATGTGGACAAAAACGTACAGAATTTTTTTCAGTTAGAAAACCCTGTAAGAAACTAGTAGAGAACCAATTTGGGGTTGGGGAAAGGAGGACATCTATGGAAAGAGGCTCAACAGATATGCCCATCTCTACCACAAGCACATAGAAAAGAACTGTGACATAGTCACAACAGTTGTGATTTATCTTAACACCTTCTTCCATAGGCAAGAAAGCATTCATGCTTGAGAGGGTGGTGGCAGCTCAGATACAGGCACCCATGGAAGAAGTAGATTCAGTAGATCCTTTCCAATCTGGTTTCAGCCCTAGTTTGGGGACAGAATCAGCCTTCTCCTCCCTGGTTGATGAGCTTTATAAGGAGAGATACAGTTGTATGGATTTAGCCCAGAAGGAAGAGGGCAAGTGAATGAACGGTGACAGCAGTGGTGAGCAGGTGATGGCAGTGGTGAGCAAGAGGTGGATTCACTCAGGGAGGGGCTTATGGAGTACATCTTCTCTAAGACCCCCAATCCACAAAACCAGAAGCCAGCCCTAGGTGGAAATGTCATTTGTACAGCACACTTTAATCCCAAATCAATTCACTTTCTCTTGTTTCTAAAGTAAATCTACCCAATTTACAGCATTACTATGTACTTCTGTTTCTCTGGCTCCATGGTAAAATTATACATAATGCATTCCACACACGTTTCCTTTCCAGCAATTATTACATTTGTATATAAATTCTGTCTGGTGTTGTGTTGCCTATGTATGTTGCAAGACACATACAGACCTAGTGTTTCAAAAAACATTTATTTGTTTATTGTTCCTGTGGCAATTTGTTAGATCTGAGAGATATTTCTTAAAAGAAAAAGGGAACAATATATTTTTCTCTCCCCCCCTGCAATGACTTATAGGTCATGCTTAGAAATTTGAACTTTTTATAAATCAAAGTTGTCTAGAAAACATCTACATATTTATGATATGGTTTTCAAAACTAATACTAGTAAAGTAGAACATAGACTTTAAAAAGCATCTTTTATCTCTTACTTTCTGTACATGAAAGATTTTATGATGGAATACTACACATTTTTTTAGAAACTGTCATTGTTCTTTTCATATAGGAATGCAGTAAAGAAACCTAAAGAAGTCACTACTCATAAAAATGTCTGCCAACTGATGTTTATTTGATATTGGTAAGCATAATCAGTATCAATTTATTGAGTACTGACATGGCAGCTACAATGGTATCAAAATTCAGTCTGAAAGATTAATTTATGAATGTGCCATTACAAAAATAGGATACTAAAAATTGAAGTGTTCATGCCATGCTCTTGCAAATAGAAAAAAAATTCATCCATTTATTTATTTATTTATTTATTTTATTTATTTATTACATTTTTATACCGCCCAATAGCCGAAGCTCTCTGGGTGGTTCACAAAAATTAAAACCATAATAAAACAACCAACAGGTTAAAAACAGAAATACAAAATACAGTATAAAAAGCACAACCAGGATAAAACCAAACAGCAAAAATTGATATAAGATTAAAATACAGATTAAAATCCATGGATGCTGATTAGTTTAGGGTTAGAAGGATGTCTAGGGTTGTATTATGATGTCTAAGAAGAGCATTTTTGGGTTGTAGTGGACAGTATGATGAAAATGTCAGCCCAGTGTGTGGCTGTTGTGAAAAAGGTAAACTAAAACTGGTAGTATCTTAGGCCATAGCTAGACCTAAGATTTATCACTGGATCGTCAAACCTGACACACAGGTTTGTGCGTCAAACCTGACGCACAGGTGACACACAGATGGACCTAGGTGACACACAGGGGTCAAACCTGTTCATCTAGGTGACACACAGGGGATCCAGTGCTCAGGCAGGGGCGAACCCTGGATGATCCCAGGATAAACCTTAGGTCTAGCTGTGGCCTTACTGTCCTTATATACATCTGTAGTGTGACCACACATAGAATACTATGTACAGTTTTGGTCACCACACTTAAAAAAATGCTAACTGAAATCATCAAGGGGCTTGACCAACTCCCCTATGAAGAAAGATTACAACAGCTGAAGTTGCTTAGCTAAATAAAATAAAAATAAACTTGAGCAAGGGGGACATGGTAGAGGTATACAGAATTATGCACAAAATGTGGAGAATTTGGATAGGGAGACATTTTTCTCCCTCTCTCAAAATGCAGGCTTATCCCAAGAAAGTTATTGGTGGGAGATTCCAGACAAATAAAAGGAAGCACTTTTTTCACACGGTGTATAGTTAAATTATGGAATTCACTTCCATAAGAAGTAGTGATGACCACCATTTTGGATGGCTTTAAAAAGAGATTGGACAAATTCATGCAGGCTATCCATGGCTACTAGTCCTGGTAGCTATATGGCAATTTCTTACCTCCAATATCAGGGCCAGTATGCCTATGTACACCAGTTGCTGGGGAACATGGGTGGAAAAGTGCTATTGCACACATGTCCTGCTGATGGACTTCCATAGGGAGTTGGTTGCCCCGTTGTGTGAATAGAATGCTGAACTAGGGAGCTGAGAAGCCTTGAAAGCCCCAGGGTGGCTACGTGGTGGCGCTGCATGAATTATTTGATGCAGAGCCACCTTGCAGCCCTTGTGGGGCTTTCCCACGAAGCTGTGGAGCAAAACAGTCAGGGACTTATCCCGACTTTTTTCTCTGGAGTGAGGCAGGTATGGCACACCTGCTGTTTATCCTTGCTCCAGAATCACAGTGGAAGTGTGGCTGGGTGGATAGTGATCCCTGATTGATTGCTGTTTGCAGGGGCAGAGGCCAGGCCCGGACGTTTTCACTGCTATGTCAGGATTAGCCACCGCCAGCACCCGGCAGTAGGAAAAATGCAGGCTTTTCCTCATTGTGGCAGCAACCCACTGCCATATAGGCAGCCCCTAGATGAAGCCTTGGTCTGATCTAGCGTGGCTGTTCTTATCATGTCACAAAAAACCATATGTAAAAGAATTTATTTATTATCATTTATTATCAGAAAGACATACAACAATTTCCTGCCATCTCACTAGAGACACACACACAGTGCTTAGGAAAGTAAAATTACAACAGGTTGTCTCAGAAATGGCACAGGTTAGAGGCATTTTGGCAGTGAATTCAGGCCAAGTAGTGACTGATGTCATTCAAAGCTACATAGTGGCCTGCAGTAAGCAATTGATTTGTTTTCTACTGAAATGAAATTGTGTGGTATCTACAAACATGCAAACTCAGATACATTGTGAGTTGAGAGAATCATGTACTGGTGTTAGAAATGTAGCAATGCAGTTATTTTCGGAGGTGTTTGACTTCTTTTTTTTTACACTGGTGTAGTCCAGTTTAATCCCCACTTCAATTTGGACATCTCCTGAATCTTTCTGAGTCAACTTGATTTTGTTCAGGATTAATCTGAATCTGAAATACACCCCTTGTATAAATACTGAGTGATCCCTATGGGGTGCATATAAGCATATATAATCATGACTTTAGCTTTGATGCAACACAGGCTTGGATCAGCAGAACAGGGAGCTAAAGGAAGCTCAGGGAAAGAGGATTTCCTATCCTTTCCACTTTCCTGTGCTCCCTGAAATGCGTCTTTGCATGGGGACAGTGATCAGTCTGGGCAATACCTTGGGGCAAGTCCAGAGGCCAACTCAGCAGACTGAGAAAAAGGACTCCTAAATATATCAGGGCTGGCTTATTCAATTCTGAAGAAAGTGACACCTTACAAGCAAACGACACCCCCACTCACCCCCCAAAAAACTGTTAAGGGTGTGTTCCTGTGCATGTTTATACAGGAAAAACTCCTGCAACGCCCAGCATGACTGGCTGGGAACTGGACTTTTTCCTATATAAACATGCATAGGATTGCACTCTAATATCACTAATTGCACTACTATATGTGGGACTGCTGGAGGAAGAGGAGGAGGAGGAGGAACATGGGAAATTGACTTCTACTATGTCAGACCATTAGCCCATCTAGCACAGTATTGTTGACACTGTGGGGTTCCAGGCAGGAGTTTTTGCAGCCCTACCTGGAGATGCCAAGAATTGAACTTGGGACCTTCTTCATGCCAATCAGGTGTTCTACCAATGAGCTTCAGATCCCTCAAAAATGCCCCCAAACCATGCAGAGGCATCATGCACAGGTGGAGCTTGGTCTGATTCCACATGCACCCTGGAGCCACACCATTCAGGGCAGTCTCTTGATCCTCCAGATATGTGCTTTGGGGTCTTGAGTGAAATGTCCCTAATTTGACTCTAGAACAAGCAATCACCATCTGTAGAACAAAGGCCCTCATCAGGGCCCAGGCAACAGCAGTGACTACAGAAACCAATATCTTTGCCATCCAGCACAAGAGAGGAAGCTCCACAACCTACCAAGAAAGTGAAAAGGCCCCAGGGAAGTCTTCTGCAGCAGAAAAGCTAGTAGCTGCAAAGGGCAATTCCTACAGTAGATGTGGGTATGTTCACAGGCCCAGGCAAGTCACACCCTGAGCCTCACCAAAGATACGAATGCCTCATTTATTTTTATTTATTTATTTGTTTATTTATTACATTTTTATACCGCCCAATAGCCAAAGCTCTCTGGGCGTTTCACAAAAATTAAAATCATGAAGAGCATAAAACCAACCAACAATCTAAAAACACAAATACAAAATACAATATTTATGGGAGTAATGACTAAGTGCCTGCAAGCCAAGCACACAGGAAGGTCAGATGCCTGGTATAGCACAGTAGTTGCAGCTGGACATTCAGTTATTTTTAGGTAATGACTGGGACGGACATTTCCAGAACAGTATTCTTTTTTGTTACACACATGAGAGAAGACTAACTCCTGAGGAGCCACACGCCAGACTGCCTAGCTCCAAAGCCTACACAAAGTGGCTGGACTAGGTGCTGTGGCATCATGCTCTGCTTCATTGGTCCCTGGTCAGCAGCTGGTCGGCCACTGTGGGAACTAGATGGAGCCTGGTCTGATCCAGCAGGGCTCTTATTATGTTCTTATGTCTTGATGTCATGTTTTTAACCAGAGTGGCTCCGAATCCACACTGCAGTGGTTCTGTGACGCAGTCACATTCAAAACCACCCTGGGGCAAAGAGGTGAAGATGCATGGCTGAAAAGCCTGCGACTTACCCTGACTTTTCCAGCCAGAGTGAAGTCAGCCTGGCTCTTCTGCCAGTTTGTCCTCATTTGGAGCCACTCCAGGGACATTCCCGGGTGGAAGGTGACCTCCTATTTGTTGCCAGAAGCCACAGGAGGGGGCAGGCCTGGTGAGCTTCATGGCTGCTGGAAAGCCCGTGCTGCCCCCCTTGTAAGGACAACTTGCTACCGCTGCACACCAGTGATGGTGCAGTGTTTGATGGTGGAGCGATGCGAACCTGGTGCCATGACAATAGCCCTAAAGAGAATAGAAAAGATGCTCCACCCAGGCCTCCAGAATGCACATGCACATATCACATTGAGGGCATGCAGAAACAGGTAGGATGGGAAAGGTTCCATCTGCAAGCTTTCTTCTACTTGCAGTTCTCAGGAACTTTCCAAGGCAGAGTTTGCAGCCAATATATTAAAGATTTTTTTATTCATTAAAAAAAAAACTCTGCTGTTGCATAAATGAGTTTTATTTGTTTTTCTTTCTCAGCCCAATCATTGTTGATATGTGGCAACATCACAGCTCAGATGAGGTCTCTAGGAGTATCTTGGGAAAAGAGGAAGGAGATAGACATAGCCATTATGGGAAGAAGAAAAATCAATATTGCAAGGTCTAGAAAAAGGAGCATTAAGCTCTAATTAAAAAAATAAATAAATCTTGGAGGCCTTCAGAATGCTCTACTCCAATTTAATGAATGCATATACTCTCTTACTTTCAGGAAAAGGAATAATTAGTGTAGTTTGGCATTTTAAGGGTAAATGCAAAGCTGTATATATTTTAAATTCTATACTGAATGCAGAATATAATGGAAACTCTGCTCATAAGTGCTCCTTTTTTGTTGATGGGAAAACAGAATTCTGTAGGACATAATTTTTGCCATGTGATCTACTGTTTCTCATTATCACACTGAATAGTGATTTTAAATGTAACGAAATCCTGAGCATTTCCTGCACTGGACCCTGGGTAAGCAGAAAGAAATCAATTAAAACAATATTTTGCACATTAACAGAGGAGAGAGAATAGGAAAAAAGGAAACAAATTCATAGTCTCCATTAGTGCTATCATTAATGGATAACTTAACCCTTCCAATAAGTGAATCCTCACCCTCTTGTTCTCACATTTGTTCTCACAAATGTTAGATTAGTGTATTTATTTTTCTCTCATCTATGGTGCATTTATGGCAATGTTTTCAAATCCTACAATTGATCTTCCTTTTAGCGGGGATGGGAGTTTAACAGAAGATGCCCATCTCTGTCATGGAAGATTCTCTGGGAAAACATGGCCAACCTAAGAAAGTGGATGGGGGACCAGCTAGCTATACTGTTGCCCTAACGTAGGGATGAGTGGATATGCTTTTTCCCATTCCTCTATTTTTCCATGGGTTGGCTCTGTCCTGCATTGCACTGAGGACAATGGTTGAGCAGACGCTTGAGTCAATCCTTAATCACCTTGGGTAGTATCCAATGTTAATCCTACATATAGTAAACCCATTGAAATGAAAGAGACTTAACTTAGTCATGACTAAGTTAAGTCCCATTCATTTCAACGAGCCTACTCTACATAGGACTAACATTGGATATTACTTCTTGAGTGCCATGTTTTTGGTGGAAAGGCAGGATATAAACCAAATTAAATATATTAATAACTCCTTCCATCTTCAAATGCCATTACAGAATAGACAAGTTCAAATAGGCTGGGCTTCTCTGTGGAAGCTCTGGGCAACTATGGGCTCCAGAAGGCCTCTTGTTGTTCAAAGACTAATAGATCTAGATCTACAGCATTTAAGAACTGCTGCTAACAAATCTTGCTCTCCACTGCTCTACAATAATTTTAATAACTATGGACTCACTGCAGCTTCATATCTGTATGCTTTAACCATTCCCAAGTATAGGAGAGCATTTACCCTTGCTCGCTTTAATGGGTTGCCATCAGCATTACTAGAAGGATGATTTAGTAAAATCCCGGTTAATGAACGGATATGTCCCTGTGGTTCTGGAGCAATAGAATCTGTTTGAACATGTCATTTTGCATTGTAACAATGTAACATGTATAAGGAATGCAGAAAAAAGTTAATCTTTCCTTTATTAACAGCCTTTTCTGGATGTAACCCCACAACGTTGGTATTAATCTGTTTAAGGGATGTGTCCTCCCATATTACTGAAAGGGTCTCTACGGCAGTAGCTAGACCAAAGGTTTATCCCAGGATTGTCCTGGGGTCAAACCTGTTCATCTAAGTGCCACACAGGGCATCCAGCGCTCTGGCAGGGACGAACCCAGGATGATCCTGGGATAAACCGTAGGTCTAGCTACGGCCTAAGTTTCTCATGACCTCAATGCAAATTAGAAAAATAAGGTTGCAATCCTTCTGAGAGAAGCAACTCACCAAGCTGTATTTTGTTTTTATGTCACTTTTTATCTACCCTTTGCATGTTTTGGTGTTGATTTTGCTGGTCTGAGACCATAATAAAGAACAATGATGATGATGACAAGTTCACATCTGCAGAAGCATCCATCAGAAGAAAAGGTCTTGCAGCAGGTAGAGTGACCATATGGAAAGGAGAACAGGGCTCCTGCATCTTTAACAGTTCTAGAGAAGGGAATTTCAGCAGGTGTCACTTGTATGCCTGCAGCACCTGGTGAAATTCTCTCTTCATCACAGTTAAAGCTGCAAGAGCCCTGAGTGACCAGAAACAAAAGAGGGCAGGGCTAATGCAGCTTTAACTATTGTGATGAAGAGGGAATTTCACCAGGTGCTGCAGGCATACAAATGGCACCTGCTGAAATTCCCTTTTCTATACAACTACTAAAAGATACAGGAGCCCTGTCCTCCTTTTCATATGGTCACCCTAAGATAATTAGACTGCAGAAGTAGTGCTTATTTGGAAGAATTTCTAAAAGTAATTCCAGAATTGGAGCATGGGCCATTTATTGCAGCTCCAGCTTTTTCAATTCAGGGGCACCGAATGTTCTGTTGTTTCTTTATGGATTGATTGCAACATTCATATCCCATCTTTTGTACCAAAGGCCCTTCAAGGTGGCTAACAATATTGAACTGAGATACAACTAATTAAAACAACATTGAACTCAAATAAGCCACAAAACCCTACATAAAAGCAGTAGGGAAGCCAAAGCTCAATACAACGACTAAGTGAGGATGGGGGGGAAACTCTTCTACACTCAGGGGACTGCAAATCCTCCCCAAAATAGTCTTTTCCTGTCACTGGAAGACTACCAGCAAAGGAATGGAAGGAATTTCCTCCAGGAGATCTTTGGTGTCACTGTAGAAAACATCCTATACAAGGTTAGGGTGACCATATGGAAAGGAGGACAGGGCTCTTGTATCTTTAACAGTTGTAGAGAGAAGGGAATTTCAGCAGGTGTCACTTGTATGCCTGCAGCACCTGGTGAAATTCCCTCTTTATCACAACAGTTAAAGCTGCAGGAGCCCTGCCCTCTTGACCAAATACAAAAGAGGGCAGCTGGAACTGTTGTGATGAAGAGGGAATTTCACCAGCTGCTGCAGGCATACAAATGGCACCTGCTGAAATTCCCCTTTCTATACAATTATTAAAAGATACAGGAGCCCTGTCCTCCTATCCATATGGTCACCCTATACAAGGTAATCCCCCCTTCCCAAATATTTCAGATTTTGGGGAAACCTGGAGCAGGGCCTCCAAGAAAGATATTAGCATACAGGTACATTTATGAGAGAAGGTACCCCAGACCCAGGCCATTTAGGATGCAATCTTGTGCAGGTTTAGACAGAAATAAGTCCTATAACTCCCTACTTTCCCAGCTAGCTGGCACATGGTGGAAGTTGTAGGACTTATTTCTGTCTAAACATGCATAGGATTGCACCCTTAGTGATTTAAATGTCAGTATTTTGAATTGAGCCTAGAGACAAACCAGGCAGCCAGTAGAGTTGTTTCAGAACTGATGTGCACAAGCAACCCTGTGCATTGATGAAACGGTAAGGAAAACAATCTTGGTAAAACAGCATATACAGTCTGATCAGGATCCACTACCCCTGCCGTTTTTATGTATCCAACGCTGAAGATGTCTGATGAGTAAATGACTCATCCCACGTAATCGTGTTAAAGATTTTAACTACCGTCCAGAAATGAGGATAGGACTGTTCTGCTTCAGCTGGCATTTGGTGGTCATGACTAAGCAGATGGAAGTGTTGTTTTGAATTCTCATTTACTTCAGTTCAGCATTTAATGTGCTCTTCCCTGTGAGAAATGTATGTAGCCAGACAGCAGATGTGTAACCATGAGCAGAATTATCTGAATTGTTTGGTGTGCGAGTTCAGACCTGCCTGTGTATGACCTCTCCTACGTACATAACTCTGCTACTAATAGAATGGCTTCTCACAACTGCAGCCTATGGCTTGGATCTAGATAGTCATATTTAGAGTAGACCGACTGAGGAGCACATATCTATTTAGAAGTAAGTCCTATAGCGTTCAGTGAGGTTTACTCTCAGATAGGTTTGCACAGGATTGTAGCAATCGTAACACCCAAGAATAAGCCCCGTTGAATTCAGTGGTACTTATCAATGTGTAGACATATATAAGGTTGCACTGTAAGATAGTCTCAGTAATCTGACCTAATTACTAATAATTATGGTCCTGCAAGTAGCCTTTTTCAAGACTTTAGATTAGAATTTTTTAGCTGCTCAGCTTTATAGGAGTTGATGAAGAACTTTCTGATTAGTAATTTCACCAGCAACTGCCTATTTTGAATGTACAGACATAGAGTGAGATCCAGACTTAGTCATGCTCAGTGTAGATCCATTGAAATCAACTGGACTTAATTTAGGACACAATCCTATGTATGTTTAGATAGAAAAAAGTATTTTAATTTCCAGCATCCCCCAGCCAGCCATACTGGCAGGGGCATGTGAGAGTTATAAGACTTTTTTTCTGTCTAAACCTGCATAGAATTGCACTTTTAGTCAGGACTAACTTAGGTTTCATTTATTTCAATGGGTTTAGTCTAGAGCCGGATCTACACTACTGCTTTAAAGCACTTTATAACAGTTTTGACAACCGTATCTGGAGTGTGTCCTGGGCCCCAACAGTTGTCAAAACTGTTATAAAGCACTTTAAAGCACTTTAAAGCAGTAGTGTAGATCCTGCCTAGGTTTGACATAGGCCTAATCCACACCAGCTGTTTATTCCAGAATAGTATCAAGATTGTCCCTACCATGCTACATGGTAGGGACAACCCCTCAGTTTTCCTGGGATATCGATGACAGCTTTTCCCCCAATTTTTTTCCGACTTCACAAAAATCCTGAGTTGTGTGGCTGGTGTGCCCTCCCCTCGTGAAGCTGTTGCTGTTCCTTGTGAGTAGTGGGGCTCAGCAAACAAGCAACCAAACCATGGGTATCAGGGGTGAGGGGGAGAGCATTGTCAACACTATCTGGATGGGTCTTGGGGTCTTTCAGCACTGACTGACTGTGTGTCTGTGTGTGTGTGTTTTTTAAAAAATCATTTTCTCGCAGAATCACAACTCTGCTCTTGCGCAAGAGTCAGGAGTCTCCTTAAATTGTGGGCAAACTTGTAGAATTCTCCATGGGTCACTGCTCCATGGGCAGTCACAAATCTTCTTGTCTAACAATTCTGGTGCCGTGACTCGGATCGGCCTAAGGATCGCTGGTTTTTTTAATTGCTTTAATCATTTCACAAACTCACCAGCATGTGCCCCGTGAGGGACGATCATCCCTCCCCCATCTCAAAAGGTCTCTAGGTATAGATGAGCTCCATGTCTGGATCCAACCCATTGAATTTCTCTATAGGTGTTTTTCTTTCTGTGTGTAAAAATGTTATCTATCCTGAGCCTTCAGGACAAGGAGGATGTCTAAAGTGAACAGAAAGCTAGAGACCAGTTCCTAAGTTTCAGTCATATTTCATATTTTATTGCTTTCAAAAATCAGGATGGCAGCAATATTAAAGGAGAAAAAGCAGATGGCATTGCCTAGTGAAAAGTTTTCACACAAGATGATGATGTTCTACATTTGCCTGCTAGGAGTTAGTAATTTTGCATTTAACACATCTCTCACTTTTCATGACTTGCCATACACCATGGCATACATTTGATACATTCAGATAGAAAAAAGTCATTTTTATCATATAAATTTTATCTCCATAGTAAGACACACTTTAAAAAAAAAAAAAAACTTTCAAATTGGAAAGAACTGAGAAAATAAAGGACATTTGAGCTACCCCAAAATCGCCAGTAAGCTGCCATTTGTAAACACATTTATTAGGGAGAAAGACTGGTTGAACACAGTGGGATTTACTTCTGAGTAAACAGATGCCAGCATGCAGCATACGAGGGCAGGGGCTGGGCTCGGCAGTGCAGGTCCTACTTGTGCCACCATTACGCCCATCACTACTGCTGCTGCTATAGCCAATCAGCTACTAGCCTGGCAATGACAGCAGTCAATATTTTATTACATTTCTATACCGCCCAATAGCCCAATATGACCATGGGAGAACAACATGGATTGGGGCTCCAAGGCACATGCACAAACCGCCTGGCTCTGTCATCTTACTTATGCTGTCCCTGCCCATGATGTACAGCTAGCATCAAGAAGATGGCAAGGAAGGGGATTCAGGCATGCTGCTCTGATTAGCCCCAGCACCACTGCCATCATCATGGAAGGGTGGGCAGCCCACCAACTTACCAGCAAGAAAGCTGCGGGGTGGCACCAAGCACCACCATCCCCAAAACCGGGATCAGGGTGTGGTAAACACACATAGGGTTGAGAAGCAAGAGTGGCGATTGTTCAGCTGCCCGTGTTCAAAAACATAATGGACCAACTCTTATGCTAACAGGGTCCACTGATCTTCCTTGCTTACCGTGCTCAGGTTTGAGCTCAGAGATGTTGCCTTGAAACGCTTCACCCTATTTAGCAGCAGTGACAGCAGTACTGTTACGTGTGATTCTTCTGGTGTTCTAAGGAAGTCTAATGCTGTGTGTATGTGTGGGTGTTGTGGGTGTGTTTTTAAAAAATGTGCCCTGTCTTTATATTACAGCATTGCAGTTCACTTATTTAATGTTGATTTCCATTTCTGGCATCTGGGGTTTTCCAAGACGCAGCTCCTCAGCAAAAAACACATAACTTTCTGTTGTGGGCAAAGGAAAGCAGGGTCCTGTATGTTTAGTACTGTATATATGATGCTTAAGAACTTTTTAGTGTATGATGGCATTTATGCAACATGATGAAGGAAAGATGCAAGCGATTTGCAAATGGTATTTGTGTTGTGCCCTGCCTCGATCCAAAGGGAGAGGTTGGTAACAAATAAAATTATTATTATTATTATTATTATTATTATTATTATTATTATTATTATTATTAAGTATTACCAATGTCATGCTCTACAGCACTGACAAACAGAAGAGATTATCAAACTGTGTCATTCCATTACCTTGCACTAGAGGAAACTAGGTTCCACAAGACAAGATTCGAGATGAAGTGATATTTATGCATGTGTGGGTGTGCAAGAGGTTTTGCATTACGCAACCGCTTGCACACATTGCGCAACGTGTGTGCAACTGTAACGGGCAATTTGCGCAACACAAAGATTCAGCGGGGCTCCACTAGCACTATTTGAGTTTGTCACCATTGGAAATGGCCCATTCAAAGAAGTGAAATGTAGCATACAGTTGAACACTATAACAGTGACACAAACTGTACTCTTTTGACAAACAGATGAGATGCCAAATGGTGACTGATCCTGTAATCCTAAATGATACTAAGCTACATGTTGCCTTGCACTCACTTCCTGATGCTTATGCTGTGGTACCTGGAAATGTACAATTTGAGACATATAGAACATCTTTTCCTGGCATAGGTTGCTCCGGTAGTATCTTTTCTTCTGAACCATCTCTGTATAGGCAAGGGAGGGGAACTTTGCATGTCTCAAGCTGTTTATCATGGGTTGAATCGAACAGTATAGTTCTGCTGATGGAACCAAATCCATCAGTGGAATTAGGAGGGGGGGTCCTCCTCTCCTCTGCATCCTCCCTGTGTGCACTCCAAAAGTCTAGTGAATCATCCGAGTAGATGTTCGGGAGGCTCAGAGAGCTGTTGGGGGCAGGGGGAGGGACAGAAAATCCCATCGCACTCGTGGACTTACGCTAGTATGACATGATAGCATAAGTTTATCTGGTTGAGCTTTTATATTGTATTTTATATTATGGTTTTATACTGTTGTTTTATACTTTGAATGGTTTTAATTTTTGTGAACCGCCCAGAGAGCTCCGGCTATTGGGCGGTATAGAAATGTAATAAATAAATAAATAAATAAATAAATAAGTCAAAATGTCAGCAGCATCATACATACAGTTGAGCAAAAATAGAAGTCATTTCTATTCAGAATCGTGGGGGAGTGTTGATATTCACAGCTACCTATTACTGGGTTATCATTCTGCTAACTATCACGTGTAAGGACAGATTCCCATGTTATTTATTTATTTATTTATTTATTGCATTTCTATACCGCCCAATGGCCAAAGCTCTCTGGGCGGTTTACAAAATTAAGACAATTCAAGTATAAAACAACAATATAAAACCATAATATAAAATACAATATAATTGTTCACCACAGCACTTTTAAAGTTCCCCTTGGCATACATATAGAGCCCATTTTCATATCCAAGAGAGGGCCCAAAAAGTCTTGTAAAGCTCATTCTGCAGTTGGAAAAAATCCATCCTCTAACTTCTGTCTAATTACAATGTGATAGAGCTCATGTAAAGACTAGATCAATATATAATATCAAAATGTTTGTCTTACTTTGATGTTCCAATATTTCCCTTAGAGCATTATTCTGGGTCTTAATGGACAACCTGACTGTCTTATGACATTGACTGACTTCCTTCAAATGAAGAGAGGCATTTGCTACACTATTGCTGCAGACTGTGGACTTGATAACATTGAGGGGCATTTGTATGTCTCTATGGAATAAACTAAATCAAATACCTCCCCCTATGATGTATCTAGAACTGGTTGCTTTCTTGGTTCTGGGCAAGGAGAAAACGATCAATTGCTTTTTGGACTTCATACTGAATGACGTATTTCTTCTTGTAAGCCATTTAATGGCAAAGATTGCAATGGTATATATTCATGGAAAAAATATCCTAACATGTTAATTTTTAGGATAACCATTCCATCTAGCTGGATGGTTTTGATTAATGTATGATCACTGATTTGCTTGTCAGTAATTGCAATTATTTGATTTTAATTCCTTATGCTGGAGAATGTTTGGTCATGTTTGATGACCATTTGTCATCTAATCAGTGTGTGCTATGATGTTTCAGCAATTAACTTGATACTTGAGTAGATAATATTTATTATTTTTAAGCATCTCAGGAGCTAGGCACTGGTCCATTATGGATAATATTCTGACTAATTCACATATTTCCCATGGTATGAAGAATTAAAATGGAAATGCATAAGTAGTGCTAGGGAGACAATATTGCAATGCTTGTTTTCATGTGTTTAATTGTAATGGTCAATGACGAGGAGGAGAATGTAGGGGAGTGTATCTCTATGGCTCTTTTCAGAACAGAATTCATGACATCAGTTCTGCTGGAGCCCCAGGATAATTACTCTCCTGGCTCTGGCAAATGATGGGGGTGATAATGAGGATTTCCTGTTTTAGTATTGTTTGCGACATTAGCATAAAGGAAGTCAGAGTGAGGCCAGTTTACCATTCTATGCCTGTAAGCTGATTTTTACTAAATTGGGTATTATGCTATGCGCTGATGCTCTTTGGAGGGAGTGTTGCAGCCTTCCCCAAGCTGATGCCTTGCAGCTGTTTTGGACTATAACTCCCAGCATTCCTCGCCATTGGCTGTGCTGGCTGGGGCCAGAGGAAGGCAGACTGCTGGATCATTTTGTACTCTCTTTACAGGCAAGGTGATGGAGTCATAATGAACTGGGCATGTTTAGCCTTGAGAAGAGAAGTCTGAGGGGAGACATGATAGCACTCTTCAAATACTTGAAAGGTTGTCTCATGAAGGAGGGACAAGATCTCTTCCCGATCATCCCAGAGTGAAAGACATGGAATAATGGGCTTACAGGAAGCCAGATTCTGGCTGGACATCAGGAAAAACTTCCTGACTGTTAGAACAGTACGACAATGGAACCAATGACCTAAGGAGGACGTGGGATCTCCCACACTAGAAGCCTTCAAGATGCAGCTGGACAGCCATCTGTCAGGGATGCTTTAAGGTGGATTCCTGCACTCAGAAGGGGTTGGAGTTGATGGCCTCATAGGACCCTTCCAACTCTATGATTCTATGAACTCCTGCACTTCAACACTTAGCACTACATTACTGCACTTCAACAGTTAGCCATCCAGTGATTCCTGCTGTATACTTTTACAAACCCTCCCCAATCCTTTACTTAGTCCCATAATTGTTTCTACCATTTTCACAAAACTGCCCAGCATACAGTGGACTGGATCCAGATCTTGCCTCTCCCAATTGTTCTGCTCTCTGCCTTCCTCACTCACTTATGTCCATTGGGTGGAAGTCATTTGAACTCCCTGTATTGGATGGGAATCCGAGTATCCCTAACAGATTATCCCTGTGCAAACCAGACGTGAGCAAGTTGTCCTGCCTTAAGTGCCTGCAGGGCAAAGAATACATTAGTGGAAACACACCAGATGGTTTGAACAAGTTAGGAGGGGGGAGCAGCCGGATAGCATTAAGGTATTTTAAGGACAAATGTTCAGGCTAAGGATTATTTGGCAACATCAAACAACGTTATATTTCAACTTCACAAATTTTAGGCATCCTAAATAATAGAAATCGTGGAAGCATATTGCTATAACCAAAAAGATGAGTCAGCACAACAGGTTATCTCATTGATGGCTCTGGTCTGATTCCTATGATTTCCTGCTTGTCTTCATCTAGGCTTTGCCAATTTCCAAATTTGACCCCTGTTTTCTTTTCTAAGAACACTGACAGTAATTCAGGGCTATGTTGGCACAACTAAACATACTCCCATGGAGTATGTTTGCCTGCTATGCTCTTTATTGCATTAAGGTGTTCCTTTAATTGTGTGTGCTTTAAAATGTGTAAAACTGTAAAATTCCACAATGCTAAAACCAGAGCACCTGCAAATGTGCAGTTGCTGAGGTGAGATTCAACACTGAGAAGGAAGATGGGAAATGGTCACTGGAAAATGGATATGCATAGGACATTGTGTTATACGGATGTAATTCCCCACCTAGTGCCCTCCGGAAATACAATCCCAGCACCCTCAACCCACATGAGGAAGGCTGATCTAGCTCAGTGTAATAATGTTTACACCAAGGCCTTAGCTAGACCTAAGGTTCATCCCAGGATCATCCCTGTTCATGTAAATGACACACAGGATATCCCGGGAGCAGGCAGGGACGACCCCAGGACAATCCCAGGATAAACCTTAGGTCTAGCTAAGGCCTGACTGGCAGAGGCTTCCCAGGAGTATTTTCAAGCCTCACGTGTAGATGCTGGGGATTGAACCTCGGACCTTTTGCATGAAAAGCAACTGCTCTGCCACTGAGCTCTGGCCCTTCCTGTAGGAGTGATATGTGTACCTGGGCCATCACCTTTGGTGCCACTAGATCCCAGAGGCGGGGAATTTATGGTTCTCCAGATGTTTTGACCTAGAACTCCCATTATCCCTCACCATTGGCTATGCTGGCTAGGGCTGATGGAAGTTGTAGACCTAACATTTGGAGAGCCATGAGTTGCCCACTCCCACATGAGACAAATACTGCAAAAGACAGGCAAGGGAAATCATATGGACAGACCTCTTTAGTTCACTCATGAAAACTATGCAACTCAACAGGTAGTTAATATAAGCTTTCATTTTCTGATTGTTTAATTGTAATAGGGAATTGTGACTGGTGCTGGCACAGGTTCATACCATGATTGCAAGACCTGTTGATTCTTCAGGTAAGCTTTGCTATAAGCTAGCCTTTTTCTGTTTATCTTCTGTAGAGTTAAAAGATATCTGGACATTCCAAGTTCTCCAGAGAATTCAGCTCACACAGCGGAGGTTTTCTGCCCCACTTGATACTGCATTGTTCTGTGCCACCCAGTGAGACTCAGAGGGGCCTAAGGAGGTAGAATTAGCAAAAATAGGACATACCCCTATGCGATGCCATTCATTCAAGCAAAGGGCTCTCTGTATGCTGTTCATTTTACCAACAAAGGCCTTTAAATTTACCATGCAGTGTCCTTAATCTGCCTGTAGCAGTAAATTGCTCCTTAGAAGGAAAGTATTAAATATGGAAAGATAAACAAATATTCCCAGTTAATGACCAATATTTTTTAATTATTATAATTATATTAATAAGCAGACACTAGTTCATTTCTTTTCTCCTCTAACAAAAAAACAAAACAAACCTCTTTTTTGCCATGCTAAACAAAAATTAGGTCTTATGATTTCCTAGAAACTGGATATAATATTGATGCTATAATGACTATATAACAGAAGGTACAGACAAGAATTTGACAGCCTATCACAAGGTGTACATTAATCTCTAGGTGACCAAATAATATAGCAGTTCTAGCCTATGACAGATTTTCACTCCCTGCTACATTGTTGTGTTTTCTTGTATCTCTCTGATGACGGGAAATATCTGCTTTTAAGGCCAGGGTGTGTATGTGTGTGTCCATGCTAAGCTGCATTCTGGCAAGTATTTAGCAAGATTTTCTACCTGTTTAGGACCAAAGGCAAGGGAGTTTTTCATGTTTCATGAAAAGTCTGACCATGAATTTGAGATTAGTAGTGAACCTTTGCCAAATGGATTGTTGCTGAGTAGAAGGGAGTTTTCTTTAATCTATGAATTATTATTATTATTATTATTATTATTATTATTATTATTATTATTCTGCCTTTTCCCCAAAACTGGGACTCAAGGCGGCTATACAAATTAAAACATGTACAGTTCTTTTGCTGGGAAAGAAACAGAAGGAATGCAGCCCTGTTGATTCTCTTGAGCCTCTTGATTGATTTTAATACCATCAATCATGGTAACTTTCTGGAACGGCTGCTCTTGTCGGAAGTACTGCTTTCCAGTAGTTCCACTCATGCCTGGATGGCTGATTCTAGAAGTTGGCACTGGAGATTCGGCTCAACACTTTGGAATTTATGCTTTGGGACCCCACAGGGTTCTATTTTATCCCTGATACTTTTTGACATCTACATGAAACTGCTGCAGGAGGTCATCAGTATGCAGAGGACATCTGGCTCTATCTCTCCTTTTGCAGGTAACCTAATGCAGTTAACATTGAGGGAGTGCTAAATCGGTCCCTGGAAACTGTAGTGGGCTGTATGAGGGCCAATAAATTAAAACCCAATCTAGACCTATGGCTGCGAGAGCTGGACCATAAGGAAAGCTGAGCCAAGGAAGATAGATGCTTTTGAACTGTGGTGTTGGAGGAAAATTCTGAGAGTGCCTTGGACTGCAAGAAGATCAAACCAGTCCATACTCCAGGAAATAAAGCCAGACTGCTCACTTGAGGGAATGGTATTAAAGGCAAAACTGAAGTACTTTGGCCACATAATGAGAAGACAGGACACCCTGGAGAAGGGGCTGATGCTAGGGAAAGTGGAAGGCAAAAGGAAGAGGGGCCGACCAAGGGCAAGATGGATGGATGATATTCTGGAGGTGACAGACTTGACCTTGGGGGAGCTAGGGGTGGAGACAGCCGACAGAAAGCTCTGGTGTGGGCTGGTCCATGAAGTCATGAAGAGTCGGAAGCGACTGAACGAATAAACAACAAAAGACAGATAAGAGGTACTGTTACTGGGTGGTTCATGAGCCTGGGTAAAGGTATTCAACCTCAGTCCTGCAGGAGTTCAGTGGTTTCGGGGGGGCGTTATACAAAACCCTCCTGACGATTGGGGAGTGGTGTTTTTTGTAAGAGGTTCTTTCCCCCCCCCTTTCACTTAAAAGCAAAGCCAAACTGCCACTGCAAACGATGGCTTGGCGCAGAGCTTAAGAGCTCGACTGCTCTCCCTATGAAAATAGAGGCCAGAATGTCACAATAGCTCTGGCTATTGGGCGGTATAGAAATGTAATAAATAAATAAATAAATAAATGGGGAACTAAACTACATCATAACGTCATGTGACTCTCAGGGGGCATGACTCCTATTTGTATAGGAACAGTACCATGGCTGCTGAGCTCCGTGCCGAGCCAGGGCTTGCACCAACAGGTTGCCTTTGTTTTTATGTGGATGGGGTTGGGGGGGGACCCTCTTTACCTCATGAACATGTAAGGAAAACAAAGGATCCCATCACCTGAAATTGCTGTGACTTTCAGGGGCAGGGAATCACAGAAATTCTTCTTCCTACCTTTGTAGAGGATGAAGAGAAGAGACTTTTGGTTCAGCATTAATTCAATTATATGTAAAATTCCACTCCCCCTAAATGCTTGTTTGTAGTCTTCCAGTTTTGATTGATCCATCTTAGCCTGTGTGGCCCAAAACACGTTTTTCCAGTTTAGAGCCCATTTTTCTGTCTCAGGCCATAGCTAGACCTAAGGTTTATCCCTGGATCGTCCACGGGTCAAACCTGTTCATCTAAGTGACACACAGGGAATCCAGTGCTCAGGCAGGGGCGAACCCTGAATGATCCCAGGATAAACCTTAGGTCAAGCTGTGACCTTAGACTACTTCCCATTTAGACCACTGAAATTCCTTTTTCATGGGACTGCCTTTGAAGATGGATTGGAAACTTCAGTTAGTGTTCAGAATATGGTTGTGGGAGTGCTAATTGTGATCTGAGCATATCAGATAGTGCCTCACCATGTTAGCTGGCTCTCAGTCCATTTTTGAGCCTAACTCAGGGTGCTAGTCCTGAACTTTATAGCTCTTCATAGTTCAATTTGGGAGTGGAGTACCTGAAATACCCCTCTCTCCACATGTACCTACCCAAACCCTGAGATTTTTTCACAGGCCCCTCTCTGAAAGCCCCCACTGAGTGAGGTATACCAGGTGGCTTCAGAAGAGTTCCGTCTTTTCAGTGGTGGCATCCTGGATGTGGAATAAATTTCCCAGCTAGGATCACCTGGCACCTATTTATTTATTTATTTATTTATTTCATTTTTATACCGCCCAATAGCCGAAGCTTTCTGGGTGGTTCACAAAAATTAAAACCATAATAAAACAACCAAAAAACATTGTTCATGCAATGCCTGGAGTGTAAATTTGTTATAATGACATAAATGCATTTATTCCTGTTCAAAGCAACACACAACAAACCTACTTTGGTATCATTTCAGTGCCATGAAATACTTTTTTTCTTTCCCCACCCCTTTTAATATGGTATTTATACCTTTATAGAATATTAAATTATTATTATTTAAATAATTATTACTACTTTATTTCATTGTGAACAACCCTGAGAATGTGTCAAAATATTGCTCAGTGGGCCCAAGACCACTGGATAGTACTGTGGCTCTGGAAAACCCATAGAACAGTGGGAGAGCACATGATTTACATGCAGAAGGTCTTATATTCAGTATTTTGGGGTTATTGGGAAAGAGTTGTGCCCAAAGCCTCAGAGAGGCACTGACAGCCGCAGTAGACAATGCTGGGCTAGATAGTGGCTTGGTTCACACAATATGCTAACCCACACGTCAGTGGTTGAATGTGAGTTGTTATTATTCCTTGGGTCATTTGTTGAACCATGGGTTAGTGTGTTGTCCGAACGTAGGACATTTTTCACAGGGTGACTTATTAACTATGTAGTGTGGCTTATTAACCACCCTGAACAATGCAACAACAAACCATGGGTTCTTATTGTGGCTTGCTTGAGGAAAAATAAGCCATGCTGCATAGTTAACAAGCCACCCTATGGAAGATGGGCAGTTCACAAAAATTAAAACCATCATAAAACAACTAAGAGTCTAAAAACACAAATACAAAATACAGTATAAAAAGCACAACCAGGACAAAACCACACAGAAGAAATTGACATAAGATTAAAATACAGAATTAGAACAGTAAAATTTGTATTTTACATATAATTGATCACAACAGTAAAATTTGAACTCAAGATGTTTTGAGTTCAGACAAGATGCTAACCCCCGATTAAACAAATAACCCATGCTCAATCACTGAGTCTGAGATAGCGTGATGTGTGAACCTAACAATGGTGGTCTGACTTTAGTAGAAGGCTGTAGAAGGCATCTTATTTGATGGGCTTTGGCTGTATAGAGTCTGGAAATTGTTTGTCATAGACTTTCCAGATGGCTGAATATCATACCAAGGAGGCAAAGGATTGTGTGGGAACAGGGAAAGGATTTATGTTTTATTTTCACTTTTGTCTCATTCATTGTTCATGCAATGCCTGGAGCATAAACTTGTTATAATGACAGAAATGCATTCATTCCTGTTCAAAGCAACACACAACAAACCATCATTTTATCATTGTTAACTCTTTTTAAGAAGAAAAATACAAAGATTGCTTTAAAAAAAAGTGGATGTAAAATTCATGCATGTTTCTCCTTACACTTTCCTGATTACAAAATGTATGTCTGGCTGACAATCCCCATGCCCTGCTGGAAGTAAGTTTATTCAAAATCGGTGGAACTTAATTTCCAGTAAATGTGTTTAGGATCAGGGTACCATTGGGAAAAGATTGACATGGCAAGGTTTAGAGGGTAATTGTTTTGCATCAAAAATGTAATAAGTTTGTACCCTATGGCGATTGGCTCAGCCAAGGTTCATCAGTTATAAAAATCTTAATTCTTATGAACATTGGAAAGCCAATTCAGGGCATTAGTAGGGCTAGTTAAAAAGATAAATATCTAATTAAACAAGCAGTGTTATCTACTTCAAGCAATAACTTCAGTTATGGCCTAATATATAAAATAAAAGTTTTTAACCATCTGTATTAAAGATTGTGTGTAGATTTTTTTT
The DNA here is from genome assembly GCF_023053635.1 of Elgaria multicarinata webbii. NCBI lineage: Eukaryota > Metazoa > Chordata > Lepidosauria > Squamata > Anguidae > Elgaria > Elgaria multicarinata. The sequence goes on from NC_086171.1 coordinate 137,520,961, forward strand.
TAGAAAGCACACACACACACACACACACGTTAAGACATTTGGGGGAATAGCAATGGTAGCTGCTTTGAATATCATTTTAGAAATAGACAAATCTTTAAGAACCAAACTGAGAGAGCCTTGACTTTCTTTTTCTACTGAGGTTTTTTTGTTTGGTTTTTTAATTGTTCCATTTTCATTCTCCTTCCACAGAGGGAAAATATCCCTATAACGTAGAAAATGAGCCTATCAAGGAGACTCCTTCTCCGTAACATGTAACGTTTTGTGTGTAGAGGAGGAGGAGGAGGATAGTAAATGTTCCCAACTCACCAGGGTTTGTTTAAACCCTGGGTAGCTGTGACATGTGAAATGGGCCCATCTGATTTCATTTGTACACCATATTCCAGTGCATTAGAAACATAATGTATGTATTGCTCATCACTTCTCTCCAGTTTGGTCTCTAGTGGGCTGGAGATTCCAATCATGCCTTTCAGTGAGCTGACTTTGAACTGTTGTTTTTAAAAGGCACTCTCACATAGCATTCATAATTAAACGTTCCTTAATATGATCATCAAAAAAGATCAACCTATGATGTATTTAGCATTCATTTGAAATGCTTCCTTATCTTCCCTGAGCCCTGAGCGAGACACTTCTGTGCTAATTTATAGATCACATTGACTTAGTCATAGCACCCTAAACAGCTTGAAATGCTGCTGTTCTTAATAAATACATACCATAAAGTGGCAATTAACCGAACAGTATTTTACTTGAAGTACTAATGTGTATATATATATCAAAATATTTAAATCTGTCTTTAAAAAAAAAAAAATTACAAGGCCAGATGGTTATGATTCTAGATGTCTTTCTAACTTAGGTAATTATTTCAGCATAAGCTATATGCACTAAATCCAATACAGTAATCAATAGAAGACATGCTATGGTAAACAAGAAAGGTCAATGACATCCATTTAATTACACTATTTTCCCCACGCATGATAAGAAAGGAAAAATGGAATAAGAGTAAGTGATGGCTTTTCAACAAATTTTGAATAGATCAGAAATGCTTGAAATGGGTCTCGTTTTGCCAGATGCCATTGCTTGATATGGAGTTTGTGTGGTGGCACCACTGGAGTGGAACCACAGGGCACAGGTCTGGGGCCCTGCACTCCAGGAAGGCCCCCAAACAACCCCCTGACACGTAGTTCTGTGGGCAATGACTCCTCCTGCCATGTTGCTGCCCAAAGAAAGCATGGTGGCAGCTGCCAGTTGACACTGCAGCCTCACAGTGGGCCATTTTAAATTAAAGCATTTTGTTTACTACATTTGATTGGCCACTGCCCCCTAAAGCTATGGGTTCTGATTGGTTCTGCTCACTGCTAATCAAACAACCATGCTTTAATAAACAACGGTGCTTTAATTTAAAATGACGTGCTGTGAGGCTGAAGCCTGGATTGCCCACCACATTTCTTTTGACAATGGCATGGCAGGAGGAGGAAGAGGAGGAGGACTGGTAGAAGAGGAGACACCATGACACGGCCACCACTAGATAAAAATTAAACAGGACTGGGCTGGCTGGGAGAGAAGAGCCTGGCACCTTTGAGTTTGTGGCTTTCCTAGGAACATAGGAAGCTGCCTTATACAAAGTCAGACTGTCCTGGTCCTATCTATACTGACTGATAGCAGCTTTCCAGGAATTCAGGCACATCCCTAGCCCCACGTGGAGATGCCAGCAATTGAACCATGACCTTCTGAATGCAAAGCATGTGTTCTACCATTGAGCGTCAGCAGTTCCTTAAAAGGAGGTGCCCCAATTAAAAACTTTTGAGGCTGCCTTATACTAAGTGAGATAATTGGTCCACTTAGGTCAGCCTTGATTTGCAGTGGCTCTTCAGGGTTTCAGGCCTAATCTTCACCAAGCAAGATATTGCACTATGAAAGCGGTATAAAAGGCACTACTGCTTTATAGCGGTCTCGAAGTGCCTTGACAACTGTTGGGGCCCACTGACACATAACATATACCGCTTTCATACCACTTTCATAGTGCTATATCCTGCTTGGTGTGGCTCCTGTCTTTTATATATTTCGCTTTAATAGACTGGAGTCTTCCCTAGCATAGAAGTATGTCTGTGAGAAACTATATCCAGGCTTTGGGTGAAACCATGCAACTTGTTAAAGAGTCTAGTCCTCAGGCCTGGATGTCCTAGTAATAGGTGTTGGTGTCACTTTGCTATTTATTAAGGATGGGAGGGAATTTCATCTATTTCACATTTTGATTAGAATTTACCCAATTTGCAGCCCCTAAATCAGTATGCAAATTGTAATGCAGTTATCCTTCCGGATTTGCACTTCTCAGAATTTGGCAGCATGGTTCTCTGAACGGAATATACAGAAAGAGAGCAGAAAGAGCACAAAGAACATACTTTTTTCAGAAACAAACATACAAAACTGCTAATGAAAATTGCCTACAAAAATGTGTATATTGGGGGTGGGGGGAATGCACAAAGGAATACATATGAATTTCTGTGTGTGTGATTTTTAAGTTACAAACTGAGACAGAAATGAGATGGAGCAAATTTAAGATTAGAACAATGAGAAATTGAAATTGACACATTCTCCTATTCTTACTATTTATACTGCAGAGCTGTTATTTTTATAGTGCCATCACTCTACAGAGTAACAAAAAGATGGGTTCTGCCTGAGGTTTGTGACAGATCCTGCCTTGAAAGACTTACTATCATTATTGTGTTTAACTAATTCTCTCCAATTCATTCCAGAAAAAAAATCAAGGTTTTAGAATAATCTTGGGGGAATGGGGGTACTTGAACTCTACAGGCGGAGGTTGAAGATCAGTGCTGGAACTTAAGGCCTGGAGTATCACTTGTTGGTCTCTCCCTTTATTTCTCTATCCTTCCTGTGGCAGCAATGCCCACTGATTTATTTTCCCTATACCTACCTTCTTCTCCTGCTTTTGCATTGCTTCCCATATGCTAATATGCAGAAAGTATGTTTTGCAGTGTCCTGCTGAGCTGTGATAGAGTACATCTGTAGTACCTTCTGTAATCATACTTTTCCAACGTGCTTACTTTTGTAGACAGTCAGCGAAGAGTCTGTTAAGCAATATGTGTCAAAGCATATTACTCCTTTACTCCCAGTGCCCCATAACACAAGCTATTTCATAGACCTGAGCCAATTTCATAAATGGAGAGCAAAGTGGTGATGTTTGAGAGCAAGACTGATATTTGAGGTAGGGGATATTTTCACTACAAGCCCTTTTATATACCCGCATTTGCTGCTTGTACTCTTCGTCGGCTCCTGCAGGATTCCTGATGAAAAGAGAAGACTGCCACTTATTTAGTACTGCATTCTTTAGCATAGATAATATCTCCTGTAACCATGGTTTCACTTATCTGCATTTGCAATCTATATATTTAAAATACAGACTTTGCAATTGGCAGGCTAGGATAACACCATCTTTGTTTGCAAAAGAAAATTGATAAGTTTAGGTCTAAAATGTGAGGCAGTTGTCAGAAGGCCAGATTCTTATCTCATTAAACAAAAGCAGCTCCATTAAACCCAATAAAGTTACTCTAGTTTTACTCCAATATGATGCAGAGTACAATTTGTTCCATAAAGTAAGAATAGTTGTTGTTGGGGAAACATTCTGGGCTCATCTACATCAAGCAGGATATAGCGGTATGAAAGCAGTATATGAAAGGCAGGAGTCACACCAAGCATGATGTAGCGGTATGGAAGCGGTATATGGTATGTGTCAATGGGCCCCCACAGTTGTCAGTGCACTTCAATACCACTATAAAGCAGTAGTGTGGCTCCTGCCTTTTATATACCGCTTTCATAGTGGAATATCCTGCTTGGTGTAGATGAGCCCTTTGTCACAAAGATACAAGATGAGCTTGGATCCCGGAAGGTTTGCCAGCATTTCTCACTCACTACCATCTCTGCTTGTGGTTGCTAGTGACATTCTGCACCTGATAATAACAATTGCAGTGTGTCCTCATCTCTATGCTACTCTTCATCAACCATGAGCCCGAGTAGTTTGAATGCCTGCCAATATGAGATTTGCAATGTGACAGATTCTGTCCCCACCATTTTTTTCCTTGCTTATTCCTTTGGTATCCTCCACTGCCACGGGATCAATGGAAGTCATATTTCAATAGTTATGCACTTGCTATGGAAACTACTGCCCTCATACCAAAACGGAAACAAAATTCCTCCGCTCTTACTTTGTCTCTTGCCCTGAAGGGTGGAGAATCTTCAAATATCATACTCCACTTCTGTCATTCATTTGCTGTACAATGGGATCCAGGTAAACATTTTGATGCACTGTTGAATCTTGTATCAGAATGTTTCGCATTCTCTTCTTGTTCTTCATTATGTCATCTATCCTGGTTTTTCAATCCTCCCCTGAAAGCCCCCCCAAAGAGCTCAAGAGATGTTGTGAGTTTTGACAAGGAAAGATCTGAAAATCCAGATGGTAAACCCCTTCCCTACCAGTTTCCTCCCCTTTGCAATCAAACAAGAAAACCTGTATGAATAGTAACCTTAGTACTGGGGGAGAGAGTATCAGCCATAGGAGCACTAGTGCATTGCCCTAGCTTGAAAAGTAGGCAAGCTAACCAGCCTAGCTGTTTTAAGAAGCTAAAACTTAGTTTAAACCTACACATCTCATGATTGTTATGGGAAACAATGACTTCCGTGCAAGCTCAAAAAGATGATTTCACTTCATCTCATTTATTACATTTCTACACCACCCAATAGCAGTTTCCAATTGAGGGGGGGGGGTTTCAAAGATGGGTTTGTTGCAAATGAGGAATGCAGTATTATATAAAAATAAAACCTTTATTGCCTCAAACAAACATATAATCTAACTAGCTTCTCTCCAGCCCTGGCTGACTCCTGAGTGCTGAGTCACTGACTGCTGTGTCACCTCCTGATTGGGTGAGTATTCCTTCAATCAAAGTCTAGGGCCATTGCTAGATGAGGGTTTAGCCCGGGCTGATACCCGGGCTCACCCCTGTGCGTCCAGATGACTCACAGGAGATCCCGGGGTCAGCCCGGGCTAAACCCTCCCTTGGCCGGGGATAACCGGCACCGGGGGGCGAGCAGTGCATCGGACATGGCGAGCGAGCAGGGGGCGGGTGTGGGATCGGACATGGTGGGCGAGCGGGCAGGCGGGCGGGCGAGCGAGCGGGCAGGGGGGCATCGGACATTGCAGGGGGGAAATCGGGGGCAGGGGGAGCAGGGAACCCTTTTAAAAAAAAAGATCTACCTTGTCATTGGTGTGCTCCTGCGTACATGGCCCCTTTAAGATTAAAAAAAATGGCTGCTGTGATGGGCCTTTCCCTTACCCTGTTGCATGTCACGTGTAGACTGGGGCGACGGCCCATGCTAGCTGCAGCGCAGGCTCGCTCCTACCCCCCACCAGATTAACAGGTAGGTCTAGCAAAGCCCTAAGTGTCCCTGACTTCCTCTCACATCTGACTTCCTGTGTGTCTCACTTCGTTCTTACCTATTGATACAGGTGGGGTTACTATTGGCAGTCTACTATTGGGCAGTTTACAAAGGTTTCAATTTTGGGATTTGGCCACTCCAGCTGGTCTGCCTGATAAGTGAGCTGGGCTCACTTATAATGGTAAGAGGCCTCTCTTGCTTGCAAAGATGGTGAGGATGGCAGGAGAGAAGAGTTTAAATGTGTGACTAATTTCAAAGATTGATCCAAATGACATTTGTTTGAGCAGAGTGGCGGTAGTCACACCTTGAGCAAACTTCCAGATCCCTGCTCCTCATTTTAGTATAACTCTAGGATGGATAGGAATTGTACATTCCATTCACATTTTTAGGCACTTAAGACCCAAGTTCTGAACAGTTATCTAAAAATAGGACAATGAAATTCAAACTTTGAGCATGTCAGAAATTTATATATAATTGATGTGTATGCTCTTGTGTTATATTGGAATAAAATTCCCTACTCCTCAAATGGTTGGGAAGAGAGACAGAGCTGAACACACTTACTGCACAGCTCAGGCAAGCAAACTGGGGGAGGGGAGCCCTCCCAGTTTAAACCACATGGGAGAAGGTACAAGAACACTGTGGAAGATAGGCAAGCAATTATTTTCTAGTGCAGGTAAAAAGAAATTCATCCCATCAGATTATATGAAACAAGCAGAAATTGCTGTGTGCTTGTAAAAGCTTAGCTAAGCTTGTTAAGGAGAAAGATAGTGCCTTTAGCAAAATCTTAAGTGAATATGGCTGAAAACAGAACAGCTGCAGAACACACTGAAGTCTGTGATGGATAATAGCTGCCTACCTTGAGTGCTATCACAACCAATGCTATATTTATGGTCCTGTTTAAAATGGACTTTTCAAAAATACAATTATGTACAATAGTACATTGGGAATGTCACTCATCCATATATATTAAAAGCTGAGCATTTGGAGTTGACATATAGAAATAAAACACTTTCACTAATGGGGAAAAGCTTTGCGATTGATTCCGTTTTCATAAAACTCACAGCTTGCACATGAAATCCTACAGTAACTAAAGCAGAAAAAAAGAGAAGATTATAATCTGACTTGCGTTCCACAATATCCAATCAGATGCCTTTGGGAAGCTTCCAAGCAGGGCACGCAGCCAATCGCTCTCCCTGCATTTTTTCTCTCTCTCAGGAACTGGCATTCACACTGCTTCAGAATATTTTCATTCTTTTCCCCCCTGAAAAATTGGACAAAATTGAACAGCTTTGGATTATGCAATATTTTCTTTCAGAAGTTAAGACAAGGTGTTTCTATATTGTTACCAAGCCTTTGCTTATCCCCGCCCCAAATGATTTCTAAAGATCTATGGAATAGGACTTTTATTAGAAAGACTAGAGATATAAAATGTGTGGAAATAATGAAGCCATGGGGGAAAATATTTTTTAATTCTCTCTGTAAGAGTCTCAGCATAGTTATTCCATTTCTTAGGCTGTTGCTAGATGAGGGTTTAGCCTGGGCTGATACCCGGGCTCACCTTTGTGCATCCAGATGATGAACAGGTGATCCCAGGGTCAGCCCAGGCTAAACCCTCCCTTGGTCTTATGCGGCTTACTCTCGAGTAGCCAGGAGAAGCTTTGCACTGGGCACAGCGCTCCACAGGAGCACTGTGCCCATCGGGCCGGGGGGGGGGATCGCTGGGGGAGGGAGATTGGGGCCAGGGGGGAAAGAGCGGACCTGGCGGGAGAGATGGGGGGAAGAGCGGAACCAGGGGACATCAGGGGAGAATCGCGGCCCAGGGACAGGCGGGGGGCATCAGACATGGCAGGGGGGAAATCAGGGGCAGAGGGAGCAGGGAACCCTTTTTTTAAAAAAAAAAAGGCTGAAAGGAGCTGAAATCCAAAATATCTGGAAAGCACCAGGTGGGGGAAGGCTGTCCTATAGCAAAAAAGTTTCTTTAGATCTGGAAAGGTTTCTTTTTTTAAAAAAAAAAAACTTATTTTTCCATCCCCCCAAATTTCTATGCCACACTCCAAAAAACAAGGGGGGCTAGTTTTGTCCATGGCTTCAAAATTTCCAGAAATCCCGATGCCAAGTTTGGATCACAGGGTTTCTGGTGGCAGCCTGGGTACTGGAGCCACCCCCACCCTCTTCCTGGTGGAAGGGGACCAATTGCCAGTCGCCTTCCACCAGGGACCGCCTCTGGATTGGATCCAGATTGGACCCGGAGCAATGTCAGACAGCAGAAGAGCCATTGAAGTCCCCAACATTTTTAATGCACAGCTTCACGGGAAAGCCCCACCGTGACTGCGAAGCTGTGTCTATATCATATAACTGATGCAATGTAGATCCGCAGCCCCCACAGGGCTTTCCTGCATAGACAGCCCCCACCATAAGTCATTCATGTTGTCTACAAACTTGACCACATCCCTACTTAGTCCTTACTACAGACCATTTATGAGCAAGTTGAGAAATTAAGTTAAGAGGGCTATGCTGCCTATTTCCCTCCCATGTGGCAATTGTCCATTTACTCCCACTCTCCCCTTTCTATTCTCTAGCCAGTAACCAGTCCTTAACAGGATCCTGCATCTTATCTTATGACTGATAGGCTTATCTAATGAGGGACTCTTGTCAAAAGTCTATGATGCCTGTCCACATGCTTAATGAGAATTTCAAAACACTCCAAAAGATTGGTGACGTTTCCCTCCAGAAGGTATGCTGATTCTTCTTCAGCATTTTATTCTTCCATATGCTTAATAATTCTGTCTTCTGTATGCTTTTATTTATTTTATTTATTTATTTATTATATTTTTATACCGCCCAATAGCCGAAGCTCTCTGGGCGGTTCACAAAAATTAAAACCATAATAAAACAACCAACAGTCTAAAAACACAGATACAAAATAAAAGGCACAACCATGATAAAACAACGCAGCAGAAATTGATATAAGATTAAAATACAGAATTAGAACAATAAAATTTAAATTTAAGTTAAAATTAAGTGTTAAAATACTGAGAGAATAAAAAGGTCTTCAGCTGGCAATGAAAGGAATACAGTGTAGGTGCCAGGCGGGCCTCTCTGGGCAGCTCATTCCACAGCTGGGGTGCCTCCTTAATAATTATGTCTTCTTAATAATTATGCTTAATAATTATGTCTTCTGTATGCTTAATCATTATGTCTGGTCCACTTGCATTGGCTGACTGTGTGTTTCTGAGCCCTTCAAGGTGCTGGTTTTAACTTATAAAGCCTTACACAGCTCAGGACCGCAGTACCTGACGGAATGCCTCTCCTGGCACAAAACCTATCTGTACGCTACACTCATCATTTAAAGTCCTCCTCTGGGTGCCTACCTCTGAGGGAAGCTTGGAAGATGGCAAGAAGGGAGAGGGACTTCTCGGTGGTGGCCCCCTGATTATGGAATGATCTCTCTAACAAGGCCTGCCTGGCATCAACATTGTTATCTTTTTGGTGCCAGGGCAAGACTTTTCTCTTTTCCCCAGCATTTAGCAGCATGTGATAAGTTTTAATCAAGCCTAGATCTGTGTGTGTGTGGGGGGGGGGTGTAGCTTTGGCTTATAGCTTGAAGTTGTTTTTTAGATGTATGTTGCCTTTGTGTATATTTTCTGTTGTATGTTTTAGGATTTAAATTTTATATATAGTTTTTAATATTTTAACATTTTGTAAAAAACACAAAAAACACACAAAAAAACAGAGAGCTTCAGTTATGTAGTATTGAAATGTATAATAATAATAATGACAATAATAATAATAATAATAATAATAATAATAATTTAATAATGCTTTCCACAAATTTACCTGTGGCAGATGTTAAATTACAGCTCTTGTAAGTTTTTGGCTTTTCCTCTCATCCCCCAAACTGATCCCTTATTTAAAAGGTGGAATATTGATTAATACATAATCTTCAGAACGATCTGCAGCCTCACATGCATATCCTCATGTGAAGTATCCTCTATTCAACATTTATCAATTGATAATATTACTATGGATTTGAAAGTCAAATCAATTGATGAATTCTTGTATGGAAACCATTTAAATCCAGTTTTTTGGGGGAGGGGGGATAGATTGGACTTCAAAAATCACAGAGATTGCAAAATGGAATTAATAGAATGCCGAACATGAAGGAAGGAAGAACTTGATTTATAAATGCAAAAGCATTGGGCAAAGCTTCCATGTTCACATTTTAGTTGCATTAAGCACTAACATTTACGGAATTTCATATCGTGCAACCTTATGAAGCCCTCAATTAGTTCCACTGTAACATCACTGCAATTTTGTCTTGTGGAGACATAGCAGTTACCACTTGCCCCCTAAGCACTTCCAGATTCAAGCATCAACATCAGACTACTCATTCAGTCCACATTCTTCCACTGGAATGTGGATTTCATGTGTTTCAAACAATTGCTAGCTACATACTTTTCAATCCCATTAATAAATAGAAAGAAACAGAGATGCCTAACGCAGCAAAAGTTAGCCATATGTACAAGAGCAGATTTCATAACGTTGGAGGCAGTACACTGACAAAGCCAAACACAGAGTCTTCCCCAGGAACTGAGTGTATATTATTGTCAATGTGAATGATTAAAAATAATTTTAGCAGATGGCATCTTTCTGATTCTTCACATTTTATTTTCCTGGAGAAACAAAATGCACAGTAATTTATTTGCCTGATTTCAGCTTACTTGAAGGGTAGATTTTGGCAGGAAACAGAGAGTGTAATCCATCTCCTATTGAAGCCTATGATAAAGCTGACATTGATTTTTAAAAGAGCTGGATTGCACCCATTCACTACAAAGTGAACAGCCTGTAAATTTCGTTTACTAAACCTTAGCCATGTTGTCTGCCCTACTTAGCATCAAAACAAAACTATCCTTTTGTGAATAACTGGGTTTGAAACCAATTTGGAAATGGTTGTGAATGTTAACCATTTTTCCTCTTCACATACAGGAAACAATTTGTTTGCACAGGCAAGGAATGAATCATAGAATAGTAGAGTTGGAAGGGGCCTATAAGGCCATCGAGTCCAACCCCCTGCTCAATGCAGGAAGAGCCAGGCACCAAGCACTGGGATTAAACATGCAAATGTTGGTTTAAAGGAGCATGGCATATAGTGAGCTCATATGAGCAGTGCAGAGGGGAATCAGTAATCCAAGTGGGCTAACTTGAATCATCATCATCATCATAATCATCATCATCTCAACAACCCAGCACACCTATTTATCATTAAAGTAACACATATAAATCACCTAGGCCATTTGTACACCTGCCTTTTTCCCCAGGGATCATCCCAGGATCATCCCTGTGCATGCAAATGACACACAGGGGATCCTGGGAGCAGGCAGGGATGATCCCTCTATTTTCCTGGGATAATCCTTAAGTGTAGAAAGGGCCATATTCTCCCCTTTCCTCACAAGAAGAGGACAGTGTGAGTCAGGGATGGCATGAGAGGTAGGCATGGTTGGGCACTTGCTGGAGGGCCCACACCCAGCAGGGTCCCATTGACAAGAGCTCCCTGGACTTGCTCCTCCTCTTCACCATGGCAACCTTCTTGTTCACCCGGCTCTCACTCTGGCCCAGACAATGGTGTTGATGAGGATCAGATGCCATACTCTACTTGCTCATTGGCCCTCTGCCTGTCAAGCGAGGAAGCACCATCTTGGTTTTATTCTTTTAATCTTTGTATTTTATGTGTTAATGCATTGCACACCAACCAGAGAACTTCAGTTATTGGGCAGTTTAAAAGAACCGTAAGTAAGTAAATATAAAATGGCAATGATGAGAAAGAAGATGGGGAGAAGGTAAACTCATCAAAGGCAAACGGCACTGAGAAGACAAACTCATCAAAGGAGGGGACCCAATAAGGGTGTCTTACCCAAGGGCCCTCCAAAATCTGGAGGACACAATCCATCACCTAGGAATGTCGTACCATCCCTCTCTTCTTACCCATATACTCTTCTCTCTTTGGCTATCCTCATTTCACTGGTCTTTCTGCCATAGTATGGAATGAGGCTCATGATGACGACTTTTATAAATTATATTTATTTTGCCACCTGGGAGGAGAAGGCTATCAATGGCTGCTAGCCCTTATGGCTATATGCTATCTCCAGTTTCAGAGGCAGTAAGCCTATGTACATCAGTTACTGGGAAACACGCCTGGCATGTGCTATTACTTGTGCATTCCTGGTCGACAGCTGGTTGGCCACTGTGTGAATAGATTGCTGGATTAGATGGACTTTGGTCTGGTCCGGCAGAGCTCTTCTTAAATTCTTATGTTTGTATTGAGAGGTGACATCACTGATTTGCAGGAGCAATGCCTTTTTCATTCATCCCTTCACATCTTTGAAACAGGCAGTGCCCCTCAGGAGGTGCAATGGAGATAACTGTGTAACCACATTTTAAACTCTGCTTTTGAAGCCCAATATCATGTTTTCCCCTGGGCAAGATTTAAATGGCTGTTGTTATTTGGGGGATGTTACTGGAAAACATTTTATTTTATAACTGGATTGTTGGTTGTCATGATCATGGAATAAGGCAAGTTCTACCTTTTTAAATAAATAAATGAATGATGATGGCTTTATGTGCTGACGTATATTATCCTACATTATTCATACTACATATATAGCTATACCCTGTAGTAAATAAGTAACTTTCCCACCTCTGAAATTCATCTCTATCTGAGGGTGAATTTACATTATCAAAGAGTGATGTTGGTTTGCTTCTCCTATGGTATTCCATCCAGGACCTTAAATGAAATCCACTTGTGTAAAATTGTTTTTATTACACTGGGGATTTCTGCTCCTATGGCGCTGTGAAATGGTTGCTCTTTTCTAACTTGTCCCTGTGGATGCCTGTTTGTTCCTGTTCTGCTTCCTTGGGATTAGGGCTGTTTCTACACCTGCCTCCCTCCCCCCCCCCCCCCGGGATCGTTCCTGTGCATCCAAATGATGCACAGGGGATCCCGCGAGTAAGCAGAGATGATCCCTCCATTTTCCTGGGATAATCATTAGGTGTAGAAAGGCCTAGAAAGGTTTGTCTGTCTGTGCCATGTGTCATTTAGATAGGAGCAGTTGCTTTGACTTGTTTGTTCTCCAGCTTCCCACTTGTTTAAGGAGATCTTATGCTATTATCAACAGATACTACTACTTGCACTTTCTATTTTGCTTATTGTTGTATTGCAAGAATCTTAAGACACCAGAGACATCTTCTTAAACACTACTTTATTCTCGGCTTAGACTGAAACTGAAACTCTAACAAACACACTCCAATCTTCCTGACTCCACCCTTCACTTCCTCTTCCTCCCAGCTCCCCTCCATGCCTCTCCTACAACTCCCAACATGCAATTCACCTACCACAATACCACACTAAAGCTGTGTTCCAGTCCAAACTCATCAATCCAACATATTCCATCCAGGGAGGAGGTACCTTTATAAACAGAGCTCTGTTGCCAAACACACATATGAAAAGGAGGACAAGGCTCCTGCATCTTTAACAGTTGTATTGAAAACGGAATTTTAGCAGGTGTCATTGTTATGCATGCAGCACCTGGTGAAATTTCCTTTTCATCACAACAGATAATCACCTCTCCACCGTGCCTGGGTCCAGCTCCAGCTGAGAGCCCCCTCCCTCCTGCTACCAACTGTCTCTGCAGAGGCCACCAGTGAGGGAGGAAGCAGCAGCCAGGCACCTCTCCACCGTGCCTGGGTCCAGCTCCAGCTGAGAGCCCCCTCCCTCCTGCTGTCAACTGTAACTGCTGAACTTTGCAACTAAGATTGTAGTGCCTGAATTTGCTTTCCTTTCCCCCCTCCTCCTCCTCCCTCCCAATCCCCTTTCCTTTTGTGTCATGTCTTTTAGATTGCAAGCCTGTGGGCAGGGACTGTCAAGAAATACTTTTGTAAGCCGCCGTGAGAGCCTTTTTTGGCTGAATGGCGGCATAAAAATCCTTAAATAAATAAATAAATAAATAAAGCTGCCCTCTTTTGCATCTGGTCACTCTAGTATAGTACCTGCAGCTTTAACCGTTGTGAAGAAGAGGGCATTTCACCAGGTGCTGCTTGCATACAAATGACACCTGCTGAAATTCTCTTTTCAACACAACACAACACAGGAGCCTTGTCCTCCTTTTCATATGGCCAGTCTAAACACACATAACCAACCTAGGGATGTTGGAGAAACCCACAACAATGAATTCAAATGAGTTCTGATTTCTATGAATCTCACCTGTGTATCCTCAGTTGCATGATTTCCATGGAATTGTGGAGCATTTTGTTTTGTTTTCTGGGAGAGGATTTGTGCAAATGCATTTTTCCACAAGTGCGCCTGGCATTAATGCCTATTAGGTTATGGAGTAAAATTGGTGCTGGCAGCCACTTAGCAGGGTGGGTCTTGAGATTATTTTGATAGTTGTAATGCAAGAAGTCTAATTCCTGACCAAAGCTGTAAGACATAGAAAACAGCCATGTTTGTGATGCCATTTGGTATGGACTTGGGCTAACTTTAGCATCCTTTGGATGGATTTCTTCTACCAATGGGGAAGGGGAATCACTTTTGGTTGCACATATTTTGACATACATTTCACCTTTTGGAGGGCATTTTAAAGTGCCCTTCATTCAGTGTCTCTCATTCTTCTAGTCAGGGTACACTGTTTTGCTAGATGACATCTAGGATTTGCCTGGCATGTGTCATTCTTTATTTATCACATTCTTCTACTCTAACTCTCCATGAAACCATAGCAACATTTTTGCTATGCAGTTGGAAGGTCAAAATTCTGCCCCTGAAGAAGTGAATAAGCATGTCATTTCTTCAAACGTTCATCAATTTTGTTTGAATGATTCTATTGTCTCTTCCCCATCATCTTCTCTTTCTATGGCAGGTTGCTAAGAGAGCCAGTTTGAATTGTAGCCCACCAAGTTGTTTTTGTTACGAGTTTACTAAATATTTATAGAAACTGAAGAGTCCAATGGTACCACTCTCTGCAGGGATGAATAGTGGTTCTCTATAGTGGTAAAACACTCTTTTGTTTTTGTTTTTCTGCTGTGAATTTGGGTAGTTATGGCAGGGTCAACAGGAGTTAGAAAGGGCTGCATGGATCTCATGGGGTTTATGTTGCCCACCTCTATTTTAAAAGCCAGTGAATAATTATTTGGGGATTTGTATTGTCTTCTTGAAGTTCATCCATTGCCTTCCCCTTGAGGCATTTATTAAATCTGGAATATTTAGATAAGGACATTTATGTTCATATTGACATATGTTTATTGTCTTGCTTTAAATATTATATTGACTGAGCTGAGCTAACCAGATGGTGGAGTTAAAAGACACCTGTTTCTATGGCACACGAAGTATTGAAGTGGGCAGCACTGCATCCAAAATATTTGACTTGTCATGCAGATACCTAATAGTAGTGGTTGAATTTGACATAACCATCTGATGTGAATAAAACAACTTCAGAATTTGAATCTCTCTTTCAGACGTGTTTTTGTGCCTTGTGGTCTCAACTTGATTACGGGGACATCTGGAGCTAGCAAAATGAGGGAACAGTTTAAGAAAGCCATGATATAGAGAATCCTTGAGAGAAGGGGCTCAAACAAAGAAGATGTGCAAACTCCTCTTGATCAGATTTGGAAGTGGACCTAGTTGAGATCTGAAATAAACACATACATGCATGCACATCCTTCAGTTCTTAGAAGTCATAACCCAGATACTATGGAGACCATCCATGAGTTCTTCACATCATCCATGAACCACCACATCACCTCCCACTTTGCATATTTCCCCATTTGGGGCATTACCATAGGCTCTTATTCATGTGCAGTGTATTTTGGGAAGCATGGGAGATTCAGTTCTCAGCTGTCTGTGTGCACCATCTATGGAAGTATTGAAAGCCTTTATGAATTCTGTAAGCCTATTGCCAAATATTTATTTAGTGCTGGTAGTGTGCTATATGCTGCACATTAAAAAAGTGGCATGTTTTCTATTGTGTTATACCTGGCAAGTGTAAAGTGATGCACATTGGGACTAAAAAAAATCCCAATTTCAAGTATAACCTGATCTTGGGGTTGTGGTGGACAGCTTGATGAAAATGTTAACCCAGTGTGCAGCCACTGTAAAGAAAGCAAACTCCATGTTAGGCATTATTAGAAGAGGAATTAAGAATAAAAACTACCACTATCATACTGCTTTTATACAAATTGATGGTGCAACCACATTTCGAATACAGTTCTGGTCACCACACCTAAAAAAAAGAAGAAGATATAGTAGAACTAGAAAAAGTGCAGAAAAGTGCAACTGAAATGATCACGGGACTTGAGCAACTCCCCTGTGAGGGAAGATGACAACAGCTGAGATTGTTTAGCTAAGAAAAAAGGTGAGTAAAGGCATGATAGAGATGTACAAAATTATGTACAAAATGTGGAGAAATTGGATAGAGAGACATTTTTTATCCCTCTTTCAAAATACTAGAACCCAGGCTCATCCGATGAAGTTTATTGGTGGGAGATTCTGGACAGATAAAAGGAAGTACTTTTTCACACAGCACATAGTTAAACTATGGAATTCTCTGCCACAAGTTGTAGTAATGGCCACCAATTTGGATGGCTTTAAAAGGGGTTTGAATAAATTCCTAGAGGAGAAGGCTATCAATGGCTACTAGTACTGATGGCTATGTGCTACCCCTAATATCAGAGGCAGTAAGCCTGCATACACCAGTTGCTGGGAAACATGGGAGGGAGGGTGCTATTGCACCGTATCCTGGCCAGGATATACACTACTGCTTTATAATGGTATTGAAGTGCGCTGACAACTGTTGGGGCCCATGACACGTTCCATATATCATTTTCAAACCAGTTTCAAAGTGTTATGTCCTGCTTGGTGTAGATCTGGCTCTGCTTGTGGGTCCCTGGTCATAGAATCATAGAATAGCAGAGTTGGAAGGGGCCTACAAGGCCAACGAGTTCAACCCCCTGCTCAATGCAGGAATCCACCCTGGTCAACAGCTGGTTGGCCACTGTGTGAACAGAGCGCTGGACTAGATGAACCGTTGGTCTGATCCAGTATGAAATAAATAAGAAAATATGTCTTCTTATTTATTTCATGTTTCAGAAGTCCATGGGGCTTAACATAGGGTGACCATATGAAAAGGAGGATGGGGCTCCTGTATCTTTAACAGTTGTATTGAAAAGGAAATTTCAGCAGGTGTCATTTGTATATATGGGGAATCTGGGGAAATTTCCTCTTCATCACAACAGTTAAAGCTGCAGGTACCCTGCCCTCTTTCAAATCTGGTCACTCTAGTATAGCTCCTGCAGCTTTAACTGTTTTGATGAAGAGGGAATTTCACCAGGTTCCTCATATATACAAATGACACCTGCTGAAATTCCCTTTTCTATGCCACTGTTAAAGATACAGGAGCCCTGTCCTCCTTTTCATATGGTCACCCTAGCATAACAAGGTGGTGGTATTTCTAGGAGAATAATGCACAATGGCTCTTCTTTAATCATATAATAAATTTTTCACCAGCATCTATTTATGTAGATTTCGGAAATACTTGGTTAGCAAATTCCCTTTCCCTCTTGTTGCACATTCTCTTTATGCAATTGAGCTAAGGTTTTGTTGTTGTTTATAAAATTATCAGCCAATTGCTTATTTACTTACTATTTATCCCATGCCTTTTACAAAATAAACGTCTAAGGAATATATTGTTCAAGTCACTTCTACAGACTCTGCCTTTTAATCTGCATGATCATTGTCACAGTATGGTTTGGGACTGGAACCCACAGTGTTCTGTTTCCCAGATGAAGACATACAAACATCTTCTAAAGGAAAAGTATTTTTTTCTTGAATAACATCAATGTTTGTTTCTTTTCATAACCTTGCTCCATAACAATGGGCCCATGGAGATCTGCTCACCACACTTTACAGGTAGCCTAATCTCAACAAATAACAATTCATTTAGGCAACAGAAGAAAAGTGTTTCTATTCTTCCTCTTTCCCATCTTTAGTTGTTCTGCTGGCCTAGTTTCCTCCTTAATAATATTGAACATTGTATCCCCTCTCCATTTTCTTCAGGAGGCCATATTTCTTGACTGGTTGCCAATGAACTACCTTACCTGCATCGTATTTGATTTGGCTTTAAGTGATATGATTGTGTTTTTTGTTTTTTGTAACCTTCAGATTTAATGTGGGAATGACCATCAGATGTGATCCTTCCATGGTAGGGTTTACACAAACCCAGTCATAGTTATTTTTTTCAAACTGATTTTAATTATTTCCTAAAGGTCCCTCACTAGTTTCAGACATTATATGCCAAGGGTGGGATAAGGAAAAAAAACATGTTCAGTTTAATGTTGTATATTCAGTAGTACAAGATAGAAATAGAGCACTCTTTTTTATTTTTCATAAAAAGTGATAATGTAGATTTTGTGTTCATGAGAATTTACCATTAATATCAGAGAAGGTGCACACTAAATAAATGTTTATACCAGTCAAAAGTGTATTAAATGATCATGTACACATTCCTTAGGAGTGGCCAACCTGTAGTTCTAGGGTTGCATGCTGCCCCCTGTCTGATTGCAAAAGCCATCAGAGGGAAAGGAAACGGAAACGGCAGCCAGGCACCTCTCCATCATGCCTGGGTCCTGCTCTAGCTGAGAGCCCCCTCCCTCTTGCTACCAACTGTCGCTGCTAAAGCCACAGAAGGGAATGGAAGCAGCTGCTGAACTTTTCAACTAAGAATCTAGTGCCTGAATTTGCTTTTTTTCTTCTTCCTTCCTCCCTCCAAATCCCCTTTCCTTTTGTGTCATGTTTTTTAGATTGTAAGCCTGTGGGCAGGGACTTTCTTAAGAAATATTTTTGTAAGCCACCTTGAGAGCCATTTTGGCTAAAGGGTGGGATAAAAGTACTAAAATGAATGAATGAATGAATGAATGAATGAATAAAAGCCCTCTTCAAGCAATCAGTTCAGGCCTAGGGCAAGAGCAAGAGCAAGCTGTTCCTTGGATCGCTCTTGCAGGAAGAAAGAGACAGATGTGGGTTTGAGGGAGGGAGGGAGGGAGGGC
The DNA here is from genome assembly GCF_023053635.1 of Elgaria multicarinata webbii. Taxonomy (NCBI): domain Eukaryota; kingdom Metazoa; phylum Chordata; class Lepidosauria; order Squamata; family Anguidae; genus Elgaria; species Elgaria multicarinata. The sequence goes on from NC_086171.1 coordinate 137,539,495, forward strand.
AAGACTGAGTTTGGAAGACACAATAACCAATGATGGGTTAAATAAACCACAATGGTTTATTTAACTCATCCTGGGTTATCGTATTGTGTTTCAGTTATTTTTTAATTCATGATGGCTTACTTGCCCCAAAATAACCCAGGCCATAGCTAGACCTAAGGTTTATCCCTGGATTGTCCAGGAGTCAAACCTGTTCATCTAGGTGACACACAGGGGATCCAGTGCTCAGGCAGGGGTGAACCCTGGATGATCCCAGAATAAACCTTAGGTCTAGCTGTGGCCCCACTCTGATAACTTGCAGTAAGGGCTATTTAAACCGTCATGGCCTATTGTATTGTCCGTTGCTCCACAGTGTCTTAAAACATGGTTTAATTATCACCTATGGAGTCGCTTGGCAAAAGCGGTGAAAACTGCTGCTGCCACTCTGCTCCAGCTGGCAGATCCCTGTTTCTGAGATCTGCCGAGCAACAGAATTGTGCATAGTAGCTTCAATGTAGTATTAAGCAAGCACAGTTCCAAGCAATCAAAAGAAGCCCAACAAGCCACTTTGTATGCCAATAAACAGTTTCCTTTTATTTTTGTGTTGTTACTTTGCTGCTGGCTGCTGGTGGTGGAGGAGGCGAGGAGATTGGGACTGCAGGATAGGAAAAAGAGGCAGGGGAGTGCCGGAAGGGAAGGGGGGAAGGGAAGGAAATGAAAAAGTAGCAAGCAGTTGGTTTGGGGTCAGTTGTCTGTGAAAAAGGAAAGTTGTACAATTGTACAGTTATCCATGGAGGAGACCCCATGTATAAAATTTTGCCCCATTCCAGCAAACTGTCAAGGAGTTAGAGGTCACACACACATCCTTTTCCTTTTCTGGTCATTTTTCCATGAAAAAGGAAAGATGCACATTTAGCCAGGACAGCATTTCGAGTCCCCTCATGTATACAATTTTGCCTCATTCCAGCAAACTGTTCCCCACCCACCCCTTTTGGTGAACACGGGCAGTGATAAGGATACAGCTTTGAGAACTGACAGTGCAGGAGATGTTGGGATTCGGTTTCCAAGGTAAGGGAAGCTGGGATCCCATCCCAGCCAAGCAAGAGGATTGTAGAAGGAGGAGGGGGAAAGTTACACATAGTAGCTTATTTGTCCAATAGTGTGTGGGAAGAACAGTAGCTTATTTTCAAAATAAACAACTTTGAGTTGTTTATCATGCCTTAAAGGGATAGCCAAACAACCCAAAAGAGAGAGACATGGGGGTGTTCCTGAACATCTTCCCCCCCCCCATACTTTCAGCCCCACCTGCCTGCCAGCATGTGGCATCTGACAAATTCCCCCTGGGGGGGAAGGTGGCCCTGCACAGAAACAAGCTTCTCCACCTCTGACCTATCAGTTCACAGACTAGTTGAGGATCTACATATCATAACCATTTATAAATGACTTAAAGCATAATTTGGGGAGGAGGAGATTACATTAATTCGAAGCAGAGTAAATTAAAATATGTAAAGTCTTTTTTAGAACAAAAAAAGTTAGAAATTTGGGGAGGGCAGGGTGTACAATAATTATTAAATTACAGTAAGTGTAATAATTACAAAAATACTGAAAAAGTTTCTTTCCTGAAGCTTCAAAATATGAATTGTGAGTAGGGTTAAAACCTGTTCAACCGGATTTGAAAATGAGCATGGCACAAAAGCAGTGCTCCAGGTGGTGATGGGAAATAGAACATGCTTAGGCATGAATAATTAGACAACTATTCAAAATGGCATATTTAGAGAGTGAATTTATAACTTTCCTATATTCATCAAAAGCAATTAAAAGTTACAATGATATGTTTTGCTACTTTTGTAGGCTTGGAAAAAAATCTAGAATACTTCTAAAATGTAATTCAGTTTCAGTTCATGTATTATGTTCATTAATTCAGTTATGAAGCCTGTGCAGTTAATTCACTTTATTCTTTAAAGACTTATAACTTAACGTTTTTAATTACATTTCACTTCATATACCACATTCATTAACTTATTCATTTAAAAAGCATTTGTAATTTATTGACTTTACCCTTTGTACAGTTACCAAAAGAAAAGTTAGTCTAATTTGTCTTCCTACAGTAACAGCTAGAATCGCCAGAGAGTGAAAGATTTGTTTTAAAGACTCCATGTTCCCCCTTTCCATTTGCTTCCATGTTCCTTATCATAAAATACCACTCCTCTTTCAACTCAATAGAAGTATTGTTCTGCACAAGGCAATACCATTGACTAGAGATGTACACCAAACACAGGATTTGGTATGGAGTATTAATACTCCATACTAGGGGTATGCACTCCGCTCTGGAATTATCTGGTAACCGCAAAAATCCGCGGAGCATTCCATCTTCCAGAGCAGAGATTGGCTGCTTCCAAACTCATTGAATACTCTCACAGCAGAGACGTGCCCAATCGGAACTTCTAAAGTCTCTGGAATTCACCTGCTGCTGTGTGTGTCTCCATATTTGGAAGATGCTGAGTGGGGTGAGTGATAGTTTTCATATTGACTTCTGGGACTAACCAATAGGAATGGCCACAGTGGTGTTCTCCTCCAGTTGCAGTGTTCAGGAAAGTGTGAAACACTAAGTGGTGGCTGCTGAGAGCGAGCGTGTTTCCGCTTGGGGCTCATCTACACCAAGCAGGATATTCCACTATGAAAGCGGTATATAAAAGGCAGGAGCCACACTACTGCTTTATAACGGTACTGAAGTACACTGACAACTGTTGGGGCCCATGACACATCTACACCAAGCAGGATATAACACTATGAAAGTGATATGAAAGCGGTATATGGGCCCCAACTGTTGTCAGTACACTTTCATACTGCTATAAAGCAGTAGTGTGGCTCCTGCCTTTTATATACCTCTTTCATAGTGGGATATTCTGCTTGGTGTAGATGAGCCCTAGGACTCATAGAAGTAAATCATCCACATTTCCACAGTGTGAAAGTGCTGCTGGTATGGCTGGTGGTGAGTGAGAAAGCCTCTACACCTGAGGAAACCACAGGCAGGCTCTTCTTTATTTCAGTGCCTGTATGCAGGGTGGGGCGGGGAGGTCATCCAATAGACTGGGAGGGCACCAGGTTGGAGAAGGCAGGAGTGGGGAATTTTTTTAAAAAAATCATAAAAAATCAAAGCGTAAACCAATTTAATCCAAACTTGGTGGAGCAAAAGCCCTCCGTAAAGGCTATCATCTTGCCATGTTTCTTCTGTTTATAAGCATTTTTAATTTCCATTTAAAAATTCCTATAAAATCAAAGCATGAACCAATTTGATTCAAACTTGGTGGGGCTAAAGTTCTCTGTAAGTGCTATCACTGTGCAAAGTTTTATATATTTATCTTTAAAAATGAGGGAGCTGTAAGCATTTCTGTTAATACCAGTTACCCAAATACTGATCGGTTCTTCGAGGGTAATTTGACATGTTGGAGAGGGTAGAGGGGCTCCTAAATCAAGGCAGAGAATCACCTCTATGGAGCTCCAGATCAGATTTTGATGCAGAGAAGATCCTGCATCACCCCTACTCCATACATCTGGTGAAGTATACTATAGACCATGAAAGCTTATGCCAAAATAAATTTGTTAGGCTTTAAGGTACCATGAGGCTGTTATTTTTGGAGACACAATATTTTTTTCTCCACAAATAACATGTCAAAAGCCCAGTGGTGAGTGAAGCCTCATGCATGGTCCAGCTTTGATACTGAGCACTTTGGACGAAAGCCTGTTTTACCTCTGGAAGAAAGAGAATGGGTCTAAAGGGGCCCCATTCAGCTCAGGCTTGGGGCTTTAGCTGAATGGTACAGGTATTAGTAACCCCAAGACTGGATTACTGCAATGTGCTCTATGTGGAGCTGCCCTTAAGATTGCTCTGAAAGCTGGAGCTAGTGCAGAACACAGCAGCTCAGCTGTTGTCAGGAGCTGCCTCTTTTCAACATATAACTCCTTTGCTGAGGGAATTGCACTGGCTACCTATTGGCTACCAGGCAAGGTTTAAGGTTTTGGTACTAGTGTACAAAGCCCTAAACAACTTGGGACCAGGATACCTGAGAGAGCGCCTTCTCCCTTACCAAACTGCCTGAGCTCTGAGGTCATCAGAGGGCATGCTCCTGGTGGTTCCTCCTAGACCTGTGGCCTGATTGGAATCCACCAGGAGAAGACCCTGTAGTGTAGTGGCCCCATCTCTGTGAAACTCTCTGCCCCTGGAGGTTAGACAGGTACCAATACTGCTTCTGGCACCTCCTGAAAACATCTCTGTTTCGAGAAGCCTTCCCCATCTGACTAGCCACAGTTTTTCTGGCTCCTTTGTTTTAAATTGAATAACTTCAATTTGCTTTTTAAATCTTTTTTCTTTTCTTTTACTGTTTATATGTATGTTCACTGCTCTGGAATCTGTGTTAGATAATTGAGCAGTACATAAAATAAATAAATAAATAAATAAATAAATATCTCTGCTGTTGACCACTATGAATGTCCATTTGGTCCTTCAGAAATACATTGGTTAAAAGCATGTAAAGTAATGCTGCAGGAGAAGACTCTAGTTTTCAGGAGGAAAACAACAACTAATGAATTATTTTTAATGTCTTTTATTCCCTGGTGTTTCTGAATTCTGGTTACACGCCATTCTGTTAAGTGATACTGTATCAGTTCCAAAGCATTTTATGTTTGGCTTCCATCCTAGATATATCATACATCATTATTAATGCATTCTGTATTTGATAAAACAATTGTACCACAAAATGGAAACTGCCAATGTTTAAAACAATTACCATTCATATTAAAGCTACATGAAATTTAAACATATGGCAAATGCTGTTAACTGCCAACCAAAGAGCCTTGCTAAGCTGAATTTTCACGTCACCAGAAGTTGAATGTTTACAAAAGAATGAATAGTGAGTGAAAGATGTATAAAAGTTTTCATGGCATGAACATGACGAGCCCAGTCCAGCAAAAAAGCCTCGGGGCGGAGTGGGTGGGTGGGTTACATTGTTTCCCATGGAGTGGTTTGAGCTCATGAAACTACAGCTGCATGCACCACTCATCATATTCCAGCCATCGCTATATGTGATCCAAAGTGTGTGAACCTGTTTCATAGGAAGACGTAGGATTTAGAAGACTCTAAAGTTCCTGTCATGATCAAATACAGATGAAGCACAAAGGAGAACATTTATTTGACAAGCTCCAAACCACTGCATACATGCCAACATCAAATGCTTACACCAGAAGTATTGATTCACAAGGGAAGCAATGAATAGGCACCTATGAGTTCTGTAGCAGCTCATTTGACGGTGACAACTCTGGAATAATTCAGCGAAGAAATATTGCTGTTGCACATGTCATTTAAGTGGGCTCCTGGGCGGGCATGTTCTCCATTAATGTTATCCTGCAAGTTGAACAAACTAGGACAGATCGAGGGAGGGAGGGAGAGAGGGAGAGATGGATGCTTTTGTGAACATTTTTCACAGCATCAAAATCTATTTGGCAATTTTTACAGTGATTACTTGGAAAGGAGGAAAATGTTCATCTATTCAGGTTTCATTGCCCACATTTTCAATTGGATTTGTTTTCCGTCTGTCACATGGGCAAATCTGACTGGCTATGTAGCATTGTGACTTCTTCCCATTCACTACATGCCCCCCTGATTAGCTGGGATCTCCAGTACATGACTAATCAAGGAAGAAGATTCAGAAATGGAAAGGTGTGTGGGGGGGGGGAGACTCCAAAGCATAACAGAGAAACTATGATAGTGAATAGAAATCAACAACAGTGTCATGTCATTTCCACTCATTTCCAGGATTGCTTTAGGAAGCACTACAGACAGTGGGAGCACATATCTCTGTCCAGTGATTCCACAACTCAGTATAGACATCTTCCCTTCCATATGTTTCCCTACTTCATCTTCTGTCTCCTCTTTCTCCCCACTGCTCTAACTTCTAAAAAGAAAATTCTAGTCGCTTTGGATCCACTGAGCTAGAACTAAGGATGCACAAGCATCCCATTCAGACAGGGGGATGGGAAGGTGATGGTGGGAAGCTGAGCTTGTTTCCTTGTGGAGTTTGTTTGTTTGTTTGTTTATTACATTTTTATACCGCCCAATAGCTGAAGCTCTCTGAGCGGTTCATAAAAATTAAAACCATGAGGAACATAATAAAACAATCAACAATCTAAAAACCCAAATACAAAATACAATATAAAAAGCACAACCAGGATAAAACCACACAGCAGAAATTGCTATAGGATTAAAATACAGAATTAAAACAGCAAAATTTAAATTTAAGTTAAATTAGGTGTTAAAATACTGAGAAAATAAAAAGGTCTTCAGCTGGCGACAAAAAGAATACAGTATAGGCACCAGGCGGACCTCTCTGGGGAGCTTGTTCCACAGCCGGGGTGCCACAACAGAGAAAGCCCTCCTTTTAATAGAGTTGGAGTTCTATATCTACTGGGAGGAAATGACAGATGTTAAATAGTGTCAGTTTCTCAGTGGAGTTATGGGATTATCTCCTATTGGGGAAACAAGCTCAGGCAGGGCTTCCAGAGTGCCCACCAATGCCTTTTTTCTTCCACAAGATATGTAACTGTGGCTGGGCTGTTGGGACACACAAAGCAGAAGGTGTAATGGAGATACACTGGACACAAGTTCAAGGTGACCAGGGTACTGATCGCTTTGGTGGCATGGATTTGAGCAGGATTGCCTTCCAAAGAATTCATACTTAGAACTAGAGCAGGAATAGCTAACTTGGAACCAGTGGGCCATCCAATTTTATCAGGGCTTTGGTTGCCAACTTATGGGATGCGCCCCTCCTGGTATTCAGGAGGTGCCACCTGCAGTATGTTTTAGGTGTTAATTGAAGATCTATCTGTTTACCTTCCCTGAGTGAGTGTGCTGCCCAGTTTCTTTCTTTCTTTGTTAATTATGGTATTATATTGATGTTAATGTTTTTATCAGTTTTATATAAATGTTTTAGCAATTGTTGTATACTTTAATTGTATTTTATGTATTTATTTAAGTCTTCTTGTAAACCACTTAGAGTTGTTTTAAATATGATAAGCAGTATATAAATATATTAAATGATGATGATAGTGATGATGATGATGAGGATGAGGATGTATCTCACTTTTGGATGTGCAAATGCACATGTTTGAATGTAATGCTATTGCTATTAGGACTGGGCAAATCTATCAGGTTTTTTTTACAGTGCAATCCTATGCATGTCTACTAACAGATATGTCGCCCTGAGTCCAATGGGACTTACTCCCAAGTATGTGTATACAGGGCTTCAGCCTCCATTTGTTTTGTCCCATTTCCACATTAGTGTTTTGTTTTGATTGTTTTTTGAAATTAACTGCACACGAACATTTGTGTGTATTTCCATGCACATTTCTCATAAAGTATGCAAGTTTGTGCACAATTCCCCCTAATATATGCATTTTTGCAAGATATTATTTGATATTATTTTTGTTCATTTTTAAAAAAAACTAATAGACACATTCTGTTAGTTAAAATACACCTTCCCCTAATCAGCATTTTTGTACACATTTTTTTCAGCTGGTGAACAGCATTGCAAAATTTAGAAAAGTGCAAATATCTACATACAATTGTGCTTCAATTTATGTATTACTTTGGGAAGTGTGAATTAGGGAGGCTTGCATTAAAATGCGCTTCTTCCCCATCCTAAATGCTATGCTTGAACTCCATGTGCTCTATAACTGAGGAGTCCTTACCATTAGATACTGCCTATGTTTTGATTCTAACCACTTCCAGCTTAGACTAGATTTGGGAACAATCCTGGGTGGATGCCTGGCAGCCTCTGAACTCAGAGGTTGCTGAGAATCCAATGCAGGGTGGAGAGGACAGCAGAGGACATAGAGAGAAGAGCCTCCATGTTCCAGCCACCCTGCATTTCTGCTAGATGGGTGATTTTGCCCATCTAACAGTGGCACCTTGGAGGGGAGGGGAGGAGGTTGGGATGGCCATAGGATCAGTTGTAGTGCAGCCACCCCAGTCTTCTCCCCTCCCTGCACCTGGGAACGCCCCATTTCCCCTGTCTCCATGATGTTTTCCATGCATGTAGAAGTAGCTGGCAGGGTGGGAGCACTATTTCATGGCTCTGAGCCAAGAAACTGAACTTTCCTATGCCCCACCTACAGACATTGTGAAGAGTACAGGCCATCCGTGAACTAGAATCCCTATAGGTCCTTTCTAGTGCCACACTTTGAATGAAACACTAAGCTAAGTAGCACTTTTCTGCTGTACTGCACAATATACTTATACAGTATAGACTACCTATTCAAATTTCAAATATACAACATTTTTGTGGTTTTAAACACCAAGTACATAAGCAATATAAAAAAGGCAAGGAAGAGATAAGTATGGGTGAGAAATGTATTTCAGTTTGTTTTCGACCAGAACTTAACCAATTCCCACCTCCAGAACTGAATGCAAATCCAAAAACCATCTGTGCATTTCCAAGCTTGCAATGTGATTTGTGCAACACAAACACATTCACAAATTTGTACATTTGAAAAATTGACTGAAAAAATATGTACATTTTAAAAAATGCATATAAACACACTTTACTCAATGGGCGAAAAATGTGCACATTTCAAAAATGCACACAACTGATGTGTGCATTTTATGAAAATAGGCCCACATTTTCAAAAACTCATAATCCAAGATGGTCATGAGTCGGAACAAGCTTTGAGGTGGAAATCAGATTACCTTGAAGAGCTCAAGTGTTTCCGAATTGCACATCCCTAGGGAGGGACAGGTTCTCAAAAGTGCCTGAGCTTATTAAAGCCCAGAGCATCATTTTGACCTAGTGCCAGGAAGCCTAGTCTTCCATATTGCCCTTTAAGAAGGAAAACCTGCATAGGACTTTAATAAACTCAAGCACTCTGATAATTTAACTATCTATTCTTTGTCAGTAATTAATTTAACATTAGTGTCTCAAATTAAGAGAACCTGCTCTGATGGAAACAATAAGTTTAAAAGCCATCAATTATTTGAGTACTAAAATATTTGTAAATGAATTAATAAGAGGTGCTTTTTGGTTCTTCTATAGATCCATTATGGCTATTTTCAAGCACAGGAAACACTTCCTGACAGCTTTACAGTTTTTCTGTTCTTAGCTGTGGTTTACTCAGAATCCGTGTGTGTGTGTGTGTGTGTGTTTCACAATCTAGGGAGATCACTGCTATGGAACAAAAGGTCAAGGATTTTGACAACTAAAATGGAGAGTTCATACAATGTTATTTTACCTACATTATCAATTTAAATAGGGAAAAGGCACCAAAAGCTAGTCTAGTTAAAATCCAAGGCCTTAGCTAGACCTAAGGTTTATCCCGGGTAGTCCCTGACTGCTTCCAGGATATCCTGTGTGTCATTTCCATGAACAGAGATGACACCAGGACAATCCCAGGATAAACCTTAGGTCTAGCTAAGTCCTAAGAGTAAAAATTGTCTCTATTTCAAGTTACTTAATTTTCTTGGTTTGGATGATTCTTTCATTGCTACAATTATAATGAAAGAATTCTTACTTTCTCTCTCCATATTTAGGCAAAGTTCATTAATTCTTGTGTACATTATATAGCTTCAGGGTTGTTTGCTGTGCTATTATTATTATTATTATTATTATTATTATTATTATTATTATTATTATTATATTTATCCCATTGGGAATACCTCTTTCACTCAGAATGGTTTACTTGGACATGTAATGATGTAACTCAAGGAATTGGGTCATTTTGCATTTAAAAGAAAGACATTGAAAATAGTATAGCTTTCTTATATGAGCGGGAGGTGCAAAAATCACTTTGCATTTGTTTTTATTAGTAATGCTCAAAAGTACGTGCATTCTGAATAAAACGCTATCATTTTACATGTGAGGAAATTTTCAGTAGAGGAACCTCACTTGCATGGCATGGGGCATATTTATAACAACAAGTCATTGCAAAGATTTGGACTCTTAGAAAGATTTCTAAGTGTAAACTCATCCTTAAATACATTGGGGGAAGCACAGCTTTTCGTGTCAGAGGGAAGTTCATTATTAGAAAGAGTTTGGAATAAGATTGATGTAATATATGTGGCAAATATCAAATGATTTGAGGAAGCAGTGAAGGTGTACACTGTTTCGTTCCAGTTTCAACTGAGGTCTTAGCTAGACCTAAGGATTATCCCAGGCAAATGGAGGGGTCGTCCCTGCCTGCTCCCGGGATCCCCTGTGTGTCATTTGGATGCACAGGGATGATCCCGGGATGATCCCGGGATATAGGCCTGGTCTAGCCATGGCCTGAGCCAAAAATGGGATGGGGAAGATTTTGTGAAATGACGGTCTCTCTAAATTGATCTCTCTTCCCTGCTGCCTGCACTTCCCAACCCCCAAAGATTGTGGGGGGGAGCTACAAATCAGGACAAAAATATTCAGGCAGAGTTGTGGCGAGACGCTTGAGACTAGGGATGTGCTCCGCTTCTAACCGGACCGGAGAAGCAGGAGCGGAATGGGGGGCTTCGCCTGCCCTTAAGGCGGAGGCGAAGAGGATTGGGGGGCTGGCGGAGCGTGGCGAAGACGATCGAGGTGAAGGCGGATCCTTCGCCTCGATCCGGAGCTCCGCCGGAAAGGTAAGTGGGGTTTACCGGGCCCTGCCGCTGTCGCTGTCGCCCATGCGGCGACGGCGGCAGGGCCCAGTAACCCTCTCCCCGCCCTCCTCTCCCTTACCTGCCTCCGTCCGCGGTCCGTCGGCGTCTTCAATTGAGCCCGCGGTTCCACCAGGAAGCCTGGGTCGCTTGCGGCCCAGACTTCCTGGTGGAACCGCGGGCTCAATTGAAGACGCCGACGGACCGCGGACAGAGGCAGGTAAGGCCCCCCTCTCCCTTGGTCCTTTACCGGGCTCTGCCGCTGGGACTGCCTTGAGTCTTGGCATGCATATGTATCCCTGGACACGCTATCATGGTGGCGAGTTTGAGGTTTCTAAAGTGCAAATTGACGGAGCTATGGAAAGGGGTGTGAATGGGGTGCCCGGTTTTCATAAATTCCCCAAAAATCCGGGGATGATTGGACTGCCTTGAGACTTGGAGTGCGTGTGCACCCCTGGATAAGCTTTCATGGTGGTGAGTTTGAGATTTTTAACATGCAAATTGACGGAGCTATGGAAAGGGGTGTGAATGGGGTGCCCGATTTTCATAAATTTCCCAAAAATCAGGGGATGATGGGACTGCCTTGAGTCTTGGCGTGCGTTTGCACCCCTGGATAAGCTTTCATGGTGGCGAGTTTGAGATTTTTAACATGCAAATTGACGGAGCTATGGAAAGGGGTGTGAATGGGGTGCCCGGTTTTCATAAATTCCCCAAAAATCAGGGGATGATGGGACTGCCTTGAGTCTCGGCATGCGTATGTATCCCTGGACAAGCTATCATGGTGGTGAGTTTGAGATTTTTAACGTGCAAATTGACGGAGCTATGGAAAGGGGTGTGAATGGGGTGCCTGATTTTCATAAATTCCCCAAAAATCAGGGGATGATGGGACTGCCTTGAGACTTGGCATGCGTGTGCACCCCTGGATAAGCTTTCATGGTGGTGAGTTTGAGATTTTTAACATGCAAATTGACGGAGCTATGGAAAGGGGTGTGAATGGGGTGCCCGGTTTTCATAAATTCCCCAAAAATCAGGGGATGAGGGGATTGCCTTGAGTCTTGGCGTGCGTTTGCACCCCTGGATAAGCTTTCATGGTGGCGAGTTTGAGATTTTTAACATGCAAATTGACGGAGCTATGGAAAGGGGTGTGAATGGGGTGCCCGGTTTTCATAAATTCCCCAAAAATCAGGGGATGATGGGACTGCCTTGAGTCTCGGCATGCGTATGTATCCCTGGACAAGCTATCATGGTGGTGAGTTTGAGATTTTTAACGTGCAAATTGACGGAGCTATGGAAAGGGGTGTGAATGGGGTGCCTGATTTTCATAAATTCCCCAAAAATCAGGGGATGATGGGACTGCCTTGAGACTTGGCATGCGTGTGCACCCCTGGATAAGCTTTCATGGTGGTGAGTTTGAGATTTTTAACGTGCAAATTGACGGAGCTATGGAAAGGGGTGTGAATGGGGTGCCCGGTTTTCATAAATTCCCCAAAAATCAGGGGATGAGGGGATTGCCTTGAGTCTTGGCGTGCGTGTGTATACCTCCATGAGGTGTCATGGTGCCAAACTTGAGGTTTCTAACTTTCACAGAAAAAAAGTTGTATACTTTTTTAGCTTAATGCAAGCCTATGGGGGGGGAAACGGAGCTCCGATCCGGATCCGGAGCTCCGAGAGGAGCGGAGTGGACATAGGTGGAGCGGGGGCGGGGCGGAGCGGCCCGATCCGCAAATCGCGGATCTGGAAGTGAAGCGGAGCGGGGGGTCCGTGCACACCCCTACTTGAGACATCACTTTGATTTGGCTTTGTAGTGTTATCATGTAGCCAGATCTGCTCGAATAGGCTTGCTAATGATGCCATGTATTCCGAGTGACAGCAATGCAAATTGATTTGACAATGTGACAGCATGATATCACTGCATTATTGCATTGCCTACGTGATCCCTGACTGGCTGGGATCCGCCTAAAAAGAAGCCTTTTTTCTTTCTTTTTTTAACAAAATGTTTCTGAAGCTGCAGATCAGACAAAGAAGTGGCAGTGATCGGGTGGTGAAAGGTGAACAAGCAGGTGCTATGATACCTGCCTCTGTGCCTCCCCTTTGATATGACATGGAGGTCAGCTATGTAAAGCAAAAAGTATACATTTCTGCAGGCTAGCATAGTCCCCATAGGTGGGCTCTTTGGATCCTGTCCTTAGTATTTAGAGAAAAGTGTTATTTCCTTAACTACTTGGAGAGGTTGCTATGAGTTCTGCCAAAGGAAAATCACAGTAGTAATTGCTACTTGGGGCCTGTTGCTTTCCATTTTTTCCTTGAGGCACTCATTTATATCTGGACTGCATGTCTCATCCCAGCATGCTGCTTATAAACCATAGGAAAGAAAAAAATATTTTTACATGTTTTAAGTAAATGAGCAGCATTGCATGGCTTTTCCTCAAACTAAAAATTAAGCAATAAAAATAATGACAAGCATATGTTTTCTGCCCTACTGTAGCATGCCTTGGGTAGATTTAGAAGGCAAAGGCCAATTGACTTTATGTGTTTTAGTGGTGAAGTGCAATAATCCCATAAAAATGAATACCCTGGAGTAGCTTATGGATATTAATGCAATGAATACATGCATACAAATTACACAATCAAAATTGTGAATAAAAATAAAAGAGATAGTAAGCTCATCAGTATAGGCACGAGCATAATAACATTATCAGACCAGGACAAATATGTAGTGTGTCTACTTTTTTCAGATACCTCATTAACAAATATCAAATGCAGCCATACTAAGATGTTATCACAATGATTTTCAAATAGCCCAAGTGGCATTTCTTTTTTCTTTTTGTACTTCTGTCCAGTTTTCCCGATCACCTCCCTCTGCATGAGATGTTAGCAATAAACTAGAAAATGGCCATTGTGTGTTAATTCTCGCCCCGCCCCTATATGCTCTAATTTCATAAAATAAGGGATGCAATGGGCATAAGGGCCATTTAATTTACAAACCTCAATGGCAAGTTTTCACATGGCCTTGGATTGCACCCAATCATCATTTAAATTTTCCATACATTTAAATAAAGTAGCATCTGCAAAGAACCAGGCACCAACAGTGGTCTTACAATAGCCATCTTAAGCCTAAATGGAACTACATTGTCCTCAAGGAGGCATTCAGCAGTCTTCTCATCCACGTGCCATGTCTCTGGCTGCATTCATCATCAAATATGGGCAAGGATTAAGTGCACACTCAAGAGTATAAGAAGAGCCATCCTAGATCAGACCAAGGGACCATCTATTCCAACATTCTGTTCACTCAGTGGCCAACCAGCTGCCCACAGGAAAACCACAGCAAGACATGCAGCAGCACCCTCCCACCCATGTTCCCCAGCAACTGGTGTACATAGGCATGCTTCCTTTGATACTGGGGGCAGCATATGCCCATCATGACTAGTAGCCATCGATAGCATTATTCTCCATCAATTTTTGGTCTCACACCATTAAGGAATATGCCCACCTCCTTAGGCTGTTCAAATTAAAATGTATCCATCATAGACCGACAAGCAGGTGCCAAAGGTACAACCCTATGGTCACATACAAGTGACTACAGAGTATCTAGCAAAATTGTCACAGAGGTATGTAGGATGTCAGTCTCAGTTCTTTCTAGTCCTTGATGTAATAGACCTTTTACTACTCAAAACAGCAGCACTGGACAAACTTTCTGGAGATCCATTGGTGGCTGAAAAGTAGGATTTATTGCCACAGTAAAGGTAACATGGCCATAGCCTGTGCTCATTTGTATTCATCCCAGGTTTTCTTCCCTCATCGCTGTAGTCCTCATCCCTGCTGCTTCATCACCCTGAGCTCTCTGAAAGAGAGGACACTTGGGAGAGGACACTTGGGAGCAATTGTGCCAACTGCCTGGGTCATTTCTTTATTCCAGAGAATCACTAGCTGAAGCAGCAGGAAACTCTCCCAGGGCCACAAAGGGGATTGCTTATGGCCCATGCATTGGGCATCCCTGCTATAATACATGCTGTAATATATGCCATGCCAGGTCCCTCATCTAGGATCAGATCCTGGAGGGCCATGCTGTTCCCATTTACTGACCTGGTATTCCAAAGCACCAGCTTCAGACTGGAGAGGGGAGTAGGTTGCCACCACAAAGGCCCAGGAGTTTGGTTGTTAGATGAACTGGAAGGAAGAGGGAACTACATCTGGTTATTCCCCCTTCTCCTGTAATGTCATGTCTACCTGCCATCACCATTTTTCCTTCTCCCCACTTGCAATGCCTGTCCCCTGCTCCCCACAAATCCTCCGCCAGTCCAAAATGCATAGTAAACAGGACACTAGCTACCAATATCCAAGATATTTACAAACTATTACACTAGGCCCTAATCCACACCAAGCAGGATATTTCACAATGAAAGCGGCATAAAAGCAGGAGCCACAATACTGCTTTGTAGTGGTACTGAAGTGCACCGACAACGGTCAGGGCCCATTGACACATACCATACACTGCTTTCATCCAGCTTTCATAGTGCTATATCCTGCTTGGTGTGGCTCCTGCCTCTTACATACCGCTTTCATACTGGTTTCATAGTGCAATATCCTGCTTGGTGTAGATTAGGCCTAGTGTAGTCAAGAGCTTTTTAGTCTTCTTTATAAAAAGGGTAAATATCATTTTCCCATCTGCTCCTGGCTGCCGTCTCACTATGGCCACACAAGGGAAGGAAAAGGGAACGTATTTGAGAGATACTTCAAATCCTCCGTCCAAGCATTTTCTGTGTTTTTTTTTTTTTAATTTCAGTTTAATCATATTGCACATCGCCTCACAAATAAAAATTTCAAGGTGGGATATAAATATCTTAAACAAAATAAATGTCCCTATAAGAAAGTAGCACTAAGAAAAATGATGTAATGGTTCTTTCTGAAGAATATTTCAGCTTCCAAAAGTGAGTAGATTACAGTAACCTCATCTGCCGATGGAGCTAGGCTTCTATTTTACTGCAAATTAGGAGTGGAACATAAAAACAACATGAACTATTTTAATTTTTATTTATTTAATATGCTCTGCATTCCTCTCCCAGAAGACAACTTACAAAATATAAAAAGCATTAAAACACTAGCTAATCATTAAAATGCATTCACAAAAGTTGAAAGCAGAACAACAACAACAACAAAAATGCAATGAACCAAAACTGGCAGTCTGTCAATAAAATTAAGCAATGACAGCGTCAAATGCTTATTTAAAGATAAATATCTTCAGTTGCCAGAGGAACACAGATCACACTGAGCTACGGGAAGAGGCCAGAGCTCAGTGTGACAGAGCCCATTCCCTGTATACAGAAGGTCCACGATTCAATCCTCAGCTTCTCCAGGTAAGGCAAGGAAAGAATCCTGCCTGAAACCCTGGGGAACTGCTGCTAGTCAGTGTCGACAATGCTGGTCTAAATGGACCAATGGTCTGACTCAGAATAAGGCAGCTTCCGATGTTCCTAAACGATCCATCAGCTGCATTCAGACAACACAACAGTCAATGGTGGGTTAATAGTCAATTCTACGGTTGATTATTGAGGGGGTACTCCCCACATGACATGATTATAATCAACCGTGGTGTGGATTAAGGCCAACATCGAGTTGACTATTAGTCAATGATGTGTTTGATTGATACATCCCCTCTTTCCCCTCCTCAGTTCTCCCACTGGTATCACATCAGCCATTGTGAGCTCTACTGGTTGGTCTAGAGTTGCAGCCACTCTTCCCAGGGGGCTCTGTAGTTGCCAAAAATAACCAACTGTGTGCAGCAAAATAGTCAATGGTGCCCAACACACAAAACAATAACCAATGGTTGTTCAAATAATCAACTCTGCACAGCATTGTTTATTTGCATTGGTTATTTCAGCCGAATAACCAACCATGGTGTGAAAAAGCCCTGACAGATGACAAAATAACCAACTCTTGACTATTTAACCTACCATTGACTATTTAACCCCCCATTGGTTATTGCGTCGTCTGAACCCAGTCAACCACTTTGGGCAGGGAGTTTTATATATGGGGTGTCACCTGTGAGGAAAACTCCTCACTCCTTGCCACCAGCCAAGCTGCTGAAGATAACAGCACATACAAGAGGATCACAACAGTTTAAAGGATGAGCAGATTAATTTGAGAGGTAGCTAGTGGACAGAGATCGATTATTTTGCATATTTAATTCCAAGAGCATTTTTGTAAGCTCCCCTTAGCAGCTCAGGAAAGAATCTCTCCAGTAATGCTTTCCTTTCTTCAGCAAGTACTGATTGAACCTGGATTAAAATATTGAAGCTTAAAAGAAGGAGGAAATGTTAAGGCCTGGTTGGCATCATCACTACCAAAGCATGTTAGTAGACATTTGAAAGACCTTAGGGCATAATTTGAGGTGGGGCTCAGTGTTGGAGTTCTGCCCTGACATTGGTGTAAAGTGCAGAGCGCATGACTTCCAGCAAACCTGAGTCCAGCACCTCTCATTTTAGAAATTAAGCACTGAAGTTCTTCCATGTGTGCTCTGCAGGGGAGCCACTGTAACAATCTAAATTGGAATAAAGAAATCTCCTTAACGTCAGCTCACTGGGTTGTGACCAGACTCCAGATGCATCGTTATCTGCACAGCACTCCGTGTTTTCTGCCCTGAGGAACAAATATCTCTGTTTCGTTCCTGAATGTAGCGGAACATACTACTGTTTAACTGCCTATTGAGTGACTCATTTTTGTGTTACTCTACCAAACATTAAAATGCTACGGTGTTGCTTCACTTCAGGGATGCTCATCAGAGAGTCCCAATTTCATTTTTTGAAACAAGTAAAAGCTAGCTATGCTGTTAAGACATGTGGGGCAATAAAGGCAACACCATCCTTAAGATATGCACATTTGAAAAACACTGACTCAGAAGTGTTTTAGCTTCAAATTATCACATTATGAGAAGACAGGATACCCTGGAGAAGAGGCTGATGCTAGGGAAAGTGGAAGGCAAAAGGAAGAGGGGCCGACCAAGGGCAAGAGGGATGGATGATATTCTGGAGGTGACAGACTTGACCTTGGGGGAGCTGGGGGTGGCGACAGCCGACAGAAAGCTCTGGCGTGGGCTGATCCATGAAGTCACGAAGAGTCGAAAATGACTGAACGAATAAACAACAACAAAAGAGATGCATCTCCCTCTCTTAAGCATGGATGAGTTAAATTTGTTTGCACATTACTATTATACGTCTGCATGAAAATGTGTACCTATTTTCAGGTGCATTTCTCAAAATGAACACCTGTCCTAGGCTCATACTATACAGGTAGTATGCATGTACACGTTTTTGCATGTGACCTTTCCTAAGATGGAGTTTTTTAACATATACATTTTTATCTAGAAAAGTATGGATATTGACATCCACATACTTATTTGGATAGTGTGAATTGCATAGATTTGCCGCCGCCCCCCAAAAAGTGGACTGAATTAATTTCTCCCCCACTCCTACTTCTGAAATACCTTAAAGGGGGAAAAATGCAGTGACAGATGTCAAACTGACTTGCCCTGTGATAAGGATGGATTGGAATAAAAAAAAGAAATGCATCAAATTTGGGGATTACCCATTTATGTGTTTATTGATGTATAGCAATAACTGTGGTACTACGCTTTAATGGCAAATGTTTTTAGAGGTTGTAGTACTATGCTTTAATGACAAAATTAACAAGTTAATAAGAAGATAAGAAGAGCTACGCTGGATCAGACCAAGGGTCCATCTAGTACATCATTATGTTCACACAGTGGCCAACCAGCTGTCCATGGGAAACCCACAAGTGGGACATGAGTGGAACAGCACCCTCCCACCCATGTTCCCCAGCAACTGGTGTACATAGGCTTACTTCTTGGAGGTAGCACATAGCCATCAAGTTACTGGAGGTAGCACATAGCTATCAAGTGCTATAAGAGTGAAAGAAAAAAAGCAGAGGCTGGACACTTTTATTTAAAAACTAGACATCTTTTTTGAATAATGTCAGAGTAAGCAATCTGTTTAACATAAAATACAGTTTCACTTTTTTGAGAAGGAATGGAAATAAATGGTAAATGTAAAACAAAAAGGAAGATACCAAATTGACTCATAATATTGATATGAAATTTGGAGCAACCTAGGTAAATATTTATTCAGCAATTCAACAAAAAGGCTTTCTGAGAGAACTACAAAATAAATTAAAAACTGATATGGATGGATATACATCTTTTCCAGAGGCATGCATTTCTCATCTTGAAAAGCTTCGGTAATTTTATACAACTGGTTGGTGTAAGATACTATTTATAATTATTGAAAGCCCTGTTAAATGTTCACATGTACTCTTATGGTTGAGAAAACAACCTGAAATCTGTCTGGGAATCTTTCAATGTCTACTTCTTCATTTTATAATCTTTTTCAATCACCTAAACCTAATTGATGTACTGAAATTATTGTTTTACTTTGAATATCAAGAATGCTTATTGAAGACAGTGAGGGCATTGTACACTGTGGTTGTACCTGAGCAAAAGATGTTGGCTGCTATGGCAACAAAGTTGGTTCTAGCAAATCGCTTCTCATCTTGAAAAAAAAAGCATGTTGGATTTTTTAGTCTTCATAAACTGGGAGCTGAATGTAGGAAAGGCTCCTTCTTTTGTTTTCATTCCCTTTCTTTTTTGTTTAGGAACAGAACAATTTAAAGAAACCTTATTTGGGACATTGAATTGAGAAAACATATTGCACTAAAGCATTTCCTGCAAGCGCATGGCATAAATATGTTGTTTAGTTCAACAAGTCATGGGGAATAACCATCAACAAGGTAATATGCTATTCCCTGGAAAAAAACACGATTGCAGCAGCAAATGCTATTGCCATTATGCTAGAGGTCGCTTACATTAGGGCATTGTAATTTAAAGTAGCACTTGTCATGTCTGACCCCGACAGCAGCTGGGATGTCTTGTCAGATGAAGCGCAAGACCCCAGGCACCTCTGACATTGGGGGAGAAGATACATTGGGCTCCTCCACAGCAGCAGACTCTGGGGAAACCCCAGATGGGACCCCTGAGGACTGTAACTTGCGTGTGATGGCAAAGGAGCAAACCAAGTGCCCACTCAGCATTCAAGCACGTGAACTCCACAAAGTGGAGATATCGGCTGCCACATGGAGATAAAGAATGCCTCAAGAACTGTAGTAGCAAGACTCAAAAATAAAGGACTCCTTGTGAGCAATGCCCTCCTCATGAGTAGGACTTTTGCCAGAGGGCTTGTAATAATCTGCAGCTGAGCACTGGGTGGGGCTCTGGAAGCTCTGGCTATATCAGCTCCAGCTGAAAGCTCAGATCTCTTGGAAGCAATGTCTCATTACTAGCTCCAGTGTCTTGTACGTCTGCCATTGCTCCTTGACTGTTTTTAAAAATAATATGAACTTACAGAAGGGCTTTATTTTGTCATTTGAAGAAGGCTAGAAGGGGTGGGGGGCATATGACATCATGATAGGGACCAACAAAGATCTGTGAGTGCCTAGTAATGAGTGTGCAATATAACACTCATCTGATGATGCCCTGAGTCTGACCCAGACTAAGCAGGATAATGCTATTACTAAATTGGATACTGGCCACTGGAGGCAATGCTGCCATTGGCACCCCTGTAAACCTCCACACCAGGGCATTGGGGGTGAGGAAAGAATCTAGATTGGGATTATGGTGAGGGCAAGGGGTTAAGCAAAATAAATAAAATAATTAATAAATTGTGCAGTAGAAAAAATTCCACACTTGTCCACTGTGTGTCTACAACTGAGCACCCTCAACAACTGAAAACTTGCAGTAAATATGTTAGGAAGGAAGTTCTATATAGCTTCAGTTTATTGCTCTGTGTCGGGCATTTCCCCTGACCTATGTGCTGACAAAGTATGCATCATATTCAAAAACGGCAGTGTGGCGAAGAGATACACAGTGGGCTATTAGAAAATGTGTCAGCCACATAAGGTGTGAAATGGGCCTTTAAAAATAGTTCTAGGAAAAAGAAATTTTAAAAAATGGCTTACAGGAATCCATCTGGGAATCTGGATATTTCGTTGATCATTTTACTTCATGACGTAGCACTGTGTATCTGCTGTGAGTGATGAAAACAAAGGTAGTCACTGTAACTATCAAACCAACAAGGAGCTAGAGTAAAAAAAAATAGAATAAAGAAGTCAAAGAGCAATACTTGGAGTACTCAAAGACGACTGATCAATACTTATGCTCTTGTAATCACAAACAACTCACAAATAGACCACAGTTAGAAGAATCACTGATACCTGAGGTAATTTTTACACATTTTTGTCCATATAAAATGTAAATGTGTTGTGGCTGTTTCAGCCATCCTTTTCTGAGGGATTGTTGGTACACCTACTGATTTTTGTCTAGCTTTTTCACTAAAAAGAAGGGAAGAAAACAATAAAAAATAAAGACAACCTCTGCATCTTGTTCATGGCTCACTGGCAATAAACATCCCAGACATGCTGAGCCCACTAATATTTCCAGAGCTCTTATATTATTTTTTGCCCCTTCCTTCTGTGATGAGCTGGAGTGTTCATCAGAACCTGCTGTGCGAAGATTGATATTCACTGAGATGCCCAAGATCACCTGGAGGGGAGTTTATGAAATAATAATAAAAATTACTGGAGGGAAATACAGCCTCTTTATGTCATGTATTTTTCCTGTTCACCTTGGTTTTCAACTTCTATACTAAATGTTCAAATAAGCACCCTTCACAACAGCTCACAGCTCTAAAGCAAGTCATGACAAGGAAGGGTCAAAGAGAACTCCCATGGATTTCCATAGCCTGTCAAGGACCAAAGGGAAAAGGATTTAGTTCTTAGGGATTTTCCTTTCCCTCAGGATGGAGTTCCTGAGTTCAATACCTTGTCATTATGCTACCAACAACGAGGAAATATAGGGTTTGAAAAACCTAACCTTACCTTGTTGGGGCCTTTTCAAGAATCACATGAAATTAACAGTGTACCCACTGTGTTGCTACATAAATTCTGTTATATTTTAATAAAAGTTATTCTGTTTGGAAATGTGGTATTTTGCAACAGTTGGTGTGTGTTTTTGTGTGTGTGTTTGTTTTGTCTTATCCCTCTCTCTCTCTCTCTCTTTGAATTTCATCATTTTTATTTTTCCAACAACATCTAAACGAACATCACACATAATACATACACACACATATCCCTCTCCAGTGAGAAAAACAAATTTTCTTTGTTGGAAACATCTTTAAGAGGAATTATTGCATGGGAGAGTAAGATGACTCGATGACATGGCATGGGAAACATTGCAGGTTGTGATCTCCCCATGGTTTTACTATGAAGATATAGTCATCAAAATGTACTTTGCTGAGATGTGGCCTAAAATAGACCTCACTGAGGGATTTGTAGAACAACCACAACAGGCCACTCATACTGGAATATTTGCATTTAAATAACAGTCCTAAATACAGCTCTTCTAGCTGCCTTTTTAGAGTACAGGTTTAGCCATATATTTCTGTGAAAGAAGGATAATAATAATAATAATAATAATAATAATAATAATAATAATAATAATGTGTAAGATAAACAAGTAGGCACTAAAACTAAATCTTCAAGATGTTGGCTGGCCAGCCTTAAACCCTCTTTTAGGGCACGTCATTCTATACCCCCTCTAAGGATCTGTGGGTTTTGTAAAACCAATTCTGTTTGCATATTGCATATTATCAAGAGCCTTTTGATCTGTCATCCACTCATTGACAGAATCAGGTTGGTGTTTTTTCCCCCAATTTCCTGAATTTGTGCAAATTTCCATTTGTGCACATCTGCACTTTTGAAAATGCACAAATCATTAAAAAAAAAAAACCTGTGTGCTTTTTCATGCTTTAGCCTATGGGGGCAATGTGTAACTTTGGCTGGTGGTTTTTTCTTTTTAATTTTTTTTACATATTTTTCTATGACTAACTTCTTGCATAAAAAAAAGTGGTCTGCAAGACTGCAAAATGTGTGAAAAAAGCCGCTCCACCATAGAATCCACGGGTCAAAGTTCTAGAAATCCTAATTGATATGGTTCTGTTGAGGATTTGTCCAATGCTCCTAGATGCTTCCCCCTGCCCAACAGACACTTAAGAGTGTATCCAATGTTTTGGGCTAAAATTGGATACTAAGGACTTAGAGTAGACACTCTGAAAATGAACTAACAGGTAGACTAACAGTGGATCCAACACTTGGCATTCTGTGGCCATGGAACATGCTCAGTCCTCATGAGGTGATTTTTGGCTTGTTGTTTTGCCCCTCTAGACATCTCTGAAATCATTTTTGTACTTCTAGAAACCTGGGGTGTCCCCTGAGCATACTTATACTACTTTTTTTGTTTTCAGTGGCCCAATTTTTTACTACAGTCCTATTGGCATTTAGAAACCGAGTTTGCAATTAGAAGGAGTAATATTCAAAATAGTTAAGAGTTTATGTAGAATAGTTTCATTTTAGTTTTTAATCTTGAAGCATAATTTATCTACTGGGACAAATACTACATTGCCGGCTCACCTGTACTTGCCTGCATGTGTACTTCTCACTCCCTGAATAAAGACCTGCCTTGCAGCCTTTCCTTTGTTAAAGCAGAATGCACTTGAACTTTACATTGGCTGCTAATCTACTGCACAAATTGCTTAAGTGTTTTAGGCATTGTCAGAACCTCATTTCTGCAACACTCTTCAGATGTATTTTTTTATTTTATTTTATTTTATTTTTTGCTATTTTCTCCTTCAGTGCATTATGGTGCAATTATGTACTTTGGATAATTGCTGTTTGCTTACTGTCAAAATGCAGAATGTGTATGAATTTTCTTGAACTATTTCTTTGTTAATATCATAAATTGGGTAATATGAACTCCTGCAATTTATTGAGAACCTGAGATAATTAAACTAAAGGAAGACACATGGGGAAGAGACAGAGCTGGGATAAATGTAGGGGCTGAGTTCACACAACATGCTAACCCACCCACTGCTGTTCAACCATGGGTTGTCATGTTGTCTGAAAGCAGTGATTTTTCCTCATTGTGTTGCCTGAGTGCATCACTTTTTCTGCAGGGGGTGGTTATCATGTTGTCTGAATGCACTACATTTTCCATGAGGTTGCTTGTTAATCATGCAGCGTGGCTTTGTTAACCACCTGAACAACCCAACAACAAGCCATGGGTTCTCCCACAAGCCACCCTGCAGAAAACACACTGCATTCAGACATCATGATAACCCATCTTGTGAAAAACATACTGCACGTAAACAACATGTTAACCCACCCTGCAGAAAATGCACTGTGTTGACATGTTGTGTGAACCCAGCCAGGGCGATGGGAGGTGTCCAGGCCTGCCTTAGTCCATAAATAACCTCATTTTCCTGGATTATCAAAGTGGAAGAGGGGGCCCACCCATCATTATATAGGAGCTTGTTCCCCTGAAGTAGCCAATAAGCACTGGGAATAAGAGTCATCCACAAAGTCTTCACTAACAAAGCCTTCATTTTTTGTGTTTTGAATTTTCTTACAAAAAGAGTGGTGGGGTTGACAGGTTTTAGCCTTCTACATGTCTGTTTCTTTTTAACTGGGCCAAACAAATCTAACCCTGATGCACTATGAAGAACTGTATATATACTAGAAAAAATATAAAATTGGTATCTAAGCAAGAAAGCAGACATTGCCCTGTCAGATGCATGTGAGAAGATGTTCCAGGGCTTGGTACAAATTTGGTGGTTTGGTAACTACAGCATGTTGATAGTTGTATATAAGTGTGCTGTACTCTAGATATGAGGACCACTTGCATTTCCCAGTCACTTAACATGCAGATCTCTGCCTGCCACCCGCCGCACCCACCGCCTCTCTCCTCTGTCTCTCTCTCATACATGGAACAATCCTAAGCATGTTTAGACAGAAAACGGTCCTACAATTCCCAGCCTCCCTCAGCCATCTGTTGCTTGGAAATCCAGCCCATTTTGGGCTTGATGGCTTCCATTTGTGAAGTGAGCCACAGGTTTCCCCCAAACTCCTTGGACTATTGCCGTTGGGGGGGGGGGGGGTTGGATGCAATTTTCACAAATAGAGGTTGTGCATTTGCGCATAAGGCAGCTGTAATGGAAAATCTGCTAACTGTCCCAACTTGCTGCAGACCCAATCAGGCCAGTTGTGGAACATAGGCCAAAGTCTGGGGGTGCTGAACCAACGAAAACACATTGAGCTCAATCCCCCAAATGGATTCCTCTGACATCCCTAATATGATTGTGCCTGAATTCACTCACTTCCTCTCCCTCTTTTTGCAGTAGCTACTGACTCACAGCAGGGGCTCTCTATCTTAGCCTTGCTGTTTGCATTAGTGGTGGACCTGCTGCTGGAGGAAACTTTGGGGTTGGGAGTTACAGGACCAGCTGCTCATCAGCTGTAAGGTGGCTGGAGTGGGTGAAAGAAGAGAACACAGGAGCAATTGGCCTATTAGCTGTGGTCAGGGAGGAGCCCAAAAGGCAAAGAGCAACATGATTGGCTAGCTGCGGTCAGGGCTGGTGCTACCATTAGGCCAACTAGGTAGCCGCGTAGGGTGCAGACCTCAGAGGGGCGCAGTACTGACCTTTAAGGGTCACAGTTTTATACAAATTAGCTGTTTTAAGAAAAGAACATAATACATTTAGCAGTTTCAAGTTTTGAGATTTTTAATTTTTCTACAAAACATCTGTTCTTAAAAATTGAAGTTGGCAATTTTTGGGTGTGTGTGTGTGTGTGTGTGTGTGTGTGTGTGTGTGTGTGTGTTCAAATAGCTCGCCTTCCCTAGGGCGCAAAATAGTCTGGCCCTGACTGCAGTGTTGTACTGTGTAGCTGCTGGGGGTGGAGGGGAAATTGAATGTGTGGGAGATTCTTCAACAAATTAATCATGTTTGAAGGAATAGCCATGTAGGTTAGAATCCATTCCTTGTAGCATAGTCTCATTTCTGTATCCTGCTAGTCGACTGAGGCCATTTCTCTTGAGGTAAGACAGAATTTTTGCCCTCCTGCTATTTACTTTAGTTTTCCAAAGTGCTGGAGGGTGGCAGTTTTAGGGGATACTGGAAAAGGAATTCAAGGAGGAGGATGTTAGTAGCACTACAGCCTGGGGCTACTGGCAATTTAGGAGGAAATCAGGGCTTTGGCAGATGGAGGTGCCTTTTCTGCAGCCATTTGCACCACAGCCACTCATGCTGGCTCCAGTCGGATCCATACCAAATGTTGGGTAAACAATAGGGCCCATGAAAACAGCCATTTGATAGGGGAACATGACTGATGCATAGCATGATGCCATACGACAGTTGCAAAGACACACTTGTTCAAGCATTCATATAGACATTCATATAGATCTTGAACGCTGTGTGTAAGCAAAATGCAATTCCTGTTGGAATAAATTTACCCGCAACTAGTTGTGTGAGCATAGGGGAGTGGCCACAGCATGGTAGTAGACTGCGTGCTTTGGATGTGTGGATGTGGAAGGTGTCCAGTTCAGTCCCTGGCATCTCTAGTTAAAAATGATCAGGTCGCAGGCGATGTCAAAGCCATCTGCTTGAAGTCCTGCAAAAGTGCTGCCAGGGTACTTCCAGGCAGATGGCTTCCATCCTACCCATGAGAAGGTGTTGTGCAGCTACTCCACCTTTTCTTCCTTTGCAGATTATTTATTTACTCATTCATTTCATTTACTTACTCATTTCATTTCTATACTGCCCGAGATCCAAAGCTCTAATTGTACATGGCAACTCAAACCATACAACACAATCTAAGAATTGTATTTTTCAACATCAGCCTCTGCAAACTTTTTATGCAAGGCTATCTGACACTGTGGATTGCTTGTTTAGGCAGCATTGATGCGAAGTCCAACAACATGACGAGACTGTCGACTGCATTGCTGCAATACAGTTACTGCATCCCTAGTGGTTAATTGCTTCTCATTTATCTGTAGCCTTGTAATTTAAGTTATGCCTGTGTGCACGTGCAGGGTTTTTTTTTTCCTTAAAAGAGATTAGGCCATTTGTAATGGAGCAATTGGTAAATCAAAACCTGGCTTCAGGAAACACTTTGCTTCACAACTTTATCAAAGTATACTTAAGGGCGCCATCCTATTAGGGTAGTTGCCAGCCTCCAAAATTGGAGACAGCTAACTATCCTGTGCAGGGCTGCTGGAGCATGGAAGGGATCCTCTCCATTATCTAGACACTCTGCTTTTATGGCTAGAGGGGTGAATTTGTCTGTCTAGCCAGGGAGCTTTGGAGCAGAAGGGGGGCCCAAGCAGCACCTATAAAGCTTCCGGAGTCATTTCCCCTCCCCCAGAACCACCCTCTTTTTGTCTCTCCATGCTTCATTTTCAAGTGGAAAGACCAGCAAGAACCATGATGGCTATGATGGGAATGGGGAGGGGAGGGGAAGCGCAGTTTCTGGGGACTGAGGCCAGAGCCTTGGCCCAGACCTTAGTTCCCAGAAACTGAACAATCCTATGCCTTTCTATACAGTGTCTACTGGTCATAGGATTGTAGCCTAAGTGTATGTATGTTCTGTACGAAAAAAATGCATACATCTGTTGCTTCTATGATAGCTTGGTAGAAATGCTTTGTCAGATCCCTTACGCTAGGCTGAATTTTGCATTACCTCCTTTCTAAGAAGCATAGAAATAGGTTGTTATTGTGAAATGTGAATCTTAGGGAAACCAGTCCAGTATTGATACTTAGTTCACACTGGAAAGCCTATTGCTGTCAGAGCCTAACTTGACCTTTCATATATGTCTTCCTTGTCATACTTATTTTTTCATCTGCAGCAGGCATGGGGTGGTTTCAAAATGAGTTAATGTCTGCTTTGCTCTGTTTCTTTTGGTTAGTGTGGATACGCAATATTGAAGTGAACAACTTATTTGAGATTATTTTACAATTGGTTGATTATCGGATGATTGAGATAAGCATGTCGCCTTGTAAGCTTGCCTCTGTTGAATACAGTACATACAGAAAAGTATTTCTAAGCTAATTGTAGTAACCAAATGTATCACTTATTAGCTGTAGTTATCACTTTGTTGTGTGCGATAGGTGCAGTTCATGTAGATCATGTAGACATTGTTCCATGGCAAGGATGGAGCTTTGGATAGTATTCAGTTTTGCATAGGATTACACTGCTAATCATGTCATCAATTATTTTGGGAGTGTGGAACCTGTGGCCTTACAGATATTGCTAGACTTCAGCTCTTATCAGCCACAGCCAGCTGACCAATGATGGTAGGTAGCTACAGATTTCCCAGATATAAAATCTGAAATTACTCTTTTCCTGTCCTTCACTTCCTCAGCCCACTATGGTTGCTTTTACTTTCTCATTTGCCATGGATCTGATTGCCATGGATCTACTTTCTTGGTAGGCTGGTTTTCGCAAAGTAGCTTGCAATTTGCTGCAAGTACAAAAATATTGATATTTACCAGAATATGTAGGGTGCTATTTTTTAAAAAAAATCAATACTACACTGGGAAGAACAGCAGTGTAAGAAAAATAATCATATGGCTTGCAGCTATAGATAAAGCTCTAAGACCAGACCAGAAAAAATCCTACTATGTTAGGATGTGTATATTTATTATATTATATTTATGTTCTGAACTATCACTATGCTTAATAGTGTTTTGCTGACAATGTACTAAATGTCTACAAAAGAGTGGAAATGAAATAGTTTGGCCTTCAAAAAGGGAACACAGCAACTCTTGCATGAATGATGCTTTAATCTTACAAAATTCTTTGAATTTTGGGTTGTTTTCTGTTGCTGTGAGTACTGAAGATTGCATTTGGGAAATGTGAAGAAACAACGTAGCTGTCACATATATGTTCCCTTTTTAAAACGCTGAGGCTTGGGTCTATGGAATTCCCTGCCATAGTGTTTAATACAGTAGACATTGTTTACATGGAATTCCAAAAGTCTTTTGACGAAGTCCCTTACCAGAGCAAATGTAGCAGCTATGGAATAAGAGGGGTGGTCCTCTTATGAATCAGTAACTGGATAAAGAACAGAAAGCAGAGAGTAGTTAGAAATGGTAAATTCTCCAATTAAGAGATGCAAATAATGGGATCCCATAGGGACCTTTTCAACTTGTTCATAAATAATCTGGAATTAGAAGTGAGCAGTGAAGTGGCCAGGTTTGCCAAATTATTTAGGGTGGATAAAACAAAAAGTGAAAAGTGTTCCAAAATGATCTCTCCTAACTGGGGGAAATAGATATCAAAATGGCAAATGTGGTTTTGAAAGTGAAGATAAAGTGATGAACGGTGGTGGTGGTGGAATCCCAACTTCATGTATATGTTGATAGATCTTTGGGTTATGGTGAACAGTTTGTTGAAAATAGCAATCCAGTTTGCAGCTGCTGTGAAAAAAATGCAAATTCCATATTAGGAAAAAAATAAAAAAATGAAACAACCAGTATCATACTGCCCTTATACAAATCTATGGTGCAGCCACATTTACTGCACAGTTAGGATCACCACACCTAAAGAAAGGATACTGTGGTGTTAAAAAAAAGTGCAGAAAAAAACTATAATAAACAAGGGACTGGAGAAAATCCCTTATGAGGAAAAATTACAACATCTGGGACTGTTTAGCTTAGAAACAAGGCAAGTGAAGGGGACACATGATAGAAGTGTACAAAATTATGCATGGTGTGGAGAAAGTAGAAAAAGAGACGTTTTTCTGCTTCTCATAGTACTAGAACCTGGGGTCATCCCATGAAGCTGATTGGTAGGTGAATCAGGACAAATGAAAGGAAGTGCTTCAAATAGTGCATACTTAAATTATGGAATTTGCTTCCAAAAGATGTAGTGATGCTGTATGCCTATGCACGCAGTTGCTGGCAACATGACCAAGAGGGTGTATTGTACTCATGTCCTACTTGTTGGTTCTCCATGGGCAACTGGTTGGCCTCTTTTTAAACAGAATGCTGGACAACATGGACCCTTACAGTGATCCAAAATAGTTCTTCTAATGTTCTTACAATTCTTGCGTTAAATATGCTTAGTTGCCTTTTCTAATATGTATGGAACCTTCTCCAACTAAATAAGCTTTCAATAGCTTTAAGCTATTGGGTTTAGAAAAGGCAGAGGAACTAGAGGCCAAATTGCCAATATCCGCTGGATAATGGAGAAAGCCAGGGAGTTCCAGAAAAACATCTATTTCTGTTTTATTGACTATTCTAAAGCCTTTGACTGTGTGGATCATAACAAATTGTGGCAAGTTCTTGGTGGTATGGGGATGCCAAGTCATCTTGTCTGCCTCCTGAGGAATCTGTATAATGAACAAGTAGCAACGGTAAGAACAGACCACGGAACAACGGACTGGTTTAAGATTAGGAAAGGAGTACGGCAGGGTTGTATACTCTCACCTTACCTATTCAACTTGTATGCAGAACACATCATGCGACATGCTGGGCTTGACGAATCCAAGGCTGGAGTTAAAATCGCAGGAAGAAACATTAACAATCTCAGATATGCAGATGACACCACTTTGATGGCTGAAAGCGAGGAGGAGCTGAGGAGCCTTATGACAAAGGTGAAAGAAGAAAGTGCAAAAGCTGGGTTGCAGTTAAACCTCAAAAAAACCAAGATTATGGCAACCAGCTTGATTGATAACTGGCAAATAGAGGGAGAAAACGTGGAGGCAGTGACAAACTTTGTATTTCTGGGCGCAAAGATTACTGCAGACGCTGACTGCAGCCAGGAAATCAGAAGACGTTTACTTCTTGGGAGGAGAGCAATGACAAATCTTGATAAAATAGTTAAGAGCAGAGACACCACACTGACAACAAAGGTCCGCATAGTTAAAGCAATGGTATTCCCCGTAGTAACCTATGGCTGTGAGAGCTGGACCATAAGGAAAGCTGAGCGAAGGAAGATAGATGCTTTTGAACTGTGGTGTTGGAGGAAAATTCTGAGAGTGCCTTGGACTGCAAGAAGATCAAACCAGTCCATACTCCAGGAAATAAAGCCAGACTGCTCACTTGAGGGAATGGTATTAAAGGCAAAACTGAAGTACTTTGGCCACATAATGAGAAGACAGGATACCCTGGAGAAGAGGCTGATGCTAGGGAAAGTGGAAGGCAAAAGGAAGAGGGGCCGACCAAGGACAAGATGGAGGGATGATATTCTGGAGGTGACAGACTTGACCTTGGGGGAGCTAGGGGTGGCAACGGCCGACAGAAAGCTCTGGCGTGGGCTGGTCCATGAAGTCATGAAGAGACGGAAGCGACTGAACAAATAAACAACAACAACAAAAGCTTTTAGCTTAGACCAGATTTCCCTAACCTTCCCTAGTCAAGTACTCATAACCAGGAACATATACTGTTGAGCAGTCTTCTTCTGCCTCAAGCTCCTGCTGCTGCTTCTGGCTTCTAGGATGAGCAGATATTTCAAAGATTGCTTGAAATCCTCTGATCTTCAGGTCCTCTGACAACCAGCTGTCAACAACTAACTGATTTCTAACTAACCTTTTTTTAATCTCCTGGCCAGAACCTCTGACCAATCATATATTTGTGTTCTATCACAGCCCCGACCTACTGGACTTCTGTTCGTGACCAATTGGTGGTTCATTATGGACCTTCTAGCCTCCAATGAAATTTGTTGAACCCCTTGACCAATCTAAATTGTATTTTAATATATGTCTGGGAACTATAAAGAAAGTCCAATTAAAGCCTCCTTCCCATAGCAACTGTAACTAAGGCAGCAATAACTGTTTTATGCCCAATCCACAAATAGTGAAGCCACGCCTCTCTCCTACTTGGTTTCATTTTAAACTCACTCAGAGGTTACTCACACAATATAACAATTACAAAACACAGGGATAGAAATATAGCATTTCTTCACAGCAAAATATAAAATTATGAATTTTAGAGGGTAACGGCATTGTGAACTCTAGAGAATAATGCTGTCAGATAGTTGCAGAATGACAAGTTTGGATACATGGGGTTATCCTTAATTATTTCATAGCAATCAAAGTCTTGCTGACTCCAGAAAAAAAAACATGTCTTGGACAGATCAATTTTTATTCTGGTATTAATAGCTATAGCAAATATGAAAATTGACACAATAATAGCAGAGTTACCAATATGTATTGAATAGTTTTCTAACTACTGGATTGCATCTTCCTGCAGCAGTTAGATAATCAATGTGAAATCATTGATTAGCAATACAAATATAATAGTGTGTTCATTTTTGTATTCTACTATACAAATTCTTCAAAGCATATGTAGTATTTAACTATTTCCTTTACAGCTTCACCAGATGTTTTCCCACGTTTACATTTGAGGTTAAAGTAATAATTTCAGGGAACAGAAATATTCCCCCTACTAACTGTGTAAATGATTCCTCTCCCCCTGTATGCTTCTACCTAGGTACCATTTCCACCCCTGGTTAGGGCATCTTTCTTCATCCCAGATTGATACCAGCAATCGCATAGTGAATATGACAACATCATGCTAACTTGGGCCACAGCTAGACCTAAGGTTTATCCTGGGATCATCCAGGGTTCACCCCTGCCTGAGCGCTAGATCTCCTGTGTGTCACCTAGATGAACTGGTTTGACCCCTGGATGATCCAGGGATAAACCTTAGGTCTAGCTATGGCCACAGTCAATCAGATTTGGCTAAGTGCTGACAGCAATGAGAGCAAATGAAGCTCTTAGAATAAGTCCTATGCCGTCATTCAACTAGCCCTATGCAGGCATTTGCCTGCACAGTTGTAGAGATAAAGTGAAGAGGGATGTGGGCTTACGTGAAAGCCCCACTGCCCAACATCATAACTCAATTGGCTGCCTGGTAGATTAGCGAAGCGTTCTGTAAGCGTCTTTTGCTAAATGCACTTATTGACCTCTCAAACGTGGGAGTCCTGCTTCATTCAGCTGGACACGGAACCCTTATGGAACCCTTTGCACATCTTCATCCTAAATGTGCAAAGATTTAGAAAGCAGCTGGCAATCTTAGGGAGGCAGGGTCTGTGTGGTCATGTCCGTATCTCCTGACTTTGGGCCATTCACAAACTCTCATCCTAACCCAACTCACAGGGTTGTTGTGAGGATAAAATGGAGAGGAGGGGGTTTATGTACGCCGCCTTGGGTTCCTTGGAGGGAAAAAAGGCGGGATACAAATGCAATAATAAAATAAATAAATAAAATTTAAAAAAATATTTGTATATGTACTATACCAAGTGTGCAGGTCCAGGAGCCAAATGCATTTCTCCTGGGCTTCCAATCCAACCTTCCAGGGTTCACCAGATGGCCACAGCCCCTTTGCTCACTGAACTTTGGTGGTTACCTGGCTTTTGTTTGGTTTTTTAAAAATACTGTCTTAAAGGTTGAAATGTGTCTCCTAGGGTTGCTAGCAGTGAGAGCTTTAAGATAAACCATGCTGGTATTATGACTCTGTGCCTTTTGCCTTTGGCCCCACCTACTGCTAGAATGTGGCCCCCAAAATGGAATTTGGCCCTCGGGCTGAAAGAGGTCCTTCACTGCTGAATTATAGTTTTCCTTAAAAGGTTAGGCAAGCAGCCAGTGCATGCTGAAGAGACCAAGTACCAAGATACGTTAAAGCATCCTGTAACTATTAGTTTCTCAAATGAACATTTCACATTCTGGCTGGGCACCTCTAATACCTTGTTATTTTAGGGTAGGGCTAACAGGTAAACATTTTAAACCACCGGAGTTGTGGTTTAAAATAGAATAATTTACTATCTTCTATTAGTTTGAGTAAGAGGCAGAAGCTATTCTACAAAATGATATACTATTAAGCATCAAAATGGATACTTTGAAGGGCCAAGCCATGCAGCAGAGCTGCGTGCAAAGGAATGCAGAAGTAAAGGCAGGATCTTGAGAACTGGGAGCAAACTGGCAGGGAACATGCAAACCAACTAGGCTGGAGTCAGTGCAAATACAAGAAAAGGTTTAGACAGAGTAAGGCAAAGGAAATAGAAGAATGGGTTCCCGGAGGCGCATGCCAAAGCAGTTCTAAAGAAGAGCTGCTGAACAACCTGTGGGTAACTTCTTCCTTCTAAAGCAGAGGCAGGCAATTTGTGGGCTTTCAACTCCCATCAGCCCTAGTCAGCACAGGCAATGGTGAAGGATGATGGGAGTTGTAGGCCAAAACATCTGAAGTATGTAATTTGCCCGCTCCTGTTCTAAAGGGATGTTTGGAAAACTGAAGTCAAAGAGAACATCAGGCGGTCTCCGGTGAGCTTGTAGGTATCCAGAAACTCTATTAAGCATCATATCCCCTGCCCATGCCTTTTGTGGTTATTTTATTTGTATGAGAAAGATTAATATTTATGTCACATAGGCAAGAAGGAAAATTGAGTGAAACCTGGTCATTTTCAATTATTTTTATTCAGAATTTGGGGTAAAAAAAATTCTAAATGCAATAAGCATCTGAAAACTCTCCTCTGGGGCCAGGCTATAACAATTTTCTGCATCACTGTCCAGATCAAATTCACTTTGTTTGATTTGTAAGAGGAGTGTGCACCACTTCAGCTTGAAGCTGCCAAAGGCAAGCTTGAACTGAGACATCACACACTTCTCTTAATTTCCTCTGAAATGTATCTTGAGGAATGGGTATCTCTTTTCTCATTTGTCACAGCTTATATGAAAATGAAGCAGAAGAGGTCTATCCACATTTTGGGGAGTCCTTTTATGTGAAAACTAGAGTGGTGTGGAAGAATTCCCATAGGATCCAGGCCTTTAAAATAGTACAAAAACTTTATTTTAATCTTGCCAATTTTCTTTGCTTGACACACACAACCATTCCTCTTACATGGTCTGGATTTTCCTCTAGTTTTAAACTCAATTAATCCTAAGCATGCATCTTCTGAAATGTCACAGATTTGCCGTAAATTGTGGTCACTTCACCCACCTCAGCAGTCAGTGTTACTTTATTCTTAGCAAGGCCCACAGAGACAGAAGTTTGGGCCCTTACAGCAATTTGAATGTTTTAAGTCTGATTAACTTCCCTCTCCTAAGGGATGCAATAGATGTCTTGAGCGTTAATGACACCAAGCTTGGTGCTCTGTATTTCAAAGTAAGATTCACCTCCCTAACTCGATCTCTAAAACTAAGTGGTAATAATGAATCCTTTTTTGTTCCCAGGCGTGGAAAAAGTTGCCCGCTCACTAGAGAAACAACAGTGTGATTTAACAAAAGGTGATATGTATAATCACATTGTTTATTAAAGAGTGCAATCAACGTAGAATATTTTGTTTATAAAATGTCAAAGAGGTGTTGTGCTCATGTTCTATTTAACAATATACTAGAGTGTAAAGCCTCATTTGTGGAGTGCACAGCTAGTCCCTCCTTTTGTAAGTGTTTGGTAGTGGCTTTGAAGGAGGGTCACCTGCTGTGCAGGAAAAAAAACACCCTGTGTAAAATACTACAGTGTATAAAGTAGTTTATGTGTAAAATATGGCAATGTGTAAAGTACTATATGTGTAAAATACTACAATGTGTACTACTACAACTGCTAATAAGCATTTGCATAGTAACTTACAACAGGTAGGTGAGCATTTCCCCCATATTGGAGATGGAAGGCTGAGGCTGAGAGAGACTGTCTTGTCTGAGCCACCTCTTGAGTGTATAGCAGAGACAAGATTCGAATCAGAGGATTCAGATTTGTAGCTCAGCCTCTTAACTACTATGTTACACCAGCTCAAAAGAATTTCAGCAGCAATGCTTTGCGAAGGATAACAAGTAATGAGTACTAAGAAGTTTGCATACATATTCCTTAAATCTGGCACGTGCATGGTTCAAAGCTATTCTGGACTGCTGTTTTTCAGGGGAAATGGCTTTTTGCACTACACAACATAGCTGATGTCCTTTTTCATTCCTTGGTAATTTCCAGCAGGTATACCCTTTGATTTCACCCTCCATCTGAGGCATTTCTACTGCTCCATTTCACCCAAGGATTATTTATGGGAGAGGGAACTGCTGTTATATCAACTAAGATGTAAGAAATATGCTGCCTTAACCTTCACTTGCATCTTCCTTTAGTAGAAACAACTGCTCTAGAATTGCAAAAGTAAATTGCCCAATATAGTATACCTATAGCAGGGAGTGGAGTCGTCTTAGTTTGTATAGACGTTTGGCACAGGTGCAATACCAGCTTGCCTATAAGAACTGGCCCAAGGTACAATGTTGATTCATGGCATTTTCCATGAGTAAAACTGTAACCAGCAACTTAGTTCCTAATCCCGTTTTGAGTCCCATTATTATGGCTAAGCCCCATAGAAACAAATGGTTTATCCCAGGATCGTCCCGGGGTCATCCCTGTTCACGTAAATGACACTCAGTATATCCCAGGAGCAGGGATGATCCCGGGACAATCCCAGGATAAACCTTAGATCTAGCTAAGGCCACAGTCATTACTACTTTTGCCTAGAATGAAGCCATAAAGGTAGATTTCATACATTTTTACGTGGAAGTAAGAGCTACTAAGTTCAATGGGACTTTCTCCCAGGTAAAGATGCATAAGTTTTCAGTATTAATTATTAATATCAATGGTGATACAGCTATTACTTTGATGTGTTGTTCCCCACAAATTTCTTAAGCTACTACAAATTTCTTTTCAACATTCTGTGCTCAGAAATCCCATTAAATTTCAAAATTCTCCCCTACTGACTCATAATAATTAAAAAAAAACCAAAGTGTTTCTGCTTCCATTCTTAATAGGCCTAAAAATTCAAACATACTTCCCCCTTGTGACTTATAAATCAGGCTGAATTATTGATATGTCAAGATGTCCTAATAGAGTATCTATATCTTAGTTTCTTCCTGAAACACATTTAGTTTCAAGATCTGAGGAAAGGCTATTTACTAGGTGTACTCCTTATGAATTAGTGATTCTTTTAAATTCTGCAACTGTTAATATTGTCTCTGAGTGTGAAGCCAATTAATCTCAATTGTAAGAGGCCCTCAAAAGATTAATAACTTGTTTATTATGTGTTTTACTATGCTGCTGAATTATTAAAAACATTATTTATAAAGATATAGGATTCATTATCTCAAGTAAGGCCAGTCCAATCGAGTTGTATATAATCGTATTATTAAAACCAGCATTAGCAAATGTATTGTTATAGGTTCTATGAATACGACTATCCTATGGGTTACCCTGAGGCAATGCCTTGGCAGAACCTCAGACTTGACAAAAGAGCGCTAATAGCCTGGTGATGTGCTTGCATGAGAACTAATTATTAAGTTTTCTGAAGGGTTAGAAAATATCAACCTAAAAGGGAAGAAAACCTTCCCAACTCCATCCTAAGCCTGCTCCTTGCTGACAGTTGTAATCTAGGTGTCTAGACATGGCAGATTTAAACACTGAAAGCTGAGAGACCCACAGAGACCTGAGTTTGGGCTTTGTGAGCATCTAAGGGCACTGGCTTTCTCCCTGGAGATCTGATCTGGGGTCAGTAGACTTTGGATTGGAGTATTTAAGCAGTGCCTTTACATAAGCTCAAACTGTAAATAAATGCCAATAATATTGGCATTTTATTATGCCAACATACCTCCAGTGACCTCCTTCCAAAGGAAATCAAACTTGGATATGCTCTGCACCCTTGAATTTCTCATCACTCAAAGAAGTGGAATGAGAAAAATAGTATCCTAGAAGGGGGTAGGAAAATGGTAGATCTCCAGATGTTTAGGCCTTCAACCCCAGAAACGCCTTCCAGCATGGCCAATGCTGGGAGTTCCAACACATCTGGGGGTGTACTTTTTGTCTATCCCTGTCCTAGAAAATGGCATGGAAAAAACAAAACAAAAACCTACCACCTTGTATATTTAGATGGAGGATTCTTACCTTCATGCAGTATAAGCTGACTGTATCTCACAAACATGACTTTGCAAAAATGGAAGACACAAAGACCTAACTGGAGGTGAACAGGCAATAGTTTTTGTTTGTATTTTGCAGAAAGCTAACATACCAATCTGAGTTAACAAATAATTACCGTACCAGATGATACTAGGGGTGGTCTTCTTTAGACTTTGGGGGTTCGCACAAATTTGGGGGGCATTTTGGCCCAAATAAAGAAAGCCAAAAGGTTTAGGACACAGTGAAGGCTTAACAATTATGATGTCATTTCAGGGCATTGGGATGGGTGGACTTGTGACCACTACCAAGAAATGGTAACACAGTGGATGAAGCTAATGGGAGTCGCTTTTATTGGTTAAACTGACTTCCTATTGTAAATATCAAGATGTATTTTCTTCACTTAATGACATATAGGAAGCTATGATTATCTACATGCAGAATTACTATTTCTTGTGATAATTTTGAATTGCTTTCCAAGATAATTAATGGTTTCCTGCATTTATAAAATGTATATTTACTTCCCTTGTGACCTTTTATTATTTTTACACTTGCTACTTTGTGTTCTAACTAACTATGCCTTATTTTTAAGCAATCTATTTCCTTATTTAACAAACATTACGCCTTGTGCCTCAAGACGTGATTGCCCCTCCATTGTGATTACAATGCTCAGGATAGCTTCCAACAAATTTAAAAGAATTACAAAATAAGCCACAAATTAACAGTACAATACAAGAAGACATGGACAGAGCAAGGGATCATTGAAAGCAAAGGATGATTCCATTAAAAAAACTCCTGAACATGGAAGATTCAAGTGTTTGCCAAAACAGAAATGTCTTGGCTAGGTGGCAGAAAGCCAGGAGAGAGAGGGGGGCGGGGGTGGAGTGAGAGAGCTAATTGAACCGCTTGAGACAGGGAAATTTATCATTTAGATGTGATTACACATGTGATTGTATCAAGATTAATTTTGTGCTGTAGTTTACTTACACACATGTCTAATCCTACACATTGGTTAAAATGTATTACTGCAGACGCTGACTGCAGCCAGGAAATCAGAAGACGTTTACTTCTTGGGAGGAGAGCAATGACAAATCTTGATAAAATAATTAAGAGCAGAGACACCACACTGACAACAAAGGTCCACATAGTTAAAGCAATGGTATTCCCCGTAGTAACCTATGGCTGCGAGAGCTAGACCATAAGGAAAGCTGAGCGAAGGAAGATAGATGCTTTTGAACTGTGGTGTTGGAGGAAAATTCTGAGAGTGCCTTGGACTGCAAGAAGATCAAACCAGTCCATACTCCAGGAAATAAAGCCAGACTGCTCACTTGAGGGAATGGTATTAAAGGCAAAACTGAAGTACTTTGGCCACATAATGAGAAGACAGGATACCCTGGAGAAGAGGCTGATGCTAGGGAAAGTGGAAGGCAAAAGGAAGAGGGGCCGACCAAGGGCAAGATGGATGGATGATATTCTGGAGGTGACGGACTCAACCTTGAGGGAGCTAGGGGTGGCGACAGCCGACAGAAAGTTCTGGTGTGGGCTGGTCCATGAAGTCACGAAGAGTTGGAAGCAACTGAACGAATAAACAGCAAAATATACATCTTAGCATACAAATGTAACAAGACTATTTTCTCCTTCTCTCATAATACTAGGACCCAGGGTCATCCCATGAAGTTTATTTATTTATTTATTTATTTATTTATTTATTACATTTTTATACCGCCCAATAGCCGAAGCTCTCTGGGCGGTTCACAAAAATTAAAACCACAGTAAAACATCCAACAGTTTAAAACACAATTACGAAATACAGTATAAAAAGCGCAACCAGGATAAAACCACACAGCAAAGTTGATATAGGATTAAAATACAGAGTTAAAACAGTAAAATTTAAATTTAAGTTAAAATTAAGTGTTAAAATACTGAGTGAATAAAAAGGTCTTCAGCTGGCGACGAAAGCAGTACAGTGTAGGCGCCAAGCGGACCTCTCTGGGGAGCTCGTTCCACAACCGGGGTGCCACAGCGGAGAAAGCCCTCCTCCTAGTAGCCACCTGCCTCACTTCCTTTGGCAGGGGCTCATGGAGAAGGCCCCCTGTAGATGATCTTAAGGTCCGGGTAGGTACATATGGGAGGAGGCGTTCCTTCAGATAACCTGGCCCCAAACCGTTTAGGGCTTTAAATGTTAATACCAGTTGATTGGTGGGAGATGCAGGACAGATAAAATACTGCACATAAT
Source organism: Elgaria multicarinata webbii (assembly GCF_023053635.1). NCBI lineage: Eukaryota > Metazoa > Chordata > Lepidosauria > Squamata > Anguidae > Elgaria > Elgaria multicarinata. Next base: position 137,579,195 of record NC_086171.1, read on the forward strand.
GAAACTATGGAATTTGCTACCACAAGATGTAGTGATGGCCACCAATTTGGATGCCTTTTAAAGGGTGTTAGACAAATTCATGGATGAGAAGGCTATCTAGTCCTATTGTCTATGTGCTATCTCCAGTACCAGAGGCAGTATACCCATGTACACCAGCTTCTGGGGAACACGGGAGAGAGGGTGCTGTGTCCTGATTGTGGGTTCCTAGTCGACAGCTGGTTGGCTACTGTGTGAAACAGAATGCTGGACTAGACAGCCTCTTGATCTGATCCAGCAGGGCTCCTCTTATGTTCTTGATTAGGAACTTCAAAATCAGCAGTGAAATTCAGATGTATTTCACTCCAGGGGGAATACAACTGAAGTTTATGCATTTTAGTGACACACTACAGGGATCATCAGACAAGCTCGTGGATTTTTGCGGGTCCATAAAAAAAAAGACCCGGTAAGTACCATTTATTTTTTAAAAATGGAACTTGCTGCAATCTCCTGCTGTTTGCAGGAGAAGCGTCATGATAAAAATGCCCACTGAATGGGCCACATGGTCGTTGTTTACTTCCTCTTTCTTCCCCATGTAAAGAAAGGGGAAGTATTGTGGGACAGAAATGGGGAAAGAATAGTGATGGTGGGGAATCGTGATTTCCCACCCATCTGGTGAAGGTCTAGTTGTTCAATATGGTGGGTCTTAGCAACATCAGTTCAAATGGGAACCGTGTCCCATCCATTGGGACACAGGAACTGGTTGGGATTCTAGGCTTCGTTCTTCTTCCCTTTTTATTTTCTCATATTAATAGATCAGTCTATTTATCACATAAGCAAATCCAAGCATGAAGTGAGCCAAGCACTTGTTACCCTTAAATGATTGAACTAATCACTTAAATAAGCTTCCCAGATGTGATATTGTATCATATCACCTTCTATTCCATAGATGGGTTGATAAGATATGGAAGTGTTACTTGAATGGCTCGAGGTGCCATAATAACTTAAACAATGGGCTAAACCCTAGCCTGCCTTGATTCATTATTCTATCTACTAGCCAATGCTGCCACATGGTATTTAGTGATAATGACTATCTGTTGAAAATCTATATTAATCCTTTCATAGTTTTCCCCTCAGGCCCTCCTCATCAGAAACATTAACTCTATTAAGATATTATGCAAATGCTGAATCGACTGTGGCAGTATTGTTACATCATAAATTGTGAAATCTGGAGAATAATCAATTTTTCTTCCAGGGGAATTTTGGCATTGAGATATCAACATATATAAATATATAATAATAATTCAGTGTACTGTGATGTATTTTGTACCAAAACTGCTCTTGAAGTTCTTACTGGCTCTTTTTCCAAACTAATTATTAAATTTTCTGCCTTAGTTTGAAATGATTTAGTCCTTTGCTTACTGTTCTCAAAGGCTTGCTATGCCTTCCTTATGTAACAGTGTCAGTCTGTGCTATGCCAAGTGTCATGACATCATGGTGTCATCAGACAGGAACCCATAGATATGTTCACCAATTTGATTCATGGTCACCTGTTTAAATGTAATTATGGCATTCAGCAGCAGAAGCCTCCAGTATAACACTACCATAAACAATAGAGGAAGACAGAAATGCCATTTTCATGGCTTGGTAGGGAAGAATTACTGCAAATACACGCACACACATGCACACACATCCTCCTGCTACTATGCTCTGTTGAATCCCTTGACTTTGCAAGATGCATAAAAGGGATGCACCTACAGGGTTTCATGGGGCACCAAAAAAAAGGGTGCATCACCAACAAAAGAGGACATTGAGGTTAGAATAGAATACACACATGTAAATTTACATGTCTACATTCAAGAGTAGAAAGGATTATTATTATTTATATAGGAATGCAATGCATCTCACCACAGTGGGGAAAACTTTGCGTGGGGTAGATGACCTGGGCAGATCTACACCAAGCAGGATATAACACTTTGAAAACATTTTGAAAACTGCATATGGAGTGTGTCCTGGGCTACAACAGTTGTCACTACTGTTGTAAACAAGTTTAAAGCAGTAGTGTAGATCCTGTCCTGCCTAGTAGTGTAGATCCTGTCCCACCTGTTCAGTCTACTGCCTAGATGGTAGCTGTTGACAGGCAGCTTCAAGGCCCTCATTTTACCTTCCCATGGCTCTTTATCTTTAAATCAGAGTTGGACTGGGCAGCCCTTAAAATAGAAGATGCATTCAAATAGAGGACTGTTGTCTGTAATTTGGGACACATGGCCACCGTGTGCACTTAAACTCTGTGGCGCATGAAGGCCAAGGGCATGTCTAGATGGGGCGATATCCCAGGGATCATCACTGTGCATCCACATGATGCACAGGGCATCCCGGGAACAGGGAGAGATGATCCTTCTCTTTCCCCAGGATATCGCCCTACCGTTAAATTTTGATTTTTCCCACAGTCTCGGAATGATCCCAAGACTGCGGGACGTGTGGCTCGCCATTGCGATTTTGTCCCGGCTCCTTGCGAGAAACCGAGGGTGGGGTTGGGGTGAGTGGGGTGGGATTTGGGGAGATTACACAAAGTTTTGACAGAGGTTTCTATGCCCAGATAGTAGACAGATATGGAGCTGATACGTCAATATAGTTCCAGCCCTTACAATCTAATGATAATGCTTTTCAAACTGCAACACCAACATTTAACCATGCCTCATAATACATTTATGTATAGAGACGTTAAGTGTTTTAACATATGAAACACTTTGTTACTATCCTGCAATTGCCTGGATGACTATATAAATTAGATCCTTGAACATCAGAAGGCCTCTCCCAGGTTTTTCACTGGATTTTATTTTTAATGTGAAGGATGCTTCATTCACCACTGGGTTGCTCATGCAAGTCTTTTGCCTTCAGAGTTAAGGGTGACTCATATCTTTATTAAAATTTTAAAGTGCAACAGCTCACTGGAGGGCCATAGAAAATTAATTTGAAATATACTTTGCCTCGTTCTTCCTTGGCCACAAACTTGGTTATTAAGTAAAACACACTCCTCATTCAAATCACTTGTTTGTTTTAAAATGCTCATGCTAGGAGTCAAACTAATATTTGTTAATTAAGATTTATTGTTGTATGCTAGAGTTGTTTATGCTCTGAGACTTTGCCCAATAACCTCCATAGGCTTTGGATCAGGTCCTTCTGAATTTGAAGGAACAAGTTAATGAAAATATGTTGCATTAGTTACCTGAGAGTGCTCATTTCATTTCACATTGTTTCTACCTAAATGAAAAACACAATTATTTAATTTTATTTAATTATTGCTTCATTTTTATTACATGTATCTGTGGGTTTATATGGATTTTATCCTAGCACTAGGTTAGTCCCTGGGCATCATCAGACAAGCATTTTAACACATGCTCGCTACTGCCCTTTTACAGCTGTTCGCATGATCTTTAGATGACGTAATCTGCCCCCCGCACTCCTCCCGCTCCTTCCACCCATTTCCTGCTGTGTGCAGGAAAAGCAGCATGACAAAAATGGCCTCTGAATGGTCCACATGGTCTTTGTTTACTACCTCTTTCCTCTCCGGGAGGAAAGAGGAAGTAATGAAGGACAGAAGTGGAGACAGTGAAGCTACAGTAAGGAAACATGATTTCCCTCTTTGATGACACTCACTATTTTCTGGTGTAAACCCATTAAAGTATTACACTTCTTTTCCCTGTTCTCTTAAGATAAGTCATATACACTCACAATTTGGGTCATATACACACAACTCAGTGACCCAGTTTCGAAGTAACGTTTAGCATTAAAAGGTGAAGCAAGTGCAAACCTTGGACTCTTACACTTCCCCTTCCTTCTCCTTTGCATGTGACATTGAAAACTTTGGAGGACATTGAAAGCTTTGAATTTCAGTTTGGGATAACCTACAGTTACTTGTTACATCCAGAAATGGTGAAGTGGTTTCCTCAGACCAGTTAGTTTACAACCCAGAACATCAAACTATAGTTTGATGCTGGTTTAATTGTAGCAACTGTGGTTTGAATAACCTACAATTTTCCAAATTGGAGATAATGTGAAACCATGGTTTGTTCCAAACAGCAAGCAGAAACTTTAAACATCTTCCTCTTGCACATGAACAACAGAAGGGAAGAAGAACCATACAAACCCAAGAGCCAGGCCTGCTCAACCTTGAACTAGTTTGAACCTGTCCTTTGCATCAATAGTGCCTGTCAGCCCATGTTGGATTATTTATTTATTATTGCATTTATATCCCGCTTTTTTCCTGCAAGGAACCCAAGGCAGCAGGCGTAATCCTCCTCCTGCTCTCCACTTTTTCCTCACAACAACAACCCTGTGAGGTGGGTTGGGCTGAGAGTCTGTGACTGGCCCAAAGTCACCCAATGGGTTTCCAAGGCCGAGTGGGGACTAGAACCTGGATCTCCCAACTCCCAATCTGACACTCTAGCCACTACACCACACTGGCTCTTCTAGTGTCCCTGCCAAACTGATCAGGTGCATATGGAGGGCCTCAACATCCTCCAGCTTTGAGTACTTTTGATAAGTACTCAGAAAGGTGCAGTTTTGATCAGGTGCAAAAAGCTGATTAGTCTTGAGTTCAGCAGACACAGATCTAGATCAAAAGTGGAGCTAGAACAGGTTGAGTGAAATCAAGGCTTCAACAGACTCAGAAAGTAATGTGAATAGGCCTCAGATATCATCATGGTTCAGTTCCAAAGCCACTGCATCTGAAAGTCTTTCGTTTCAAAAACAGTCTGTAACATAACACTCTTTGAGAACTACAAAATAAAAGGAACCTTGGGTAAACAGAATTCATTGCATTTTTCTTTGGAAGCAATACATTGAGACACATACATGCACACACCATCCTTGTACTTTGAGTTATAAGAACATATGAAGAGCCCTGATGGATGAGACCAAAGGTCTATTTGATCCCACTGTGGTGAACTAGATGCCTCTTGTGGGGGGCACAAATAGGACAGGAGGGCAATGAGCTCTTTCACTCTTCTTTTACCCCACAACTAGAGTCCTGAGTTGTTGGGTAAACAACCTGATCCTAGAGGTAGTATATAGCAGGGCAGTCTGAGAATTTCGTTTCTGTTCACAAATCATGCAAACATGTCCCATTTGCTCTCCCAAATGTGAACACAAGCAGTAGTGGTGCGTGGGTGGGTGGGTGGGGGGTTGTGGTTTTTTTTGAAGAGATGTTCATAAATTCCTGGATTTAGACATCTAAATGACTCATTTTTTAAAAAAAGATGTGTGTGTTGAAATGTGCACTTCAAACAAACAAAATGTGCATTTTTGTGATTTATTCAGTGGGGGGAAAGGGCACACTTTTGAAAAAATGTGCAATTTCCTCATTTGAATGAGCTGAAAAACAAGCCAAAATGGGAGTGAACTAAAACTGGCTTCAATGTGATCGCTGGAGAATTTAGGTGAGCTCCAAATTGCTGGCTCTAGTATACAGCCATGATGGCAAAAGTTGTACTGTGTCACTTATCCTATTTGAGCTAACTGTAGGGCTCTATCTTTATGTGGAACTGTTTGACTTTGGATAACCCCTTTTTGCCTATGCACCTATTGCTGCTAAGTCTGTACCCATGCATAAGTATGTGTAGATGAATCAAGTGCATATTCTGCCACTGTGTTCCCCTGCCTTCATCTCCCTTTCATTCCTCTGTTGCTTTTCCTGTGTTGATTTCTAGATTGTAAGCTCCTCGGGGCAGAGCACTTTCCTTTTTTTTCACTGTATAGAAAAGTATTTTTATTTATATAGTGCACTATAGAAATAAATTAATGATATATCTCATTTGCTTGAGCTCCACTAGGAAAAAAAATCTTCCAAGGAGGATCTTGCAGGGAGATCAAGTAGTATTCCAAAGAATAAATAACTCTCTCAATAAACCTCATAAATAAAAGAATACAACTATAAACTTTCAGTGAATTGTCAAAGGACTCACTCTGTTCTCTGTCTTTTTTCATGTATATAATGTATAACTACTGCAATGCACCAATGATTTAAATAATGTTTTCCTGGTTGGTACGGTGTTTACAGCTTTTAAACCTGCATTCAGGGGTTGCTTATGGCACCTTTTAAGTTTCTGTTCAGAAATGGATGGAACAGATTATAATCAATACCCCCAAAAAAAACTGTGTGTGTGGTTTTGTGGCACAGGATATATGAAAACGGACACAACTGTAAGGCACAGTCCCATAGTTTTGAAAATCAATCTAAGGAATGATCAATCAAATGTGCAGCAAACCTTGAATAGAACTTGAAAGATGGGGAATTTTTCAAGTAAAAAAGGAGGCTCCAACCCTATACATGCTTGCCAGGGAACTCACTGGGGCTTACATCTGAGTAGACATGTATAGGATTGCTTGCCAGACTGCATACATGAATACAGAAATCTGTATGTGACTAATGGATTGTAGAAGTGCTTTAGAAATGTATGTTTTCAAAAAGATGGTCTGTAGGGTGACCATATTTGGGAAACCAAAAAAGAGGACACCTAGTGTGTGTGGGGGGGAAAGCAGCTTTCTGAGTCCTGCAGAAAGTACGTTATTCCCCCGCCACCTTAAAGAACCCGATTGGAGTGGAGAAGGGGAAAGGATTTCATTCTGTACCACCACCATCCACTCCAATTGGGGCCTTTTCTATAATGTCCATGAATGACCCACTTTCCCCTTTAAGACCTCAATTGGAGCTCGGGGTGGGGGAATGATGTGCCTCAAGAAAGCATGTCATTCACTCCTGCCATGCTAATGGCAGCCTTAAAGGGGAAGGTGTGTCATTCCAGGACATTATTGAAAATGATAGAAAATCCCCCCTGACACCATGGAAAGACCAAAAACCAGGACAAATCCGGGGAAATCCTGACAGTTGGTCACCCTAATGGCCTGTGACATGTTGACAAGCTCTCTGAGACCATGGTGCATCCATGTCGTAAGACCTTTGTGTGTAAATGGATCCGCATGTGAATAAATTCTGTTTTCACAACCAACTATCCTAGTGACATGTTTTTTGAATTACATGCATTAGACTGGATCTAGATTTAGGCCTATGCAACTGCTGGTGGAAGTGGTGTTCCGTGCTTCCACTTCTCCACCACAAGCCTTCATTGCCTCTAAAAAATCCTACACAGAGGGCTGGGAACTCTTCTGAATGTGGAAAGTTGTGGTGGAGACACCCCAAAATCAGGTGGAGGCATGTTCCATGTGCAAAGCTCTTCAGTCTCAGAAGTGTGATATTAAATCGAAGCCACTGCAAATGTGTGTTTTTTCTGGGTAGTGTGGATACACTATTACTCTGGTTGATGTTCTCTCTCACTTGCTCTACATAGATTACTCATTGCAACATTTATAAGCAATGTTTGTGTAAGGGAGAAATGTCAATTTTCATTTTGTGGCATTTAACTAGAAACTGATTGATCTGTGGTATCCCTGGCTAAATATAATTTGAAATAATAAAGTTGTTTGGCTTAATTACACGTTTGACTCAAATAATTTCAGGAACCATATTAGTGGCAGGCCTTTGAGTGGGGGGATCCTTCATTTCTGCTTTGTTTTCTATCATGGCACATCTCTAGCTTTTGCAACATACGAGATTGCCTGTATATATATTTCATGGTTTACAGTCCACTAAAATCTAAATAGGAATTTAAATTTATGTTATCAGGTGGCATTATTTTCATTTCCCCCATTTTATGATGAATATTTTATCAAATATGATAAAACACTATTATCACTAAAACATTATTTTATGAAAATGTTTGATTATACAAAGATGTGGAACAATTTTTTGTGGTAGTTGTATTTGATACGTTTTTAGTATTAGTTTGCAAGTTCCAATCCTTTCTTCCTTCTCTGCATGCTTACGTTTTGTTACCCAATGAGTGAAAAGTCTTTATCGTTTTATTGTAAATAAAAAATAAGTTGTATTTGTAGTTTTAAGACCTGGCATACAAGATTGGTAAATATACATTCAGGATGCATTCCAAAGCACCTAAATGTAATAGAAGATAGTAGAGAGGTGTTTTTTTCCTGTGAAAAATCAGCATGTCAGAATCAATAGCTGTGATTATCCTGCAGTAACTATGTTTAATGTTCATGGACCATGTTCTTTAGACTGGATTATTGAGGCAACCAAGTGAGTATCTGCTGAGAGAAGATAAAGAGTACCAGTTGAGTGGAGATGACGGTTTTGCTAAGTAATCTACTTCCTTGACTGCATTCTGTAAAAAGCTAAATTCCTCTGGTAAAATTTCTTTTTACAATGAATGAATCAAATGGAAATACAGCATGAAAAATGAGAATAGGCTCCTGAGGTGCTCAAAAAAAGGGAAAAGTTCATCCTATTAACGGCGCAGGCACATGAAACCAAAAGGCTGGATACTAGTATTCAAAGCTGTTACTAAAACCTTTGATGCAACCTTTTGGCTTATAATGCACCATTTATATCTTAAACCGTCTGTCCCGCTCCACATAAAGCCAAGGAGCCTATTATGTCCTATTGTTTTATTATGATTATGACAACAGTTCAGAAAATTGCACTTTGCTTGAGGCTTCCTGTACTGGCTGTGTTAATTTAGGTCTTGTGTGCTAAAGATACAGTTTTTCTAGATGTGCTGCAGCAGCAAAAGTTGTAGTAAATATTATTTTGCCTATGCCTGTTAAATGGAAACAGTTATTTACCATTTCAGTCAAATGTCCAGCACTGGCTCGGAAGGGTATCATGTATCTTGAAGCTGCTAATTGACATCCTGCAAAACTTGACCCATGTCCCATAAAAGCCCAGTCTACTAGAAAGGAGCCACTATACTATAGAAGACTTGCTTATATTGAAGGAAAATAGAAAAATAAACTAGACAATAATCCAATGTTCTATCCAGTATACAACACTGATTTTGACCAGAGAGACGTGAGCTTCGGCTATTGGGCAGTATAAAAATGCAATAAATAAATAAATTCCCATTCAGCCTGGAATTTCACTGGAAGAGCTTGAGCCAGGCAGGATCCACACTACTGCTTTAAATGGTTCATAACAGTAGTGATGACTGTTGAGGCCCAGGACATGTGATGCCTTGCTCCCCTGTGTTGTCTCAACTTCACCTGAGACACCCACAAGCACCTGACAGGACGGTCCATGCCACTAGCCCCCAGGACCACTTGTTGACAATGCTGGTCTAGAGGGACCAATAGTTTGACTCAGTATAAAGCAGCTTCCTATGCTCCTAAGAGGAAATTTTAAAAAATTAAAGACTTGTAATAAAGTGTGTATGTGTAGAGATATGTCAGGATCCAGGCGTAGACATTCTGTAGTGTAATTTACAAGAAGAACTGAGCTGAGAGCCAAAGTGATGTGTATTGTTTCATTACAATAGTAGTAATTGAATGACAGTTGCCACACTACGCAACACACACACCTTTTTTTTACAAAGTATAATTTGTTTTTGCTTTTTCACTTCAGTGAAATGTGTTGCTGACTAATCCATATTCAAACTGCATAGTCATAAATTTTTGAAGATTGTTAGTTCCAGAAAATGTTTTGCATTACTGATCTCATTCTTTAAAATGTTTGAAACTTAAAACGTTTGAAATGATCAAAGGACTGGATGGCATTTCATTGAGCAGCACAATGTCTCCGAAGGCAAAATATATACATCATCTTTACTGTTAATGCAGAGTAAACAAAAAATCTGGTTTGGATTAAAAAAATGTAGAGAAGATAGACAGTGAATGTTAACACATACCAGACTAAGTAAATTGTATTAAACATGGTTTTACCAAAAAAAAAGGGTCAAATGAATTCATATGCCAACTATTTTGAGCATTAACCATGGGGAAAAATGTAACATGTTTATGTCATTAATAATTTGTTTCCTGGATCTTCTCTTAAAAGCATGGTTAGCAGAGTACACCTTGTCTGATCCTGGGCTCCCAGTTGACAAATGCTTAGAAAATTGAGATTTTACAAACAGAAGGATATTGGTAGCTATTAATATTCTGATTCAGCTTCCTGTTTGTTCCATGGTTGTTCCTCTACAAAAAGGGCTTCTGTATTGCAACATTAGTACTGTTTAAACCAGAGGTGGGCAACTTGTGGCCCTCCAAATGTTTTGGACTACAACTCCCATGATCCCTCGCCATTGGCTATGCTAACTAGGGCAGTTGTAAGCCAAAGCATCTAGAGGGCCACCACAAGTTACCAAACCCTGGTTTAAACATTGGGATCGATACTGTAACCGGTTTCCCAGCCTTGCTATAAAGGAGCAGTAAAATAGGATGCAACTGAACTGTAAGAGACGAGTGAGTTTTATTTCTCAAATATTTATTCTCGATCCTAATGGAATAGAGGAAACACTTCAGATCTAGTGATTGCATCGTTAATATTTGATTTGTTGATATATAGAAAGCCAATAGAAAATGCCCAAGCCTCTTCCCTGATGGTTATACTCATGTTGGATTCCCCCCCCCCCCCCCCGGATGGCTATTTATAATAATAACTAAAACTGGAAATGATACATATATAGAGAACATACACTATAAGCTAACACAGGCCAGAAAAGAACACATACAGCTCAACATCTGTACTGAGAATAAAATATGGATTTGTAAATTGCACAATGCCATACTTTAAATTATAATACAGATACAGTTAGCTTATTACTTTCTACACACACACACACACACACACACACACACACACACGGTGGCATTTTATTTTACTGGCAACAAAAAAGAACACACATAATAAAATGACAAGATCAGTAAAGAAATAAAGAACCTCACTCATTCTAATCCTTAGTAAATCATGGATATGCTTGTGGGACAACTGGCATAAAACAGCTTAAGGAGAAGCTGACTATCTAATCGAATATTAAATATATAAATTTCATGAGATGTTCTAAATATATGTTGTGCTATTAAATGTCTGGTGCATCACTAACATACTGCCTGGTGTGAATCTCTTGATGTGTTTTGCTTCATGGTATTTCACTCATCTACCCTCACTGGAAGCTAAAGAATGAAGCACTCTTTGTGGGTATTACTGGCTTAGCAAGTACATTGTATTAGGAAATCTGGTTAGGGTTCTAATATAAAAAAAGATTGGTAATTGTTTCACTGTGGAGCTGAAGCAGTTGGAACAATCCTCATCAGGCTGTGATGATTATATTTTTTCACCTTGGTCTCTGGTATTTAATATTTGTGGAGTTTTACGGTTTTGTTCCTCAAAGTGATCCCACAGTCTGTGTAACTTGACACTCAATAGAGAGGACTGTATATCCAAGGATGAATGAAACTGAGAGATTCACTTTTCCCCACATTTGAATTCTCTTAGGCCATGGCTAGACGACGGGGTTGGAGGGCGATGATCTCATGATTTTATGATCGCAAGGTCATCGCCCTCGTCTACACATGATGCACGACATCTTGGCCGCCATTTTGTTTTTTGTTTTTTAAAGGAGAAGTAGTGCACAAGTGCTTGTCCCAAAACCATAAGGGTTTTTTTAAAAAAAACAAAACAAAAAATCTTGCCTTCTCCCCACCCCACCTTCAATGGGCACAGAGCCCCTGAGGCGCTTTGTGCCCCATGCCGGGTCCTGGCTCCTCGCTGTTACTCACGAGGAGCCAGGGCAACCCGCAACTCCTGGCCACACGTTCCACTGTCTCAGGATCATCCAAGACCATGGAAAAACTGTGATTAAAGGTTTTGGGATCATCCCTTCCTGCTCCTGGGATGCTTTGTGCATCATGTGGATGCACAGGGACGATCCTGGGGTGATCACCGGGATATCGCCCCATCTACCTATGCCCTTTATCTATTTCCCCCCACCATCCTGTTTATGAAGAAATTAGCCAGTTTTGTTAAGTTTTTCTCAAAACCCAAACCAAATGACTTTCTCATCCATCTGCACTGGTTGAATACAGAGAGAATCAAACCCAGACATTTCAGAACTAAGCCCTCTACCTGGCTGGGTGAATATGCTAGTTTCACTTTCTACAAAATTCTGTGTTTTTAAATATCAAGTTCTTTCTGTCCCATTTCTGAAGAAATTTCTTCACAATACAAATTCACAGGATTCGACAGATTCATTGAGTATAAAGCTATCCATGGCTACTATTAATGATGGCTATATATTACCTCCAGTATGTTTTTATGCACCAGCTGCTGGGGAACATGAGCAGAAAGGTGCACTCATGTCCTGCTTGTGGGAATCCCACCTGCAGCTGGTTGGCCACTGTGTGACCAGAATGTTGAACTAGATAGGACTTTGGTCTGATCCAGCAGGACTTTTCTTTGGTTATTATATTTGTGAATTTTGGTAAGTTCTTATCAAAAACAATCTGAACAAAATCCCAATGTATAGTTTGCCAGTTGTGAAACTGCACTGACTGTGATTACAGAGGACAGAATCTAATTGATCCCCACCGTTGCCTGAACCTCATTGATCGCCATCACTGGGAGTGAACAATCAGCTCCTTCTAGGGATGTACAGTTTTTGTTCTGTCTGTATTTTGCAGATTGTCAGGCATCCTTTGTTCTGTCATCCACTCTTTATGAGAATTTTGTTCTTGTTTGCAAATGCACATAAACACAAGTGCATTTGCACTAATTCCTCCCCCCACCCCCACCCCAGTATAAATCTGGTCTGTAAGTCCACAGAATCCACGAGACTAGGCCAATATTCTCATATAGTCCAACTCACAATGACTCATTAGAAGACAGCATCCATAACTCTGATCACATGTTTTGCATTCAGGAGATCCCGGGTTCAATTCCAGCATCTCCAAGTAGGGATGGAAAAAGCTCCTGTCTGACACTCTGGAGAGTTGCTGCCATTTGAGAGTAGAATTGGAAAGACCAGTAGAGATCTGAGTGAAAAGAGCAGATAAGAGACGCTTCTGAAATTCTCCCCAGATTTCCCAATTAGTCTTGTTTCCAAACTACAGCCAAATACATTAGAACTTCTCCATAATTCCAGAATTATGTGTATAAAATATATATATCCTATTTAAATCAGAATTTAGGAGATGTGGAATGCAGACCAGAGTGAACCAGAGTAACAATAAAGGAACAAAATGAAGGACACTGTTGTTGCATCCTTATGGAATCCAGCCTTTGGAATCCATCCTGCACAATTTTGGGGCTTCAAATCCAAGATGCAAATGGCCTGATTTGGACTACAAATCCACATGCACAGCCATTTTCCCAGATAGGGGCAAAGTATTGATAACTGTTCAGTCCTTAGATTCCACAATATACAAGGCTAGATAGAAGATGAACTATTCTATATGCCACTCAGATACTGCAGAGAGATGATTAAAGAAATGAAGTATGAGGAACATATCAGCCCATAGGAAATTAATTCATGATCTAATGCCAAGAGAAAGCATGTAAGGGAGTTAATAGCAGATGCAGAGGGAAAAGCCTGACCCTGTGAGACCTTGAGCATAAACAGACAAAAATAAAGCTACATCTTATTGAATGCTGTGGATCTGCTTTGGTTGGTCCTAAAACTAACAACAACACTATTCAAAGATTTTAATGGCCATCTTTTTGTATTAACTGTGTTTGAGCTGGGATGTGCATAGCCTGACCTAACCTCGTTCATGCCTTATTGCAGACTAATTAAAATCATTATTATTCCTATAACCCTACCTCAAGTTATTGTTAGTTGCATCCAATTATGGTTTTATCTGAAGTGACCCTGTACAAGTTGCTGGCAGGATTCCTCGAGATACAGTAAAACAAATTGGCATAATCAAGTTTTTTTCGGGCGGGGGGCGGCGTTAATGATCCATGTTATTTTGTACCTTGTCATTTGCAGGTTTACCGTTTGATTTGGTGACTCTCTTGTCAGTCTTGTTAGTTTGAAATCCTGCTTCGTGTCAGTAGCTCCTGTTGTCAGGTGCTTCAGAATCTGATCACATCTAATCGCATTAAATAAAAGACAAACATTCCATGCATCAACTTTGTGTGAACATTAAACAATCCCATATGTGCAGTCGCATTAAGGCAGCCGTTCGAAAGCCATTCTTCACACAGGTTGCTATGTAACAGGCAGGTTATGTGTCTGATTAGTATTTTTGTTACTAAGCCATATCTACAGGTACTGCAGCGGGTTGGTTATTTATGTGTATGCCTGCCATCTCTAATATGAAAAGCTTTGTAATACCTCAATAATAAAATGCATTCATAACCACATCTTCTGTAATCACTGCAGTTCCTGAGCTGCTATTTCGCACTCATTAGCTGAAACTGCCATTCACCTATAATTTATGAGAAGCATACAATTATGTGTTATCACTGCTTCAAGTGATTATTACACTGTATGTTTTTGAGATAATGGCATGCAACACTCCATGATGAATTATACCTCCATGGGTCGCTTTGCTTCTGTCATTAGCTCTATTATTTTCCCAAAACTATCCAGGAGAGAATTATGTTACAAGGTTAGTGCCTCTTTGAAGCAAGAGACTTGGGTCAGTGTTGATCAAATGCAGGACAGGATGTGGACGTTTATTACACAGAATCACAGAATAATAGAATTGGGAAGCAAGCAAGGCCATTACATGTATCTATACGTAAATTATAATATCCATACGCTCGTAACTTGCAAATAATATATATATATATATATATATATATATATATATATATATATACATCCCATTTAAAGCTACTATGCTTAGCACAAAATATAAGGTTTTTGCATTAGCACCTAATTGTTTATCAGATCGTACCCAGTTTAGTTATTCAAACAAAACAACAATGCAGAATCCTTGACTATCATGTAATTATCAGAGTGTGGCAAGTGACTGTCTCTTGTTCCCTGGTTATTCTGTACTCCTTTAAAATTTCCTTCTGTTCAAATCATGGAGGTTGCGACTACATGATTTGCAGAAGAGGGTAACGAAAATGATCAAGACTTGGAAGGTTGGGAAATTTTCATTTGGGCAATGGTGGGGTCAGGTAGGGAGCATGACAGGGTTCTATACATTGATGAATAGTGTACAGTCAGCGAATAGGGAATGAAATTCTGTGCATGTGACTACACAAACACTACTAGAACCTGGTTAAATTTTAATTGATTGCACTAAATTTAGGACAGGTAATGGGGATAAATTTCTATTCCTAGTCAAAAACAACTAATCCCTCATCTACTTGGTCCTGTTGATTTAGGGACATAGGGTATTCTTTGTATATCCAACTCTGAGTATGTGACGTTGGGCTTCCATAAAATTTATGGTTTTATTTCACTTGTAAAAAGAAAAAAAAAGTAGGTTTGTATTTCTGGGGCATCATCTGCAGATCTGCCCAATCACTAACTGAGAGACAGATGCCCAATTTATGGCTTCTCTGCTACTTCCCTTATGCTTGAAAAAAGTTGATCATCCAACTTTCCTCTGCTCTAGTGTTTCAGCTTAATTGATTTTCCCCCCAACAAGATGAAAGCAAAAGAACTCTGCAAGTCAATTCAGCTCTTGCAAGCTTTTCAATGACTTAACTCATTTTCATGTTAAATAAGTTGTCTTTGCTAAACATGTGCTGATAGGTAGCTCAGATCAAAGGTTTTGTATGCCATGGTCACCTTAGATCAAGAGCTATGCAGCTGAAGTTTCTTAACTCATTCTCTCATTTACCAGCAATCAGAGTCAAGCATCCTAGATTTGGTTAACAAATGCTTCTATCTACAGTTGTTCTTTAAGGCGTGGTAATAGACTGCATTTTCATGCTTTTACAAAAAACAAAAAAACAACGTTTTGAACTTGTTCTGAATGATAAACTCTCAATAAACAAATGTGGAGTTCTCAGCTTTTCTGTCATAATGCATAAAATAAAGTGCAGGATATAAGGCATACAGTCCTGAAATTTAAGACTATATAAGGGTTCTGCCATGAATGCACTGGTGTCACTATTGTATAGCTAGATTGGCAAACTCTATCCCTACATCTTTGGCTTCCTTGACCATTTAAATAAAAGTGTCTGTTATTACTGTAACTGAAGTGCCTGAGCAAAAATCCTGTCTTTGGTTAGACTGAATGGAAGATTCCAATCCACTTGACCTAAGTCAGACATTTGATGTTAAATTATACAAGGCAGAGTGAAAATAAAAGGTAATTACATTAAACAGCACTCTTCAGGATTCTTTTGAAAAATAACTAGATTTCTAATCCACATGCTACAGTGCATGTACTTGAGCTAATGACATTAGCCCTGTAAATATGCACCAGATTTCTATTGTGAAGCATAGTCTTTCTGTCGCTGCAGGAATCTTTCCATCTAAGCAGATTACAGGCCTGATCCTGAGCTCTTCATCTGAATGAAAAAGCTCCAACTGTGCCAGAGGAAGGTTTGCTTTTGAACAAGGATTAAGTCTCTAAGTAGAGTTGCCAACTTTATTTTCCTGCCAGGGCTTCTGTGCTGCTAATGGCAGCGTGGCAGGTGAAGCTTTTTCTACCATGAAGTGATTGGAAAAGTAAAAATTCTACATATCCGGCTGCTGAGAAAGGAAAAGAAGCAAGTTGTTGTTTTTTAAAATCAGTCCTGCAGTTAAGTAAGCCTGATGTGTTTGTGGGTCACACTGGAAGGAGCAGAGCGTTGGGGAAACAGGGTAATACCTGGTCTCTCTTATTCCTTCTGGTTTCTTTCTTACTGTAGGTCTGACCCAGAAAATATTTAACAAACAGAACACCTTAGATAGTGGCCAAAAGTAAAAAAGAAAAAGAAAGCACATGCCATACATTAAAATTGTGAAATTGCCATTACTACCTCTAATGAACAGTTGTCACATATCCCTGCATTAGAACCAAACCAAGAGTCAACCAGCAATGCCCTAAACCTATCAAGTGATGAAATGAAATCAAACTGCAATAATTCACTTGGAACTAACCCTTCAGTAAAATTGGTGGGGCTTGCCTTTGAGTAAATATGGTTTGGATCAGGCTGGTGGAGTGGCAATGGGAAAGGGGTGGCTTTGCTAACGCAATCAATATTTCGGTGAAGTAATGGGGAGACAGGTGCTTCCTTAAATTAGTTTTGCCATAATTGGTATTCACTGATATTGTTCTAGCTACAGCTCAGCTTAGATTCTCAGTTTATTTGTCATGCATGTTTGGCTTTAATGGTTGCTGTCCTTAATGCAAAGTATTCTGTTGAGTTCAAGATTCAATTTCATGGTTAATTCAATTCAAGTGGCTTCCATTTTCTCACACACACCCTCCACTCTCTCTGCTAGGAACAGACTGGGTTGGAAGACATGACATTATGTATTATAGTAAAGCTATCTCATTGTGCTGTCGTGGAAGATGAAGAATGTGCTTTTCGTTCAGTAATATATATTTTTTCCAGAAAGCACTGAATTGTGACTATTATACGTTCATATTCCCTGCAGTTGTACATCCTGATTGCATTGTGTAATTGTTAACAAATGAAATTTTCCAAGGGATGGCTGGTGTGTTCATGGTTGTTGTTGTTTTTAAAAATAGTAAAAGATTACTATTGGCGTTGGCAAAAGGGAAGGGGCTTGATCATGTTAACCTGGAGGATGGAGGCTGTCTGTATATTCACTATGTGTGCCTGGCTTAGGCAGGTAGATCTATTGCGGAGTTTCACACAGTTTATTTATTTATTTCATTTCATTTCTATACTGCCCAATAGCTGAAGCTCTCCGGGCGGTTCACAAAAATTAAACCACAAAATACAGCATAAGATACAATATAAAATATAATTGCTTAAAACTACAATATAAAAGTGCAGTCACAGTAAATCCTAGCAACAGTTTTAAAATGCAATACTAGGTTTAAAAGAGCAGAACTAAACAACAACTGTGGAATGCTAAAATGCCAAAAATGCCTGGAAAAAATAAAAAGGATTTCACCTGGAGCCACAAAGGGCACAGTGTAGGCTCCAGGTGAACCACTCTAGGAAAATCATTCCACAACTGGGGTGCCACTGCAGGAAAGACCCTTTACCTGGTTGCCACCTGTCCCATCTCTTTTGGCTGAGGCTCCCAGAGAAGGGGAGGATTATGATAAGAGAATGCTCTCACTTGATCTCTGAAATCATAATGCAACACAGCAGAGGAGCAGTGGCATCATCACACAACATTTACCTTCCCTCTGGCTTTCCTTTATTGTCCTCAGCCCACTTGCCTCTTTCCAACACTGCTGAAAAATAATTCAGTATTCTTGTAGTGTATCCTTTGTGGCACTCGTCCCCAGATACTTCCCTGGTTTCTTACAGTAGTGTTGCAAGAGTTTGTCGGAGTCTGTGGACTCTGGGGGTTTGGAACAGCCACCTCCAGTGCTGTAGCAGAGCCAGGGCTTGTTGGGATGCTGTGCTAGCACTTTTTGATTAGCAGGGATGATGACATCATCTGCCACCCCATTCACAATTTCCTGTTCTTTCTGGGTTTACCTGCAATCCTCACAAATACTTGGGGTGGAGGGGTGGGCAGAATGACTTTTCTCAGCAATATAGTTGTGAGATATCCCTATTATAATTCAAAGTATTTTGGGTTAGTTTGGTCTTGAATTGGTAGTGAAGACCCAGGGCCTTCCTAGACGAGGCCTTAGCACGCCTTCTGACCCAGCTTCCCTGCTGTGTGTCCAGATGACGCACAGGGGAATCTGGAGACAGGCCGCGCTGAGGCCTGGTCTTACGCGCCATAAGCCAATGCACTTATGGCATGCTTTTTCCCCAGCTTCGGCCTCAGGCCGGGGCTGGGGAAAGTGTGGAGACTTCCGCGGCTTTTCGCGGCTCCTCGCTTACACGCGAGGAGCCGTGAAAAGCCGCGGACCTGGCACAGCGCTCATAGGAGCACTGTGCCCATCGGCGGGGGGGGGGGCGAAGGATGGCAGGGGCGAGGATGGGAGTGTGGGTGGCACGGGGGGAGGGCGGGTGCGATCGCGCCGCCGCCGCCCAAGCAAGCAGGCGAGCGGCGCTTGCCTGGGCAATGCCGCCCCATCCCAGGCATTGCCCGGGTGCTTGCTCGGGCGGCGGCGGTGCGATCTCACCCGCCCTCCCCCCGTGCCACCCACCCTCCCATCCTTCGCTCCCCCCCCCCGTTTTAAAAAAATAAGTCAAAAAGCCACTTACCGTCTCCAGAGTCTTTGGGCCAAACGCGGCCCCTTTAAACAAACAAAAAAAAAATGGCGGACGACGCAGGGCTTGCATCCTCCCTGTGTCTCCGCCGTCTGGAAGCCTGGGGGAGGCGCGCTAACGGTAGCGTGCCTCGGCCCCGCCTCCCTGCAGGTCTATCAAGGCCCCCAATTGCTTTTTCAGGCACAGATAGTGGCTGAGATAGGTAAAGTGGGGGGTGGGGAGAAGCTGGTGGGGGCAGACAGAGGTGGAAGAGTTTCCATGCCACTTGACATGAAAATTCAGAAGAATTTTCCTGATTTCAGCCCCCCCTGTTATAAATATTGTGGAATACGAACCAATTGAGCCCAATAAAAAGCATCCGGATGCAGTTTCAAAAAAAAGTATATTTTCCACCTCAGGTACCAAAAATCTCTTTGCGCAAAGGTCCCTTTCCCATTGCCAATGTCGAGGAAAAGGGCCTGGAACAGAAGTTTACTTTTCATTTTATACAGAGGGAAACAAATCGTCAAATCGTTACAGCTGATCCTCCTCCCTGATTTCCTGACATGCCCAGATGGAGAGAGACCCCGTTGACCTTACAAAACTCCATTATCACATGATTCCCTTAGCAATGAATCTTGGGACATTCCTGCCACGTATTCCATTGTCTTTAACTAATCCCTGTTCCCCCCCTCACAATGTCCCCTGGAACATTCCTGTCCCACCTTGCCTACGTGGCAGAAACTTTCCCGCCTCACCTTCCTTCCATCCAATCAGTATTCACTGTCCCTTCCCAAATTCCCACCAGAGCGTGTGGAAAGGAAGGTGAAGAAGAAGCCCCCAGCCCTCAAAAATGGTGCCTGACATTCCTTTTGATGGGTGAGCTTCCCACCTCTTATATCTCTCCCTGGTTTCCCGCCGAGCCGTGGGGAAAGGAAAAGAGGTATGCGTGTATGTGCTAGCTGCACAAGCAAGTGCTTGGCGATTTAACCAATGGCTAGGGCTCGTTCTTTACACTTGAGTAAGCGACCTTACCCAAATAGGTAAATAGGGCTTTCCTTCCCTACCTGGGTTTATTCTGCATGTTATTTTGGGGTGGTGAAGGAGGGTTTTGGAGAGAAGAAGAGAAGGGGAGAGATAGACGAAGGGAGAAGTGGGAAATCAGTTATTTTCCCCTAACACTCCCTCCAATTCCAAGAGTAAGGACTAGTGAAAATTCCGAGCTAATCTGAGAAGTTCATAGAATCATAGAATAGTAGAGTTGGAAGGGGCCTATAAGGCCATTGAGTCCAACCCCCTGCTCAATCCACCTTAAAAGATACCTGACAGATGGCTGTCCAGCTGCCTCTGGAATGCCTCTAGTGTGGGAGAGCCCACAACCTCCCTAGGTAATTGGTTCCATTGCTGTACTGCTCTAACCGTCAGGGAAATTTTCCTGTTGTCCAGCCAGAATCTGACTTCCTGTAACCATTCTTCTGTGTCCTGCACTCTGGGATGATTAAGAAGACATCCTGGCCCTCCTCTGTGTGACACCTCTTCAAGTACTTTACTGCTATCATGTCTCCCACAGTCTCCTTTTCTCAAGACTAAACATGCCCAGTTCTTTCAGTCTTTCCTCATAAGGCTTTGTTTCCAGACCCCTGATCATCCTGGTTTCCCTCCTCTGAACCCCCTCCAGCTTGTCTGCATCCTTCTTGAAGTGTGGTGCCCAGAACTGGATGCAGTACTCAAGATGAGTCCTAACCAGTGTCGAATAGAGGGGGACCAGTAACTTACATGGTTTAGAAGCTATATTTCTATTAAGGTCTTTGGACGAGGCACCATTTCTAGCACAAATTCCTTGTCCTTACCTTTGAAAGCTCTCCCACTGTATCTTTTGGCCCTTTGATTTCTCATTGCATTCCTATCGGTTTCTCCAACCCCTTAACCTTCATTCCCAAACCAGGCATTCATTCAGGGACATATTTATCCTTCTTGTTTTCACACTATTTTATATTGTCAGACCCTTGCGCTTAGGGATCTATCCATCTATCTATCTATCTATGATCTATCTATATTGTCTACAAAATTCAGTAACATGCAATGTTACATTGGTTGCACTGTATAAATAATGAATATAGTAGCAATAAGGGAAACACTGAAATGCCCATTAGAATATCAAAGACTGTGTGAGTCATCATATTAACAGACAAGTTTCTAGGTCAGAATTATTATATTCGTAAATTCATTATAATAAGCGTTTAAAAATAGTTTAAAAATTGGAGGCTGTGACATTATTTCTATTACCCCCTCCCCCCCAAAAGCTGATTGAGCCCTAGTTTATTCTCTTGGGCAATTTACAGTCAGTCCCCCAGATTCCAGCTGTACAGTCCCAGCTGCACATAGCAGAGTGGCTTTTCTGCTTTTCTCTTCCTTTTTTTTTTTTAAAAAAAATATCTTTAAGATTAAACTCCTTAACACTGCCTTCTGCTTGCCCTAGGAGATCCAACATAATATCACACAGCCATGCGATTCTTTTAAAATTAAAGCCTATAATATAAGTCATCCCTTGATCTACGGAATACATCTGAAATAAGCAATCTTGCATTATTCTATTATTTGCTGGCAGTGCAAGTTGAAACACTGCATGGGGCTCTTACCGCCACCATATATGTAATGACATCAAGACATTTATTTGAATTTTGTAAGCTTAATTATAATTCGATTTTCATTATTTTTTTCATGCGTGCAACTTATGGTAATAATTTTCTGTTGCCAGCCCCTGAATCATCTTGGTAGTTGTTGTTGTTGTTGTTGTTTGTCAAAATGTATTAGATCACAGAAGATTTTTTTTTTTTTTGCTTCACTTGTAGGCTTCAGGAAAAAAGTGTTCAAAAACAGAGGCTGATACTAGGTAATTTTATCAGCAATCTAGCTGATTGCTTCTCAACTTATGTATTTTCCTTTATTTAAAAAAAGAAAAGAAAAAAAGGGCAAATTGACTACAACCCTTTAGCCAAAACCCATGATATTGAACAATTTGGATATAATCAACATTTTCAAAAGCCTGTTATTGTGTATCCTCCAGGCATAATCTACTGCTTTGTGGCGGTCTCAAAGCTTCTGTTGCTTTTTATTCCTTTAATTTTGTGTTTCAGTGTCACATGGCAGAAAATCAGGAGGGAAAAATTGTACCATCTGGATTGGCTGTGATCACCAGGAAAAATGTTTGACTCTGTACAATATAGAGACTCTCACAAGTTTTCTGTTTTCATTGATCCTGCAATGAATGGTTTAAAAGCAAGGTAGTCACTTTTATTCCAAAAGGATTGCTGATATGAAAATCTAGCTTGTTAGTTTTAGTAGAGGCTGATGGAAGTGTGAGTATATTAAATGCTTTAGATCTGAAATCTTTTGATTGATATAATAAATGGGTTTTGAACTTGAAGTCACTATATAGTTTGGTGAATTAAAATGAGTCCTAATTGGAAATACACAGCAGTTTTTGATACTGATACTAAGAATACCTCCAGATGTTTGTCAGCATGCAAAATAACTATATGGTCCCAGCCAAATGGCTAAGCTATGCAATCATAGCAGTCTCCTTCCATTACTAGAAATATACACCATCACATATTTTGGAAGAGTTTGTAATTAAGTATCAAGGCTGCAAGCTTTATTTATTATTTTATTTACAATATCTGTATACCACTCCATATCTAAAACAGATTCTGGAGCAGTGAATATAAGAGGTAAAATAGTAAAAAGATTAAAAGATTAAAATAAACCTATTAAAATTATTCTATTTTTTTAAAAAAAAATAATAGAATGCCAATATAAAACTGTGGTGGTAAATTAAGGAATGCTTCCTGGAACAGAACTGATTTTAGGAGGCTCCAGAAGCAACACAGTGTTGGTGCCTGCTTGACCTCCAGGGGCAGGGTCTTCCAAAGAAAGGGGGCCACCACCCTGAAGGCTGAACTTCAGTCAGGCCATAGGTCCATGTTTAATCAATACATTAAGCCACTAAACTTTCCATTTTTAGCAGACCTGTTTTGTCTGGTTAGGTGGGCTTACAATTAAGCCCACACATGTTTATTTTTTATTGACATATTATTAAGGCACTATTTGGAGTTGGTGTTTTACCATAGTGGCTAATTAAAAAGGAAATAGTAAGAGTGGTGAGCCATGCTGTAAGAGATGCCAGTTCTAATTGATACACTAGTCTGCAGTTGTTTTCCAAAGAGGGGTTAACTATAAGCCTCCTTCGGGTACCTGCTCCAAGGGAAGCTCGGAGGACGGCAACAAGGAGAGGGACTTTTCTGTGGTGGCCCCCCAGTTATGGAACAATCTCCCCTATGAGATCCGCCTGGTGCCAACATGGTTATCTTTTCAGCGCCAGGTCAAGACTTTTCTTTTCTCCCAGGCATTTAACAGCATATGTTGAGTTTTAACTGACTCCAGAACTAGCTTTGGCCTGGCTGAATGTTTAAAAATTGTTTTAAATGTTAGCTCTTTTTATGGTTTTATGGTTTACAATTTTGTATATTGATTTTTTAATGTTCAGTCTTTTAATCTTTGCAAACTGCCCAGAGAGCTTTGGCTATGGGGCTGTATGTAAATGCAATAAATAAATAAATAAATAAATAAGCCAGGGGGTGAACTTCACCCCTGCCCCCTTTACTCCTGATTTCCCTGTGTTGATGGAGAAGGTCTGCAAGGGACGCTATAACTTACACTGAATTGGAAACGGTTACAGAGCCTGTGTGATTGGAAACCCTGATAAGGCAGGAGTCTCAGTCATGTGAAGCAGTTGCATTCAGTTGGACATTGCCCATGCAGAACTCCCCTGTCAGTGCAGGGGAACCAGGGGCGGAATGTGTGGAGTGGAAGTTGCAGCCCCAGCTCCTTCTACCTTTGCCATTAACCCCTGCTCAGAGAACCCCTGAACTATTTGGTGAGCTGCATCCCTAGGATTGCTCTCAATCTCCAGTGCACCTCCGTGCATATTGACTTGAAACATTTCCAAGCCAGTGCTAAATATTCTTGGGCCCTTTCTGCACCTAAGGGTTATCCCAGGAAAATGGAGGGATCGTTCCTGCCTGCTCCTGGGATCCCCTCTGTAGCATTTGGATGCACAGGAATGATACAGGGATGATCCTGGGGGGGGGGGGGGGGAAAGGCAGTTGTAGAAATGGACTTGGACTCCATGTGATCAGGAATTTCCATTTTAAATACTGCATGTTACTGCAGAGAGCAGAGAATTTATCCTGTGGGAGTGGATCACCAATACAGATCTGTTAACAAGAGAACTGAGTGGATCATTTGCTTTTGGGAGGCAACCTGATGGTATAGAGCAGTATAAGGTATTAGATTTCTCCAGTTTCAGTGGAAGAAGCTTTCACATAAGCATTCTTTAGATTATGGAGTAAGGGGCAGGATTCTCCATGTAGCAATAATTGCCACCTTGAAATAGAAAGCTTGCATTTCTTCCATATTATTTCAGATGTGTTAATGGGCCTATTATTAGCTCTCAAAACTAGTAGAAATATTTGTGTGCTCCTTGTGTTAATTTGTCTGATATTTGTATATTTTCAATTTTCACAAAGAAAAATATTTAAACTACAGGCGGAGAGAGCATAGCTCCATGCATGTATCTCATTTTAATGATGCTGGTCATGGTGGTAGTAAACTGGGCACTTAAGTACGATGCTCTGTGTTTTCAGCATTCATTTCCATTTGCTCATATTAGAAAACCCATCAGCATCCATGGAAAGCAGTTAATGAAAACACATTTTTATTTGGCTTGGTTGTCTTGAATATTCGTAAGGCTGAAATTCAAGAGAGATTTCTCTCTGTATAACACTAACTCTCAGCCAAATTATGTTAGTAAACAAACAGATTTCAGAATATTGTTAACGTTTTGTTTCTTTTGACTTGTGCCGTATATCATTGTACTAAAACAGTGGGGAGAAATTAGATATACCTTTAATGTAATGCTTTTAATTTTAATCCAGTTGCCCTGTTTTTCCATATTTACATGTGTTAATAAATACCTGTATGGTGTGGAATGGTTGAACCAAAGAAAAGAAAATGTTGACTCAGCCTTTCTGTAGGCTGCTTGCCTGCTTTCCAATCTAATTCTGGCATTTTCTGATTTAAAATGGATTTTAATCGTTTAGAAATCATGCCTGCCAGAAATGCTGCAAAATAAAAATAGATTTGGGGAGAGGAATGAATTTATTTATTTATTTAAAGAAATACAAAATCCTAAATGCCCAATCTTCCTTTCATTTGCACGTATCACATTTTTTGTAAAGTTACTGTTCACAGAAGCCAAGGTAGATGTTTCGGGTAGGAGAAGTCTATAAGTATAGCTTGAAGTATAGCTTGAGATCACGCAGTAGCAACCTTCATACTACAAACATGTTACAATTGCACATTTCTTGAAGCTCAGCCACTTACATGTTGGCCATAAGAAAAATCCTGATATCCATGTCAGTTTAATATATTTATTAGACCAACCAAAATGTCACAAAACAGTTTTAGCCTTCTCTAGAACTTTTCGTTGGGCTAGATGGTAAACAAAGGGAATGGGAGGAAGTAAAAAAGGTAGCTGATGCTGAAGCTATGGAGTCTAGGGGCTCATCTACACCAAGCAGGATATAGCACTATGAAAGGGGTATATGGTATGTGCCAATGGGCTCCAACAGTTGTCAGTGCACTTCAATACCACTATAAAGCCATAGTGTGGCTCCTGCCTTTTATATATTGCTTTCAAAGTGCAATATCCTGCTTGGTATAGATGAGGCCTAAATTTAGTTACAGTCACAGGTGAGTCTCCAATGCTGGGCCTGCGACTCTGCTCATTGCGTTGTGCCAGCAAGACCCACCACCAGTGCAACAGAAAGCCAGTGCTTCCTAGAACAACACCAGAAACAAGCACATTGCAGGCAGCTGTTGCCTGGTTCTGTCTCCATCATAAGTCAAATCAGTGCCAGCTCCAGGTTACTGAGGGTCCTTGGAGAAAGCAACCACAATGAGCCTTCTCCCACATGGATTCTACCTTCCCACCATCATTGTCACCAGCTGCTAGTTTATCCCCTTTCCTGTCATTGCTAGCACTTGCTTGCTTGCTTGACAGGCAGAGAGATAGGGAGCCAGTGGGCTGTGTCGTGTGCTGCTCCTGCTTCTCACCACCTCTGTTGTCTTGGCCAGAGTGAAGAAGAGCAAGTCCAGGGTCAGTGGGATCCTGCTGGGATGTGGGCCAGTTGTCCAACCATTCCTACCCTTGACGCCGGTCCTGGGTGAAACACAACAGTTCCTTGTTAGGTGGGAAACTGAAGAAAAGAGGAAGTAGGCAGTTTTATATTAACAAAGCTGTGGGTTAGTTTTAGGTGGTATAAGTACCCAGTTTGGCTTCTGTTGGTGTGTGTTTTTAATCTAGTACACCACCTAAAATTAATCTCCCAGTGAGATTAATTTGTTGGCTGAATAACGGTAGATATACATTTTGGAATTTTACTAAAATAGTATATTTGAAAATATTCCCTGGTGACAATCTCTACATACCAGAACATGTTGCATTTCCATTGACCGCTCTGCTTGGTTGTGGAATTTTACCAGTTCTCTTCACTGCTGCAAAGCTGTCTTCCTACATTTGCTACAAAACCAACCCCTGGTATCTGTTGCAACAGCAGAGCAGAAGTAACATGACACTTGTCAGTTTCCATTCGCAACCTTGCAAGCCCTAGTGCATCTTGTCAAGTTTCCTTCTCCAAACATTGGGCAAACCTCCACAATCAGGAGCCGGGGAGAGAAAAAATTACACTGGAACTTCTGTGTTTGACCTTTCCCTTGCTTCCCTTCCTTTGTAATAGCATCTGGTTTGTAGGTGGCAGACTAATTTCTCAGGCTTGCCATCAAGCATAATAATAATGTGGTTTGTACAGCCCTTACATTTAATAATCCATATACAAAATCTCAAAAGTACTAGAGGTGACCTATGAAAAATTCATGAATGGTAATTATGCTAATTACGCATAAAAATTCAGGTAGCAAGTAAGCATTTGATCCATTTATTTCCAGCAGTTTGCCAATTAAGAAGCACATGCTAAAAGCTATGTCTCTTGAAAAATCTATGATTCAGCCGGTACCCCAGGGAGAGCTCTTACTTTCTCCTTAAACATTTGCACATCTCTAATTCATAGCTGTCCGTTTGTGAAGGAGCGTAATGATTTGCTTGCTATGAAAGGGGGCGGTGCTTGAGCAAACAATTGTAGTATGGAATAAAATAATTTATTTTTATTTGTGTACCCTTGTTAAATTCTATTAATTTTTCCAGATACAAAACAAGGATGGTGGTGGTGGTGGTCATTGGTTTACAAAGTAAATTTTAAACATTCAATTGTCATTTGGGAGTAATAAAAGAAAAAGGCTGTAGGTGTGAAATGATAAATCAAAGCAAGAAACATCTTACATTTTGTTGTAGCTAGTGCATATAGGTTCAGAGAATATGTTTCTCATACCCCTAAACCAGGAGATGGGTTTAAATAGCAACTAAAACAAAAGCATTTTTACAGTGAAATCAATGTTACTATAGGAACGTTCACAAAAGCACCCTCTCTATATACAGTCAGTGCATGGAGGGAGCAGCAGGATGACACCCACCAGCCTTGATCTCATTATCCGTGCAAAATGGTGATTGGGGTCTATGCCCATGCAGTTCCCTGAACCAGAAGAAACACTGCATGATCAGAACCAGACATGAGCAGCCTATGCTTGTGGAACTGTATGAACATGGCCCCCTTTGTCCGTTTTCCACCCTGTGAGTAGATGTTAGGACAAAGATGCAGGTGCAGTTCCTTTGCACCTCCGTACGTTGCCTATAGACATAGGAGGGGGCTCTTGTGAAGAGAACTTTTATCAGCCTGACATGATAATGTAAATGCCAAAGTCTTCATGCCTCTGTAAGTTCTTATTGTCTGTTTTTGAGCACTGTGGCAGGTTGCTATCTGGTGATGCTCTGTTCCATCACATCATTCTATTGTTTTGCTCTTTTCTCGTTTGATGGAAAGCTCTGTGCAAGCCCTCATATTTGCAAGATGTACCTTTTATCAATATTTGTTCCCTTGACTAAAAAATGTCCTTTAAAGAGACATGTTACTGTTTCCTTTTCACACCAATGAGATAAACAGGGTGGAGGATTCTTTGGATGAATTATGTGAAAGTAAAGAGATGTCCTCACATGATTATGCCCATAGCTTTCCTTAGCCAAGACTACAGATGTTCTTACATTCTGAAGTTTAAAGGCCAAAATAGACATGACTTTAAATCTCTGTCTAGCAGCTAGGATGATGATGATGATGATGATGATGATGATGATGATGATCCTAGAGTAGGTGCAGAGGTTCCAATCCAGACCTTTAAAGCCCCCCTACTCCCATATTAGGATCCTGATCTGAATCAGGGGCCCGCACCTGCTTAAGTCTAAAAAGTAACAGGAGACAAAGATTTGGTTTGGTACTAGTGCTATGCCAAAAATTTCTTCCACATATTTTTTCAACTATTCTCATTCAATTTGAGAATAGTTGAAAAAACAAAACAAATTTGAATTTGGGTTGGCTTCAGGAAACTCATGGTTACCTTACCTATAAGGTAGCTGAGGAGTGTGCATGAGTTCCCTGTCTTTCGTTGTATAATCATCTCTCTGGCAGCCTGTAGCCTCTTTGGCTTCTTGCACTTCCTGCCCAGGGGAAGACATCGTGACGAAATTCTGTCCATGGGGCTTTTTCACATCAAAAACTACAGGCAGCCTGGAAGCATACAGAACAGTGAAGAGATGTGTAATAGACAGCACACACAAGGACACAAACTATGCTCAGCCACAATGATTAGGGGGATTTCTATATGAGGCTTTTATCCTGCACCTTGATCGAAGTTTCTGCTTCTGGATTCTTTGCGGAATTACGCTTTGCACCTTTACATATACTTTTTTTCTAGAGTTTTTCTTTCTCTGCCTTTTTATATGTTTCATTATACAACTACTAGATGGTGTAGTAGAATTGCACAATTTCACAAGACTCTCATTCCGTCATTTCTAAATAATACCAGACTTTCCTCACTTGGGAAAAAAAATGTAGTAATGCTTGCAAAGCATGGGAGAGGACCTGGAGAATGATGATGATCTGTAAAGGACCTCAAATGACGATGCTCTGTAAAGGACCACAAGCAAGCAGTCATGTGTGCACAATAAAAGCTTCTTGTAGAAAGGCTCTAGGTAAGACCAAAAACACCACCAAAAGAAATTCAAAATAAATTACAAAATCCCCTGAGAATGAGGCAGAAAAATGGAAGCCCCTTTCATGTGTGAAGAAGCCTTTCAAGACACTGGAGGACAGATTTTGGCACAGCATTAGAGCCACCCTTTCCCTGGAGCTGGACACAACACTGCTCCCCCTCACACCCGCTACAGGGCTGGCAGGGGGAAAGTGCAGCACTTGCAGGAGAGACAATAATCATAACTCCTTAGCAATTTAGCATTTGGAAGACCCTTGGGAAGGTGCTGAACTCTGAAGAATGACAACTACAGCTGCTGAACCAACATTTATCAGAAGACATTTTTCTCAGAAAGCTTTTTGTTTTCTTACGCACCTAGAAATAAAAGACCACTTTGCAGAGTTTTCTTCACCATTAATTTTTGTGGTGGCTTCCTCACCCTTGCCCCCTGCCCCGCCCCTGACAATGCCCCATAATGCTGCTAGATATGGGGTATTGTGGAGGATGCAAAATAGGGGCCAGGCTACCAACACAGTTAATGCTTTTGCCATTTGCAGTGGTGGTGGTATTATTATTATTATTATTATTATTATTATTATTATTATTATTATTATTATTATTATTATTACATTTATATCCCATCTATTTTCCTCCAAGGAACCCAAGGTGGCATACATAATCCTCCTCCTCTTCTCCATTTTATCCTCACAACAACAACCCTGTGAGGTGGGTTGGGCTGAGAGTCTGTGACTGGCCCAAAGTCACCCAGTGGGTTTCCATGGCCAAGTGAGGACTAGAACCCGGATCTCCCGACTCCCAGTCCAACCCTTTAGCCACTACACCACATTGGCTAAACACAAAAAACCTCTCCCTGGAGAACCACCCCCAATTTCCCTGCCCTTAAGTAGGGTGGAGAATTTTGAGAGACCGTTTGCACACGGCTCTATTTGACACAAATTGTGAGTCAAAACAAGTCTAGTATTGGTGGGTGGGGGAGAGAGAGAGGAGGAGAGATACTAAGGATATCTGAAAATGTCCTAAGCTCTAACCATATGGAGCAATTTGACTCCATGAATCACACGCCATCAAGAGTAGCATTACTGGAAATTGCATCCTGCACACAAGAATAGTTAAATCCTTTCTCCTCATTAACTGTGTCTCCTTGACATATGTTCTAATACAAAGTTAAGCCAATAAGATATCTGTGGTTGTTTCCATTTTGATAACCGATGTTCAAGCATCTGAAAATAGTTGTTACAGGAAAGGTGCTGCTGCTGCTTTTTGGGGTGGGGAAAGAGAAATATCTCTGAGCTGACTTTCTTTTTCTTTTTCTTTTTTAACCCAGAAATGAATTTTAAAATAGCAGTTTTGAGGAAGTCAACAGGTCACTCTGATGCACAGCGATGAGCTGAAAAATCAACTTGAATTGAAATTAGGTTTCCAGAGTGCAGCATATGTTGTGATGAAGGTGCCAGGGAAGATAAAGTAGGCTACACTCCTTCAACCTGTTCGGAGTGTGTTCCAATCATTTGGAACCAGAATGAACTGCTCCTGCATTACACAGCCCAAATCAGAACAAATTAAAACAGGGCTGCTCTTACAGGTGCATCCATTAATCCCTGCACAGAGTCTGGGCTCTGTGCAGTATAGGGGGTGGGGGAAAAACATGTCAGGCAAAATGGTTTTCATAAATCTAAGTGAAAATGCCAGGAAGGAGATTCATTAAATAGGGTATCAAATATTATTTTGAAACTTAACCAATAAATAAATAAAAAATAAATTGCATATTTGTAAGCCTCTCTTACATTTGATTTCAGAGAAACTGGTTTCCATTTCCTAGAACAGCTCAGTCTCCCTCTGGTGGCTATTTCACTTCCACCCATTCACACAATGATACATCAGTAACAGTTCCACCAAATTTATGAAAGAGTAGAGCAAGAAAAATGGGACTTTTCAGGCTGTGAATTTGAAAGAGAGTTAGTGAGATTAATATGTTGTAAATACTGCTTTTTAGATGCTGTGGGACGACATAAAACTATCAGGTTTATACAGAAAGCTATATTTACTCATATTCCAGTGAAGTACTATCTAAATATTCTGGGAACTGAGGTTATTATTGTTAACATACAGGAGCGGGTGTTAAACTTGAACACCTAAGTAGTAAATTTTGTAGATTGTCTCTATAGTGTATTGAAGAGGAACCTAAAGCTAAGGTTATACTGCTTTGAACAGAGTTCAGCCTTTGCATCTTATGTAAACTGCCCAGTGAGCTTCGGCTATGGGGCAGTATAGGGATGATAATGATGATGATGGTGATGATGATGATGATAATTTATATGAGGTATGTGGAACATTTTTCCTGTTGAAGGTCACATGCCCAGAGGAGTAATTTTTCAGGGGTCACATACCAATCATGAGTAGGGCCAAAGCGCATGAGGTTACTTACTCATTCTCTTTATGCCACACCCTTCCCCCCTCCTCTTTCTTTCTGACATCTCCTTCTCTCATCCTCCTCACATAGTGGCCTGCTGGGGAAGGGAAGGATTGATCTTCCCAGAGTCTGAAATGGTCACTTATAGAAAGTATATGAAATTAGGCCAAGGTTGTCCATCCTTATAGCATAGAGCAGTTTTCTTATTAGGGTGAGTTCTACTGCAGATGCTTTTTTAAAAAATATATATGGCTAGACTTGTTTTAAAGATGTGGGTTTATTTGGCAGATCACCTCCCCTGTAGATCTATTTGATCCTGGAGGTCATCTGGTGAGACCCTCTCAATGGTAGCCCATGCATTTGTAGTCATTAAATGAGGTGGAACTCATTCTATAGAATAAACTTCCCCCTATGATTAGACATGCATTTACAACTCTTATCCTTAGACTCATATTGAAGACATCTATTTGTGCAAGCCTTCCCAATGTAGTTTAGCCTGCAATGGATTTTATTTTCAAGGATACAGGCATGTTCAGGGAACATGTACATCACTTCTGCACTTTGGGTTTTGTTTGGTTACTAGCTCTATGTTGGCATACTTGTCACACAATAAGAATCAGATAATGGGAGACCAGATATGTAGTAGCTGGTTCCATTCACTCCATTCCATCACACTTGCCAGCCCAGTTGCCTCCACACATTTGATGACAGACCTCTACATTGAGGAGCCTGTTGTACTCATGTAGGCTTCTTTCATGGTTCTCAGTTGTGCAGGAATTTATCTAATTATTTCTATTCATTTCATAGACCCATAGAATCATAGAATTCATAATATAAATGTCTCTAGGCAGATTAAGTTATTCAAAATAGAAAGTAATAGCATCAAAAGAAACACAAAACACACCAACAAAACAAAACTCTCAGCAGCCACAAAATTAAGCAACTCACATGAGTGTCCTGAGCACCGAAGAAGAGCAAAGAGCTTATTGAGAGATGCTAACCCAACAAAGGTCTTGGAGAAGGTTGAAGTCTTCTATACATGATGTCCCTCATTTTACCACTTGCAGTTGGGTCTGCTTCTTCATTGGCCACATCTAGGTGTTCCTCCTCCAGAATAGTCTCTTGGCAAAAGGGTCTCCTTGCAGCCAGCTGGGGGTTCCAAGAATGACATCTCTGAGTGTCCCACCTAATTCTCCTCCTCCAAAGAAGTCTCCCCTGGGCCTAGATCAGTTGGGAGCCTGACAGCAGGCTCCCCATTGCAGGCATTTCCCATCTGACACATGGGGGCTGGCAGGGCTCACAACAGGTATCACGGATGCATGGATTTTGTAAAATCTGTTCGGTCTTCATTTCGCAGATTGTCAGATGTCTGTCATTCCATCGTTTGCTCATTGACAAAATTGGATTTCGTCCAATTGCAAAAATGCACAAATTCCAGCACAAATGTGCAATCCCTGCCATATTCATCTTCAGGTTTAGCCTATGGAGAAAATGTACATTTTCCCCTGGTGTTAGTTATATATATATATATATATATATATATATATATATATATATATTATGAAATTTGGATAAAATTCAAGGAAGTGTGTGTGTGTGTGTGTGCTAATAATAAAAAACACAGCCTGCAAGTCCATGGAATCTGTGCAACTTGGAGATGCCAGTCTGCTGTAGAATCTGCAAGTTGGATTCATAGTAATCCAGACTCATTTGATTCCTTTACAGATTTCTCTGACATACCTTACAGACCTAGCTAGTGTATTCTCACTCTCCCCTCACATAATTGTAATCTCATCAGGAGAAGAAAGCCTGCATAAGGGCTGTTGTAATTGTTGCATGTTCTTGTCTGCATGTCATTGGCCAGACCTATGGCCAAGCTATTGCATTCAAAGATAAAAATGATTTATTTATCTTGTTTGTCAGATGTGAAGGGTTCTTATGTTTATGTTTAATGTTGGATGTGGAGTTCAGAGGTGAGCAGTGAGATGACACATATTTCAGTGGTGCTATTACCCCAGGACCAATAGCAGACATCAGGGGCCCTGGAGCTAGTGACCACCAGGAGAGCCCCCAAATAATGCCAGCGAGACAGTGACATGGATAAACCTTGGTGTGCTAACAAGAGCAGTGCTGAGACAAGGCTGCAGTCACATGCCATTTTAGTTGGGATTTCTTGCTGGATAGTTCAGGTTTTGGTGGGTAGTTAAATGAAAATTATCATGGCAGCGGTGTGTGGTAGCTGTGAAAAAGGTGATAATTTGAAAAAGGGATTAACAGTCCCACAGTATTGAAAGGCCTTTGTACGAATCTCTGGTATTGCACATTCGGGATACTGGGTGTATGTTCTGCTCGCTGCACCTCAAAAAGCATAATTTTAGAATTGGAAAAAGTTTAGCAGCAACAGCTGAGATCATCCTAAGAAGAAGAATGGTGGGATATTCATGACAGGCAAAATAAAGTACTTCTCCACATAGTGCATAGATTAAATTATGGAATTCACTTCCAAAGATGTGGTGATGGTTACCAGATAGCTTTGAAAAGGAAATTAGAGAAGACAAAAGGCTATCCATGGTTACTAGCCAATATGGCTCTATGCGACTTCCAAGATCAGAGGGACGAGGCCGCTGATGGGGAAAACAACAGTGAGAGTGTCCTATCACTCTCTTTTGTTGCTTGTGGGCTTTCCATAGGCATCAGGTTAGTCACTACTGGAAATGGGAAGCTGGGCTAAAAAGTGGTCTTCTTAGGCCATGGCTAGATGAGGGGGTTGGAGGGCGACAATCTCACAATTTTATGATTGCGAGATCGTCGCCCTCATCTCCACATAGCGTGCGCGACATCATGGCCACGATTTTGGATTATTTTTTTTAAAGGAAAAGGAGCACATGAGCCCTCGAATGAAAGATAAGTTTTTTTAAAAAAACTCCCCCTCCCCCCCACCCCACCCCCAATGGGCACAGAGCTCCTGAGGAGATCTGCGCCCGGTTCCCGGCTCCTCACGGTTACTTGCGAGGAGCCGGGACAATTCGCGACACCTGGCCACATGTTCCGCGGTCTCGGGATCAGCGGGGGAAAAGGGTAGGGCAATATCTCAGGCCAAGAGAGGGATCATCCCTTCCTGCTCCCGGGATGCCCTGTGCATCATGTAGACGCACAGGGTTGATCCTGGGGCCATCACCGGGATATCGCCTGGTCTAGCCATGGCCTTTGGTTCTTAAGGAGTTTATTCAAATTAGGCTATTTTAAATTAGGGAACTATACCTGTATGACTCTGGTAAATGCCCTAACAGCATTCCTATACAGAACCCTCAAGTTCTTTATTAGCATGTATGTTTTAGTTGGTATGACTTGAATGAAGAATGTACATAAACAGCTTTGATTGTGCACAGTCAGAAGGCATGGAGAATGTGTACAAACTGATAGCATGAACAGAGGATTTCACACATTGCACAGCAAACATATATTGTCTCCAAGTGATGTTCAAAATTGTGCTCAATGGATCATATCAATAAAATACAAGATAAAATTTATATTTTAACTGTTCCTACAGCATTTTAGTCTTTTAAGTTCTTTGTAATCTGCCCAGAGAACATTTGTTATCATACAGATTGAATGACTTGTTTGAATCCAATACTTGGAGTAGACCCATTGAAATGAATGTGGTTTAAGTTAGCCTTACGTTGTCTGCAATGAACCAATATAACCCAATGTACTTATTCTCTGTCTGGGAAGCATACATGAAGTCTGTACACTGTATGAAATATTTCTGAGCAAATCACGTTGTCCATTACTAGTTGACAATTATCCATATTGACTGGGCAATGTGCAAAATTGCTATTGATGCTGTCAGTTTCAGCACCTTCTTCATGTTTCACATGAAAATGTATGCAGTTGCCAAGTTCATGTACAATTACCGGTCAACCCCAATAAAATGATTATTTTTAATTTCAGAAATT
Organism: Elgaria multicarinata webbii; assembly: GCF_023053635.1. Lineage (NCBI taxonomy): Eukaryota > Metazoa > Chordata > Lepidosauria > Squamata > Anguidae > Elgaria > Elgaria multicarinata. Next base: position 137,614,911 of record NC_086171.1, read on the forward strand.
CAGCTTCATGTTTACCTTTAAAAAGATAAGAAATATTAGTAAACCTATGCTGTTTAATCAGCTAATAAAATGTTTAAGTATAAGAAAGCTGACTGATAAAACAAAGTAGAATAGAAGTTACTGTATTTTTCATGTTGGGGAAGAAAGAAAAACATATAGGGTTAAAATATATTTTCAAAATAGGGAATTATTGCATCATTTCATTACTGAAATAAATAAATAAAATTCCCAAATAGATATGATAAAAGTAATCTCAATAATTATATTTTAAAAGTCTGTAGTTTAAATAATCATAGCAGACTTTTGTGGGGGTTTTGGTGTTTTTAAAATGAATAAATAAATAAGACCTTTTCTACTGCTCATACATGATAATATTTTTGTAAATAGAAAATCAACTTTAGCTGAACTCCTGTTCCTGGAAAAGTTTCTCAAGAGACTTGAGAAATATAAGGATTAATGTCGCTTCTGTCTAATGACTGCAGTGCTGGGTTTAATTAATTTTGCTGTATAGTCATTCTTTATTCATAAGGAATAATTGGTGCTTCACACAGATTTTGTATTAATAAATTGCATTAACTATAATCTTATGGTGACCAGAGGAAGCTGAAAGGTAGAAATAACTGAAGGGGCGGAGGGAAGATGAACTCCATAATAAATGCTAAGTGATAATGAAAGCACCACATAATTTGTACTTAACGGTAACAAAATAATTGTACTAGTAGATCTTTCTCAAAACCAAGTGATCATTTTTAATGAATTTCAATGTAATATTCAAATAACAATATTCCAGATGATACTTTCTAGAGAGCAGAGTTAGTTTACGAGTGGATGAGGTGGAAACACGTAAGTATGGTATCAATTTGGGCCACATTTATTCAATTAGTTCTGCAAAGGACTAACTGGGCAAGCAGCTAAACTCAGCCAGGAACTAGCTGGGCTGTTACTGGGCGAAAACATTCCATTCCTGTCAAGTGGCATCTGCCAGATCACCACAGACAGGACTGCTCCTTTTGGTGAGGGGAGCCCTTCACGTGTCACCACCTACCGGGCCATAAAACACCAGGTGGGTGAGGTGAGTTGGCCTCACAGGTAACCCTTATCCCCTCCACTGGGGCCGTAAAACCCTCAGCAAGAGGCCCTCAGGACTCACCTGTCACCAGCATGGTGCCTCAGAATGCACACCATTCCTGAATTCCCTCATCGTGCCTCCCCCGCCGCTCTAACTGAGTGACCGTTAGACCTAACAAAATAACAAATCTCCAAATAAACCTAAGACTCCTGCCTTACTTATAGTGTGGAGTAGGCGAAAAGACTCCCAGCTGGCAATGAGACTGAGAACCATAAATACCTACTCACCCCCCAAAAGAACGACCAGCAGAAGCCCACACTGCATCCAGGGAGGGAGGGAGAACAATCCAAAGAGGCTGTGGGCAGGCACTAATATGATCTTTTGGACCCCTCCCACAGCCAGTGGCACCACCTTCCCTCCAACAATGGGGGCAAGCCAAGTGTCCCATTCTTCCCCCACCAACGCAATGCCCCCTCCCACGGCTAGGCAAACCAGACGTGTGGGGTGGCACATCTCCTTTAATGGGGGAAACACATTTGCTTTCTGCTCATATCCATGAAAAATATGTCTTTATGCCCATTTTGTTAGGTTCATAGATCCCGGTCCAGCAAAAAAAGAACATAATTTGAAATTCCCAGGAAGCTGTATGAGATGGTCCAAGACCAAGAAATGAGTTGATAGAGAAGTGTTTCACCACCACCACTTTCGGTCTGGATTAGGGATGCTCAAGGAATTCAATCCGTTTGTGTTCTATATGAACTCAACTCCTGGACTAATGGGCTAATCAGAATGTACTTATCCTTCAAATTTCACACTTGTGTGTATCATGGCAGAGGCTAGCATTACACTCTTATCAAGGTGATCCAGGAGCTGCCTTTTAAGATCTTACAGATAAAAGCTGCTCCAAGTAGCTAGAAAGCCCAGCTGCTGCTACAACCAGCACATAGGTATTCAAAATATTGGTGCACTCGGAGTGACAAATCATCCCTTTCAGGACCTTTGTATGGGCAGAAAATATATGTCTGTGTACGGTGACCATATGGAAAGGAGGACAGGGCTCCTGTATCTTTAACAGTTGGATAGAAAAGGGCATTTCAGCAGGTGTCATTTGTATGCATGCAGCACCTGGTGAAATTCCCTCTTCACAACAATAGTTAAAGCTGCAGGAGCCCTGCCCTCTTTTGTATCTGGGCACTCTGGTATAGCTCTTGCAGCTTTAATTGTTGCAATGAAGAGGGAATTTCACCAGATGCTGCATGTATATAAATGACCCCCTGCTGAAATTCCCTTTTCTACACAATTGTTAAAGATACAGGAGCCCTGTCCTCCTTTTCATGTGGTCACCCTATGTCTGTGCCCATGCAGAAATGCGATGGAATTGACTTAATAAATAATAAACACATGTGAAACTGAAAGAAACTAGAATCATACTGACTTGTCCATCCCTAATCTGCAGTGTGTATATATAATAGACAACATGGCTGGGAAATTGATTGTGTGGATTAGCCTAGACTTCCTAAATTTAAAAGTCTAGTTAATAGTGCTGTACCAAAAAAAATGACTATTCCATTTTTGGCATGTCATGGGGGAGGGGGAATGAAAACTCAGGAGAAAGAGGCTGGGAGAAGTGAGAATTTCAGAGAATTTTCTCCTTGGGGAGGGGGACCAGGTTTTCCACATACCTTTTCAAATGTAGCTAGTTGTTGAGGGGTCTTCTTTTTTAAACACCCTGAGCATTTTCAGGAGCCCAGGAGTACTTACTGGATGCTTATTGGAGAGGGAGAGGTCACATGGTGTCCAATAAGCATTCTTTAAGAACTGCTGCGCTCATTGAAATGCTGAAGTGGTGTTGTTGTTGTTTTTTAAAAAAAAACCCTAAAAATTGGAAGAAGGGCCCTAAGCAACCAGCTGCACTTTAAAAAGGTATGTGGAAATCCTGTCTCTCTCCCCAAGGAGAAAATTCTCTGAATCCCCCACCCCACCCCACCCCTGTGAAAGAGGCAAAAAAATGCCTCTTGCAGGGAGAGAGAAATTTCCCAAAAATAGAGGGCAAGTTTTGGCCCAGCACTACTAGTTAACATTAACCTAGAATGGCAAATCTGCTGCATTTCTGTAAATAAATTATAACCTTGGCACCCTTTACCCACATATTGGTTTGCTTTATAAATATGTAATCTCCTTTTGACAAGAGACTTTGGTTATTCAGGTATTCATTGTGGTGGCTGTACAGGAGCAGCCAAATACACTGAGAGCCAGTGCGGTGTATTGGCTAAAGGTGTTGGACTGGGAGTCGGGAGATCCAGGTTCTAGTCCCCACTCAGCCATGGAAACCCACTGGGTGAATTTGGGCCAGTCACAGACTCTCAGCCCAACCTACCTCACAGGGTTGTTGTTGTTGTGAGGATAACGCGGAGTAGAGGAGGATTTTGTGCGCCGCCTTGGGTTCCTTGGACGAAAAAAGGAGGGATATAAATGTAATAAACAATAAATAAATATCCAATATAATTTGGACATTGGCAAGTTGTCCTAATCGGGTGGCGGAATAGGCATTGCAGCAAATAAAACAGCTTGCTGCAAGTCTGATTCTCTCCCTCTCTCTCCCCCGCCCCAATCTGTTTTATCTCCTCCTTTCAGCATTAAAGGCTTGATGTCCAAAGAGCCGTGGTTTTTATGTGAGGAGCAGAGAGAAAACTCTGCAACTTTCAAAACACATGTCACAGCAGCTGGCTGCTTTACAGTCTTTTGAAGGCTGTGCACACTGAACGCTTCAGAACTGCCCGTTAGGCTACGGAGACAGCTGTGAAAGTACCTGGCTAACCCTGTCGGTTTGAACACAGTTTTCACAGGATTTAACTATGAATATGAGGGGAGAAATGTCTTTAATCTTTAATTAATTACTGCCTTCTGCATTGAGATTTGACTTGATTAATTTGGGGGTATTATTTGTCTTGACAGCTTCTTTAAAAAGCAGTGAAATCTATTGTTTAAATTGTGTGTTTTTTATCAAGGTGGCAGAAGTGGTGGTGGTGGTGAAGGAGGAGGAGGAGGAGGCATGTGGCATTGTTGGAGAAAAATCCAGATGTACAATGAGAGTTGTTCACTCTGTATGTACAATGAGAGTTGAGATATAAGACTGGGAACAGTTGTGTGTAAGTTCTATATTATAGGCTATTTTTCTAAATAGTCATCGAACTACATATGTCAAGTTTGTGTTTAATGTATTGGTTTTATTATTGCTTTTATCAAGTTTTGTTAGTGATTGTAAGATGCCTTGAGTGCCATTTTTGGTAGAAAGGGGATAGAAGTCAAAGAAATAAGATGTGACTAAGAGGTCTAGTAGAAAATGGTAGAGATTTTTATTAGAGATATAAATATACTGTACATTTTGCATCTTTTAAAATCTATTTTAAAGTGTTTTATTCTGTTTTTATTTCAGTTTATCTTGTATACCACTCTGAAATTTTCAATAATAAATAAATGTGCACCGGCCCTAAGATTCAATTCAGACCCCAATTTGATGCTTCAGAAAATGGCCCAAACAATTCAGAGAACATCTACTTTGACCTGGGTACCAAACCCAAGCTGAGATTCAGAAAACCAACTCTTCATGCCTCCTTTTATTGAGTATCATGGGCTATAGCTTTTTTTCTCTTAGCTGGAATTGGATAATATTTGCAGGCGTAGAAATTGCATAGTAGAGGATTATGCCAGTCAAATTTTAGAACAACATGTGTCTTTATAATTTATTTATTTATTTATTTTTTAAAAAGGGAACTGCCGATTTCCCCCCCCCCCTTTCTTGGGGGAACTGGATGGATATTGCGGGAATAATTGTCCCTTCTCAGTGAACAAGCCTGCCAAATTTCGGAAGGATAGCTGCAGGGTGTGTTCTTTTTAATGCAAGAGCAGCCTTAACATTTCGAGGGCACACTTTGGAAGATGGTGGACTCTTTAGAGGTTTTTAAGCAGAATCTGGATGGTCATCTCTCAGGGTTGTTAATATTTTTAGTGATGGAGGACTGACATGGAAAACTATAGTTATTTTTATTCATATATATATATATATATATATATATATATATATTACAATAATATTTAGAAGCTCTTAGAAACTACCTAGTCAGAATAAGTATTATTGTCCTTGACCAAGATTTAGCTTTAAAGAATGACATATTTGTAGTAGCATCTCCATTCTGGTGGAACCACCTTTGAAGAAAAAGCAGCCGTGGAACCTTGACCCACACTGCCCCCATGCACCAGTTGCCTTCTGAAAATCCCTCTCTCCATGACAGCACCTGCATTTGGGGGCAAGTAGCAACAAAGGATTCAACATGGATCCCAGATCTGGATCAAGAGCATGCTCTATTTCGGGTCCCCATGGCTGTGTTTTCTACAAAATAAAAGTGGCCAGTTTGAGGACACCCTTTTTTTAAAATAAAAATAAAAATCATGTACTGCACAACATACAGTTTGGTCCTCGGCCACCGGGCTCTACTATCTTAAGCATGATTAAGTGGGCAATTAAATACAGCACAGGAATAAGTATTTTGTAGGAGGCAATAAAGAGACAACTGAGAAATTGTAAGTAGTGTGTGCAGTTTGGTGACTAAGCAAAATTGTATTTTTGAACATAGAGCTTCCTTGTATAATACTGCTAGTCAGTGCTTCAAAGATATTGGCCTTGTTTGAACAGTTCTCTATATGGCCTTGTCCTTTGGCAAATGGGAAGCTGCCTACCAAGGTTGTATATGACTCTCTGAAATCTTGGATTTAGAACTGTTACACAATTCTTAAACAATAAAATGAGATTGCTGAATGCATACGATACATCACATGAACAATTTTCACAGTCACCAGGTCCGTGGGTGACACTTGGGCCATATGCAGCTCTGACAGGCCTTCAATGTGATCCTCGTGAATGCCCATGCCAAAACCCCACCAAACTGTGCCCCAAAGAACATAAGACCATAACAACATAAGACAAGCCATGCTGCATAAGACCAGGGACCCAACTAGTCCAGCATTCTGTTCACACAGTGGCCAACTAGCTGTCAACTGGGAACCCACAGCAGGACACAAGTGCAACAGCACCCTCCACCCATGTTCCCCAGCAGATGGTGTACATAGGCATACTGTCTCTGATACTGGAGTTAGCACATAACCATCAGGGTTAGTAGCCATTGATAGCCTTCTCTTCCAGAAATTTATCTAACCCCCTTTTAAAGCCATCCAAACTGGTGACCATCACTATCTTGTGTTAGTGAATTCCATAGTTTGACTATGCACTGCGTAAACTTTGACTATGTGGTCTTATCTGTTCTGAATCTCCCACCAATTAGCTTCATGGGATGAGCCAGGATTCTAATATTATGAGAGAGGGAGAAAAATATCTCCCTATCAAGGTTCGCCACACCATGCAGAATTCTGTGCACCTGTATCATGTCTCCCCTTATTCTACGGCTTTCCAAGCCAAACAATCCCAGCTGTTGTAACCTTCCCTCACAGGGGAGATGCTCCATCCCTTTGATTATGGTAGCTGCCCTTTTCTGCCCTTTTCCCAACTCTGCAATATCTTTTTAAAAGTGTGATAACCAAAACTGTACACACCTCACAAATTGCCCTCTAACAATCCTGACACACATCCATTCAGCAATCTATGGGAGTGCAGTTGTGATAGGGTGGATGGTGTACAGGGAGAATCACCATCTTTCCCATTTATAAGGCACTCATCCCTCCCTCGCGAGCTGATTGGGGTTAGGAAAAGTGGAGGAACATGCTTATTGGTGCATTCCTAAGCTGTTTTCAGCACTAGGCAATGAGGGGAGGTCAGGTGTAATGGGATCTCAGCATGCATGGATGGAGGGTGTGAGGGAGTTGTTGGCCCTGGCCATACTCACTAGCAGCCCATGACCCATTCACCCCTACTTTCAGACCCAGTCACTACCAGCATTCAGCCCCAGCCCTCTCTTCAAGTGTCTGTCCATAAGAGCCTCTTAGGTTATGGATGTCTAGGGACACAAGGATTGCCTTCTGCATGGGAGATAATGGAATACCACGTTTTATAGAAGCCATCCATTTTGGGTGTATTTGGGGGCACATTTGATTCATGAGTCAAATTTCCCAATAAGATCACATCCTGATATAGGTGTGCCATCTTTTGTACAGCTGCCAATGTCAGAGTCTGTCCAGTGAAGAGACTATGGAAACTATGGTTCACACTTACTAGATGAGAAATCAAAAGCATTTGGGTAATCAGATGCTAGTAAAAACAGCAATGCTATATGCATTGCACTATGTAAGAGATAGTGAATTCAGACAATCAGGAGATCTCTCCGATTGAGAGTCAGATCATTTTCTGTGGTACAGATTATGTTCTTCCATGGTATTTTCAGCCTCTCTTACACAGTTCAGAGGGCGGGCAGGGAGAGGACCCTACTTGTATCAAAATGTAACATTGGCAGTCAAGAATGTGCTGCTTTTTCAGACCATCTTTTACAGCAGAAAAACCTGATGGCTTTTTCTGTCTTGGAAAACGTCTGCACCATTTATATTTAGCTAACAAAGCCGTTTATTTAAAATGCATCATTAGTGGCATTTTCTAATCATTTCGTCAAGTATGATGGGTTGAATTATTTAATAAAAATGCAATTAGCCTTTCTGCAGATCTCTCCAAAATTCTAGAAATTCCTTTTATTGCACCAAATCCACAATGTACTTAATTCTATATCATTGTTAATAGATCTTCTTAAAAGACAGTGATGCGTCTAATAATGTCTGAATAATAGTCATTTTTGAATGTTTTACCACATTTTAAAATAACAGCGTACTCTTGTTTTAGTTTTAGTATCAGGCCATATTTTTTTCTTCTTCTTCTTGAAATAAATATGGAAATTTCTCTTAATACAAACCTTTGAAGACTCTTCTTGGTTTTGGTTTGGCAGGAGGATGAAACTGGCTGCAAATTAGATTCTGCAATATACCTTGTTCCTTATTTTTGAACTGATTAGTTTCATACTGTTGGCAGTAACTTACCCTGTTGAATTCAGCTTGGGATTTTGTAGCAATCTTCTGCACGGTGTTCAAACCCCTGAGGGATTGTGTAGAGATTCTGTCAAGCCCTTTTCGATGGATGTGTATTTCGTTTTGTGGCTGTACTTTGTGCTCATTTAAAAGAACCACTCTTCAATTTGTAGCTGAACATTTTCAAAATGAAGTTTAGAGCGGCAGGAGTCTGTCACATTGACTGGAGTATTGCTCTTTCCTTACTTTTAGAGGGTTGTATTAGTATGAATAGAGCTCTCATTTCATGTTCTCATATTGTAATACTCTTCCGTTTCACAATTTATTTTTTATAGATATACATCAACATGCTCTATGCAAATTACTAGGCTCATTACCATTGATAAACTGTTAAACTTTTTCTTTGTATTTCCTTGCCATATGCCCATCTAAGAATTTGGAGTATCGTCTATGGGAGAAGACTATATCCAATAAACAGAAATACAAAGAACGTGAAGAATATATTGTTAGGTCAACTATATAGGCCTTTTTATTCCAGTTCTTTGGTTCTGACAATACGCAGGACACTATACGGTAGCCATTTATGCATCCCCCTCAAAAGAGGAAATGCATCACCAAAAAAAGAGGACCCCCAAATGCATCACCAAAACCGAGGACCCCGATTTGCATAACATTCACAAATGCAAATGTATAGGTGCAAATGTAGAAATAATGACTATAATTTAAATAGAATTAAAGAGTGGAGAAAACTGACTTAGTGACCTATGTTCCTGCTCAGTCTCCTGTCCAGGTGCTAACTGTTGAAGGGCAATGTCAAGGTACATCTCTCCCTTCTTATCTTATCGTTCTTTGGTTTTAAACCAGATTTGGATTGGACACCACTTTCAAATAGAGAACTGTCTTCTGCCAGCCCTCAAAAATAGAGGATTGCCCTCTGTAAAGTAGGACAACTGGCCAGCCTAGGACAATATAATATGGACAAGGTGCATCCATGACATGGACAATGGACTGTTATTTACTTGTGTGTGTGAAACAAAAGTAAGGATCATTCTGACTATCTGTTCAACATTTCAAAAATCTGCATCCTCAAGTTATGGAAGGTGCACTGGGGCTGATAGAGAAGGCTAGGCTGAACATAGGGGCACTGAGAAATGTTGCTAGTCTCATTGGAATTCTTCCCTCAAAGCTCTTCAGATGTTTCTTCTGAGAAGGAACTGACAAACTTTATTTGAGTTTTGATTTAGGCAGATTTTGTGGCAACTCTGTATCATGTGGAAACCTAGTACTTACAGCACATTTGGACAGTTTCCCCCTGTTTTCATCTACTCTTGCCCCCCTCTGTTTTAAGGAAGTGGCATCTTTCTCTTGGGGAGGCAGAAATGCAGGAAGTAAAGAGCTAAACAGAGACCAATCCTTTCATATACATTCTGCTGCCATTCTTGTGCAAATGTTGGTTGAAGATTGCATTAAAAACTATATGTCTACATGCAACCCAAATGGCCTGAAAACACATCTTCCTAGTCCTATAAAAATATGGCTTCTAAATCACAAATATAGTCCTATAAAAACATGGCTTTTAATCACAAATATATTTATAATTAATCGTACACACACATGTTATAAATAAAGAAATATATAAAATAATTTTTTTTTTAAAAAAAAAAATCAGTTAATTGTTTCTCTTCTTTGAAATCTACAGGTGTTACTTGGAAGATGGAGCTTCAAAAGGTGCCTGGCTGAACCGGTCCAGTATTATTTTTGCAGGAGGAGACAAATGGTCAGTAGATCCTCGGGTTTCAATTGCAACAGCAAATAAAAGGGAGTACAGCCTCCAGATACAGGATGTGGATGTGTCAGATGATGGTCCATATACTTGTTCGGTGCAGACTCAACACACACCCAGAACAATGCAGGTGTACTTAACAGTAAAAGGTATCAGTCATTCCATTTTATTTATTTATTTTACAAATGGTCAGATTTAATGTTCTTCAACTTCTATTCTTTTAACCTGGTCCTGTTTGCCTGTTTATGTCTTTCAATTGATGGTTTGTCTTGATGCCATGAGTAGTAAAATTCAGCAATTAATGTGTTAGTTATCTTCTCTTTGCATACAATAGGTGGGTGGATGGATGCATGCATGCACTCGCACACACACAAAATATCCACAACTATGTGAATTTGACAATTGCTTCTGAATAACAATCCCATATTAATTTTGTGAATATTTGAAAAAAAGGTATCTATTTCCCAACGACTTGGCCACACATCAGTGGATGCTTTTAAATGACTGGTGACCATATCATTTACAAAAGTATCTTTGTGTTTTTGGAGATTCACAAAATCAATCAATCAATCATATACAATCACAGACCCATTCAAAGAACAAAGACACACCAAAAATAGTTAAGTTTAACCTAACAGACATGCATAAGATTGTACTGTCAGTCTTCCTATATGAAGTGCATTCAACTCTGCTATGTTAGCATTTAGCACCTTCCTCTTTATTCTCCTACAATCTTTTGGGCTTGCTATAAAACATGCAAGCATGCCCTGTTCAAAGCCCCAAACATGAGTGTGAGCATGTCTCCACTGAAAATGTACATAAATTGCTAGACATTTGCTCATGTTTGATTTGTGCAACTTTCCCCATCCAATTTTGTGCAGATTTCCTAATTTGCACAAAATTCCCTGCAAACTGAATCAGCCACTCTTTAGTCTATGGAGGGAATCTGCGCAAATTTCACATTCATTCGCTGAGCGATTTGCACAGTTTCCCCATGTTTGCACAGAGTGAGCAGCAATTGTATACATGAGCAAGAATTAGGCATAAGCAAAGCGCCATGACGATGTTCGGAGAATCCTTGCATTCTTGAACATTGCCCTGTTGCCCAGCCCTAGCAGAGAGCCGAGAACAGTATTCCTTTTGAGGGGGTGAGTAAGTTCTTTCAACATCTGTGTGTAAATGTAATTATCCCTTTGGAAGTGATTGGCATTTAAACCATTTCCTGGAAGCATTAATAAAGTTCAAGTGGGACAGATATCATTACACCAAACCAGGGTCAAACTGAAAAGAGAGTAAATGTCACTGAAAACAATGTTCTTTTCAGAGAGATTATTATCATTATGCAAAAACAAGCTGTTGAGCATACTGTTCATCTTCAGAAAATCTCTTTCATCCTTGTCTTGCTTATGCAAGCTCAGATGCATATTTGAAGATTGTGATTTGCATGATAGGTTTGTAGATACAATGGAAATCAATTATTGGAAGGTCCGGGGGCGTTTATGAATTGAGCCCTGGTGGTGACGCCGAGGTGCATTTTCCTTTACAGAGATTACAGTTCTGTGTTAATAACCATCCCGATGATCACCCATTTCCCAATGCCCTAATTAAGGATTCTGAGGGACAGGTGGTTTAGGAATTAGCAATGAGATGAGGGAAGCCTTTCATCTCATGATCTGCAGTACAAAACTGGCCCGGCTTGGCAGTGACAAAAAGCAGAGACCATCTGACTGCTGTCCACAGCTTTCATGAAATGCCTCTTCATGCTGTCAGCTCGGCTCTCTGTAGTTATGGCCCAATAAAACACAAGCAAACAATAAATCCAGAAATTCAGCCACAAAATAACCAATGATTAGCAGGAGCCTGTAGATAAGGAAACAGTGTGTGTGTGTGTAAAAATATGAACAACCTGTTTACAAATGGTAAAAGATGAACTGTTTGGAAAAGATGCCTTGTTATTCAATAACACTTCACTCATTGCTGGCCGAAGCTACATCTGAAGCATCCTAATTTTGAGGCAGGGAACTGAGCCATCTTGCCCACTATTATCTGCTCCATCTGAAAGTGGCTTCCCAGGGTCTCAGTCAGGGTTTTTTTGTACTGAGACAACGGATGTATGAATCTGTCAAGTTTCATTTTGCTTCTTTTCTTATTTTTCCAAAATTGCATTTGTTCTGTATCCTTTCCCCAACAATGTGAAATTTAATTGCATGAAAATGTGTACATGTTTTGTTGTTCACATTTCTTGACTTCAACCCCCCCCTTTTTTTTTTTTTTTTTTTTGAAGGCAGTTCCCCCTAAGATAAAGCAGTCTTGCGTGCACTTCTCTATAACAGATGTATTTTTCTGGGCACTTTTTGTGTACTGTACACATTTCCTGATGTGCAAAACTGTGATCACAAACTTTGAAAAAGTGCAGATATCAATGTCCCAGTTCAGGTAGAGCGAGTTTGGCAAGTTCTCCTGAAAAAGGAGACCTGGATGACTTTGTCCCTATCCCTAACTGAGACCTTTCTGTACTAAACCCGAGACCCTTTTGTACTGAAGATGGCTTGCAAAGTATGTGCTCTGCTACAAAACCCACCCTATGAAAGTTGGTACTGAAGTGGCCACAACTGAACAATGAGTTAAGAGTGCTTTAAGCACTCTCAAATCTTTAGACTTAGGGGGATGTATAGATCTGTATTGGATTGTATCCATTGTAATTTTGTATTCAGGGAAGTATTGAGCAAGGAATGCTTTGATTCTAAGGAATGCCATTTCTTATGCTATAGGGCTGGCACTGTTCTGCTCCTCCACTGTTGTGTCACACATTACGCTAGTAATATTGAGTAAAGGAGTTTTGAGTAAACTCAGTTTCAAAGGACTCTTCAAACCAGCATTGCACGTTATGGAAAGGGACAACATCATTGGCTTTGTTTCATGATTTCAAGTTTCAAATATAACCAGTGGTGTGATGTTGAGCCAAAGAGGATCACCAACCAATCACTCCTGTAATGTAAGAGTTGGTCATGAGACACATAAGGGAGCTGGTGTCATCTGGTGCTTAAGAGTATGGCGTGTGAATTGAAAGTCTCTAATTCAAATGCTAGCTCTCCGGTAAGCTCACTGCCACAGTCTTTTAGCGTTATCCCTCACCTGTATTGCAGAATTAATTAAACTGATATATCTTATAGAGCAGTTGTAAGGGTTACTGAAATAATGACCTGGTTCACACAACACAATTAGCCACGGTGAGTTGTTGCCATAGGTTGTTTCAGGGTAACTTGTCATGATGTCCAAACCTGGAGCAATTTTTTCATCGTGAGATCCCCCCGCCCCCGCAAACAAGCTGCCCTGAGAATCTGTGGCTTCTTCTTGGGTTGGTCAAGGTGGCTTGAAGTGATGTCCAAACCCAGCAGGGTGATTTCATCATTGGTTCTTGGGAACGGCAAGAGAGCCACCTGGCTAGAGTGGCAAAAAAACCTGTCTCTCCTCTTGCCACCACCATCCTCACTCATCCCTTGTCAGTGCCCTCCAGCCCGTGGTCCTCAAAGTCAAGAAGAAAAGACACCGGAGAACGTCTTGAACATGTTCACAACCCTTTTCCCCAATCTTGCACAAGTGTGCACATTGAAAAGTCCGCTGCTATGAAAAGTGCAGAATTTTCCCCTCTGCTTTAACACTGTGTCATGAAATGTGCATATATTTACTAAGCCCACGCACTCTGCCTTGCATTGAAATGTGTGTATCTTTACCAATCCCTGTCACAGCTCTGTAACCCATATGTATGTGTGACAGCTAACAACAGAGACCAGCGGAGGGAAGCGATAAGCATAAAGGGGTTGGGGAGAGCTGAAAGCAGCTAGTGGCTGGAGTAGAAGGAGGCTTGTGGGTGAGCATAATTAGTATATGAAGCAACCTTTCAGAAGTACATGAAGCAACCTTTAAGAAAAAAAAAGAGGTGTTCACTACCATGGCAAGTATTGAGTACAGTATAAAATTGACAAGGACATTGACAAGAGAGAGATGTCAGTATGCGGGGCTAAATAGCAGACAGGCAAGTCTCCTGCTCCTGTAGACTTGCAAAAGACCCCAAATACAAATAAATAAATAAAATAGTTTGCGAATGTGTTAACGGTGTTCATAAAATTATATGCATTTGGCAAACTTGTGGGGGAGGGGAATAATTTTCCCTCATGAGCCAGCAATGCCAGCAGAACGATTGCAGAAAAGGTGCTGGCCCAGTGAATGAGGAAACAAAGATTTCCCCTGCAAAGGTGCCTGGGATGCATGCCAGGAGCAGGCAGGAGGACTAAGGGGGTAACAACCCATGGCAAGCCACAGTGCACCTGATCGTCTGTTGGGAGCGAACAAGCAACCCACTTGAGATGTCGTGGGAGTCCAGTCGGGGCTCGAGCTTAGGGATTCCTTTCCAGCTCAGCCCCCCGGAAGCCCTGACCCCGAGCAGCCATTTTCCGTAAAAATGGCAGCCCGGCTATTTATGTAAATCATCATTTATGCAAAATGGCAGGCATAAATGGTCTAATTAGATAATTTACATTTGTAATTTTGCCTAAATGGTGCTATATATGGCCACCATTTTACAGAAATAACAAATTACATAAATAGCCAAGCTGCGATTTTTATGCAAAATGGTGGTTCATGGGATGGGATGGGGGAAAATGCCACTCAAAGGGGCCCATGGACCATCTTGCAGCTCACCCAGCACACCGAACACAGGTGAGTAAGTAGCAGGCATCCAGCAAACGGCATGAAGGGCGGTTTGTCCGTTCCTATAAGCCACGGTGGCTTATATTTAGGGTGCCTTAGTGTGACATGTGAAGTCACCTGATATGTATGCCTTGGACATACCAAGAAAGTACTTGATAAATTCTAAATGTTATTAGTACAATTATGATTATCATTGGTGTTGATGTTACCATAATGTAAATTTAGCAGTTTTCAAGAAACAGAAAGCATACTGATTTGTTTCATGACAAAAAATGCTGTTTCGTTATTTCATTAGAGTACTTTGTATGTAATCATAAGAGTGGATTAGGATGTTTCATATATTAAATCACTAGCTTAAAATAACTAAGTTACTGGGCACATGCAGGGAGTGTATGGATATATTTACAAATTCAAAAGCAAGCCAGGGTTAAACAATTAATGCAGAAGGGCTGCTATTACTGAACATACAACGTCAATGTAAATATGATTCTTTTTCATCTGCTTATTGTCTGAAGCAACAAGGGGATATTTCGATGAGGAAAAGATCAGCTTGACTCTGGGCTTCGTTCTCTTTTGCATGCATCTTGTATATACACACCAAGATGTTAATAAGCTAAATTGCTAACGCTTAACTATTAAAGGAGATGTTTTCCCCCCACAAAATGTGATGGGTACAACCCAATAAAGCTAGGATGGGGAAGCTCAGGCCTGAGAGGTAGGGGCAGCCCTCAGATTGTCCTATCCGACCTGCAAGCTTCTTCTGTTGTTATTTTGCTCAGTGATCAGGGATAACATGATATTTAAAGGCATTTGAGCTGTCCTTTGTAGGTATGTCAGTTGCATATAATTAAGCTGAACTTTGCAAGCCTGAAAGATGTTGCACTGTGGTTTACTTCAGAGTAGACATACACAGAATTGAGCTGTATTTTGCAAGCTTACTGGGAAAATGTCAAGATTGGCAGGAATTCTATCTGGCCTGGCCCACTTTGCTTACTCTCTCCTTAGCCCCACCCTTTACTATCAGCCCTACCCACTGCTGGAGTGCTGCCACCCCACAGACCCTTCCCAAATTGGAATACCCCTCCCCACAAAGCTGAAAAAGTTTCCTCAACCTTGCAGTATAGGGAAAAGTTAGGTGCTTGCTATACTCTGCACATGTACAAACGTTTTTGGTTTTTTTAAAAGCCACATGATATGTAACATGTGGTGCTGTATGTATGGTGAGCTTTAGCTTGCTTGGGTCTGCATCTCAAACAGGACACATAATCTATTTGGAGGTGCAATGGGACTGACTCTAGACACATTTCTAATGCAGGTAATCAGACAATGTTTCTAGTCTTACATCCTGTTTCCTACATTGTCCAACCAGATGCCTATGGTATGTCCACAAGCAGAGCATGAGGGCAATAGCTCTATTTTCTGTAGTGCCCCAGCAGCTGGTTAGGGTGACCATATGGCCACCCCACAGCTGGTAATTCAGAGGCATCATGCCTATAAACCTAGAAGCAGCATATAGCCATCATGAGTTGTAGCCACTGAAAGACTTCATGGATTTCTCTGCTCCTTTTACAGTCATATGTGTTCATTGCCATCGTCACATCTTCTGGCAGAGAATCCCATATGCTTCCTATGCACTTTTGTTTCTCCTAAGTCTCCCATGACTCAGTTTCATGGCATGACGGGTTCTGCTGTTATGAGAGAGGGAGAAAAACTTCTCCCTGTCCACATTGGTTTTATAAACGTTGATCATGTTCTCTCTCTCCACTTGTCTTTTTTTCTGAACTAGAAGGCCCAAACTTTATAATCTTTCCTTGTGGAAGACGTGCTTCAGTCCCATGATAATTTTAGTTGCCCTTTTTGTACCTTCTCTCAGCTCTATAATATCCTTTTTGAGATATGGCAACTAGAACTGTACACAGTATTCCATGTGTGATGACACCATTGGTTTGTATAAAGGAATTACAATGTCGGCAGTTTTATTTTTAATATGTTACCTAATGATCCCTAGCATGGAAATTGCCTTTTTTTCACAGGTGCCATGTTCTGGGTTATCATGTATGCAGATAGTCATATATAGCTAGGGAAGGCCTTGTGGGGAAATCTGGCCCGTTGGGGGATTGTCAGAGTTCCCCGGAGCCCCCAGCTTAGCTTGCATTTGCGAGCCAAGCCACAGGCTTTTCCCTGAAATCCAGGAACTTAATTGTTTGGGGTTTTTTAATGCCATTTCCCCAAGGTGATACCCACAATTGCCATTGGCACAAATTGAATCCCCATTTGCACAAATCCCAGCCATTCACACCATTTGCACAAATAAAGTTGTCATTCATGCAAATGATCGTTATTTCTGCAGATTGTGCAAATTTGAGCTGTTTGCAGGTGTAATTATTATTATTAATAATTATGTTATTATTAATAACATAATTATTAAGTGATGGCATTTATGACTTCTGAAATTCCAGGTGAAACCTAAGGCTCCATATGATTACTATTTGATGTAATTATCAATGGTTTTCAGTTGCACTTTACTTAGTGATAACATACAGAACCAATCCTATTGCAGGTCTATTAAAAAAAAGCCCCTCTGTGTTCAGTGGGACTTACTCTTCAGTAATTGTGTTTAGGATTGCAGCCATTATGAGCCATAGTGGCAGCATTATTAGCACAATATGAGTGAGGCAATTGGGTTGGCTGGAACACAGTGAAAATTGTAACATTCAGAAGCAAACATAATACATTAAGAAAGCACTCAGTAATCTTTGTCGGTCTGCCTCTAGCTGCACGCCCAGTGGACTTTTTCAGCAGACTGTGTTTTTATTTATTTATTTAACTAAGCTTCTCTAGTTTGGAAAATGATGCCAGTTCAGGTGAAAAGAAATCTTCTTAATGCATATCTTGAAATCATGTGATTCTTAAAGTACCTTATTGTCAGGTTTGCCTGCATTATCATGCTAATCAGCCGCTCTGTTTATTAGAATGAATTAGATTTGCAAATCTTTTCCCCCTTTAAACAAACTCTTTTCAACCCTGACACAAATCATCACCAGCAGATATTTTCCCCATACAATTTGTATTGCCTGAGTTCTATCCCAACTAATGGCCACGTAATTGCAATTATTATCATGTCCCTCGTTCTGAGACTCCATATTATCCCAAAGAGGACTCAGGTCATTTCAGGGTGAGTCCTTGGCACCCCCTGCCCTACCTCCCTGGCCCGAGGATATTGGTCTCCCATCATCTAATTCTGAGCATGGTTCTCCTGCAGCTTCTCCTTTCTCTCAACCATACAGGTGTATGAAACTGCAGATACATACACTGGCTCTTTAATAACCACAGCCAATATCAATAGGGATGGAGCCACATCCATAGGAATGGAGTGAACAGAAGGAACTGGAAGCTGCATCAAACTGTACATGTTAAAGAGCACTGGGCCCAGGACTGAGCCCTGAAGTACCCAGCTTGTTTCCTTCCCCCAGTTTGAGAAAGTACCATTGATTAGCACTCTTTGAGTCCGATTCTGTAGCCAACTGCATATCCACCTAATAGTTGTTCCATCTAGCCCACTTTTAGCTAGTTTGTTGATCAGAATGTCATGTGGTGTTTTGTCAAAAGTTTTGCTGAAGTCAAAAGCTTCGGCTATTGGGCGGTATAAAAATTAGGGGTGTGCACGGACCCTCCGATCCTCTTTGCAACCGATCCTGCTCCGCCCCGCCTCGATCCGCCTGGGGGCCACTCTGCTCCGCTGCGGAGCTCTGGCTCAATTGAAGCAGCCACGGGACCGTGGAGTGACTCAGGTAAGACACCCCTCCCCCTTGGTCCCTTACCTAGTTCTGCCGCCGTCGCCGCATGGGCGGCAGCGACAGCAGCAGGGCCAAGTAAAACCCACTTAACTTTTTGGCGGAGCTCCGGATCGAGGCGAAGGATCCGCCTTCACCTCTATCTGCTCCGCAATGCTCCGTGGGTCCCCCAATCCTCTTTGCCTGCTCCGCTCCTGCTTCTCTGGTTCAAGGAGAAGAGGAGCACATCCCTTTTTTTTTTTTTTTTTTTAATAATTTTTATTCATTTTCAACACTATATAAACATAAATGAACATTTCCAAAATATAATTGAAACAAACACAATAAGAAAAAGAAATACATCAAATATCTGCTTCATACATATTGAATAATTGTTGAGTACAAATATCAAAAACTATTACATATGCCTTATCACACTACAACATTTTCATTCTTAACATAAAAGTGCACCCCCCACCTCGGGATCATTCTTGAGTCCAAAATCTAATCGTTTCTTCTGATGGTGGTTTCCCATTTCCCTTAGTAAACACGAACACTAGGAACTGTTTCCAAATTCCTTCGAACTCATTTATTTTAGTTACGCCTTTTCTCCACTTAATATTACATGTCAGTTTATCATTAATGGCTATATCCCATACTACTTTATACCACTCCTCAATAGAATATTCCCCTTGGATCTTCCAGTTCCTAGCTATCATCAATTGTGCTGCAACCAACAAACTCGATATCAGCTCTATAGTTCCTTTTCCACACTTTATATCTTCAAATAGTGACAGCAATGCTATTTTTGGTGTTTGTTCTATTTTCATTCCCACTATTTCTTCAATTTCTGAGAACACCATCTTCCATAATCTTTGTACATATTTGCATTGCCACCACATATGTAAATACGTTCCTTTTTCCCCACATCCTCTCCAACAATTTGCTGAATGTTGATCACTTATCTTGTTCAATCTAACCGGGGTTAGGTACCACCTCCATAAAATTTTAAAATAATTCTCCTTTATTCTTACTGATAAACTTCTCAACACTCTTTGTTTCCATAGTCCCTCCCAGCTCTGTCGCCCTATTTGTATCTTCAAATCTGATTCCCAAATCACTTTCTCTGTATTCTCTCTAAACTCCTTCTCTAACAATATTTTATATATTTCACTCATTAATCCTTTTGAAACTATACTACCTCCTTTTCCTTTCTCCTTACTTACTACTAATTCTTCAAACCTCGTCATCTTTCTGCACATTCTATTATCTTTAATCCACTTTTTATTCCATTGTTCTAATTGACCATATTCTAGCCAAGATAGCTTCTTCTCCTTTAACAAATTTTCCATATCTTCTCTTGTTTTAATATCTCTTACCCAATCCTTTAATTTTATTTTATTTTTCTCTTTTAATATTTTACATAATCTACCCTTTAGATCCTCTGGGAAATTCTTTAACATTATTATCGGTGCTAAGGGAGAGTTGCTCGGAAGCAGCTTCCCTTTAAATTTGCTCCAAATTTCCCATTGAGTCCTCAGGAGTGGATTATCTATACTTCCAACCCATTTTCTTCCTCCATCTTTAAAAAAAACATTCTCCAGATTCATCTCTACCTTACTTATGATTTTTTCTTCCATCCAGTATAAATCTCCTACTCCCATAATTGCTTCTACTACATGTCTTAATCTATTTGCTACGTAGTATAATTTTATGTTTGGGAGACCCATTCCCCCCTTTTTTTGGCTTAGGTACCAATTATTTTTATTCACTCTTGCTCTCTTTTCTCCATTACAATATTTATTAATAATATTTTGCCAACTTTTTATCTCGGTTTCTGATATTTTTATAGGTAGCATCCTAAATACGAAATTAATTTTAGCTAGTATCTTCATTTTTATCAAAGCTATTCTCCCAAACCAAGATAAATTTAATCTTTTATATTTCTCCAATTTCTCTAATACCTCCTTCTTTAACCTCGTTAAATTTTCCCTTTCTAAATTCTCTAGATTTTTTGTAATTTTAATTCCCAAGTATTTAATCTCATTCTTAACTTTCAATTCCATCCCCTTAAATTCCCAATCCTTTTCTTCCTTCTTAGTATAGTTAAACAACATCATCTCTGATTTAGACCAATTTATTTTTAACCCTGTAATTTCCTCAAATTCCCTCAACTGATATTTAATTCTTTCTAATTTTCTTAATGGATTCTTAATGGTCAATAAAGTATCATCCGCAAACATGTTTAGCTTTATCTCCCTTACCTCTCCAATTCCTTCTAATTCTTTATCCTCCCTTAGTGCCTTCGCCAAAACTTCCATAACCATTACAAAAAGGACCGGCGAGAGCGGACATCCTTGTCTTGTTCCTCTGGCTAGTCGTATCTTTTCAGTAAGTCCGTCATTTACCACCACTACCGCCGTATTTTGGGAATATAACTGTTCTATTACATTTTTAAATTTATTTCCAAATCCCAATTTATCTATAATACTCTTTAGTGCCTGCCAGCTCACACAATCAAAAGCTTTAAAAATATCTAATGCCATAATACCTGCCTTAATATTTGCTTTTTTTATTACATTTATTACATTTAAAACTCTACCCACTAAATTATGCATATGTCTTCCTACCACAAACCCACATTGATCTGCTCCTATATATTCTGCCAAAAATTTATTTAATCGTTTGGCCATAATAGATGTAAAAATTTTAGCATCCTGATTTATTAAAGAAATAGGTCTATAAGAATCAGGATTAGTCAAATCTTTATCTGGTTTTGGGATCAGAATTATCACTGAATGTTCCCATGATTCAGGTATCTTCTCTCCTGATAATATCCTATTATAAAGTTCCATTAATTTTGGAACTAAACAATCTTTGAAGACCTTATAATATTCTGGACCCAAACCATCTGCTCCTGGTGATTTACCCACTTTTAACTTATCAATAACTTCTTCAACTTCTCTTTGAGTTATTACTGACTCCATTAACTCCTTATATTCTGATTTTATTTCCTTCTTTATAAACCTTCCAATATACTCCTCCACCTTTTCTTGTTGAATTTCTTTACCCTTGTACAATTCCTGATAAAATTCCTGAAAAATTTTTATTTTAGCTTTCATTGCATGACAATAATTCCCTCGACTATCTTTCAACGTTTCTATCCCATTCCTCCCTTTTTCTTTTTGTGTGAGCTTGGCAAGCAACCTCGAGTTCTTATCACTGTTTTCAAAATATTCCCTTTTCATATACATTAAATTCTTTTGAATCTCTTCTATATTTAAGTTTTCTAATTGTTTCTTCTTAGCTTGTATTTCCACTAATTTATATTTATCTTTACTTCGCCAATATCTTTCCTCCAAGTTTTTAATTTCTATCTCTAACTTTTCCTGTTCTGCACGTTGTTGTCTTTTTAAACTACATGTTTCTCTAATACAGATTCCTCTTGCTACAGCCTTCATGGTGTCCCAAATGACTGACCCAGCTGTTCCTCCTTTTTCATTAATTTCCCATGCCTCCGACAGTTCCTTCCGAATTTTATCTACTATTTTATTGTATTTCAATATCTTTGTGTTCAACTTCCATCTATATGCCTCTTTATAATCTTTCTTAACTGTAAATTCTAAACTTAACAAGGCATGATCGGTTACTTTTATTACCCCCATTTCCATTTTACAAATCCTCGTTGCAAAGTCTTTTGAAACAAATATATAATCTATCCTGGAGTATGTATGATGAACTGGGGAAAAGTATGAAAATCCAGGCCTATTCCCGTAAAGTAAGCGCCACGAATCTAAATAATCATTTTCTTTTACTAATTTATTCAATATAGTCATATTGTTCCTCTTTTCAGCATTAGTGGGATTTGACCTGTCCCTTTTATTATCCATAACCATATTAAAATCCCCAGCTAATAATGCATACCCCTCCTTAAATTCTTCTATTTCTTTGAACAGCTTTATAAAAAATTCTCTATGCCTCTCATTTGGGGCATAAACATTAATCAAAGTATAAACCTTTCCCTCAATTTTACCTTTTAACATAAGATATCTACCCTTATCATCCTTTTTTACCTCTTCTAATATAAACCCACTTTTTTTTGAAATCAAAGTGGCCACTCCATTTTTTTTTGATGTCCCTAATGATTTTTCATAATAGGCTAACCACTTTAATTTTATCATATTCGAATTCTCGGAGCCTTGGTGTGTCTCTTGGATCATTATAATATCTGATCCCTCTTTATTTAGCATTTGTTCTATTCTCTTCCTTTTCACGACTGCCCCTAAACCTTTAACATTGAGTGTTGATACCTTTATCTTTTTATCCATAATCACCCTTTTGGAATCTCTTCCGATCCCTTGTGCTCAGCAATTCAAACTTGCTTACATAAAAACACAAACTCCATACATAAAACCCACACCCTCCTACCCCGATCCCTCCTCCCCTACCTTCCCCCCCTCCCCACCCCCCCACTCTAATCCCCCCCCATATCCCCGTGAGTCTAATACTCCAGCCATCTACTTTAAAGGGGGAGGGGGGAGGCAGTGCTGTGCCTGGCCGGCAGGTCTCTATATTAGCATTTTTATTTGCAATTATCTCCAACATAATTAACAATTCTCTTACTCTCCAGATGTCCCAGCCTCATTCCCTCCCCCACCCACTCCAGCCCCATCTGCTTCCCCATCCAGACCCAGCCTCTTCAGCAAATCTTTACCTTGATCCAATGAGGTTACTCTGTATTCCCTCCTCCCATATGTAAATCTTAAGAAAACCGGGTAACCCCATGCATAAGGAATTTTATTCTTCATTAATGTTTCCGTTATTGGTTTAAGACTACGTCTCCAATTTAATGTGCGTTGAGAGAGATCATTGTAAATTTGCACTGGTTTGCCTTTACACTGTATCTGAACCTTAGATCTCAATTCTTTCATAATTTGCTCTTTTTTGTAATAGTTGCCAAATTTCACCAATATGTCTCTAGTCCCTTTGTAGTTTTTCCCCCCCACACGGTGGACTCGGTCCAGATCCGATCCATCTATTGGAATGTCAGGCGTCAGCTCCTTGAACCAGTTCACGATAATTTCTCTAAGATCTTCTCCTTGCGTCTCCTTCAACTGCTTTATTCGAAGCGAAGATCTACGAGATTGATCTTCCAAGGCGATCAAACGCAATTCCCATTCTTTAAATTGTATATTAGTTGATTTTTCGAAAGCCTCTTGTTTCTTCTGGTCCAGATCCACTTTAGCCTCTATCTTTTTGATCTTATCCGAATTTTCCATCGTTTTATCCATAATAGTACGCATTTGTTTTCTGAATTCACTCATTTGCTGATCCATTTTTTTAAAAATAATCATGTTATTTTCTGCTATAATAGCCTTGATTTCCATTAAAGAGGGAGGGTTACTACCACTTTCTTTCCCCCCTTCTGCCATGTTTCCTTCTTTATTTGGTATTGTATCCAAAGAGACTGGGTCTATATCTTCCTCTTCCTGTTCAACTCCAGGGGCTGTACTTCCCAGGAAGGAGAGGTAAGCCAAATTATGATTTGAAGGTTTCTTTTTTTGTTTATTAAGCTTTTCCCAACTTTTGATCTTTTTTTTAACGTTGGGCATGGGTCCCTTCTGGGTAGGGCATAAATCTTAGAGTCCAACTCTCTTCCTTAGCAACTTATGCTGGCTTCTCTATTATATAGCACTCACAGCTCCTTCTTCACGATGAGGGGGGAAAAATCCAGTTCACAACAGCATTCACTAGAGGGGATCAGATTTAATCACTCAAAGTCTCTCACATCCCACATCTCCCTCACCGAATGCCAAATGCAGCTTTTTTCACCCCTTCACCCCCCTTCTCGCCACGCCAATAAATCCAGTCAACCACTTTAACCTTAGAAAGCCAGCATTCCAATCGTTCCCATGTGAGATAAAGATGAGAGGTTATATCACAGATCAATGTCCAGCAAACATAAATTCCTTCTTTTTAAACTGCGTCAGTCAATCAGTCAGCGTTTACTTTCACTTTTCATAGAGTTGCCGTTTAGACAGACATTGCATTAATCATAGTTCATCTCACCTCCCTTCTCCAAATCTCTCCACTTTCCCGGCTCCTGTTGGTTTTATAATCATTTTCTGTCAGTTGCTCAAAGATTCATGCCCATTAAAAGAGAGATAATTGCCTTTTCCGGCAAGCGCCGTTCAGAGCCTCAGAAGAAACCCGCCATCGCTCAGGCTGCCAAGCTCCGCCCCCCAGGAGCACATCCCTAATAAAAATGTAATAAATAAATAAATAAATAAGATATATTATGTCCACAGCATTCCCACAGTCCACAAGGGAGGTTACCCGATCAAAGAATGAGAGCTCACATCTGCCAGCCATGCCCTCATCCATAGAGGTGGGCATCCTGGTGATGTGAATCGGGATAAGTACTGTTTGCCAGACTTTGGTAGGCTCTCTAGGAAAAGCTGAACAGAAATCTGCCATTTCAATGTGCAGGGGGCAAGGTGTCCCTTTGGAAAATAAAGCACAGTCACAAGTGATTGATGACCTTGATAAGGACGACCTCTTATATCCTAGATTTATTGAAGATAAACCTTCCCCCTGCCAAAATTTAGATGTAGTTCTGATGGCTTTGAGCACAGTTCATAAGCCTCTTGTTTTCAAAAATGAAATTATTCATTTTCCAAGAATAAATGACTTGTAGCCTGTAAAGCACATATGCAGGTAACAAACAAGGCCCTGTAAGAACTCAGGGTAAAAGAGAGACTATAATTAAATGGGAATGATTGAACCCAGTTCTGATCATCAGTGTCTCTTAGGGATGCAGATAAGGAATAAATCAAGGCCATGTCTTGGTATATTGCTGGCTTGACCATACAAAAGACTAATTTTTCAAACATACCTGAAAGGGATTGACTTAATCCTATGCTTCTCTCCCTAAACCATAGACACAACTCCAAAATTCAATCCTTCCCCTGGATCCTCCCCTCACCCCCTTGCAGCCAACACAGAAAGAACCACGGGCCTACTTTCTGATGTCACAAAAGCAGTCGGGACACTGTAGTCAGCCTCACCTCTAGTAAGGCTCATCCAGAGGAAAACAAGGAAAAAGGAGAAGAGTGAGGTTAAAATTGCATCCGTTGCTATGTCTCCCACCCTGTCCATAGTGCATTGGATCCTTGGAAGCCTCTGTGTTTGGGTGTTTCCTTCTGATGAGAATGAAACCCAAAGATGCAAACCCTTAATACAGAGGGGGAAAGCAGCTGCAGAGCTACACAGCCAACCTAAGTTTCTAGCTAGCGTGCTATCTCCATGGCCATACCTAGATTATAGAACTGCCTTCCTCGGGAGACCACACCTGTCCTTGCTTTCCATGGCATGGCCAAGGCTTTTTTTATTCTAGTGGGCATTTGCTTGAGAATGTGTTTGTTGCTAAGGGGCGCGATCCTATAAACGTTTAGACCGGATAAAGTACTACAACTCCCAGCATGGCTGGCTGGGGAATGTTGTGAGTTGTAGGACTTTTTTCTGTCTAAACATGCGTAGGACTGTACCCTAAGCCCCTTATTTTAGATTTCATTGACGTGCACTTGTCTCTCTAATCCTAAATTGGTAGGCATATGGGGGTGGTGTATACACATCATGTCCCTGCCAATTTAAAATTTACTGCATGTTTCTGAGAGGAAGTGGACTCTTGTCCATGAAAGCTTATGCCATAATACATTTGTCAGTCTTTAAGGTGCCATAAGAATATTTGTCATTTTTGCTGTCACAGCGTGACCTGGCTACTCCTCTGGAAATTTGATAGAATTTCCATTTCACATTATAATCATGAATGGAAAAATAATCTTCCCCTTTGCATCTTTCTACAACTATGACCGGGTGGTTAAGAAGTGTGAAGCAGTAGCTAACAACATTAAGTGATCTTGAGTGTGCATGGGATTGAATCTGGAGATATAATTCTGCTAACTTGAACTGCTTCTATCTGCAGAACCAAGAGGAGATGTGATTTCCCTCTCCCCTATGCCCTCAAAAACAGCCCCGGTTTTGGATGGCACAGAGGGCTGCATTTGTGGGGGGCAAGAAAGCCCTGTTATGCTAGTAAAACCTTGAACTTTACCCATAGTAGGCAACATTAACACCTCGTATTCTGCAAAATGTGTCTGGAACAACTACCAACCACTAATTCTGTCCTCACCATCACTACAATGAATTAGAATCCTCCCCCAACACACACACACACACACACACACACACACACACACCTTTAGAATTCATTGAAAAGCTGGCCATTTGAACTGTGTTGGTTTTGTATGTTTGTATGCAGCCCAATCCTGTGCATTTTCATCCAAAAGTAAATCTAATGTGGCCTTATTCTGAGCTTGTATAGGATTGACACCTTAGTCACTAAGGCTTCGTGGGTCACTCGTATTTATGGGGGAAATAATGGCTTTAGTTTTGCTCTTCAGAAGGTCTGCAAGGTAACATGAGGAACAGACTGTTGCAACCTTTCATATTAGATTAAGAGTGTACTGATACCTATACTGGAAGAGAGAAGGCAATGTCCCCCACACAATCCTCATGTTGATTTCTGATGCATATTTCTTTATTCAGCAGAAGGGTACAGAAGCAGCCTGAATAAGTAAGTTTGTAGACCTCTGCTCTGCAAATTAAGCATCCTTTGTGGCCACCAGGAACTCTACCCTAAGAGTAAATCTGGGCCAAAGTGGGCTAGTCCCTTGCTATCAGCCTAACCTATCTCACAGGGTTTCTTGTGAGGGGGGAAAATAGGAAGGAGAACCTTGTAACCTAATCTGAAGAAAACCTGTTGGCTAAAAGTGTAGCTTTAAAAAGCCTTGTTTTGATGCTCTCAAGCATGACATCCCAACCTATAAATGAACACCTGGTCGCCCCAAGTTATGCACCAGGGCCATTGAGATACTGCCCCAATGAGGAAGATCCTAGCATCATGTCTATATCAAAAATTATGTAGTTGCACAAGGTGCTTTCAATAATGATTTCTCCAGGCCACCAATATGAATAAGGAACTGGGGGCTTTGTACATGAAATAAGGGAAGCAGTAACATTTTAAAACAATGTCTGTGCGTGTGCCCTTTCATATGCTGACAACTCTTGAAGTTTGGTTAATAATAAAAAAAAGGCTTATTTTAGAACCAGCCTGCTGTTCTCACATAAAGGGCCTGTTCAGACAACACAGTAAACCATGGTTAGGCCACTAACCCTTTTGCAGCTAATGGTTAGTAAATGTGTTTAAACTGTGGTTATGTAACCGCCAAGATTAAGAATGGTTCACACAACACACTACGTCATGGTTCACATGACACGCTAAGTCATAACGTCTAGCTCAAAATGCTTAACCACCGTGGCTTACCCTTCATTTTTACAGGGTAAAAATGAACGTTCTGGTTCAGCACAGATAGCATTATAGGTTTTTTTCTCCATGTGCATGTGTTTAAATGAACACAGACCAGTACAGCTTGAAGAGGTTGAACTTAAGAAAATCTGTACCATTTGAATCTGTTAAATGTGGCCTATATTTTGAGCACACCAGAAGGCAATGATGCACTTATATGGAGCTTTATATGTGGCATATAGGTGGGTTTTACAAGTTGTTGTTTGGTTTGGAAGTCATGACTCCAGCATTCACTCACATGCTCTAACTGCTGGTGCAATCCACTAAAAAGTATTAGCATTAAGCAAGAGTGGTGTTTGATGAATTATGTTGTAAAAGTCCATGAGACAATTATTTTGGTCCTAATTTATCTGGACATTCCCATCAGAAGCTTGAGCCCAAAATCTAGGCTTTCACATTTCAGCTTTGTGAAGAGCATCTTAGTCTGTGTTGTTTTCTTTTCAAAAAGAAAAGATCCATTTATCTTTCATGTTTCTAGGAGATAGTGGAAAGATGTAAAACATTTTTAAGGAACTACTTTGATATAAGAAAACTGTAGCTTGAAAGAACTGGGACTATTATGGCAACAAGCATATCCACTCTAACAAATGGCCATCATGAATCACTTTGGCTCTTAGTGACAATATAATAAAATTAGACACAGGCTACTTTTATGCTTTCTTTTAGAGTAGTTCAAAGTACAGGGCAATCCTATATACAACTACTCAGAAGTAAGACTCATTGTGTTCAATAGTGCTTGCTCCCAGGAATTGATTGGTATCCTAAGAATTGTTCTACTTGAGGCATTTATTGTGCTCTTGTGATTCTTTACTCCTGGTTGTTTATGGGTTCTTTATGATCCTCCAGTTTCAGTTGTTTTTAGAAGCACTTTCCTGGATTTTTTTTAGATCAGGGAAAATGGAGTATTATTTCTAATGGTGAAAGAAAAGGTATTTTCTTACTTGTATATTTGTGCTGTTCTGCTATAGCACAGTGACACCTGGAGGTCATTTAGTGGAAAAGCAGAAAAGGAAAGGCTTTTTATGTAGAATTCAATTCTTCACACTGTCACGAAAACAAAAAGTAGATACAATGATTAACAGCCTTGTGCAGAAAAGCTCTGCATCTGAAATGTTTGCAGTGAGTTGCACTATTGGAGGAAACAGGAAAAATCAAGATGGGGGAAAACTTGATTTAAAAAGAAAGCCAAAAATTATTGCATCAACGCAGTCAATTTCTTTTCACTTTGTGTGTGAATGATTGGCATGAAGGCTGAGGCAGCACATGGAATAACAGAGAAAAGGGAGCAGAATGGACAGATTCTTTTAACATTTGAAATTTGTCCTGCCCTACAAGGTGAACTCTATTGACTTAAGGACAAGTTACTGTAACATGACATGAGAGAAATGTCACTGTTCACTTCAAGAATGGGAAAAGGTCCAACATATCTTACCTCCCTCTGAAAATTAAGCCCCAGGTGCAAGAGCAGATTATCAGTGCAAAATCAGTTTGACTGGAGCCTTTCTTTTTTTATGAACGCTTTTCAAAAGGTGATTTAGCCCTTACCAAGCAAGGCTGGTAAGGTTTGAATTCCTATTGTGCTGCACACTTGAAAACATCTTATGCACCTTGAAGTCAATTAAACCAAATAGTGCTGTAAAATGAAACAACCATTATATTAATCCTAGAAAATTATAATCTTTTTGGTCCTCCAGAAAGAAAGCAGAAAAAATAAGATGTAAACTAAGATTAGGTGGAAGTGGACTTCTTCATTCACTACTTACTGGTAGCAGTTTTGTGGGCATTCCTTTGTTTACACAGATCAGAAGTTAATGAGAAAATCTCCCCATGACATTCAGCCTACACTTAAAACTTACATTGTAGTCCTACAGAAACAGCAGTAAGTAATAGAAGACCAGTGGTTTGCATATGGAGTTGACCATCATTTTTGTGTGTGGGGTAGCTTCTTGACAGATGAACCCAGCTTGATATGAAGATGGGGAAAACTGGACCAGTTACCCCTCTATCATGAAGGTTTCAAAGGCACAGGGCATCAAAGAGATCAAAATGTTGGCAATTCCTCTGTGATGCTGTCAAATTTCACTCTGTAATGTGTTCTGTTCAATAAATATTATTCATAGTTTCTGCTTGCATATATTCTGATGATGATGATTAGCAGGGAATAAACCTTTTTTTATTCATGTTGCGAGACATAGGAGGAGACAGTGGTTTCTCCACCAAAAGTAGAGCTAGAGCACAAGTTAGAATGAAGGCTCATGCTTTAACTCCATCAGTCTTGGAATTACTGATGTTCTAAACCAGCATAGCTGGCTGGGGAATGCTGGGAATTGCATTCCAGCACATCTGGAGGACACCAGGTTGCAGAATGCTGTTCTAAGCCAAGCAGTATTACTGCCATTGATGTAGAGAGGCAAGTGATGACCAGGTCAGCTGCAGAAACAACTAGGAGAAGCTGTTAATCAAACACTTAAACAAGAGGGAGGCTTGGATAGATTGGCTAATGAGAGCTGGATAAAATTAATGTCATCTGGGGCATGAACGAGTGTGATGATTATCTGCCTGTCACTCAGATTGACAGCACTTTATCAAGTGTGTATCTGGGAGATCAGAGCCAGCGATTGAACTGGAGTCCTCTTGCATGGTAATCTTGTGCTCCTCTGCTGAATTGTGGCTTCACATAGACCTCTGGAACCTGGGAGCCCTGGATTCCATGGGGCTGGAGAGCAAATGGAGCATGGGTGGGAGACTACAAAGATCTCATCATGGGTCTCTGTTCTTTCTTCTCCTTTGGCTGTGGGGTTAAGGTGTTGCTCTGTGGAGATGAACCCCATGTTCTAGTCACACTGTCTCTCCCTTTTCCATCTAAATTATTGTTGGTTAAAATATACTCCAAATGTGAGATGGGATTGTCAAGGCCGTATCTCACAGGAGTTCCCTACTTAACTTCCAACCCATTCACTGTGTTGGTTTCATGCTCTTTTATTGCAGATTTATCTTTGTCCATGTGTCCTCTGTGTATTCAGCTATACAAATTTTATGTGCAATGTTTTAACCATACCCAAAATCCACTTCCTGGGGACACCAACTTTGATTATAGTAGGGCTGGCCAGTGGCACAATTGCTGGGTGATTGCAGGGCCACAGCTTCAGGTTGCTGCTTCTATTGCATTGAGAGCCACCGTGTAGCTAAGAATCAGTTTTGTTGTAGAAAATGATGGAACTTTGGCATCTTAACTAGATGTCTATCAGATACTTTTTTAAAAAGGCCATGCAAATTGGCATTTCCTCTGCAATATTTAAAAGCATTCAGGCACATTTAGCATATCTATGTACATTGCTGTCCTCTTTGAAAAAGGATTTCAGGATTAAGTAATATGCTATGTGTGTCTGTGTCTGAAAGACAGCCAGTTCTGAATAGATGGATGGCCTCAGTGCTATGTGGAATTCTGGATGATTTGGCAAACAAATCTTTGAATATGCCCTTTGCTTATACTAACTGACATGGAAGTGAATGGGCCAGTTAAACATGAGCAGCACCATGTGCAGTAGAGACCCCAAGATCAAAGCCCAATGCCTTTCTGCTCACATTTCATCTCTGTGCCTGGTGAGTATTTTGATTTTGTCCGAGCATTTAGCTGCTCTACCATGTCATACATCTGAATCCATTTATCTGCAAATGTAAATACAATTTATAGATTCAGTGTGTCACTGCAATGGATGCTTTTGAATTAAATATGTTCAATATTTTCAACGTAACTTGTGCTGCCCTTTTCCACTAATAAACCTCCCTAATGCCTCCTAAATATTAATGTATTGATTCAGTCTCTGCAATGTTTGTGAAGACTAATTTATTTCCTAAATCTGGCCAAGAGGGACTTGTATTTGGAACTAACAAGATAAATCTTACACAAATTTATTTAAAGTGGGGCAAAATAAATATGCAGAAGACATCTATAATCATACCAGCAACCACTTCCCACTTAAAACTGACAAAGCATTGCTCTTTTAAATTGCTGCTGCTTGAGATGTCAGTTTGTTATAAAATTAACTTCTTGGTGCCAGCCACTGTTATCATCTTGTCTTTTCACTCAGAACAAAAAGAGAAAGATTTACCAAATTTGTTCTGGATTCTGAAGTAGCTTAGTAAGATTTACAAAACAATAAGAAGGCAATGGTTCTGTAAAATACATATTTACACTCTTTTAATATGCATCTCATGGATTGCTGTCAGTACTGTGATTGTCATTCATCTAGTACTTTCCAGTATATAAAGTGGTAAACTTTACAGCCATATGTCATTTAAGTTTGCAAAAACAGGATGAGGTTTTGTTCACCGGTTTACTATCTGGAAAACTGGCCAGAATCCAAGAGAATAAGGAAACTAGTTCCATGAAACTAAGTGACTTATGGCAGCCCAAGGAAGCATCCCATAATATCTTCAGGATGGTTTTGAAAATGGAGAGTTTTGAAAGCAGGTTGTGATATGGCACAGGAATGATCTGTTCAAAGATAAAATCATTCACTTAATTTATTTGTAGCTTAACCGCTGTAAATGCAGTGTATGTCAGCAGCTCTATCCATACACACCCCACTATGACTGAAATGTAAAATATGATTTGGGGGCTATTTTCACCTATTTAATTTCCACCATCTGGGGGGGGGAGGGAAAGGTTAAGAGGCTGTGTTGGGGAAGAGAAAGGTAGTCACCTGTTTGTGAAGTCCTGGGTCCAAAGCAGAGATTACCCACTTGGAGTGGAGAACAAATTCACTGCAGACACATAGGGTTGGATCCAGTCTATGTTGGTCATGCTTTAACCCCATCAAAATATTTGAAGTAAATTAGTCATGATCAATGAATCCTAAAGAAGCCTTCCCCAACCTGGTGCCCTCCAGATGTTTTGAACTTCAACTCCCATCAGCCTCAGATAACAGGGTGAAATCACAGCAAGCAAACGAGAGTTTGTCAGGGGGGATGTAGTGGAAGAGGAGACCAAGTCAAAGAGGAGAGAGGCCTTCAGTAAATCCAGGAGACTGCCTAATCTAAGTCGCTGTTTGCTCTCCATGTGCTCCTGAGAGCTATGACTGAAGGGGCGTGTCCTGAGAGCTGCTGCTGGGCCTGAACGGGCGGGAGCTGAATGGGTGTGACCTGATTGCTATCAGCAGCTGAGTGGGCGGGGAGTTTCATTCTGTTTCCTGGATCCTAGCTGAGCAGAGAAGAGGAAGCTGTCCCAGCTGGTCTAGAAGGTATATAAGGAACCAAGCTCCCAGAGAGAGAGAGAGAGAGAAAGCAGGACTTTGTCAGGGGAGGTCAATGGGGAGATTCATAACAAAAAAAATTGCTCTTGTAACAAATTTCACTCTTGTAACAAACTCTTATAGTAGGGGACTCTGTTGTTAACCTTCAGGGGGGACAGGACAAAGCATAGGCTGTTCCAATACAATCGGAACAGAATAGAAACAGAAGTTACCTAGAATCAACAACCCAAGAATTTATGGGAATGCCAACAAAAATAGGTGTTATTGGGATGCCAGCTAGCCTCCAAACATGGAAACTGATGGACATCCTATGCAGAGCAGGGGGAGCATGGAGATGAAGAATGCATTTTTGCTAGACAGGCTCCATCTGAATTTTTGCTAGGAGGGCTTTTTCATCCATCTAACTGGGACTCTACAGAGCAGGAAGGAAGGAAGCTGGGTATGCTGGAAGATTCTTCACAATCTGGTCTCCTTCCCTCCCACAGAATTGACCCCTTTGCCCCCTCTCTGAGGTCACGTTTGTGGCAGCTGACCACTCTCTCCGCACAGACTGTGAGAGGAAGGGACAGGGAACTCAGACTCCTAAGTCCGACATTGGAGCACTGTCTCTTGCCTTGGATCTAGGAATCTATCCTATTCCTCCCCCCTCCCTTCAGATTCTGCTTAGGGGTAATTGAATTGTTCCCTTTGTTGCAGAAAGATCTGTTTTGTTTTATTTTTTGGACTACTTAACCACCTACTCTCCCCCCTCCAACAGGGCTCAGGGGAAGTTGTGATATCAAATCACCCAATAAAACTTCTAAATAAAATGTAGAGTAATATTCAAATAGTCTGTCTATGAAATGACTATAAAATGCCTATTGTTCTGTTGCTGGATAGCATATCACATGCCTGCCACTGCTCTAAAAACAGTAAATCGTTATAGAATAACAAGAGTCCACTAATTAAACTGGGATTAAACTTTGGTAAAGAATAAATCCTGGGATGAATAGAAATGCAGGCAGTGTCTTAACTGATATCGTCATTAATCCAGGCAGTGTTGAGCAGATCCAGTACAGTGCCAGGGGTGCATCACCTTCTTCACATGACAGAAATCATTTTGTGAGCTGTGTGCCTTTTGTGAGGTTTTTCTGGCTGAAAGGTAGAGGTCAGGATTCTGTTCTTTGATGTAAAGCTAATAGTGTCTGACACATTAAATATCTGCACTGAAATGTTATCATCAGATAAAACCTTTTGTCAACTTTAGTTAATGTGGTATAAGGTGAAATAGCTTTGGAAATAAAATTCCATAGTTTTACCTCAAAGATGTGAAGATTGCTGAGAAATTGAATGTCTCAAGAAACAGTGGTGAAGAACAGGTGATCCAGCAGGAATGTCCAAAGAGATCCATTTGTACGTATTCAAAATTCCAGACCTGAAATTAATTTGATAACTGACAAAATCCATACATAGCAAAATCCATACATAGTATATTATTTGAAACTATTGTACACAAGTATTCCTATTGACAAATGTCTCTGTCTAATAACAGTGTGGTTTTAGATGGATAGATAGAGGTCTCCTCTCAGGGACCGTATGGGGAGGTAGGAGGCCACATGAAGCAACAAATCCTGGGCTACTAATAGGGAAACAAATGTTTGAAGATTTGATTTATTATCATTCCCTCTCTTTCTATCATTCCCTCTTTAGGGTTTCTTGTGTACCGATTGGGGTTGCTTATATCCCAAACAGTACAACTTGCACGCAAGAAACCCCAACATTTGCAGAAATAATTTAAAAAAGAATCTTCTTTTTTAAACACAGGGGGAGGGCAGACCCAAAACAGCCCAATGAGAACTGTGAATGCTGAGTGAACACAGAATGTTTATGGACTGTTGGAGGGAAAATGCTAAACTGAGTGGTTGGGGGAGGAATGGAATGATATGATAGAATCCTGAGCAGCCACACTCCCTACTGCAACATTTTGTGTCCATTTCTGTCCCACCTTATGTAAGTAAGAGCAGCATAGGATTGGAGGGGAAGAGGCTATAGAATGCTGGCAAACGTAGCTGGAGTGCTGGGAAGAATAGTTTTCTCAACACTGCCGACATACATCAGCAGTGTTGGGGAAATGACATACCCTAGCTAACATAGATGGGGCGATATCCCGGGGATCACCCCGGGATCGTCCCTGTGTGTTCACATGACGCACAGGGGATCCTGGGAGCAGGGAGGGATGATCCCTTCCTTGGCTCGGGATATCGCCCTACCCTTTTAGTCTGCTTTTTCTGCAGTCTCGGGATGATCCTGAGACTGCGGAACATGTGGCCGGGCATCACGGGTTGTCCCGGCTCCTTACTCGCAAGGACCCAGGACCCAGGTGTGGGTTGGGGGACACGGGGATTTTTTTAAAAAACAAACAAACAGTTTTCACACGAGTGCTTGTGCGCTCTGTCTCCTTTTTAAGGAGCGACATCCTCTTCCTCCTGGGATGCCACGTGTAGACAGAGGGGGAGATCTCGTGATAACCGTATCGCAAGATCCTCCCACTCCCTCGCACTAGACCTGGTAGCTCTAGCCTTGGCCATAGAGTGTGCCAGGTGTCCCCAGAGGGAAGAAAGGATCCCCCCTCTCTTCCTTCCATTGCTACCACAGCAGCAACAAAGTTAAGGGGCAAAGAGGAGAGAGCTTTGGGGCAAGCAGGGTTAAATTCTTAATTTTATTCTGTAAACCATAGCAAGAGAGCTCTGGCTATGGGGGTGGTATATAAGTGTAATAAATAAATAAATAAATAAATAAATAAATAAATAAATAAATAGTAAGTCTGAGAGGGGAAGGGTTTAAATTTATCTCCAGCTTGGACTAGCATTGAACCCAGAAAGCCTTTGGAATCATAATGGTTGCCTATATTGAGGCAAGCATTATGAAGCCAGAGATTTTCATGAATTTTGGGGGATATCACTGTTTTCAACTCCCTGAGGAAAGGAACCATAACAGCAACTACTGCGTTTCCAGCCTAAGATCAATTATGTAGCATCATGTGAAAAGGGCCTATATTTCTGGAGCCATCGGATGTGCTCAGTTTGTGGGATAGATTTAATGATGATAGCTAGTCACAATAATATCTACCCTTCACTGTTGAGTGGCTAGTGATGGCGTGCACAATTGGAAAAGAAAAAAGGAAAGGAGAAAGGAAATGGTTTTCCCTTTAAATAGGAAACAAGACTTGGCAAACAGCAGTAAAATACGTCTCGTTAAGGCTGACATTTGACCCCGATCCTTCATTTCTTAAAGGCAAGTAATATATTTGCTCTTATTTGTTAAACATTTCTTTTTTGGCACTAATTACATAACTCCGTGCATCTTTCAGTTTGCAACCTTGCAAGTTAAACAAACCTAATTATAAACATGCAGAACATTACATGTATCAATAAAGGCAATTAAAATGCTGGGAATGTAATTAAGAAGAAAATTATAATTTTGAGAGGTAAAATGAATATGCTCAAGGGCATTTAGATTTTTGAAACAATGGCAAAAATAATTAGAACAGTCCAGGAATGCTATAAACAATATTTATCTACAAAGAAAGGCTATCAGGTGGAAGAATGGATGTGCAGCTACAGGGGTAAATGGGTATCAAGAAGCTGAAGCTGCTACCTCACAGAGGATTTGTTTCCCCGTGTGCCAGTGGGTCTGATACCTACAAGCCACATGGGACTGTGATGATTCCAAGTAGCACTGGGCCATTGTAGTCTGTCTATCTAAAGGCAAACATGTATTCCACCTGTACATTTTCAGTGATTTTGGAACTGGGACAAAAAGACCAGAGGTTAAATGGAATTGTTTTGTGGAAGAGAGTGAAATTTGTACAGCAGGAGCAGCCTTCCCCCCCTTTTCTTTCAATGCTCCTGGAAATAACACTATGTTATGAGGTAGTGGGCATGTCTACAACACCCATTTATCCCGAGGTCAGGTTGAGGTGATCCCTGTGCATTCAAATGGCATACAGGGGATCCCGGAGTCAACCGGGGACGACCACTCACTTTCCCTGGGATAAACAGTTTTCCCCACAGTCCTGGGACAACCCTGAAGACTGTGGGAGGTGTGGCGCAGGCTCCCGGGTCCTTCCTCCTCCCCGCGAGTAGCGGGGCTCTTTAAACAGGCACGGAGCTGCACAGGATGACTCCGTGTCCATCGGGGGTGGGGAAAAGAGTCATAGCTGATGGAATTGAGGTCTGATTAAGAAGACTGGAGTAAGGATAGTAAGGGTGCAATAAGGGGACTAGGATAAAACCATCAGGTTAGCTGGATGTGTTTATTTGTGGTTGATTTCTTCAGAAAAAAATAATCTTTATTTGAAATTTTGTGGTCTCTTCTTTAGGGGCCCCACACTATGTAAAATAGCCAACCCTACACTACCTAAACAGTTACTTAAGAATTAAGGCAGTTTTGAGGCTGGTTTGGATACAGGCAGCCAGAGGAATAAAGACTTCCACTTAGTTGCAGTGCAAAATGCTACCAGAAGAAAAATGCAAAAAGAAGTGCGGGCATTATATTCTTATGTAGTCAGGTGTAACGTCCTGGGAGAAAAGCCTATCTGCTAATCTGCACATGATCAGTGAGAAGCAAATGCTTAGGATCAGTCTTGGGCTCCATTCATATAAGTAACAATCTGGGGGCGGGGGAGAGATTATTAAGGAGAGGATGCCTTACTTGTGTGCTGCCCACAAACATTATAACTGGAGTACATAGCACTGATATGGGAGGGGGGATTCATCTACCATGTGGTCATGTGGTCTATCCCAGAGTTCTCCCTGGCTCTGTTAAATGCGCTATAAATTAGATTCATCAGTTTATGGCATATATGGGAAGTGGAAGAGTAGCTCTTATGCACAAACAAGCAGGAGTAGGGGCTATGATCTAAAGAGCAATCTATACTCTTGTACTTTTCTGCTTTAAATCCTCTCTAAAAGCTGATTTACATATTCATAATTGGGTATAGAGGGGCCTATTTACATAACCTTTTCAACATATGGTGCCTTCAGGTCCCACTCACTGCAGGCTTGGTTTCCCATAGTGCATGCCATGTGCTTTTGTGCCTGTTTGGAAGTTGGAGCAGAAAGTAAACAGAGGATGACTGAAAACCATGGCTGTCATCCACAGAGTAAGCTGTGAGAATACGCTCTTACATCTATGTCTACCTGGTACTCTGGACATGCACACATTTAATGGATTACATTCCCTCCACTTCCTCACTCAGTAACCTTCTTGAAGAAACTATTCCATTGAGAAGCTAGTAGAATAGGACATTTATGTAGCTTGTTCTGTGGAGCTGCTGCCATGTGGAGGCTGTTCCAGGAAGACTTCATTTGGAAGCCATATTGTGAGAAGAGGCTCTAAGACGAGAGAGTAAATCTGGACTCTTTAAAGTTCTAAACATTATTAATCATCATGGAATGATTGGATATGTGGTTACAGGGCAGTTACAGGTAGCTTGTCAAGCTGACATCAGCTTATAGGTTGCCCATTGTTACAGGAGCTAAGATTATAGGTGAAGTGAAGCCTATTTGCTAATGTTCACATAGAGAGTATATGAGTAGTAACTTAGGGCGTTGCTAGACCTACCGGGTGTTCCGTCGTTAAGGAGCGGTGAAAGCGGATTTCCCCGTTCAGCCGTGACGCCTCATGATCCACACCTTCCTTAGATTTGTGGCGGAAGTTTGCGCCGGTTGTGCTGCTGCCGCCTCGAGCACAGTTGCGCAGCCACACCGGCCTGATTTCCGTGGGGTTTTATTTCACTCGCCACACGGTTTGCGGAAGTCCGCTTGCGCAGCCATCAGCGATGCCGCCGCGGTACCGGCGGTGACACCGGCAGTGGCAGTGCCAGCTGAAGTGCTGCTGCTGCTGCTGCATACCAGCCCCCTCAGGCTGGGCGGAGGGGAGCCAGTTGGCATTGGTGAATGGCTCACAGGGGGAGCGGCCAGCTTGTTGCCCTCTGCCAGCCGCGTACCCACACCAACAGGCAGCGTACAGCACCGCCATTATGTGGCCACTGTGGCTGCCCACCGCGAGGAGTCACCAACTTCCCATGACTGTGGGATGCCCGCCTTTCCGAAAAGTGACCCACGCAGAGCTTGAAGTAGAAAAAACAGGCACACATCCCCCACCCATCCCTCACCCACCCCCAGCAGCACACCAGCCACTTTTCCGGTCCTCTGTTCCTGCGCAAACTGTCACTGTGGGAATAATAAAAAAAGCCGTTCAGCTCCGCTGCCCCAGCTGGCGGACTGGGCGCAAATGGCGGAGGCGGCTTGACCGAAGCCGCTGGCCACTCCCCTTAGCACGCCTTTTCCTGCCCAGTGCAGACCGCAGTGACCTCTCATCCTCCCACACCTAACTCCGAATTAGCGCGGGCCGGCAGGAAAAGCCGCGCTTAAACTCACTTTTAAAACAACGGGATAAAGAGTCTTCACCGCAGGATAACGACGGATCCTGGTGAACGTCATCTGGAAGCCTCGACACGACTGCGGAAGGTAACGCACGCTACAGCCTCGTCTAGTAACGCCCTTAGATGATAGAGTAGAGCAGAGTAGAATAGAATAGTGGCATGGGCCTCAAGTAATTTTTCTAGGAAGAAACATTTGAGAAAGGGCCATAGGTCAGTGGCATGATTTACCCACAGAAGTTCCCACATTCAATCCCAGGCATTTCCAGGTAGAGCTAGGAAAGACTCTTAAACCTTGGAGAGCCACTGTGGACAATACTGAATTGGAAGGATCAATAGTTGACATTTTAATGGCATCACAGGTTCTCAGCAATCCTAGACTTTCCACAAACTATTATTTATATGAAGATGCAAATGAACTGGCCTAATACCTAGTGCCTTTAAAAAAATCTTGGTGTGATTATAGGGCAAACTACCCTCTTCTCACTCTTATTTGGAAAATAATGGTAAGGCAAAGAATCAAGATTTGATATGGGTTACCAGGAGTGTCAGGATGTCCTAAGAGTGTAACGTGTGAACAAAACCACATTTCTCATTTCTGGGAAGGACAAGAAGCATAGTACTGGGAGCGGGTTGACTAGGCTGCACTTTCTCATTAAAGAGCTCTAACGCTGACTGCTCACAGCTGGTGTCTTAAAGGTTAAAATATATTTCCCTTCAGTTGTCATCCTTCATCACGACATGCTGCTTTATAAAATCATTCTTAACCCACCCCCTTCCTGTGCTTTATACCAGAAGCCTGTGGAAATGACTGTGTGTTACTGAAACATGTCAGTAGTGGGCTCAGAAGGCGGTTGCCAACGCTTATGTGAGGAAGCCATTGCTTTTGATACTTGAGGGTTAGAATACCTGGCATTTTTACTGCCATTTGCCTGTGAAGGAAAAAGTGACACCTATCCCAAGTTAGGGATCTACTGCACACTATTTTTAAGGTTCTTGTGGCTGTGGGAATGGTTAGAATTATGTATTAAGATGTTTTAGAATGTTTTTAGGATGTTTTAACAATGTATATTATGTTTTAATACAGTTTTATGTATTTTATATTTACTGTTGTTACCCGCCTCAATCAAAATGGAGAGGTGGGTAAGAAATTTATTATTATTATTATATTTGTTGTTGTTTATTCCTTCAGTCGCTTCCGACTCTTCGTGACTTCATGGACCAGCCCACGCCAGAGCTTTCTGTCGGCTGTTGCCACCCCTAGCTCCCCCAAGGTCAAGTCTGTCACCTCCAGAATATCATCCATCCATCTTGCCCTTGGTCGGCCCCTCTTCCTTTTGCCTTCCACTTTCCCTAACATCAGCATCTATTATTTCAGCAATGTCTATACAATTATAAATGATATCTAAATAATGGGCCTGTGCAGACAACACTTCAGGCTGTGTGGTTAGCGAAACTGTGATTCTCTGGGGTTAGCATTAAGCCATGCTGTCGCACACAACACTTTAAGCCATGGTTAGAGCTGCTAATCCTGCTGAAGACAGTCCGACTGTGGTTAATGAGTGAGCAGGGTTTAGCAAAATGCACCGCACAAGTCACCTTAAACCTTGCTGCTTAACCAAAAGCCTTATCCAGCAGAGTTTAAGGTGTCTTCTGAACAGGCCCAGTCTCTGGCTACATGGCTTTCTTTGGTCCTTTCTTATTTTAAATTGAGAGCAGGTAAAGAGCCTTTAAAATACATAGATATTACAATGGCAGGATTCAATATAGATAGCTTGATATGAACAATTTCATATATTTTCAGATAGTGCATTGCATTCGGCGATGTGCACCTTAGCTTTCATCATCACTTGATGCTTGTGACTTGCCAATCATATCAGAAGTATCCATCAAGTTCTTTTGGGACCAGATAAGAATGGTGATGCACATCGTACCAGCTGTGTGTACAGATCTCCTTTGCTGGCCTTCCATAATTTACAGAATGTTTTCCTCCAAAGTAAAGGAAGAAAGCAGATCCATGTAAATATTTTCATTTGTTGTTCTCATTACAATTCGCTGTACTGAATGTACAGTACATACCATATGTTATTTTTTCCTTTCCTTTTCTTTATTTCTTACACGCTAAAAATAACGTAGTACTTGGTTCATTAATCGGCATCATTTGCAAACAACTGCACTCAGTAAAACTGAAGCCTGAAATAAAAATAGCAAACTTCATGGGTTTCTTACTCATCCAAATCCTCTTACCAGCACTTATGCTTCTAATCTGTTGTTTTTACCATACAGGGAGGGGGAAAGGACTAATGAGGCAGCTGTAGATACTTTAGGCAACAACAACAACAAAAACCTAGATTAAAAATTATTCGAAAAAAATTCAAATACTGCTGTAAGATTATTTTGGAACCAGCTTGGACTGTTGTTCTGCTGGATTAAACAAAACTGTATTTGATTCAGTGTACAATAAAACAGAAATAACTGCTTACTGCAGCAATAAACAAATCAGTACTTTATATGCAACAATTGTCGTCGCAATTTAAGGAAGAAAAAAATGTCTATTTTTGCAAGTATATCTTTTTGCTATTATTTCTGGCCACTCTTTCATCTTACAAAAGTTACCTATCAAATCCAGCCTTTTCAGCAAGAGTTGCAGCTCATATACAGTCACATTTTACAACATGGCAGGGCTATGTATATCAGGGCTGTAACCTGGGCCTTGCCTCCATGATTTCAATGTGGTTATATCACGGAGACTGTACTTGTGGCCATGATCAGTGATCTAAAAACCCATACTAAAAATAATACTTCCTGATCCTCTTAAATCTTTTTGTGGACTCTGATCCATTTTATCACCAGGTGTGGGTGTTGCAATTTTGGACAGAATGACCACCTGCAAGATCCCCAATTGTGATTACAATTGTTCTTGACACACAGATCTCAGGAAATAGTTATTCTTCATGACCTCTTCCTGCAGGTTCTTCTGTTGTTCTTCCTGCATAAATGACCAGATGAGATGGTCCAGGACTATGAATTTCTGACCTGTTTTCTTTTTGTCTGTGTTCTACCATTTCTATGATCTTTTTGTGGGATAATGGAGAGGGGTGAACTGATTAAAACTCAATGCAGACAATGCTACCAAAGAAATGATGACCTTGTAAAATAGGAAGGATAGGGGAGTGCCACCACTGATGGGGTTCAGTCTCTGTTACTCATGGAAGTGTGTTGCTTGCAGCCTTGAAGTAGATCCATCACTGTGACTGAAATCCTAAGCTGCAGAAGATCTTTTCAACAATTCATTTTGTGAAGAGGCTAAAAAGCTTTATGTCAGATTCAGAAATAGGTTTGAGAGGAAGGACACAGACTAGGGATATGTGAATCAGCAAAAACTGAGCTCATCGAAGTTTGCTGAATCCCATCTTGAAGCTTAATCTGTCTGTGTCAGATTGAGAACTTTGTTTTGTTTTGTTTTAGCATGAAAATTTGTGCATATTTTTGGGCACATTTTTCCAAAAGTACGCATCCATTGTCTGCATTTTTGAAAGGTATGCATTTTTGTCCCGTTGATTAAAATCCCATTGATTTTGTGAACCGCCCAGAGAGCTTCGGCTATTGGGCGGTATAGAAATGAAATAAATAAGTTGTGTGCATTGTTTGCTTGTTTGTTTTAAAGTGCACATTTTTTTACACACATTTTTTTCCTTCCATCTGCATCACAATTTCGGAATTGTACAGACAGACTTTGACTGCAGTTTGCGCTTGGGTCAATGTTTGGCTCCAGAAATTGCAAACTGGTACATTTTGATCAAAACCAAACTGAAATGAATTTCTTATACATCTCTAACAAAGAGAAGTGTTATAAAGCTCTTTGGAACCCACTGAGAGCTCTTCCAATGCCTGAACGATTTTCATAAATTTGCAGTACCTTTCTTGTTATTTCGTTTTAGGAGCTTGGGCCAAGTTGGATCAGAGTTTTAGAGATTTTTACTGTTTAGCTGATCTTTATATTTGTTTTATTATTTATTTATTTATTTATTTAGAATAGTTATATACCACTCCCATTGAAAATTTAAAATGAAATGATAAAATGAAAATAAAAACAGAATAAAACACTTAAAACAAAATTTTAAAGAAGCAAATACAGTGACTCAATGCATATGAAGGAAAGGTTTCCTGGAATAAAGATGTTTTTAGGAGGCACCGAAAGGAGTACAAAGTTGGAGCCTGCCTGATCTTCAGAGACAGGGAATTCCATAGCAGGGGAGCCACCACGCTGAAGGCTCTTCCCCTGGTAGAAGGATGGATCTATGTGGATGGATGGATGGATGAGGATGGATCTATGTGGAACCACCAGGAACAGACCCTTGGATGATCTCAGTGACCAGGCAGGTTGGTAGGGGAGAAGGCGCTGTCTCAGGTATCCTGGTCCCAAGTTGTTTAGGGCTTTGTACACAAGTACAAGAACCTTAAACCTGGCCCGGTAGCAAATAGGCAGCCAGTGCAGTTCCCTCAGCAGAGGAGTTACATGCTGGAAAGGGGCAGCTCCAGACAACAGCTGAGCTGCAGCATTCTGCACTAGCTCCAGCTTCCAGAGCAGCTTCAAAGGCAGCCCCACATAGAGCGCATTGCAGTAATCCAATCTTGAGGATTAGATTAATGTTTTTCAGCTGGCCATTAAAATACCACTGTCTTCTGTTATGTGCACATTTTTAAACAGCTATTTATTTATTTTTTGAGTTTCTGGGATATGAATAGAATTTGGCCAAGTAAGCAACCTTGCAGGATCCCCCCACTCTACTGCCTCATGTCCTTTCATCAAGCCTCCTATTTGAGATCAAATTTTCATTTGCACAATGGAACAATTCATTAATAGCCATCTATGTGGAAGATGTAACACACAAGCAAAGCATTCTAGGTCTACAATGAGAACTGTAGCATTTGATTTAGATGTACTGTGAATAGACCTGACCTTCCTTAGGGGTCCTATGAAAAGACTAATTGGTCATGCAGTCTTAGGCAATAGACAATTCCACCCACTTCCAGATCCCATCTGGATTATCTTGAAAAGCTTGCATTATTTTGCTGTAAATGCTCAGTAAATTATATACTTACTCTTCAGAATTCATAATCAACTTTTCTTTAATGTAAAAAGCGGAACTTCAGTCTCTATTTTCAGTTGAATAACCTAGTAGGTCTTTAATTTTTTAATAGCATATGTGTGTGTTTTAAGCATCATTCTATTTTTCAAGAGAATGCATTTTGAATACTTTATTATGGGAAGTTGCTTTTACTTAGACA
Organism: Elgaria multicarinata webbii; assembly: GCF_023053635.1. Taxonomy (NCBI): domain Eukaryota; kingdom Metazoa; phylum Chordata; class Lepidosauria; order Squamata; family Anguidae; genus Elgaria; species Elgaria multicarinata. The sequence continues at coordinate 137,659,664 of NC_086171.1, forward strand.
AGAAAGAATGCATTTATTGCATTATTCTTCATACGATCTTTTAATTGAAGAAGTCTTTTTGCTTCTGATGCACATGGATAATTCCCATTAATAACGAAGCCCCTTAGGCTAAGGCATTCCCCTAAGATGTTATAAAATTCACAAAATGGATAGAGGGAGTCTGCTGGTAACAATTCTATCTTTGGATTGTACTGTAAGTTATTTGATGTACCATAAATAGGTCTAAAGCAAAATTTATCAGCAGTTGCACAGGTGATTGAATTAAATGGAAACGTGGAAATGTGTAAATCAGTTCATTTAAATTCAACCTCTGAAGCACAAAGGACCAACTCTACCCTTTTAATGGTTTAGGTGATGACGCAGCATTTTTGTGTGTTGTGATAGCACAACTTGAAGATGGAACAAAATCTGTACCTTTGAATTTTAGCTGTGGGGAAACATCTAAAAGGAGACAACATTACAAAGCAGAAGAAGAATATAGAGAGCCTGTATTGGTGAACTGATTTCATCTTCAAATATACTTTCCCATGGGATCATTTGCAAGTATATATATAAAGGCATTTCTACACGAGGAAAACATCAGAAGGTTGGTTTTGTGGTGATTTGCATCCAACCCGTTAAGATCTGTACCAGGTCCATAGGTCTGCAATACACTGGTTTTCAGGGAACCAATGGCAAACCAGAACACTCATTGTTTTGTACTTTACCATATTTAAGTTGATATCAGTCATGACACTGTCATGGAATAATACACAAACACTTGATGCTGTTGCATTGTTGAAGCTAAAGCCTTAGCTAGACCTACCGGTCTAGCAGGACAGAGGGGTGAAGATCTCTCAATTTTTTATTGCAAGATCTCCCCTTCCGTAGATGTATTAGATGTAGTAGATGTTGTAGCAGATGCACCTTTAGGCCCATAACTCTGCAAGACGCAGCTTCCAAAGAAAAGTTCCATGCCTTTTATTTCTAACGTGTTGTGAAAGAATACTCCCAGAAGAAGCACTGATTGAATTCAAAGAGATTATTCATTACTTGTGGGAAAGTGAAAATGTAATGTTTATTAGGTTAATTAACTTCTTTATTTTGGGCTGCATGCCAGATAGTGTTGCTAATGCCTGTAAAACAGACACACACTCACGTGCACTTGATAAAGGATTTCCATTTGCGTAATAACCAGGAAACCTGAAAATAGGCTTTCTAGATGCCAATGGAATAAAAAGTCATTTCTATTCTTAATGTAAAATACCTGCCTTTAAGCCTTTCACAGACAGTGGCTATGTACAGATGAACACTGAAAATATTTCAGGGACTTGGAGGTGGTATTGCAGAATTATCATCCTCCACATTACTTGTTCATTTTTTCCTGACCTGCCATGGTCTGTGGCCAAACTAATTTTGCATATTTTTGTATTTGTTTTTCAAGCAGTATTTGGGAGATGCTGAAACTTGCTTTCAGCAATGCAGCTAGCATTTCTGCAACTGAAGTGCATACAGCTGTCATAAGTATTGGATACTGCCAGTGACCTCCAAGCTGATAAAGAAATAAATAAAAATAACAGAATATTACTTCAAATGTTCAAAGTACTTCACATGCATTTGCAAGTTTTAATCCTTACAGCAACACTGCAAAATAACTCAGCATTGTTATCCCCCATTTGCAGATATGTTTTGGGGAAAGGCCTAGACTTTATTAAGTCAGAGATGAGGTTTAAATTGGGGACTTCGTGATTTGCAGCTCAGGTTGGGGAATCCTGCGAATTGTTGGACTTTTTTCTGTCTAAACTTGCATAGGATTGTGCCTTAGCCACTGCACTATACCAGCTGGCATGTCTCCTTTCCCACAGTACCCAGCATAGGTTTTTTAAGTTGTTGTTGTTTCTTCTTCCTCTTCCTCCTTTTCTCCTTCTCCAAGATAAAGAATTTGCTCAACTCTCCATGATCATTTAAGAGAATAGTGTCCCTTAGGGATTGATGGATCAGTCTACTTCCAGTTCATTTCACTTTCATATCTGTTCATTGATAAGTCCATTCCTTCCTGTTTCCCAATCATCTCTGGGTTTGTTTGTTTTTTAAATGCATGAAAAGTTCAATTTCTCATAAAACATGCATTTTTAAACATATTGCATCTCAAAGCACACATTTATAAACATATTTTGTTGTGTTCTGGTCTGAAACAGGAGCCTATGGGTCTCAGTGCAGCAAGGTAGGTTGGATTTTGCAGCACTTAGGGTAGCTTGTAGAGAGCAAGTTGCTCTAATGAAGCCTGAGACCAGACTGAAGACTATTATGCTTCACTTTCAGCTCCACCCTTTCTTATCAAGTAGAAAAATTTAAAGGGATAGGCCTCTGGCCTGGAGACCAGCACTCCATTGAGCTCATGCAGCGGGTTTCCATGGCTGAGTGGGGACTAGAACCCGGATCTCCCGTCTCCCAGTCCAACACCTTAGCCACTACACCACACTGTTTGTGCTCTGAAGGCACTAATAATGAAAAGGAAGCATTCCAGAGGGTCAGGGGGAAATAAAACACTGCCACTTCTCTTCCATACTCCTGATGCATGCCTGGCTAGACTTTGGATTTAGCAGTTCATCTACCATAGGTTATTTAGGGTGACCATATGGAAAGGAGGACAGGGCTCCTGTATCTTTAACAGTTGCATAGAAAAGGGAATTTCAGCAGGTGTCATTTGTATATATGGGGAACCTGGTGAAATTCCCTCTTCATCACAACAGTAAAAGCTGCAGGCGCTATACTAGACTGACCAGATTTAAAAGAGAGCAGGGCACCTGCAGCTTTAACTGTTGTGATGAAGAGGGAATTTCACCAGGTTCCCCATATATATAGAAATGACACCTGCTGAAATTTCCTTTTCAATACAACTGTTAAAGATTACAGGAGCCCTGTCCTCCTTTTCATATGGTCACCCTAGGTTATTTCTACCCTATGGTGATACAAACAACTTTTTGTATGTTTATTTATTTGTTTTGTACTTCACCTTTCTAACAAGAAAAGGGCACTCAGTGGCTTATCATCATAGATATATAAAACTTGATTTAAACAATAATAAAACAAATACATTAAAACACAATTAACATATTTATAATGCAAACCACATATAAATACATAATTCCCTCCACAACCCTGGCCAAATTCCAAAAGGTTCCCCTCATAAGGGAAAACAACTTAAAAACTGCTCCACAACGGGGAATTATTAAAGGTTGAGTCTCAAATACATGGTGCGTTTTCAAATAAAAAGCTCTCCATTTTAATTTGTTCACACACACACACACCTCACCCGCAAAACACTTTCTTGTAAGGAAAACATTTACAGGTTTTAAATTTAGAATAACTTTATAATCTTCAAAAGATTTCATGACAGTGAATAATGGGATTAACTAACCTGAACTGTCTAGGGAAAGTACATTCCTTGTTGCCAGAATGAAAGCCATGGCTATTTCTGAGGCAGATGTTTAAAATTCAACATACAGAGATTTAAGTTAGGTTTTCTTAAGTCGGTCTTCCAAATGTCAGGTCTTTACTCTCTAACTGACTATAACCAGGGCAAGTTGTTCAAGTCTATTCCTTGCTGCTGGAAATGGATCTACAATACAGAAATTGGAGAGTTTCTGTTTTACATATGGCTTTAGCCCAAAATGGAAGGAATGAAATGATCATGTGTGGGATGGACATAAACACACAGGAGAAACTACTTCAGCAACAGAAGCCGAATAGCGTTGCATTTCAGAAATGGTTCTTCTCACATAGTCCTTCCCCTTCTGCATGATGCTTCCATTCCTACATTACTAGGGAAGTGTGGGGAGCAGCTGCTACAAAGAAATGCAATGTAAGAATGAATCCACCGTTTCCCCATCTGTTGTTGGGAAAATAACATCTCATGTTTATATTAGAGATATGCACAAGTGGCCTCTCAAAATTCTTCACCCTATTTGTGAACAGAGAAATTAGGGAAACAATTTCACCAAATTTCTCCAGGGGGGAGGAGAAATTCTCCACCAATTTCTCAGAGGTAGGAATCACCACTGGTAAGGGTTGTAGAACAGCTTCTTTCTTTTTTTCCTCTCCTAATGGTTTGGAAGGTATTTGTTCTGCAAATGCAAGTGGCAACAACATCAATAGTGTTGGCAGCCAGGCCCCCATTTTTCATCCTCCATATACCTAGGATCACTCCAGCGCATTGAGGGGAGAGAATGCAGCCACCACAAAAAATAAAGGCGAAGAAAATTTGAAGAAAATTCTGAAAAGTGTCCTTTTATTTCTAGTGGATAAGAAAAGAAAAATCTCAGGAATTTCATGAAAGTTTTCTTTCCCCATGAAACAGGCCCCCATTTTTTCTGCCTTGTTCTCAGGGCAGTTTATAATTTATTTTGAATGTGTGTTGGTGGCGTTTTTGACCACAACCAATTACTGTGGGGTGGCTATATTTTTCTTTCTGTTACACATCTTACCATTGCTCTACTGTCTCCCAGACTGCCTGCACTTCCTGATGGGAAAACGCCCAAGGGGAGGAATGAATTTATGATGTCTTCCCCGGGCAGGAAGTCCAGGAAGCCAAAGAGGCTACAGGCTGTCAGATCCTATTCTACTGTCTTCTTCCACTTCCGCACATTGCTTGTTTAAAAATAATTCCTTCTCTCTTCTGGCTAACCTCTGGAATTTTGCATTTAATTGGGCATATCTCCCCCTATCACTGTTGCCTTTTGCTTTCCTTCTTTCTTGGGCTACTTCCAGTGTCTCAGCAGACAGTCATCTTGCCTTCTTGGTTTTCTTTTTCTTTGGGACGTTTTTTATTGCCACCTCTTGGATAATGTTGCAAACTTCTGTCCATAGTTCTTCCGGGACCCTATCTACTAAATCTAGTCCCTTAAATCTATTCTTCACTTCCACTGCATATTCATTAGGAATATTAGTGAGCTCATATCTAACTGATCTGTGGGTCTTCCCTATTCTCTTTAGTTTGATTCTAAATTGTGCAATAAGAAGTTCGTGATCTGAACTACAGTCAGCTCCAGGTCTTGTTTTTACCGTCTGTATAGATGTCCGCCACCTTTGGCTGCAAAGGATGTAGTCAATCTGATTTCGGTGTCGGCCATCTGGTGAAGTCCATGTATAAAGCCGTCTTTTCGGTTGTTGGAAGAGAGTGTTTGTTATGCACAGTGAGTTGTCCTGGCAGAATTCTATCAGCCTATGTCCCGCTTCATTTTGTTCTCCTAGACCATGCTTACCTGTAATTCCAGATGTCATTTGACTGCCCACCTTAGCGTTCCAGTCTCCTGTAACGAAAATAACATCTCTTTTTGGTGTATTATCCAGTAGGTGCTGCAGATCCTAATAGAACTGATCTACTTCTGCTTCTTCAGCATCTGTGGTTGGGGCATATATCTGGATCACTGTGATGTTAAATGGCTTACCCTGAATTCAAATTGAGATCATTCTATCATTTTTTGGATTGTATCCAAGAACTGCTTTAGCCACTTTATTATTAATTATGAAGGCTACTCCATTTCTTCTGTGATCCTCTTGTCCACAGTAGTAGAACTGGTGGTGATCTGATGTGAAGTGACCCATTCCAGTCCATTTCAGTTCACTGACACCCAATATATCTATATTTAATCTTGACATCTCACCAATAACCACATCCAATTTGCCCTGGCTCATAGATCTTACATTCCAGGTTCCTATGGTGTGTTGATCTTTAGAACATCGGATTCGTCGTTCACCACCAGCACCGTCGGCCGCTAGCCGTCCTTTCAGCTTTGAGCTAGCTGCGTCATCACATCTGGGGCTAGTTGAACTTATCCTCTGTTCCTCCCCAGTAGCATTTTGACCATCTTCCAACCTGGGGGTCCCATCTTCCGATGGTATACCAACGTATCTCTGGTTGTACTGATCCATTTAGTTTTCATGGAAAGAATACTGGGGTGGGTTGCCATTACCTTCCCCAGGGATCGTATTTAGTCTGACCTCTCTACCATGACCTTCCCGTCTTGGGTGTCCCTTCACGGTTTAGCTCATGGCATCCTTGAGATGCTCAAGCTCCAGCACCACGACAACGTAACAATCTCCTTTGCTGGAGGGCAGGATATGAGAAGCTTACAAATGAGTTTGTCCATATGCATGTTAGGACATTATGAACGTTACAGTTGAAGGCGAGAGAATGTAACACAGTGGTGACATTTTTTATTTTGCCTTCAACTGTAACATTTCACTGGCAGTAATAATATGTGCCCCATTTCTAAGAAATGAAGCATGCAGCACAGAGCTAAAGGAGACACACTGCTAGATTTGATAGCTTCTGGCCAGTGTCAAAGCCTTCTGTTCCCTTAGAATTCTTCCCCTTACTGTCTTATGGGGATGTATGGCTGTTGCGTTTTCACAATATGAATGCACTCTAAGTGCTAAATTTTACAGGCCAGGCAGGGATCACAGTGTAGTATGACATGTACACTATCCCAAACAGACCCTAAGAGGTAAAATCTCAGACAAAGGGGTAAAGAGACTATCTTATTTTTTCAGGTTCCTTTATAGTATTTATTTATTTATTTATTACATTTTTATACCGTCCAATAGCCAAAGCTGTCTGGGCAGTTCACAAAGTACAATTCTGAATGGTTGCATATTCAAATATGTGATCCCCCAGCATTCTGTCACTTGTGCAGTCTAGAGTTCGTTCAAGCCATGGGTAACACTATGTGAGATTTCTTCATTCAATTTGTTGCTCTTTTTAAGGTGTTCAATGATATGCCAGTGTGGTGTAGTGGCTAAAGTGTTGGACTGGGAGTAGGGAGATCCAGGTTCTAGTCCCCACTCGGCCATGGAAACCCACTGGGTGACTTTGGGCCCAGTCACAAACTCTCAGCCCAGCCTACCTCAAAGGGTTGCTGCTGTGAGGATAAAATGGAGAGGAGAGTTATGTACGCCGCCTTGGGTTCCTTGGAGGAAAAAAGGCGGGATATAAATGCAATAATAAATAAATAAATCTGTAGTTTCTTACAGTTAATGCTTATAGTTTCTTAATCTTCCAAATTTATCTATATTGGCTATAATATGCAGCAACATTTGATGCATAATTATACTGAAGATGAGTGACAGAATATTTATTAAGCCAAGAGTCTATATTGTTGTTGTTTTTCCAATGGTATTGTTTCTTTTTGTGCCCAAGCATCCAAAATGTGAGTTTCTTCACAACATCTATCTTTATGTCTGGGTGAAAAGCCATGGATTTAAATGTGAAGGCCATCTTTTAGGATAAAGGAAAAAGAGATGCAATCAGATAAAGTAATGCCAGCTCTCGATTCAAATCATGATTATCGGCTATTGAGGTTCTTACAATTCATTATAACCAGTGAGATCCTCTATAAGGGTCAGAGTCAAAGCCTGTTGGTGTCAATGATCTTTGTATCAAGCTTTAAATGCAGTGTATTGTGACTGATCTCTATGTGCCAGATTAATTTAATCCCAGCTCTGCCTATAAAACTTCACTGCAGGCTTTTGAAACTAGTTTAGGAAGTTCAAATGACGACCTTTCAAGCACGAAGCTTAAGGTAGCATGGTAGCTCAATGCCCCTTTTGCTCTATAAAAGAGTTTTCATTTCTGGCTGTAGGTTCAATTCCATAGCAGTAGACTCTACGGCCTATCATTGTCTGTGGTCTGTAGACAGAAAGAATGCTGCAAAATATCCACTTTCTTTCTTCCTTTCTTTCATTTCGTAAAGCATGATCTCTTTTTAAATGAACTTCACTACGGCGGCAAACATTTAAAAAAATGGCTAGGCTGCAACATGCTTGTTATAGAGGTGCATCAGCCTGCAAAACGTAGAAGTGGGAATTGTCTCAAGAAAACATTCACTGCCTGGGAGGAAAGGGAAGGTACATTCTTTGGGCAGTCTCCAGTGCTGGCAATCTGTTGCACTGGTGGGAATGTTTGCAAGTGCAATGAGAAATTAGTGTTTGCTAGTGCAAACCAGGAAACTGGCTGATACTACCTCTTCCAGACTGGGACAAGTTAGCAGAGCTCCCTTCCATGATTTCTGCTGACTTGTCCCATTCCAGGCGTGGAAGTAATGGTTAGATTCTACTTGTGTGAGCCCAGTGAACTAGTGGGCATTCCTGTAAGTGCAACAGCAGCTTTGAATAATGAACCCAGATTACAAAGGAAACTGAGCCCGGATCACACTTGGTAAACAATGTTGCCAAATAAACCATCATTTCATAAACACCATTGTTGTTTGGAACTACAATTGAGCATATGTAGAGGATGTAGGGACATTTCCGGAACGTTCAGTCAGCCTCAGCCACATTGTGAAAGAGCAGTGCTACGGTTGCTTTCTTTTATGATTTGCAATCCCTCCTCCTAAGCAACATGTTGTGGAGCTGTGGGGCCTAAAGAATAAAGGCGAGACAGGAGTAGCAGCAGTAGGCCAAAACCTGCATACACGTCATTCGCACAGAGGGCATTGAAGTGGCCCTGGGTGCTAGTGGCGTGGATAGTCACGTCAGGTAGCTTGTGGGTGTCTCAGGTGAAGCCGAGACAACAGAGGTGAAAGCAGAACATCACAAAGGCCTAATGGGGTTCTGATATAGTAGAAATCCTGAGTGTGGGTGTTGCTGTTGTCTATGAATGCCCTCCAAAAACCATACTGAGATGATTCAAAATTTTCTCATTACTGCCAAAATATCAATGGATAGTAAGAGGAAATTGATGGGTCATTCATTTGATCAATTGTGATGCAGTTAGCAAAAGTATGTCAGGTAGGTAAAAATGACCATACTAATCAATCTCTTATGTGTCAAATAAATATACACCGAAGACATATTTTTGAAAGGAATTGGCCTCCTTATCATTTTGCGAGGAGAGAAAATAAAGTGAATACGAATTATCAGCACATCTTCTCTAGAGTGTCTCAAAATAACAATCCTGTAGATTTTGTATCTGTATAGCTATATTGAAAATAAATAAAATGCTTATTACCTAAGATAATTCTATGGCAGGGCACTGTATTTTAATGTCAACCCCCTGATATGGCTCTAGCTTTTATTATATACGCTTTTCATAGATCTTTTATCTCTAGGTGGTCATACAAAAACGTGAGCAATACAGAAAACCAAAAATTCTAGTTCTTCCCTCCTTAGGCATGGTTTTGCCATGCTTAGAGAGATGTTCATTCAAAACCTGTTTATTTGCAGCTTTTTCAGTGCTCCTGGAGCATGGGTCTCAAGGAATATTTTACCTCTGCTTATTAGTAAATTCTGTGAAGAGCAAACAAACAGATTTTTAAGAGACAGAAGTGCACATGAATTTGAGTGCATGAATGAAGAAGCACTAAGAGTGCAATCCGAAAGGACTGATGCTCTTTAGGTTGAGGGGCTCTGGAACTGGAGCCCTCCACCCACCCAAAACCCTGCCAGCAAGAGCCAGGCAGGGCAGTGGAATAGTAGAATCAGTTTTACCTCCCACTCCCATCTGATAAACGTTTTCAGCTAGCCAGGCATCTCCACCCATCTGCTTTACCTAGCTATGGGCAGGGATGGCAGATGGAGAGGCTTGTGGATCTCTCCCCTTGCTAACCACTGTCCTGCCTGCTTTCCTTTCTCCCTGACCTTCTTTGAGGTCACAACAGTAAACTCAGAAGAGGAGCCGCTGCAGTGCTTTCCATGGTGGCTGGGATTAGGAGAAATCCCTGTTCAGGTTCCCCATCCTGCCAAGCCATACCTGCATCTATGATCCCAGAGGGAAGGAATCTGCACCATGCTATGGTCCCTGGGATGCCCTCCCAGGGACCGTAGGATTACAGTCTTAAGAAATGTGTTTGTGCATTCGTCTTCCTAGGTCTGTGCTTTTTTATGTAGCAAACTCTAGGCCACAATTATCATACCACTTCTTGCAACGTAAGTAGTATTGAATGAATGTCCAATGTTAAAGACTCAACTGCTGAAATAAACATATTTTAAAAAAGCAGGACAGGCTTTTTCCCTCCTCAACCCTCTAAAACTGTAATCAGCTTATTAGTAATAATAACCTCATTTTATTTGCTGTGAATGGTCTTAATCGGCAGTTTGCATCTTAATTGTTGCATTATCTTACCATCATCCGTTAGAGAAGGTTCAGCAAACCAGCCCTTTCCTACTTTGCTGACTACATAGTATTCTTTTCTGCCACTTTGTGGTTTGCTGTGTGAATCATAGGTCAGTCAGTGATCAATAAGTAGAGTATAATTATGGTGTTAAAATAGCAAATCTTTTGGGGGGGGGTTGTGGTGTGCACTTGCCCTTGAAATGTCTGAAAACAGTTACTTTTGGATATGTAAATGTTGTTGGTTTTTTTGCCACACCAAGATCACTCAAAGGTTGAAAAGGTAGTGTTACAGTGTCAAAATATTATTTACTGGCAAGCTCCTTGAAATCTGCTACCACTTGTCACCTTTAAAACGCAAATGGCTTGTCAAACATGCTGCAATCTATTGTAGCCCTATTAGGGTGCTCCTCGTTCGTTATAGAATAATTATTCTGTGCATTTATTCCAGGTGCTAATTGTCTATTTATTCGCCTCTTGTTTGCTGAACTCACAACCTGTCCCCCCATCCCACCCCTACACACATCCCAATTATTGCTGTTTCAATAATAACTTCATTTTCAAAAACCACACATTAGTTGCAAATCAAGAGCCTTTTACATTTCTATCAATGTAATTTGGTAAATAATTAATCATCCCATTAAATAATATTGCTCTAATTGCATTTCCCTGAAGGGCTTCTCATCTGTCTTCCAGAATTTTGATAAGGTGTTTCCTGTACATATCTGTATGTTCCAGTTAGATTAGATCTACTTTCGATACTAGATCTGGGGTAGGGGAAATATTTGTGTCATTCCTGTTTGTGCATTTTTCCCTCTCTCGTACGTCTCAGTTTTCAGCTCTGTATATAGAAATACTGGCAATTGCCTCTCTCTGGTTAATGTCTTGCAATTGTATCTATTTCCAAGGTTTTATAGCTTGTCCATAAAATTTTGCTGGAGGCTGTGCTTCCAACATACAGGAGATATAGTCGTCTTTCAGTGTGGAGACATAACTTCCAGTAGAACTAATGGGAGTTGCATTCAGCTTAAGCGGTTAAAGAGACCTAATTTGCCTGCAGCCACTAGCAGATATATGTATGAAGTATCACACTCATTGCCTATACATAAAAAAAAGAAAATGTTTGGGGAATTTCAGATATCATGTGGTAATGGCTAATGAAACTGGCTGGTATGTACCAACCAGAGATGTACAAAAAATGCCTGAAAATGTTCACATATCAAAATATTTAACTTCCCTAAAAACCTCCATTTTGCTTCCAATTTCATTCCTTGTGAAAAATCAGAGGCAAATTAGAGATCTGTTAACCTGCCACTTTGCTAAGAAATGTTACTAATCCTATTAAGAGGAATCATATCCCTCAGGGTTTTTTTCCATTCATATTCACTATTTTGAAAAATTAAGAACTTAAGCTCAGATTTCTCAAACTAGAGCTGTTGCAAAATGCGCCATTTTACTAGCCCATTTGCAGGTTGCAAAAAAATGGCAGCTCATTATGTCAATTTGGGGGAGGGGTAATTTGAGGTAGTGTTTCAATGTTAACCTCTTTTTAAAGAGGCAATAGCAATAAATAATGGAAAAGTAAAAATAATAGTTAATTGGGACTGCCAAGGAGAGAAGGAACACATGAGATAGCCAGGTTTTATTTTCCATGTGATAAATATTTCAAGGAAATAGAACTACATTTTTGTTGATGATGAAAATAATGAAGCACAGAACTGAAATAAAATGTCTAAATGATAACTATGTGAAACCATGTGTTTTTGTCAGTTACAAACTGGATCTATTTTTGTTCTTCCTATGCCACTGTGATTCTTTCTATCCACATTTCTAGACTAGGTTCCTACTAATTATTTTGCACTACTGAGGAAAGTAGTTCATGCCAATTAGAATCTTTCTTTAACAGTTGCCATGCCCAGTTCTGTGCCATATACTATTTAGAACAGAAAAAGAGATGGAGGGTGGACATGCTAGAATTCTGAGGCACAAGTTGTCTTCACAACTTTTGCAATAGAAAGATGTATTATTATTATTATTATTATTATTAGTAGTAGTAGTAGTAGTAAAGCGGTAGCCTAGAGATGTCTTCATCCCAGACAACAAGGTAGTTCCATCTCCAAATGATTTGATGTGAGTACATGGAACTCTTATTTGATAGGAGACCATGGAACTATATGTACATAATCTATGATGAAGCAAAGGTAGGATATAGAACTATTACATCCATAACTCATAAAATGATGCTCCACTTGCAGCAAGGGTATGATTGGCTTGGAGAGGTTGTCAAACTAATATCAAATATGCAGAGCCAAAATAGTCATTACAAGGATGAGGTAAAATGGAAGGCTGGCAACTAGGAAAACATCAAGCCAGCTTTCCTGCTTCTTGGCTATCCATGAAAAAGTTGTTCTGATGTTTCATATCTCAGTTGTGGGAAGGGACATTTCCTTAAAGGAAGGCAAGGTTCATCAAAGTCCATCTTGCCTGCCCAAATGACCCTCTCTGGATCAGAAACAGGAGCAAAATTCCTGGATGATTGCTGCCATATTTCTGGTTTTGTTCATTGGAGTTTTTGGTCTTGCAAATGCAGAACAGAAGTTCAGAAACTACTTGGGGCAACAATTTAAATTGAAATAAGCTAAGAATTTCTTAGTATGTAAGGACTGTATTACACCATGATAATTCATATACTTCCATGGTTGCATTTAGTCCTTAAGGAGGACCACATTGCTTCTGAGGGAAGAACCCTCCATTAGCTTCTTTGACTATGATGTGCTAAAACCTAATAGAAATCCTTTTGCATTGGCGTGCGGACAACAGGTTCAAAGGGTTCAGTTGAACACCCTAATCCGCCACCGCCGCCATGTTGCAGTAGCAGGGCCGGTGCTAGCTGTAGGAAAGAGCAACAAATTCAGCTGCTCCCCACCCTGCTCCTCCTCCGGAAGGCTTTTTTCACCGGTGCAGCCGCTGCCCCCCCCCCCCCGGGCCAGCTTGCTCGCTCTTTGACTCACTCAGCCGCTCCCTGCTCCCAGCTGCTATGCCTGACCTCTCGCAACAGTTGCTGGACAAGGTGGGAGCAGCAGCCATGCTGGGGCCAGGAAGCAGCACATGGTGAAGCGAAGGAGGGGACTGTTTCTGCAAGTAGTAAGATTGCCCTTCCCCCTTCAGAGCTGCTGCCCTCCTCTCGTCATCAGCCCTGCAGGTACTGTAATGTTTGGGAGAGAGAGAGAAGCTGTATGTTTATGTGCCTTCTCTCCTCATCGCTGCGCCACTGCCCACCCCAGTCTGGACTCCAGCAAGAGAAAAGAAAGGTGGAAGAGGGGAGAACTGCAGTGCCCCCCAGGACCTCCTGGCTAAGGAGGGTTCATTCAGCAACACCTTTTTCAGAATGCTTGCTAAAACAATTCCTATCTGCCCTTGCTTATTTTAGGGTGTCCAACCCCCTTTTTCCAAGCCATTCTTTTGGTAAACATGTGGTATGTGTGTATCTTGTGTCACTTTAAAACTGAGCTGCAGCACAATTCTATGTACATCTACTCAGAAGTAAGCCCCACTAAGATCAATCAAACTTACTCCGAGGTAAATGTGCATAGGGTGCAGCCTGAAAACGAAGAGAGGATGAAAAAAAACAAAAAACAGGAGAAAAAGAATTATAGAAATAGACTAGCAAGGTAACTGTGAGATATTTAACCATATTTAAAGACAATAAGTACAGTAAAATTAGTTACTTAAGTCCCAATCAAATAATTACAACAGTGTAGTACAGATTATTTGTTAATTAAAAAATACAGTTTAATTCAGTTTTCGTTTATTTCGTTTGTTTGATGAATGAAAAAAAGTCCTTTATTACTGTATAGTCAATGTTTACCTTAAAAAAAATAAATCCCTGGCCGAACCACCTAATGAAATGTGCTGCGCACGCCTATGTCCTTTTGGTGTGGCTTGTGGCTGAAAATCACAGCTCAGTAAAGCTTCACATATAATGTAATGTCTTTGGCACACTGGTCCATAAGACTCTGTGGAAAGTAACTATATAGCATGCCTACTCATATGTAGTTTCTCTTGTGTTGTCTGACAGACCCTTATGGAAAGGTATTTATATATTTAGGCAGCCATCTTCATCATTAGCCATGCAGATGGAATTTTTGGCAGTAGCCACAGTTAACAGTGAACACTAGAGATCTCTCTTTCCAGGTAGTGTGGATTACAGGTAATTCTTCTTCTTCTTTCCTTCTGTTTTAGGAATGGATAAATCCATCAGTTCTGCTTTCTCGTGCATTCGGTTTTTTAAAATCTTAAGTCTTTCAATCTCTTAATTTGAATAAATCTTATGAGAAACAAACCAAAATGAAATTCTCACCATCTGCAATGGCCAAATTCAGTAGGTACACGGTGAGAACCCTGTTGTATCCTGCCATATAGTTGTTAAGTATTAGGAGACTGTCAGAAAAAAAGGACTGGCAGCCCTAATTCAATACCACAAATATAGTTCAATGTGTGGGGATTCAAACCCAGATTTTTCAAAGCTAAGCACTCCAAACCTTGGGCCACAATGGATGAATCTATCCATTTCAATGGATGAATCTATCAGTTTCACTTGGGCCTCAATGGACGAATCTATCCATTTCAATGGATGAATCTTTCTATTACATTCAACTCCTTTCCAAACATGAAGAAATTGCTAATTTTAATAAATTCTTATCAAAAATGAACTGAAAAGAAATCTCACCTTCTCTGCCTTTCATTCCTTCAGATTTTGTGAGCCTGAATATCATTGGGGTGCCCTGCCCCCTCAGAGCAGTTACTTGAATCCTTTTCCCCCTTTGAATCATCCTCCTTCCTTCCCAACCGTCCGTCTGCCACTGGTGCCTTTGAAAGATAGCTAGTAAACAGCACCAGAGAGGCCATCCATAAGATTTTCATTTCAAAACAAATAAAAGAAGAGGAAATTAAATCACAGTGATGCAGTGCTGGGGATGATTGTTCAGCAGGCATCTTCAGCAATGCCAGCAATGTTTGTAAAGGCATTCAATTTGTAAGCACACAAAGGATAAGTAAAATGAACCAGAGGGATTTTGAATTCAGTGTTTGTCCCTTCTGGGGGAGGGGAGTAATAATATTAAAGTCCCTGTAAAATTTAGCCACAGAAATCTGACTATGACACCTCATTGCTCGCTCTCTCGTTCGTTCTTGCTTTCTCCCTCTCTCCCTCTTTCTCTTGGAAGGCAGACAGAGGCACTGTGGGAGGGGGGATTTTTTAAAAAAGCTTTTGCAGGTGATGAAACCACAACGTAAGCTATTTTACATACAATAACTTTTTAAGCTACATGATAAATGGCTTGTTATATCAATCATGTTCTCTCTGTGTGTGTGTGTGTGTGTGTGTGTGTGTGTGTGTGTGTCTAATACAGCCACATTTTTTCGGGTTAAAATACATTGTGTTTACACCCTTGTTAGTTCTAAAACATTGGGCAAACCTGGAGTTTCTCACGGATGGTGCACTGTTGTCTGTAGTCTTTCTAAAATGCACTTGCTTCATATCCCCCACTGGGTTTCTATTCTAATTCCCATGCCATAAGAACAAGAGCACACTTCAAGAAGTGAGCATCTAAAATACTGAGGCACTTCACCACTGCTTCAAAGTGCTTGCAGCAACTCTTCAAAAGTGCACTGCCTGTTGTGTTTTATTGCTTAATTTTCCAACCACCCCCATTTAAAAAAGAAGAAAACAATTTCTAGCCATGGCAACTGACCTAGACGATATTATTTATCCCATAAATCTATTTAGAGCAGATTCACAGATTTTTCTGTATTGAAGCTATTCTTTTGTCTGAAATCTCCATTTGTCTTTGTAAACAAGCAGCTTGCAGACTTTTAAGCTAAACTGTCTTTCCTTTGTGGCAATAAAATGTTGTGCTTCTACCCCCATGTGATATTTAGGTAGGCTCTCTCAGGATGTACCAGCAGCCTTGGGGCATGTTCATACTTTTCACCACCCAAAGTCACTCAATAGACTCAATAATGTAAGGAGGGTAAAAGTTCATGCTATAAACCCATGCCTAGGGGACATAAACCCATGCCTAGGAGTCCAAGGCCTCCCAAAATTCCTCAGCCATGGGTGAGAGACTTAGACTCAGACAGGAAGAAATAATAATAATAATAATAATAATAATAATAATAATAATAATAATAATAATTCTTAACCTGGAGTTGTATTCTTTTATGTTATCTTGTATCTGTATTGTTCACCACTCCAGAATCTGTCTAGATGTGGAGTAGTAGATAAATATGGTAAATAAATAGATTAAATAAATAAAATGTTTTGACAGAAAAAAGTTCTATGGCTCACAGCATTCCCCAACCAGCATTCTCCAGTCAAAATAAATTGTACAATTTCCAGCATTTCCTAACCAGCATTTCCTTGTTTAAGCATACATAGGATTGTACTTTTAGATAACTTACTTTTCTACTGCACACCAGCTTGCTATGAAATGTAGAGTATAATGAGGTCTGGATTACACAGGAGGAGGAGGAGGAGGAGGAGGAGGATGAGAGGCAAGGAAATTTTCCCCTCCCATTCCAGCTTTTAATTGTGTGTGTGTTGGGGGGGGGGTGTTCGACCTGCTCCTCATCTCTAAGCTTAAATCTGGAGTGGGGAACAAGGGATTTTCAGGTGACCTTGTGCAGCATTTCAGAGTCATCAGACAAGGTTAGGGACATGACCGTGGCCCTTGGAGTAAGAGGAGTCCTGGTGACAACAAATATTTTGTTGGCCAAAAAGGACAGCCAAAGTGTTGTTCCATGCCCACAGCACTTACTCAGTAGTTTTCTGTTCCCTTCTAAGTTGATACAATTAAGCATTTTCTGGGCAGGTAACATGTTACGTTTCCATTCCATGCAGCACTTAGCAAACTGTTGGTGTGCAGGACAGGCCTAAGACATTTTGCTGCCTTAGGTGAGGTACAATCAGGGCCCTCCCCTATTCAATGTGCAAAAAATGGACCAGACTGGCCCTTAAATCTGACTTAGACACAAGCAATGGGACAGCTTCCTCCACCACACCTAAAGGCGGCAGACTAGCTCAGGGTGGGTAAGGCAGGCCACAAAGCACACTCAGTTCTGCCCTGCAATACCTTTTTGCCATGTGCTCCACCTGTAGTTTGCTTGCTTGCTTGTAGTTTGTTCAAAGGAATGTTGCAGTGTACCCAGCGCATGTGCAATAACTGCAAGACTGCAAGGCTTAGGCTGTCTTCCTCCCTGCTGTCTCCTTTGATCATCAGCCTTTCCCAACAAAGTTGTCTGTAAATGCACTGAAAGAAGGTGAGTAGGTGAGAGAGCCCAGTCGACCAGTGGTGTAATGGACATTTTTGAAGTGCAGGCGCTCATCATGACACTTCCTGTAGCCACACCTCCAAGGAGAGTTCAAAACTGCAGGCAACTATGTGGATCCATATCAACAAACCAGTTCTACCAGTTTTCATCTTGGCTAAGAGCAGGTGTTTTTTGTAAAGCTAGTGGGTCTTAATTGCCCAATCAAGACCAAGCTAACTCGAAATGCTTTGTATTAAAAAGGGAGAGCTTACAACAATAAATATTAAGGGGGGGGGTGCAAAGTAGGCCAGAGCCCTGTTGAGGCAATGCTCTGCCCCGATTTCAGAGTGGCTTCCCTTACTCCGCCCTGTCAGATTACCCATCGGAGAACCACCTGTTTTCAGATAACTGCTCTAGTTAATGGAAAATAATAATAATAATAATAATAATAATAATAATAATAATAATAATAAATTATTTCTTACCCGCCTCTCCATTCTGTGTACTCCATTCCACCCACCCACCCTGTCTGCCTGTTTTCAATCAATCGCAAAGGAAACCAGGTTTACTCCATCCCTCGCTGGGGAGTTCTATGTGGGTTTTTTTTTACATCTGTAGCCCCTAAGGAGCTAATGTCCATGGGAGCTTTTCAGTACACTGAGGTGAAAAGGTGAGAATATGCCCCAGTGTCATAGGAGAATCTGCATGGAGATAATTCCTATCAACTTTAAGCTTTCATTACACAGTACACACACACACACACAGACACACACAACCAGTGGTTGCTTGTGCTAAAATGCCACTACTACTGCAAACAATCAAAGCCAGCCCGTGATTTCTACATACTTTAAAAATGAATATGGAACACAGAAATGGTAATCTTCACAGTGCAAATTGAAGGCTTCCAAGATATGATCACATGATTTCCACTGCCGAGCAGTATTAATTCTTTTTTTTTCTTTTTTCTTTTTTTGGTATTATAATTTCTTGTGCTTTGTGTTTCACATCCCTGGGCCTTTGAGCTGTTTGCTTTTAATATTAGTCTAAATTTAAGTTATTAGCATTGTAACAGTCTGATAGAAATATTATTATGTAGAAATATAGAATTATTTATGAATCCTATCACAAATTGCCATTAAGTAAATCAACACGCAGAATAGCAATCTATTAAACATGCATAGCTGGGTAAGGAAAGTTACTTTTACTATCTTTAATATCTGACTCTGAACATATGCCTGATATGATTTTCAGAAATGCAAGTGCAATCTTTTAAGTACAGTCTTGGAAAAATTGTTGTTACTGCTGCTTGCTGTTGTTGTTATTAAACAGCCATTTCTGTCTGAATTTATATGGCAAAAGACAGTAATACTTACATAGCAAAGGGCAGTAAAATGTGGTGGGTAATCTAAATTGCTGCACTCTAAATAAGGCTGCACTCTGGCATACAGCCTCAAAAACTGGAGTCAATGGGATTGGAGTTGGAGTCAGCCTAACTATGTGTAGGATCAACACCTTTATTATTAAACCCACAGATTTCACATGCAGAAATAATACAGACCAGAAATAGATACATTTATCAATCCCTGTTCCCAGGATGGAAGCAAGGTGGTCACTTATGCATCTCCAACAAAAAGGACAAGAAATGACTATAATTTGCATATGCATAACACACACACACACACACACACACACACACACACACACACACTGCATGTGTATAGATGTACATTAGAAACAAATATATAATTTAAATAGAAATACAGAACATCTCACCATACTGTGGAAGACTGTGACCATGTGACCTTTGTGCTTTGCTCAGCCTGCTGTCCAGGAGCAAACTGTTGATGGGTTCTGTCTGAATCCACATGACAAAAGACCATAATATTACATGGCAAAGGGTTCTTATGGTTTATCATCTTTAAATAGGGATTGGACAGGACAACCCTTCAAATAGAGGACTGTTCTCTGTAAAAGATGACACGTGGCCACCCTAGATCATTGACAATATGGCTTGTTGCCTTTGCAACCATTTGAGTTGCAGGCTGGCATGTGTACGAGCCTGAGATTAGTCTATCAGTCATTTGCTTGCCTGATCTTTCCATTTCCCTGGGTTGTGGGATAAATAGGTAATTGGCTGAGATGCCTGAAATATTGGACTGTCAGACTGACTATTTATTGACTTAATTGTTTATTATTTTAAAATGTTTCCTGTCTTTCCACATTCAACGCCCAAAGTGGCTAGCAAACAGTAAATCACAAAATTACAGTAAAAGCAAACAAACAATAAAATAATGTATCAAATTTCTAAAAGAGAAGATTAAAAGGAAAAAGGTGGGGGCACTGCAGCCAGGCAAAACTGAGGACCATAAAGCAATGAAACAATGCATCACAGCTGATGGATGGTCAACCTGGGAGGCCCAGAATAGAATGTCTTCCCATTCAGCAGAAGGAAAAGCAGGGAGTTCCATATGTGGCAGGAGGACACTGAGAAGGCTCCCTCCCACATGTTTGCCCAATTCACCATTTTATCTTCATCTAGTTGCAAAACACTGTCTTATTTTAAGGAGGCAGACTGCAGTGCACCTTTAGATGCCTAAGGAATATCAAAAGGGATTCAAATTAAACTAAACTAAAGCCCTATTCAGTAGGGTGACCATATTTTGGAAACCAAAAAGGAGGACAACATGGTCAGCCCCCAAGGGGGCATGTCTAGCACCAAGGGGGCGTGCCCACCTGAACATAGCCTTGGTCACATGTCTGATTTTACAGCACACATTTAAGACAAATCTGTTCTACAAAATAATTTTAAAACCTCAATTTTTAAAAAAATCCTAAAAAAATCAATGAATGAATGAATCTGTTTCAAATTTGGTATGGCTAAAGCTCTACCTAAAACCTATCATGGTGCAAAGTTTCATCTCTTTATCTTTAAAAATGACGATTTTAAAAATAATAATTTTAAAACCTCAATTATTAAAAAATTCCTAAAAAATCAATGGATGAACGGATCTGTTTCAAATTTGGTATGTCTAAAGCTCTACCTAAAACCTATCATGGTGCAAAGTTTCATCTCTTTACCTTTAAAAATGACGATTTAATTTTTTTAAAAAAAATCTCAATTATTAAAAAATTCCTAAAAAATCAAAGGATGAACGGATCTATTTCAAATTTGGTATGACTAAAGCCCTTCCTAAGAGCTACCATCGTGCCAAGTTTCATGTCTTTATCTTTAAAAATGACAGAGTTATAAGCATTTTTGTTAATTCCCATTAGCTGGGGAAGATTGGAAAAATCCGAATTCCCCCTCCCCCTCCCGGATTTGTCACCAAAACCCCGGGCAAATCCGGGCAAATTTGGTCATATGGTCACCCTACTATTCAGGCATTCTGACCCTGAACAGGGAAAACATGTGATGAGAGGGAGCTGTTGAGCCTTCCCCTTCTCCTTTGATGCTACTCATAGAGGGCAACTGTCTGAAGAGCAGAGCCACCTCTTCTCCCTGTGTTGGCTCTCTACATGAGCTGGAACACTGGAAAATCAGCATTCTAGATTGTATGGAGAGCCTCCAGATATAGATAGAGGAGGCTCACCTCTTCATGAGTAGCTGGTGATGGATGTGACAAAGGAGAGGGACAAAGCTGGAACACTCCCTCTTGTTGTGTTGTTTACCCTGTTCAGGTACAGAATGCCTGAATTAGGCCATAGCTAGACGGGGCAATATCCTAGGGTTCGCCCTGGGATCGTCCCTGTATGTTCACATGATGCACAGGGGATTCCGGGAGCAGGGAGGGATGATCCTTCCCTTTCCCCGCGATCTCGCCCTACACTTCAAGCCCCTTTTTCCATGGTCTCAGGCTGATCCCGAGGCCACGGAACATGTGGGTGGGCGTCACGGTTTGTTGCAGCTCCTCGCTAGTAAACGCCAGGAGCCGGGAACCGCGCACAGGGCACAGAGCTCCTCAGGAGCTCTATGCCCATCGGGGGTAGGGTGGGGGGAGTGGGGAAAGTAATTTAAAACAAAACCTAAAAAAACTTACCATTTTTGGTACGAGAGCTCATGTGCACTGTCCACTTTAACAAAAAACAAAACAAAATGGTGGGCACGATGTCACGCGCTGCATGTAAACCAGGGTGACGATCTCGTGATCATAAAATTGTGAGATCGTTGCCGTAAAAAGCTCTGGTTTAGCTGAGGCCTTAGGCTCATGTCTAATAAGAACTGGGGTTCAGCCAAATTTCCCCTGATGTTGACATGTTTAGCTATAAGCTTTTATGATGCTGAGTGTTTATGTACCCATTGTATGATCAGTGAAAGATAAATGTCTGGGAACTACTGATTAGTCATCTCCTTTATATTTACTACCACAATCAGAGCTTATTTTTGCAGTTAGAATTACTATATCTGGGGCTATGTGGATTTTGTTTAATTGTGTTTCTTTAAATGTGTTTCTGAAGCAGAAAGCAGAAGCTTTAAAGTTTCTCATATTAAATGGATAGAGCCCATGTGGTTAATACATTTCAAAATTATTTAATAGTATTGGATGAAACGGGCTAATTCCAGTAATCCTTTGTGAGGTGCTTTAAAAGTCTCAGTTCCTATTTTACTTTTCGTTTTCACACTGGAGTAGGTGCAGGGGCCCTAGCTTGGGGTGGAGGGGTAGCGGGCTTTTAAAATCTGAATTGGGTGGCCAGTAAAAATGAAAAGGTTATATGGCTGTTTTGGAAGGGTAGTTGGAAGGGTAGTTGGAGTTTGTTTAAATAATCATTGCTTAGTCATTACAATAATTTCTTGTAGCGATATATATTGGTCATATTATCCTGAACAGACCCCCTATTTTGAGATATGCATGAATTATATTTGCAAATAATTATCTTGCCATGATGCTGAAATGCCAAACCATCACCTAGGACTAAGAGTATGCTATTATGCTCCTTGAGCAAAAGAAGGAATTCCTCCAGCTTCAATATCTGAGCAAAATCATTAGCTAGGAGTTGAAATTCTAATTAGAAAGGTCTTTGAATATTCATTGCTGGAAGTCAATATTAATTGGAGTAAGTTGGCTATTTTGAATGTTTATAATCCTTGTAATACCTTTGCAGAGCACTTCAGATTTGATTTATTCCTTATTAGCAAAGACTTTAATAATAATCACTGTGTTTTATGAAGTAATTTAATAGACTGTTTCAAAAAAATTAACTCAAATTAACTTTTTATTGAATTTCACAGAAGACAAAATTTTATATATTTGACCAAAGGTGTTACTGCAGAACTTAAAAGTGATATGGAACTATTCATAGTGATTCCTTAGCTGAGAGCCGTACTTAATATCAGAAGGAGTTTTATTTTAAGGGCTGGTTAGAAACTCAACACTGCAACAGTGGGAACATCTTGGGTTCACAAATTAAAGCAATGTCTTTTTTCTTTTCTTTTTTGGCTCATTAGAGGTCCCAGTCTCTTTTCCCTGGTGATCTCTTTTAAAACACAGCATTGGAGGGCAATGATCAGTATCTGAAAATCATCCGTGGGGGAGCACTACTTAACTCTTTTTCTTTCTGCCTGCCCTTTGTCAGCCAAAAGTGTCTTCTCTCAACAACGACAAAAGCTTATGGGGGGAAATATACAGGGAGCTTTTCCCCTCTTGAGAGAAAGGCAGCTGGGGATAGGGTTTAGAAGACAAGTGGAAGGAGGAGGTTTGGAGTGGACAGACAGCAGGAGGGGGAAAGTGTTACAGAGTCTCCCCCCTTGGTGCTCTTCCACTCCCAAGCGCAGCCTTCCAAGGAAAAGAAAAGGAAAACAAGAGGGAAGGTTGGCCCTGAATGCTGGATGATGCTTCCCCTCCAGCATGCCTTCTGGGTATGACTTGACTCAAGTCAAAGTTTTAATAAACTAGAGCAGGCTTGCTGGAGCCTCATAGGAGGATGTGAATGCATCCTTCTGAATTTATGGGACAATAACATAAGCTCCAGACTCCTGGCTCTTCTACAATTTGATTAAAAGCAATCAATATAAGAAAGCAAGCCAGAAGTTGTCCCATAAATAAAATAAAACAGATTATGAAACCAAATAACCAAAGACTATAATGAAACAAAGGTGGGGCACAAGCTACTGTACCCACAATCCCTTTTATTATTTCATTTTGCCGTCTTTATCCTCCAACATTCTGTTCCCCTGCCTGTCATGAAATGTCTACTGTCTGCTTTATTAATTCTAAGTTTTGCAAGGATCTTTCATTTACCCAATAAGCTTGCATTCATTTGTTGACTGGGTAGGCAGGTACCTCCTGTCCTTGCTGTTGGAGAATTACACATTTCCAGCATGTCAAAGCACAATGCTTTATAGGAGATAATATGTAGTGTTTCCTCCAGCAACAGTTTCATTGAAATTATGTAAACAGTGTGAAGGATGGTTGTGGGAATGCCATGGGCACCAAGGATTGATTAAGAATGTGAAGCTGGAGTAGCCATCCATGCAAATACCCACAGAGAGCAAAATCAAGGCTGAAATACCCCACCTCAAGTAGGGCCCCATCTCAATTCTGCTTGTACCCCCATTGCCTTCCCTGCAGGGCACTCCTTCCCTCTTCCCGCTCAAAGGAAAAAAGGTTAATACTGAGACTGAAGGAAGTTTTCCTGCAGGCAGTAAAAACAGTTTTGGGCAGGGACAGTTTTCAGTAGACCATGATAAAGGGAAATTGCTTCAATCCTATTGCCCCCTGCTGTAATCCCAATCCTGCTCTGGCCCTCCTGTGGCTGCTAAATTAATTATCTGACTTTTCCAAGCACACTTATAATCGTAAGCTATAACACTTCTAAACCATGTGTATCCAAAGGTACCTTCAGCTGGAACCAGTGTTTGATCTATAAACTGATTTAATTGTATCAGCATCATTCATTTCCTTTCTGGGTTATTTTTTTAGATATATCTTGCTTGAATTCTGGGAACTGGTCTAGATTCATTTTGGGTTACTTTACCTTTTTAGATTAGTTTTGGGTTACCTCCACAGTTCTACCACTCTATGAATAGCAATGGTTCTACCAGGAAAAAAAAATCTGGCTCCTTACAATTCCCTATTTATTGCCCCAATGCTCCATTGGTTTGGCCTCTATGAGCAGTAGCTTTGTGTCAAATGTGTCCCTTCCAACAAAGGAAAATATGCTCTTAAGTGCATGACTCGTTAAGAGCATTAAAGTGAGAGGAAAGGAGATTAACTCCATTCTGGCAGGAAAATTAACTAACAGCAATACTGAGTCTTGCCTAATTTGGGATGTTTTTTCCTTCAGTTCCAGTTGGCAGCTTGAATGTAAAGCTAGCCAACCTTCACAATTGTAACTTCTCAGATAGATACTGGCCAGTAGGTCATATGAAAAGCATTCAGAAAGAGGGATTTAATTTTTCTCTCTTCACTGATTTCACAACTAGACTGATTTTTGGTGTCTGTTTTATGCCTCATTGAAACATCTAGTTCTTTTTTCCAACCCAAAGAGAAGATTCAACATTATAACAATTTTAGGTCTAGGGAGACTTCTTGGGATGCTTTTAGTATGCTTTTAGGATGTTTTTTTTTTTTAGGATGTTTTAACAATGTATGCTATGTTTTTAATCAGTATTTTATACTTACTGTTGTTCCCCGCCTTGATCAAAATGGAGAGGCGGGTAAGAAATATTTTATTATTATTATTATTATTATTATTATTATTATTATTATTTATTATTCATGCATATGAAACAGACACATAAATCGAATAATCTAATATGGGGTTTAATAACATTTGTCAACTACTTAAATATTATCTTGTCCTGAGAATAACACTTGAAGTAGTAGTATTATGGGCCTTTTATTTGATTCTTTCCTTTAGATACTGTGAACATATTGCCATAAGGATAGAACTAGCGTGAAAGTGTTAACAGAAAGGTTAACCCAGATGTTTAATGCAACGTAGCATAGCATAATAGCTAGAACAAATTGCCCTCTTTCAAATCTCATCTCCATGAATCTGTTTGGTCACTGTTTCTCTCAGCTTCAGCCCCACTCCCATCTGTAAAATGAGGAAAACAATGACCTACCTTACGGAATTGTTGAAGGGTCACAAGGAAAATGTGTGTCAGTTTTTTAAGAGTCTTTGAAATGCTATATAGATGAGAAGTATTATTTTGAGACAACTGTAAACAGAAAATATTTTTTAAGTCTATCCCACAGTGAGTCACCCCCTACCCTTTAAAATTGGACATTTATCAAATAGTGCATCAGCCCACAGTGGGATAGATGGATATATTCATATTAATATATGGATGAGTTATTATTCTTACAGATGGTAACTGAAAGTGCTTAACCCCATCTTATTGAAGGTTTAATCTCTGTATTATAGCAAGCTAAAGAACCTTCTGTCTCTGAGGAAGACGGATTACAGATAGCAGCAAACCGAAGGTGCAGTAGTTTTATTGCACTTTTATGAAGGTGCCCTGAAATTTCTACTAGTGATCCCTAGATTTCAGATAGAATTGCAATACCTTGGATTTCTTCTGGAGAATTTAGGCTAATTAAACCATTTTTCATCTGTAGTGGAGTTATGCCCTCAGAATAATGCCTGTGCACTTAATATGCACTCAGAGGTGGATGGGAAAACTGTGTGGTATCCAGTTGTAAGGGGCTTTACAATTAACTGTTCCACAAACAGCTAATAATAGAGACTGAAAATTGTTAAAATAAAGGCAGGGATTCTTCTAGTTTCTGTCTGGGCATAGCAAAGTACTGCTAACATCTATAATGGAAAGTGAAGCATTCTATCAGAACAACTCTATGCATGTCTCCTCAGAAGTCAGTTCCAGTGAGTTCAGTGGGGCTTACTCTGAAGTAAGCGGTTTTAGGATTACAACCTCAGTGAACTGCTTTGCATCTAAGAGGCATGTCAAATGAACTTTGCAGTTTAGTAAACAAACACCCCAAATTCCCAGTTGCCCACAAGAGACTTAGCCTAAAAGCCTAGGGAAGAAGGAATGGCTTTTTCAGTATGGAGCAGCTTCCCATGTTCTATCTAGGAATGTGGTCAACTAAGACGCAATCTTCATAGGTGATTTACTAGGGAGGGGGAGCACTTTGATGTCATTTGTGACACATGATGTTGTTGCCAGTCCACAGCAAAGCTGCTGCTTCCCTCTGGAAAAGGTGCAGTTTCTGAAAGTCCTTTTACTGTGTCTTTTCCCAAAATGCAACTCCCATGTGGTTTTGCCGCAGTGTGCCATGGCCCCCCACATTAAATCCTGGGTGAGCCTCTGGACCTACAGTGACAGTGGGATGCCTCATTCCCTCGTTTCTCCATTCAAAGTAGCTTTTCCCACACAGAAAATTCTCCAGGAGCTCTGCAGCAACCCTTCACAACAGGGGAGTCATTCACCTTAGGTAGCCTGCTTTTAATCCTTAACATATCCCCCCTTCTCTGCATGTTTACTCAGAAGTAAGAAATAAATCTCACTACCCTGCAGTAAAACTTTAACAAATCCCTATGTTAGATGACAGGCTCTGTAAAGTTTACCCCTTCTGTGCATGTTTACTCAGAAGTAAGAAATAAATTTTGCTCCCCTGCAGTGAATCTTTAACACATTCCAATGCTGGGTCTCCGTAAAGCACTCCCATCTGTGCATGTTTACTCAGAAGTAAGA
This sequence comes from Elgaria multicarinata webbii, assembly GCF_023053635.1. NCBI lineage: Eukaryota > Metazoa > Chordata > Lepidosauria > Squamata > Anguidae > Elgaria > Elgaria multicarinata. The sequence continues at coordinate 137,686,723 of NC_086171.1, forward strand.
AATAAATCTCACTACCCTGCAGCAAATCTTTAACATATTCCAATGTATTTGGAGCCAAAGCACTAAAGTGTTAAGGGGTTAAAGTGCTAAAGTATTTAAGGGGCTTCATTTCCTGGCTTAGGAGGGATATTGTTTGCTTCCCCCCCTTCTTCTTTTCGTGTGCTGTTGACAGACCAAAGCCAATTTCAGGAAAAAGCAGAGAAAAGCCAAAAGCGATTCCCAATGTGTTCCTGTGAAGATTGCTCCTCCCCACCCCTCCTGATTGTTTTATGCGCCACAAACTTTTCTGGCTTTCCCAGAATGTGGCAATGTCTCACCAAAAGTGCAGACAGCAGAGTCAAACAGACTACAGAGTTTGTGTACCCCATTTCACAACAGATCAATTACTTTAAAAACTGTTGCTTTGCAAATTATCCTTGAAAATGAAGTGTAAATGGATATTTGCACTCATGGCTGCAGTTTCCTTTTCAATGCCTCTAAGTATTCCCAGTTGAGGATGAAAAGGTTTAAGGTTCCATTTAGACATAAATGTAACATCTGTGGCTAGGGTAATTACTAGTGAATACTTCTTTTGGATGGATGTAATTTCCAGACTCACATGACAGTGCATGGACTGTACATATAACATAAATGATTTATGTAGACAATATATGTTTCAACAATACTCAGACATACTTCCTTGCAATTTTGGTATACTGTATTAGTAGTACCTAGAAATAGTTATGATATGAACAGCAATTTTTATTTTAAAGTGGCCTTCAGTTCTGTTTTTATTTCTTTGCCACTTTCCAATTACTATAATAATAATAATAATAATAATAATAATAATAATAATAATAATGGTTTCTAATATTTGGAGGGACTGATGCATTTTTCTTGGAATATTTTATGACGGAAAGTTAAAACAAATGTAAACATAATCCTAATACATAATACATGTCATTTAATCTCCCAACTACAAAATATTCCAGTGAAAATCCATCAGCCATTTAAACATTTCGAACAATCTTATTTTGCTAGAGAAAATGATGCAAGCACTTCAAAGAACTAGCTTCACATGTTTGCTCAGGTTTAACAGAGGATGGGATTGTTCTTTTCTGTTTTGTTCTTTCATCACTCTGAAGAAGAGTACATAAAATGGCTGACCCATACAAAAAAGCAGTTGAATGTGAAGTTCATAAAAGTACACTGAAGTTGGTTTTAAACCAAACCCACGGATTTCTCATGGATTTAGGAGAGGGTCCATGCCAATTAAAAGGGAGAGTGCACCAGAGTAATATATTGCACCAGAGTAATAATAGGAAGCATTTTTGTAGGGTGACCGTATGAAAAGGAGGACAAGGCTCCTATATCTTTAACAGCTGTATTGAAAAGGAAATTTCAGCACGTGTCATTTGTAAATATGGAGAACTTGGTGAAATTTCCTCATCATCACACCAGTTAAAGCTGCAGGCACCCTGTACTCTTTTAAATCTGGTCATTCTAGTATAGCTCCTGCAGCTTTAACTGCTGTGATGAAGAGGGAATTTCACCAGGTTCCCCATATATACAAATGACACCTGCTGAAATTTTCTTTTCTATGCAACTGTTACAGATACAGGAGCCCTGTCCTCCTTTTCATATGGTCACCCTAATTTTTGTGGATGTTTCTTGATGACTTTAACGGTGCAATCCTTTGTGCTGTGCCCTTATTAGATGGAAGCCTCCAACCTTGGAGGCCTCTGTGGATCCAGTGGCCTGCCGCATGACTGCCAGCAGGGCAGGAAGAGAGGCAGGGGTGATTCTCACCTCTCTGTGCTTCTGCTGTTGTTTTTACTCTAGACAGGCCACTGAGCCCCTCTAAAGGTGGTGTGCTGGCATGGGCTGGTCAGAGGCTGGAAAGGCCATCAAAGTCTTCAGATTCTGGCCTCTTCTGTTCCTTCCATTTGTTCACCTCCCCACTCACTGGCTCACCCCGTTTCTGACTTTTCCAAGGCCATTTTTTGTGACTTCACAAAGCAGTTGGTGTGGTTCTTTCTTCTAAAAGAAAAACAATCCTTCTTTTCTTTTTCACACAAGGCCCTACACATTTTCTCTATGAAAAGTAGCTTAGATCACGAAATTAGAGATTTAGTTATTTAAGCTTTTTTTTATCCCACCCATGTCCAGAGACTCAAGTTGGATTACAATTTACTTGTTGTCGTTGTTCAAAAATAACTTAATGAGATTGATTAGTATATTGGATGTCTCCCACTTGCTTCATTTGGGGGGGGAGGGGAATGGGAGTTTAGAGTCCCAAAACTAATGTCCAATTTTTCCACCTGAAAATGTATAAATAAATATGTAATTAAATGCATTCTTTTCAACATCTTCTCATAAAATGTGTGTTTCTAAATGTATTGCCTCTCTAAGCACGCATTTCTAAACATATGTTATCCTAAATCTATTTTATATCCGTTTCGGTACTTCTTTTTTTCAACTGTATTGTAGAATTCAGAGTCATGCAAAATTGGAAGGATAATTGTGTTCTGATCCACACATTTGTATGGGAAGTTTGGATTAGACTGATTCACTTTGAAACCAGACTGATGAAATCCTTTACCATTCCTACTGCTGAATGATGTGGTTCTAAAACAGGCATCTTTTTGTTTGTTTAAATCATGTCTTCTGAAACAAAAGCCTGTTGAATGTTCTTTTTTTTAATGTTGCATTTATTTCTACTAAATTTTCTGCCATCATGTTTATTTGTCTTTCTTTTATTTTACCCATTAATATTCTCTCTTTTTTCCTATGCACAGCGAGAACAGGAGAAAGAGTTGATACATTATTTTATCTTTCTCTGACTTGCTTTTGTGTTTCAGAGATGATATGTTACCACACACACACACACACACACTATGAGTTTGTATATCCTTGATGGACTCGAAAACCATACGTCTGATTGTTATGAAACTTTTAGGATTTGTTCTACCCCTACTGAGGATGGTTTTAGACAGAGTGAAAACTTTGAACATTGTCTTGAACCGAAAACATGACAAAGCACTTTTTTTAAAAAAAAAGGTTTACTGCTTCAATACCATTTGATTGATTTCAACCAAACTTCACATAATGATTCAGTGAGCAGATTTTAACCATGCAATACCCAGATTTTTTTCATTAAAAAATAATAATCAAGCCCCAAATATTGAAAAAAAAAGTTAAGTATGAAACAAAAAGAACAAGAACAATTTTAAGCCAGAGAAGATTAGTAGGACGATGGAGTTGACAGACCTATCCTTCAGGGCTATAGGGGTGGACCATGGCAGGGGTCATGCCTCAGGGTGCCAGCAGGTGTGCCTTCACTCAGGTAAGGTGAGCACACCATGTTCAACTCTCACAGCTGTGTAAGTTTGCCCCATGAGTTTGCCAATCCCTGCTCGTCCAACCCTGTTCCAGGTAGCCGGGCTTGCTGAGCAGTGGGGAGTCTGCACGAACCTCTCACATCCTTCGCAAAGCATACTTTCCAGGGCCTCTGGAAAGTGTGCAGTTCCCCCAGCACACCATTAGCATGACCGGGGGATTTCCACACATTCCAAAGGCCCCAGAAAGCATGCTTTGCCTCCACCACCACCCCACATCAATTGTGTTGTGTGTTGGGCACCACTGACTATTTCGGTGCATACAGTTGGTTATTTTCGGCGACTACAGAGTCTCCTGGCAAGAGCAAACAAAGCAGCGACTGCCACTCTAGTTCAGCCGGAAGAACTCGCAGTGGCTGATGGGATAACAGTGGGTGGACTGAGGGGGGAGAAAGGGTGGGGGATGTGTCAATCAAACACGCCGTTACTAATAGTCAATGCGACACTGGCCTTAATCCACACCACAGTTGATTATAATCATGTCGTTTGCAGAGTACCCCCTTGATAGTCAACAGTGAAGATGACTATTAACCCACTATTAACTATTGCATTGTCCGAACACAGCCTATACAACTATATAAATTAATAATAAACAGGTACAACATCATTAGGGTTGTTGTTGTTTTTCAATGTAAGAGGTTTGATACATTTTTGGAATAGCCAAGGAACTTGCTTATTTTTTGGCACACTATCTCTGCATGCTAGAAAGAGGTAATACTGGATGCTACTGAAATGCGGGGGTGGGGAGCTGAAAATAATTGTAATTTGCTCTGTCTTGAGCTCAGCTTCCAAATGGGATTAAATGGGTTTTTGTAGTTCAAAGGAAGAGAATAATCCACAGAACAGAGTTACCATATGCTCAAGAGACAATCAGTTGACCAAGCTGTATGCCTTTATTAAGCATGGAAATTATATTTGATCGCAAATGCAGCATTATATAATTAAGTAACACATCTACTTTGCAAAATACATACGGAAGGGCAGTGTTGCAACAAAGGTGATTATTTTTCAGTAGAACCTGCTGTTTAAGGCCTGCTTTACAAAACATTTTTTTTTAAAATGAAAGGTGCATGTGCTGCTCACAGGAGCTCATGATATAAGAATCAAAAAGTCTTTCTAATTAATTGTGGAGGATGTAAGTTTTGTCATTGCAGCTGACTTCTTAAAGGGATGGTGGGAAAGAGTGTGCAACAGGTACAACAACATTAAGAACATAAGAACATAAGAAGTTTCATGCTGGATCAGACCAAGAGTCCATCTAGTCCAGCACACAGTGGCCAACCAGCTGTTGGCCAGGGATGAACAAGCAGGACATGGTGCAACAGCATCGTCCCACCCATGTTCCCTAGCAACTGGTGCACACAGGCTTACTGCCTCGAATACTGGAGACTAGTAGCCATTGATAGCCTTTCCCTCCAGGAATTTATCCAAACCCCCCCCCCCCTTTAAAGCCATCCAAATTGGTGGCCACCACTACATCTTGTGGTAGTGTTCCATAATTTAACTATGCACTGTGTGAAAAAGTACTTCCTTTTATTTGTCCTGGATCTCCCACCAATCAGTTCCATAGGATGACCATGGATTCTAGAATTTTGAGAGAGGGAGAAAACGGTCTCCCTATCCACATTCTCCATACCATGCATAATTTTGTACACCTCTATCATGTCTCCCCTTAGCCTCCATTTTTCCAAGCTAAACAATCCCAGTTGATGTAACCTTCCCTCATAGGGGAGATGCTCCAGCCCCTTAGTTGCCCTTTTCTGCATTTTTTCCAGCTCTGTAATATCCTTTTTTAGGTGTGGTGACCAGAACTGTACACAGTATTCTAAGTGTGGTTGCACCATAGATTTGTATAAGGGCAGTATGATGCTGGCCATTTTATTCTCAATTCCTTTTCTTATAATGCCTAACATGGAGTTTGCCATCTTTACAGCGGTCGCACACTGGGTGGACATTTTCATCGAACTGTCCACTACCACAATCCTAAGATCTCTTTCTTGTTCAGTCACCACCAGCTCAGATCCCATTAGGTTATACTTGAAGTTGAGTGGGGGTGGGGTGGGGTTTCCCCAACATGCAACACCTTAAACTTACTTACATTGAACCACATCTGCCATTTGGATGCCCAGTCTCCTACCTTGGAGAGATCCCTTTGGAGCTCTTCACATTACACAAATATTCTTTGACAGGCAAGTGATTGAGTGTGTGTATGTGTGTGTGTGTTGCAGAGGTCAAGCCAGATGGACAAGTAATCTAATCATATTTACCAAATCCTATGTTCCTATCACAATAAATGGCTTGTAACCATTCTAATTAAGTCAGGAAGCTCAAAAGGCTTGACTGATAGGTGTGTTTAGTTAAAAGTATTCTATCATTTGATCTGCTTTTAGTTCACTCTTCCTCGAATTCAGACTTTGGGAAACAAATCAACAGAAATGGCAGCCTTATTTTCCTCCTTTTCTTCCCTTTTACTAGCATCAAGCTGCAGGCAACACATATATCTCCAAGGCTCAGTATCTACAGCTCCCCCTCCTCCTCATCTCTGTTTTCTGAGTGATAAATTGGGTACAGTAATGAAAAAATGTTGGAGAGTGATGAAAGGTCTGCTGAAAGAACAAGTGCTAGTCCTCTCTCCCTCTCTCTGAATTTGCCAAGAGAACAGTATGACTCACAGAAAATAGGGAAAAATCTATGGCATCAAAAATTGAAGAATGATTATCTCCAGAGAGCCTTTCTGCTTCTTCATTGACGGGAAAATTGTTGCATGACAAAATAACTCTTGGTAAGAAATGAAGACCCTTTGATTTACTGGCCAAAAAAATAAGCTGCTAAGGTCGTCTTTCACAAAACCTTACCATGCCACACACATATAAGATTACCTGTTAGAAATTCATCATTGGAATGTATGCATAGTATCTAACACAGAGATGCCGTTTACAGAGAGACATTTAGGAGCAACAACTTTCCTCTCATTTAGGTGCAATCCTGTGCATGTTTAGACACATAACTGGGGAAAGATGGTAGTTGTAGGCCTTTTTTCTTTTAAAACATACATAGGATAATGTCCTTAATGCCATAGTTTGAGGTCTGGAATAACTCCTGCTCAAGCGTTCATACATCATGATGTCCCACTGTTCCTGTTACATCCCCTGCTGCATTTCCCCCATGATGCAGGGTGCAGGTCTGAAGTGGGGACAGTACTCTACAAAGGTAGGCTCCCTGCATGATTTAGAACCATGATTGTGCATGGCTCTAAATCACACAGCCTATAAACATACAGCAAAACTGAATTCATGCAGAACTGACATGTACGAAGTATAGAGTGAATATTGAACATTGTCATGATAAAATCCCTATATGGCTTGGAACCAGGCTACCTGAAAGACTGCCTACTCCCATATGAGCCTGCTTGGGTCTTAATTTTTTCTAGTGAGGCCCTACTTTTGACATCACCACCATCAGAGGCACATTTGGTGGTGGCACAAGAGAGAGCCTTCTTGGGGGCTGCTCCCAGACTGTGAAACTCCCTGCCAAGGGAAGCTCGTCTCTCTCCCTCTCTTCACTGGCAGGCAAAAACTGTTTATTCAAGTAGGCCTTTGGCATGTAAGCAGGATCTGTTGGGTTGGCTACTAATTTTATTCTGTTGTTACTTTGTTTTTATTGGTTTGATTTAGTATTGTTTTAATCAAGTTTTATATATTATTGTAAGCCACCTTGTAAGCCATTTTTCTTGGTAGAAAAGTGGAGGACGGGGAAGGGGGAAATGCCTATTGGAAATCCCTTCTCCAATAAGCATTCAGAAAGAACTCCTGGGCTCCTGAAAATGCCAGGGGTGTTTTAAAAAGAAACAGAAAGAAAGAAGACCCCTTAGCAACTTGCTACTTTTAAAAAGGTATGTGGAAACCCCTCCACAAGGAGAAAATTCTCTGAAATTCTCACCTCTCCCAGCCTCTTTCGCCACAGTTTTTGTTTTTTACCCACCCTCGACGAAATGCCGAAAATGGAACGGTCAAAATTTTCGGTACAGCACTAAAATATATAAACATTATGGCTATCAAATATAAAACCCACCCCATTAATGCTGTTTGCAACATTAGAAGCCATAAGGCAGAGTTTCCCAACTGTTTTGAACCCACGGCACATTTGGAAATTTGAGGAACTGCTGTGGGCACCACCACAAAATTCCCCATAGAAGATGTGGCTACTCACACAGTAAGTGCTATGGGGACCTGGCTAGCTAACAGTTAGCTAAAAAGAAGTTTGTGGGGGAAGGGGACATAGTCCTGGTTCAGACAACACGTTAAACCATGTTGCTTAACCACAAAATGGTTAATAGAATGCATTAAGGTCAATGCATTCTGTTAACCATTTTGTGATTAAGCAGCATGGTTTAGTGTGTTGTCTGAACCAGGCCATAGCCAGACTAGAGGCTGGAGGAGGGTTAAATAGCTAGGCAAATGAATCTAGCTAAACCTCATTGCATCTACAACAAAAACAGCTCCACTGGCTTCCAGTCTGTTTCCGGGCACAATTCGAAGTGCTGGTTATGACCTATAAAGCTCTATATGGTTCGGATCCAGGTTATTTGAAAGAACGTATTCTCCCTTATGAGCCTGCCCGTGCTTTGAGATCTTCTGGAGAAGCCCTTCTTTCAGTCCCACCTTCTTCACAGGCACACTTGGTGGGAACATGGGAGAGGGCCTTCTCGGTGGCTGCTCTGGTGCTCTGGAACTCTTTTCCCGGGGAAGCTAGGCTGGCTCCCTCCTTGATGGGCTTTCGGAAGCAGGCTAAAACGTTTTTGTTCAAGCAGGCCTTTGGAGAATAATCCAGCCCTCCATCTATGTTAATGTCTTATAATTTTGTTGTGTATTTTTTAATTGTTTATGGTTTTGTTTCCCTCCCCCCCCCCAATGTATATTTTATACTTTGTAAGGCCGCCTTGAGGCCCAGCATTGGGCAAAAGGCGGGATACAAATAATTATAATAATAAATAATAATAATAATCTACCAGCTTGAATTTTTAGCAATTAGTAGTTAGTTATATTTAGCTGTTCTGAACTAGAACATTTTGATGACTTGAAGATGTATATATGTGTGTGGTGCCTGTGTCTCTCTATGCGTGTATGGGAGTGAATGTGAGATCACACTACCACACCACAGCTCCCACCCCCCGTTAGACTCATTTTTGCCTTCTTGTCCTTCAGTCGCAACAGCTGTCACTAGTTTATGCTTACCCTTATGCTGAAGTGTATCCAATTATAAACTTGAAAGTGCTGTTGATGTCAATGAGATTTATAAATGCGTACTTGGTTGCTCAATTACAGCCTTAGGAAATTCATATGGCCATTTCCTCACTCAAGGTAACTTTTAGTCCCTTGTCCCATGGAGGGATAGCCACATGGAATCAGCTTTTGTGAATTGCTCTGGCAGGTGCCCAGCGCTCCCCACAACCATTATGTGTTCAGCTTGCTGGATTTTCTTTTTAATCATTCACAAAAAGGCCTTTAAAACAAATGTGCCACAAAAGGTACGGTTCCCTAAACCTTAGAAAATGGTTTTGAGTGCTTCCACTTACTGAGCATTCTCATGTTTCACAAGATATATGGCAATATGGTTTTCATTTTATAGATGGGAGTAACGGGAGAGAGAGGACTTTCCCTAAACACACAGTAACCCTCAGAAGGCAATATATTGAGAATCTCAGCGGAGATATGTATACTTAACAGCCCTATTGGGCTGCATAAGAAATGGCAGGACTTTTTTTTTTAAAAAAAAAACTAACCCAGAGGGTTGGGGGACCCTTTGTAGCAGATTGTGAGAGCCTGCAAGAAGGTGGAGAGGATGTGAATTCCCCATTATTCAAACAGTAGCCTCCACTTGTGGTAGCATGATGCTGGATCAACCCTTGATTTCAATGATACAAGACAATCTCCACCAGCATGGATGCTTGCCATTCTCCTGATAGCAAGGCAAAAATTGGGAGGGGGGAAGCTCAATAAGGAGTATAGAAAATAGTTCTGGGCATATGATGAAAATATCCATATAAAACTCCAGTAGTGGAATCTATTTCTTAGGTTCAGGCATGAGCACCAATGACGGACTATTGAGGGTGGGATGGAGGACATGGCTGACTGACTAGACCACTAAATAGGAACACTCCATGCTGCCACATTCCACTTGTCCATATAAAATTCTTTTAGCAGAAAGTTTAGGAATCACAGGTTCTGGAAGATGGATGTTGGTGATGTTTATGGATTTGTAGCACTTGAACTAGAACACATTTATATTTAATCATTGTAGGGTAGTGGTCTGAAGATATGATTTCATCAAAGGAGAGATTTTAGCCATAAGGACTCACAAAAGAAAGTGCTACACTGGAGGCTATATGGATGCTGTGTCCCACCTCCCCAAGTTGTCCTACTGATGAGCCCTGTCCTTGCCTATGCTTCCGGATTCATAATATGAGTCCTGATTGCCGCAGCTTATTCTTTGTACTTACTTTTCTGTTGCTGACATTTTTTAGGACATTTACAAAATATTGTGGGGCATCTGATATTGAGTAGGGGAAAGCGCAGGAAGTTTGGTGAGTAGGCCCAATGTCAGCACCCGCATTCAAGGGGAGATGCTGGACCCACAGAGCTGATACTGCCCTGGGCTCTCAAGTGCTAAGTGATAGGTCTCTGAACTTCCCATCATGTCTCAGAATGAGGCTATTTTGTGTGCTCCAGGGCATTGTGGGAAAATAAAATGGCATCTCCCACCAACTTTTGGAGTGATGTTGCTGCCACCACTGCCAGATAAGTCTGGGGCAGGGGAGGGCATTGATATAAGAGGGAGCCCAACAGAGGGCACTTTGCCCACTGACCCAACCCAAGCTTGGAGTGTGCCCTCATGGTGAGGGATGTATCTCCATGGCCTTCTTCCTGAAAATATAAATTGCACCATTAGTGGCAATGAAGGGAATAACAGGTAACTTGAATAATTTGAGCTGGCTATATGCTGGGGATGATTGTTTTGATTGCCCCCAGATCGAAGTGGTATGGGAGAATATGCAAGGATCTGAATCGCCTTCAAAGTCAGGAAACCATTCAAAAGATGAGTGGGAGTACTAGATAATGGAAGTGCCTTGAAGATATGATTACTTGCTGCATTTTGCCTAAAATGAAATGTGAAGTGAATCTGAAGGTTCGTTCTCATGCGAAAATATTCGAGGCATTTTGATAGATCCCAAACATTTTCAGTACGTTTGGCAAGATTTGCTTTCATGCTCCTCCCTAGCCTTTCCTAAGTAAACTTCTTTTTAATTTTTGAGTGGTGCCATAATTATAAATAGAAGACCTTGGCAGTAATCAGTTTCAAGTTGGCTGAAATTCGCACTGTTGACTATTCATGTCGTGGCCCAGAAACCCAGAGCACAAATGTAGTTTATGTATAAAAATGAAGGTAGAAGTGTTACAAGGAGAGAGAGGGGTGAGTGGGGAGGGAGCACAACAAACTCTTCTAAATACCTACTTGAACTAATTATTCTGGATAGATATATAGGCCATTAGGAGTTATGCCCCACATTTAGCACTAGCTAGCGTGTGAAAGCTGCTGTCAGCTATTAACTATGATTAATTGTTGTTTGGAGACGATAAAAGTGTTTGGTGACAGCTAGAAACAAACCCACCTTGTCATAATTAACTCAGGATATATTTTCTATTTGATATGCTTTATAGTAATCCTTTAATTGCCAATAAGCCATTAAGGGTCAAGGCTCTTAGTGGAATTATCATCTTGTAAGTGGCATTGCGGTTCTAACCTAAGCAACAACGGTCTGTTATTTTTTGTAAGCACACAATTCTAGACTTTTTCTTTTGATATGCCAACGTGCACATTTTCTTCTCTGTGACATAGTTCACTTTCCTCTTTCATAAAGAAATCACTCTGCAAGGAATCCATCAGCAGGAGATAACTACATTTACATGACAGTAAATTTCCAACTAAAATACACAGGCTTGTTAAACTAGATTATCTAAATGTGTTATGTAAACGCTTTATGTAACACCAATGGCAAGGAAGGGGTTTGATGGTATAGGTTAATCAAAAGCTCAGAACAGGACTACTGCTTAGAAGAGACTTCAGTTTTGCTTCGGCAATAAATTGGAAGCAAATGATAAATCAAGACATGGCCATTTTTCTTTCCAACATAGCCATCACTTACTTTGTCAGCCCTAAGCTAGGGCAGAAGCTTCCTTTACACACAAGGCAAATGATGCGTAATAAGCAATAGGAGGAAACCTTTCGAGCAGTGGTCTTCTGTCAAACTGCTGTTAAGGATCTAATAATGTAAATGCAAAAAAAATAAAATGTTATTGTTACCTATTCAGTGACTAATCCGTGCATGCTTCATAGGTACGATACAAGAAATGGAGTTGAAAAATGGAGCACATGGGTGCTGTCTGTGCCCGTCACACAATAATATGAACAAACCACTCTTGCATGTGAGCACAGTTTTCTATGCACTGGAGGGGGCTGATATGGGACTGGATCAATGGTAGGCAAATCCCACATGCAGAACACTGTACATTGGAGGGAAGGAATCAGCACGGGACTGATTCATCCCCATAGTCTTGCATAAATGTTCTCGTTCAGTTTAAGTTGATTTACTGAATACTGACAGCACTTACTATTTTCCAAATATAATTATGTAAATGTTCTGCAGCCCTACTCTGTGTATAAAGCTTGAGCTACATTAAAGGACATAAAAGAAAGCCTAAGTGGAGTCACTCAGCTGGAACGATGAAAAGATTTAATTCTTTCTAACATATCCAAACTAAGTCCATTGGGCAACTCTTGTCCACAATCATTATTGATGGTTTTTATTGTATTTAATTATGTATTTGTAATTTTAGAATTATGATTTTAATTGTGTTTATGTGCAAGATTGTTTTTATATGGGTTGTTAGCCTCCCTGAGCTCTTTGTGAGAAAGGGCAGGCTATAAATCAAATCAAATAAGTAAAAGTGTAGTAGATATGACATGATTCAAACAGGTTGCAATTGCTGGGCATGGGTACATTGGCACACTCAAGTGAATCTGCATTTATTCATGCTTCCTTCCTCTTAGTTGGATTTGAGGGGCAGATTTTAGTCAGCTAATTACTTTATGTATAAAGCATCACAGGGACACTTATCTGTGCTTATCTGTGCTTTTACCCTTCTCCTGTACCTAAAACTGTGTATTTGAGGGACAATCAAGGTCAGATATGAAATTGTTTTGCCAGTCCTTAATAATCACGAATATAGCTTGAAAAAATTATTCCTATGTTACAGAGCCAGGTATCACTATGATGTAACTACTCCACTTTTTACCAAGGTGTGATATTTTAAATAGTGCCGATAAGAAATTAGCCATTCAACATGAATTTCATCTTAGTTTAGAATCAGCCACCGCCACTACACCAAATCTTTAATTTCCGAGGCAGGCTGCATATCTAATAGTTTTAAATCCATTTCTAGAAATAAGTGCTGTCTTAGCTCTAGGGCACAGTATTCAAGTCATGGCCATGCAGGCATGGACAAAAGATCCTATATATAAGGCTCAGGCCTGCCATTTTTCATAAAACCTTATTTGGTAGTTTGAGATGGCTGCTCTTCCATAGCCCAGAAGTTCAGCTTGATCAAAGATTTAATTGAATAGGGCAGAGGAGCATAATCATTTATGTGAAATAACAAGACAACTGTATGGGAAGTACTCTTCAAGAATGAGTTCCAGAAAGGCAATATCAAAGGGTAGGATGGGGCAGCTTATTTAAGGAAATGTTGGTGTAAGGCAGGAGTCGACAACATTTTTGAGCCATGGGCACATTTGGCAATTTGAGAAACTGTCTTGGGCACCATCACAAAATGGCTGCCATGGCAAAGGACAAGTAACCTGTTCCAAAGACTGAGTAGAAGGCAGAGATGTGTTCCAAACCCCCAACACACTAAACAGTAACTTAGTATACACAGTTTTTGCCACCTACAGAAACTTATTTCACAGCTGTTGATATAAAAATATGTTAATTTTTAAAAAAAAGTCAGAAGAGAGGGCACCTTGATGGACCCAAGAAGGGGGCAAAAGCACATTGGTGCCCATGGGTGCCACATTGTCTGCCCCTAATGTAAAGCTTGGTTTAATGCTAGAGCTCTGAAAGGGCCTCAAGATAAGATTTGAAGTAATGATGAAATCTTGGAAGAAACTTACTTTACATTTGGAAGAATTTCAAGTAACAAAGGTTGAAAATACTATTTCAAGCAGGGGCAAACACTTCTGGCTGTGTGCAAGCAAACTTGGTTACCAGGTAAAAACCTAATTGACATTTTCCTTGAAACTCAAAATGTTACCAGGTTCATTATCAGTGCATGTATAATGTAGCATGTTCCTCAATACCTGTATGATTCAGATATTTCACTGTGTGTGTTTTTTTTAACTTAGCCAGCTTAAAACACCACAGCCCTTTTGGATTTGCTCCCATTCCATCCACAAATAAAATAAGGGGAATGTGACATTGGGAGGATAGACATCAAGGATGTAGATTTTTTTTCTACAGGTGGTGTAGAGTCCCTAAACTTTCAAGCATGTCCAATACCCAAGCTAACATTTGTCTTGCCCATGACGCTAAATCTCGTAGCAGATGGGTGACTTATCAGCCAAAAATATTCAGAACATTTTCAGTTGCCATATTTTACGCTTTATTATTATTTAAGGACCCAGCATGCATTTTCTATACCCAGCTCTAACCTTGCTTTCTACTGGAAGAGTCATCCCTGGTATTTTTTGTTTGTTTTATATTTATGTATGTGTATTAAATAAAGTACAATGAAAAATAAGGGCATGCATCAACCACAAGCTTTAACTGGGTCCTTTCAGCACTTTAGAAAACAGCCTGGTTTGCTTTGGACCAATTCAGCAGCTGTCCGATTCAACTCCAGTACCAAACCCAAGACAAAAACAGAAATCAGAGTTAATGACTCCCATTTATTATCATGGGAAATAAAAGCAAAATGTTTTTCTTTGTCAGAATTGGATAAAATTTGCAGGTATAGTAGCCCCTTTGGAGGGAATTTCGTCTGCTGAATTGAGAAAGTGAGAGATTCCAAAGTCACTGTTAGCTATACTGTATGGATTCCTGCAGGTCTCCCCTTGTAAAGAAAATAAAGCAGTTTTGAGGGCATTTTCAATTGAGGAAAGAGCATTGCCAGGGTAGGAAGGGTAAACAAGCCCTTTCCCTGCATCACAATTCTGACCCAGTCTTATTTATTTATTATTTATATAGTTACATTTAACAAAGAAATAGCAGGGTGGCTCACACAGTAAAATAGATTAAATACAAATAATAATTAAAAAAAACCTAAAACACCCATAAGAAGTTAAATGTCTCTCTCTGATGCTGAAAAGATACTAGTGTGGGTCTCAAGTAAGCTTCCTTAGGGAGGGCATTCCAGAAATGGGGCATCACAGCAGAGAAGGTCTTGTCTGTTGTAGCCACTCCTAACTTCCTTTGGCAGGGTCACCTAGGGCTCATCTACACAAAGCAGGATATTCAACTGTGAAAGTGGTATGAAAGCGGTATATAAAGGGCAGGAGCCACATTACTGCTTTATAGCAGTATTGAAGTGCACTGTAGGATCTACACTACTGCTTTATAGTGGTACTGAAGTGCACTGACAACTGTTGGGACCCATGACACATCTACACCAAGCAAGATATAAAACTAAGAAAGTGGTATATGGTATGTGTCACTGGGCCCCAACAATTGTCAGTGCACTTCAATACTGCTATAAAGTAGTAGTGTGGCTCCTGCCTATTATATACTACTTTCATATCCCTTTCATAGTGCAATATCCTGCTTGGTGTAGATTAGCCTCTGGAGGAAGGCCTCCAAATATGACATAAGGGTCCAGGCAGTTACATATGGAAGTAGATGCTCCATTAGATACTCTGGCCCAAAACTATTTATGACTTTAAAGGTCATTACTTTGGATGGGACCCAGAAATGGGCTGGAAGTCATTGACATCACATGATTGTATCAACCAGTCCCAGAAAATAGATTAGCAGCTCTGTTCTGGGCTAATTGAAGTTTTCAAACTCTTTTCAAAGGTAACGCCACATACATCTCATTGCAGTCATCCAAACAACTTGGATATCTGTTACCAGGCATTTCTGTGCAGATAGGTTCAGCCTAAGCTTATCAAATATGCTCCTAGTTACTGAGGTCACTTGAGCCAATTGTCCCCATATTCATAAGGGCCTAATCTACACCAAGGAGAGGATATTGCACCATGAATTGCACCATGAAAGCAGTATGAAAGCGGTATATAAAAGGCAGGAGCCACACCAAGCAGGATATAGCAGGATATATATAAATCTGAAAGTGAGCAAAAGTTAAATAAATGACGTTAGAAATGCATTGTCTCAGAGGTGCTAATTTATTTATTTATTTAGTTTTATTTATTTATTACATTTTTATACCGCCCAATAGCCGAAGCTCTCTGGTTCACAAAAATTAAAACCATAATAAAACAACCAACAGGTTAAAAGCACAAATACAAAATACAATATAAAAAGCACAACCAGGATAAAATCACGCAGCAAAATTGATATAAGATTAAAATACAGAGTTAAAACAGTAAGATTTAAATTTAAGTTAAAATTAAATGTTAAAATACTGAGAGAATAAAAAGGTCTTCAGCTGGCGACGAAAGGAGTACAGTGTAGGCGCCAGGCGGACCTCTCTGGGGAGCTCATTCCACAGCCGGGGTGCCACAGTGGAGAATGTCATTTATGTTATCTGTTATAGTTTCATGGATCTTCAGATTCTGGTATAATTCCTGTGAATACATCTATGATCTTTGCAAGTGATATAAGAAATGGATTTTATTGCAGAGTGCTGCAAGGTCTCATAGAAACAGACTCTGAAGGAGGAATGATTCATGTGGGTTTTGCAGTGGAATTTGTGCTCTTCATCTGAAGAGTGGAGTGATTAGATGATCAAGATCTTGTGATATCAATTGTCTGTAGCTAGTGCCCGTTCTTCGGTGTTTCTGTCTATTGTAGCGTTGTTCATCTAACCACTGAGGGCTTCTTGAGCTAGAGGGGCTCATCCACTGAATAACTCAGAAATCTGTGTAGGCAAACAGTATCTCTTCCATGCTAACCACTTTGGGTCTTAAGGGTAGAACTGTTTTGCCAGACTGCAGTCTCTGAATGGGTTGGAAATTATAAAACAATTCCAAGGAAGCCCTCTTCATTGTTTGACATCAGATGATTTAAGTGGCCTACTTGAGTCACAGGCTATATCTGTCCTAATCACAATTCCTTGTCAGGGTATTAATTTTCTTGAGAAGGAGGCATTTTGGGATTGAGATAAAGCATATTAAAATGCACAATTTTCAGGGCTTTCCCTCCCATTTGTTGATTTAATGAAAAAGCTGTATACATATTTTCCTTCTAATGCAGTAAAATTCTTTGTGTGTCACTAAATACATAATTACAAAAGCTTGGCAAAATTAAAAACTTGAATGCGCTAAAATCTGTTATTACTTACTTCACACAAGCTTAAAGAAATGCTCTATCATTATAGGGAAAAATTATACACTTCTATATAATAATGTGCTGCTAGACCATATTCGTTAACCACTAAGCTGATGCTTGACAAAGAAAAGTATGTCTGGAGTGGAAGATACTCTTAAAAGGCTGGGATTGGCCAACTAATTTAGATATTGTTAGATATTTGGGAGTAACTCAGTTGTATTGTAGAACACACGGGTAGCATGCAGAAGGTCCCAAGGCCAATCTTGGGTGTCTCCAAGTGGAGCTCAAAAAGACTCATTTCTGAAACTCTGTAGATAACTCTGTGGATGTATCATGAAACAGAAGAGCAAAGGAGTTCTCAGGTGCTTAAAAATATTCCTTATTCTGAATTTTCCTTCCTCGGGAGCAACTTATCTTTCTTCAGGTATATTGAAAAGAATCCTTCCATTTTTTCTACTATCTTGAAATGCTTCTGAGCATTTCAAGATTACGGATGTCAAAGGAATCTGTCTGGGGGAAGGATCCTGCCGAGCTTTCATCAGCTTGCATCCCCCTCCCCCCCCCCCGATTTTGGATTATTTCCCCACGAGCTGGCCTCATTCAATCTGCACTGAGTAAAGTCAGGTTGTGGGTTTTTCCAGTTTTTTTAAAAAAATGAATGTAAATAAAGATGTGTGCAAATTGCAGGGCTCAATTTGAGCCATTTGTGCAAATTCTCAAGGGCAATTTTCATCAGCTGTAATTTGTGCAAATTGCGCCTGCAATTTGCATAAATTATGCTGTTTGCAGCTGAAATTTGACTAAGTCACACAAATTGCACTCTGCAATTTGCCCACATTTTTATTTATGTAAATTTTTAAAAGGTGAAAAAAGTCTCTCGCTTTTGGGAGAAGAACCGCAAATGTGAGCGAAGCTGGGTGCTTGCCGCATTGGGAACCTGTCGAGCCCCAAAAGGTCTGGATTTCACAGTGACCAACATCCCTATTTAAGAGAGAAGAAATAAATGAAGGATATTTGCTGACTTGTCTTTTCCTGTCCATTGCTTTTTCCTTGCAACCACCCCTCAAGACATATTTCCTCCTCTGGGGTTCTAGGTGTGTGTGTCTGTGCGTGTGTCCTCCATTTGTGGAGCCCCACATATACAAAGGCATTGACATTATTATTATTATTATTATTATTATTATTATTAATTTCTTACCCGCCTCTCCATTTTGATCTAGTTGGGGAACAACAGTAAATATAAAATACATAAAACTGAATTAAGAACATAATATACATTGTTTAAACATCCTAAAAACATTGGAAATATGAGAACCTTCATACACCTGCCATACAGATATACAGAAGGCATAGTCAGGAAGCGTAATTATGTAAAAGCCTTCTTTAGCTCAGCATGAATCAAGGAATTTGAGATAATACCACCTCATAAAGATTACACCACCTGCTAAATCCTGTATGTTGAATGGTCCCAAAATCTTTATTAGCATCCTGCGAGTATAGCCCATCTCTAACTTTAAATTTAGACTCACTTAGATAAAAGGAAGCCAATGAAACCAGACCACTCATTGAGTAAACCCTTATATTTGGTAAAAATAGCTAATCAGTTCATTTGTAGAGGAAATACTTTCACCAGTGCAGAAAGCACTAATTACTATCTTCCTCACTTTTATATCCTATAAGCACTTCAGAACAACCCACATTCACAAGCATTTTTTTAATAGTGCTGGGTCGAATCCTGCCCCCCTATTTTTGGGAACTTTCTCCCCGTGGGAGGCATTGTTTTTTTCTGCCTCTTTTGCGAGAGGGGGGGGTGCATTCAGAGTATTTTCTCCTTGGGGAGAGGGACAGGGTTATCACATACCTCTTTTAAGTGTAATCAGTTACTGAGGAGGCTTCTTGTTGTTGTTGTTGTTGTTGCTGCTGTTGTTTTAAAAACATCCCCTTCCCTCAGTATTTGGAGGAGCCCAGCAGTACTAAGTGAATGCTATTGGAGATCATGTGACCTCACCCTCTCCAATAAGCACTCAGGAAGAACTCCTGGGCCCCTGTAAATGCTGGAGGTGTTTTGAAAAAAGAAAAAGAAAGAAAGAAGAACCTTCAACAACTGGCTACATTTTAAAAGGTATGTGGAAACCCTGTCCCCACCCCAAGGAGAAATTTCTCTGAGTTTCTTACCTATCCCAGCCTCTTTCACCTAAGTTTTTGTTTTCCCCCACCCTCCACAAAATACCAAAATGGGAATCGTTAAAATTTTTGGCCCAGCACTAATATTTAATCCAGTAGAATGCAATGAACTGTTGCAGTTGACTGCAGGAAATAAAACTAAAGCAAAACTGCAAAGTTAATTTCACATGTAGGCCATAAACTTGAGATGTGCCTGAGATGTCAGCTTTATTCTGCTTTTAGAAGGTTTGTTCTAGAGCAAAGAACAACTGGGTATAATGAAGAATATATATACCCTCCACACATTGTGCTGGTTGAAGCAAAACAAAAGCTCTATGCTGATATTTCCTTGAACAAAGGTATTCTTTACCTATTTTTCCTAAGGAGCTTTCATGATTGGAGTCTAGCTTGCCCATCCGTCTATGTTTGGGGCAGGTTGTTTTATAATCATCATCATATTTTTTACTAGGGGTGTGCACAGACCCCCCCCCCGATCTGCTTCTCTTCCAGATCCGCAAATTGCGGATCAGTCCGCTCTGATCCGATCCGCCTATAGTCCGCTCCGCTCCGCTGTGAAGCTCTGCTTTTCCCCCATAGGCTTGCATTGAAATCCAAAAAAGTCTAGAACTTTTTTTCTGTTAAAGTTAGAAACCTCAAGTTTGGCACCATGACACCTCATGGACATATACACATGCATGCCAAGACTCAAGCAAATCCAAGCATCCCCTGATTTTCGGGGAATTTTTGAAAATCGGACACCCCATTTTCAGACATGGGATTTACTCTGACATTTTAACAGATAAAAACTTGGAAGCAGGCACCCTCACAGTTGCCATCTAGATCCACATTTATGGCAAGTTTCAAGCAAATCCCATCATCCCCTGATTTTTGGCGGGGCTTTAACCTCTAACGCAGCACCCATAACCCCAATTCACACCCCTTTCAATATCTCCGTCAATTTTCACGTTAGAAACCTCAAACCTGGCACCATGATAGCTTATCCATGGATACACATGCATGCCAAGACTCAAGCCAATCCAAGCCTCCTCTAATTTTTGGGGAATTTTTGAAAATCGGACACCCCATTTTCAAACATGGGATTTGCTCTGACATTTTGACAGATAATTTTTTTTGAAGTGGGCATCCTCACAGACGCCATCTAGCTCCACATTCATGGCAGGTTTCAAGTAAATCCCATCATCCCATGATTTTTGGAGGGGCTTTAACCTTTTAACTCACCCCAAATCAAGTCCCATGCTAGAACTACATCAATTTTCAGGTTAGAAATGTCAAATTAGGCACCATGACACCTCATGTATGTATACACATGCATGCCAAGACTCAAGCCAATCCCATCATCCCCTGATTTTTGGGGAATTTTTGAAAATCAGACACCCCAGTATCTCAGGGATTTAAAGCTGCAGACAGCTCAATGGGGCCATTTCAAAGGAAATCCCACCATGCCATGAATTGGGAAGTAGAGATAAACCTATATGAATCTTCTTCCACACTTGAAAAATTGATTTGGAACTTCAAAAAGTCTAAGTGAGCGCAGGAAGGACTTATCCCCTGAGTCAAAGCAAGACACACACAAACCATCCCTGCGAAGCGGGCAGGGGAGGAGGGAGGGAAGGCAGGCAGGCAGTAGATATTTCTGGGGGCATAAGGAAGTGCGGCAAGGATGGTTATTTCAAAGCCAGCAGTAAAGTCATGCATTGCAAAGTGCAAACCATCCCTGCGAGGCAGTCACAGAGGAGGAGAAGGACAGGCGGGCAGAGAGCCAGGCAGAGATATGCCATAGATCTAGTATGGGGGAGTCAGTCCCGGCAGATGCCCCACCACAGTAGCACCCTGGGTGGGGGAAGGCAGGCAGGCAGGCAGGCAGCAGACATTTCTGGGGGCACAAGGAAGTGAGTCAAGGATAGTTTCAAAGCCAGTAATGCAAACCATCCCTGTGAGGCGGGAGCAGCACAGAGAGATGCCTTTTCTTTTGCATCCCATAACTAGGAGGCTAGGAGGATAAGAGTAAAGCCTTGCTTCAGAGTTGATTGACTGCACTGTGATCACAGCCATTACTAAACAACAAAATAATAATGTTAATAGCAGTACTAATTAATATCAATAGCAATAACAACAACAATGAGTTGAACCACAATGAAAGCCTGCCTGACCTCACTGAAGAGGAAAAGCCAGGAGAGCTTGGGCTATGGGGAGTAAATATAAAATGGAATAAATAAATAAATAAACAAAGGAGGGGTAGAATTAAAAGCAGCAGTGTTGCTGAATAAACAACAGGAAGAATTTTTTTTAAAAGTCTATATCTGTCTTTTACCAGTAGGAGGAAAGTGGACGTGCCCAGGGGGAGGGGGATATGCCAATTTGACTGGCCTTGTCTAGGGACCAGTCTTTAAGAAGCAAACTAAGACTTCAACTCATGATAGGCATTAGTCTCTCTCCACTGGTTACTCTTTGGAGGGCTCTGATGACCCTCCAAGGGCAGGACACAGTGTGTGTGCACTGGGCATGTCCACATGCCCTAGGGGACCTCATCCCCTTGCACCACATCTATTCAGTTGTTCACCAAGGTTAGGGTGGGTAGCAGTGCTGTGTTTCCTATCTGTTATTTATTTGCTTAGTATATGATTTCAGGTTGTGTTCGTGCATTTGGTGGGGCTACTGTTTTAAAAAACACTGGGGAAAGTCCGTTCAGACTAAGAAAGAGAAGTTTCCCAGTATCCCAAGTTACTAGTATCCCGTTTTGCCTATCCCCTCCTCCAGCTTTGGGATCATGTGATCATGACTCTGCCTCTCAGCACTTCGAAAAGGTACCTCTCCCGCTTTTTTTACCCGATTTTTTAAAAAAATTATAACAAGCGAACCGCACCACACAGAGAGTATGAGTAGGCTCAAAATGACCCCCAGCCATGACTCTCTAAGCACACGAACTTTCAGAAAGACAGCTTAATAAACAACACAGTTATCCCCTATTCTTTTCCGCAATGCAATCCTATGGGCGAAATTTTACAAAATGGCAGTCGGAGCGCTCCACGAAAAGAGAAGCGCTCCGCCTATGGCCGCTTCTCTTCGCTGTGCTTCTAAGGGTCCACGGTCCGCTTCTACTCCGCCTCTGGGCAAGGCGGAGCAGGCCAATTCGCTTCTGATTCTCCGATTCTAATCGGAGCGGAGCACATCCCTACTTTTTACCGTCCCTTTCCTTGGAAGGTCAGAACTAGACCTGTTTAGATGACTGACATAAATGCCCCATCATATGCCATTAAATGCTTGGGAGTAGAGGGCAGTTTTAATCTGGTGCCGACACAATGACAGTGTTAGTACCAGGTGGGCCTGAGCAGAGAACTCATTCCATAGGTCGGGGGCCACCACACAGAGTGTCCTCTCTCTTGTCTCCACCCTCTGAGCCTCTCTCAAAGGAGGCACTCAGAGGGCCCCCAGCTATTGACCACAGTATCCAGGTAGGTTCAGGTTGGGAGAGGTGTTCAATCAGGAATTGCAGTCCCAAGCTGTGTAAGGCTTTATAGGTTAAAAACCAGCTCCTTAAATCGGGCTCGGAGGCATACAGGCAGGCAATGCAAGCAGACCATAATGATGTTAAGACATATTATGGAGGGTCAGCAAGGGGCTGTGGTTCTTCCCCAAGCAGAATTATATTGACATCAGCTATAATGTGGAGAAGGTCATGAAATAGAGCTTCAGTCATGTTTCTATGAGCAACTTAGGGTCAAACACACATTACTTTAAATTTGTATCTCACAGCTATATCTTTTTTAAATTTTTCCTTCATCCAGATGTTAACACCACCACCACCAACACCAGCACCACCACACTAAGGTCCCTGCCAGATCTGGATCACTGAGTCTGAGCCGCTTGTAATGATGCTTTATACAGGCCTCACCAAAGCCTGATCTTGATTTTCTGTGAGACCCAGAAATTTCACATCTTGTAAGATTTGCCTCTCTTCTTCTACTACTCTTCTCCTACTTGCTTCTCCTACTTCTTCCTACTGCTGAAGATAGGAGATGGATGTAGTGCACATTGGGTTCATTGTGTTGGAGGCTTGTGCTAAGCCTAGGGTAACAGTCTTACCCTAGAATACGAAGTGTGCTTGGAAAAATTCAGAGTATGGCTTGTACATTCTCAAATATGATTTTATAACGTCTGCCTTGAAATTGCATACTAATCTATGCTCAAAGGAATGCACCATAACCAGCATCAAGGGTAGGCAGGGTTGGGCACCTGTGGAGGGCCCACATCCCAGCAGAGCCACACTGACAATGGCCCCTGGGACTTGCTCCTCCTTGTTTATTCACCTGCCCAATGGAGGTGGTGAGAAGGAGGAGCAGTAAAGGTTACCGCCTACTTGCTCACTGCCTGTCAAGCAAGCAAGTTTTAGCAGTAATGAGAAAGAGAAGGAAGAGGAAGAGCAGCTGGTGGCAATGATTGAGAGAAGATGCTCATGGTGCTATATAAATAAATAATAATAATAATAATGAGGGAAGGAGCCCATTGAGGGTGTCTTGTCCGAGGGGCCTCAAAAAACTGCAGCTGGCACTGGAATGCATACACATATTTGTGAATGACGAACTCCATGTTGGCAGTGCAGTTCCATGTTGGATCAAATAAATTGAGGCCTCTGTTCACTTAACATTCCTTGAAGAAACCTTTTCAAACTTGAGCCTCTCTAATCATGAGGAATAGAAATGTACTTTTCTAACGAGAGCTGTGATTCTTGAGCTTCTACCAGGAGTCCCTTCAGTTGAGGAGGGGGTAGGGAGGTGGCACAGGGATTGTGCTATGCCTGCTCTTGCCTATGTGATTAATGGGTTCTGATGGATGCCTTTTTAAAAAGTCAGGGTTGTAGCAAATTCGGGAATAAAATAAGATAGATAGAAAATATAAGTCATGGCTCCAATATTGTTCTCAGATTTTAGCTGCTAATGTAATTCACAAAGCACGATTTCCTGCCTTCTAATGATAACAAATTACATTTGGCTGGCATCTTTCATCACAATGGGCCCCCAAGTGCTTTATAAACTGATTTGTAAACCATAAATAATCACCCACTCATGCAATATGGCAATAGATTGTCGGCTCAGTTCGTTCTGCAGTGTGAACTTCGGGGCAGGACTACCACATAAGGCAAGAGCTTATTAGCATGTATGGTGTTGGGCATGGAAAGAACGTCAGCATGGAAGGTGACTATCGAAAATGGAATTTAACCACAAACAGAGGCTGAGTGAAATTACACCTCTTACACAGTAATAGCGGCCCGAAATCTTTATTGAAGAAAATATAAGCACTGATGTAGACTATCAGCTTCAAGTTGGGAAATCTGCAGTACAAATTTCACCTCAGCTATTAAGAATTCACTATTTCAGCTATCTGTTTGGTGGGGTTGGGATTGCATATGAAGCTCCCATCTCCAGTGTGCATGTGTTTGAACTCACATTTGTTTATATGCACCGTCCTGTGTGATATGTAGAGATGGGGGAGATGAGGGAAAGAAATTCATTTGCTTCACATTTTAGTATGAAATAACCTAATTCACACTTCCCAAACTAATACATGAACAAGAACACAAATTATTATCCTTCGGTTTTTGCACTTCTCCAAATAATGTGATGCAGCTCTCCAATCAAAGAACATGTCCAAAAAGGTACACATTATGGAAAATTGCATACAAAGAGGTGCACGTTAGGGAAAATTTAATTTAAAAAATGTCCTCATTATGGGGAAACTGCATACAAAAAGCCAACTTAGGGGAAATGGTTTGCCAAAAAAAATGTGTAAATTTGAGGAAAATGCATACAAAATTTGTACAACTTTTCATGTGTACATAAATGCACACAATGTGTACATTTTTTGTGTAGACTTTTTTAAAAAAACACTGTGGAAATTGGATGGAATGAACTTTGGTTTGAAAAAATGTGTACATTACAGACAAATCCATCTTTTGTAAACTTCCCAGAGGGCTTCCTCTATGGATGGTATAGAAATGTTAACAACAACAACAACAACAACAACAACAACATACACCACTGGCTATCGAAATTAAAGAACTATGGTAACAGGAAAAGGTCACAATTATTCCACTAGTCACATCAGTCACTGGCATCAAATCAAAAACTACCCAGAAAACCTTCAGAAACTGGCCCTACCAAAATATATCCACACCAACATCCAGAAAGCAGTGATATTTAAAACATGTACAATAGATGAAAAATTCCTGAATCAGTAATAGACAGCATGACTTGGCAAAGCCTGCCATGTCCGTCTAGAAAAACCACCACAAGCGAGAAAAGAGAGATAATAATATAACCCATCCCTAGTGATATGTATCCCCCAGCAATGGAGGATACAGCTCATGTGTACAGAGCAAAATTGCATTGCAATATGTGCACATAAAAGCCCTGCGTAAACAGGACTTTGAATGTGTGGACATCATGAGTAGGGTTCACAGGCACAAGTCCGATCCTTCCTTCCTGCACATGTTCAACTGTCCTGAACATCTGCACAGGACTTCCATGGCCTTAGACAGGCATCAGTTTCCCTGCTTTACCTCCACCCGCAGTTGCACTTGCAGTACAGGGCCAATAATACTCAGTTACCTTACGAAAATGTTGTATAGATTATTATGATAACAAATATGAACTGATATAAGTGCTAGATATTGTTGTTCCTGCTGTTATTATTAAATATGAAGTGCTTCTCCATTATACAGGTAGCCATAATCTGAAGCTTTTATTATTCTTTATATGAGCCATTCTGTGACCAAAGAATGGCTTGCAAGTATTACACCCTTGGTTACCCAAGTATGAGATCAAAATCAAGTTGTGGCTATTGTTATTTCTATTGCTCCTGCTCACATTCGAGATCATTTACAAAAGGGCAGGTTTTGCTTGCACTCCGTAGGTCTTCATTATTGAATCACTCTTTATCAGTTTTGGAAGCAAAGGGAAATTACACTCCCACTTACTAAAGAGCCTAGGGGAGAAATAACAATATTTTAATGTCCCCCTTGCCACTGTACATTGATTTGAGGCTCTCTAGAAAATGCATTAATTTATTTAATGATTTCTATAGCCTCTGCAAGCCCCGGCAAATATTAAAACGGAGCTAACTGCAAATGAGCTAAAAAGGAACGCAAGATGAACTTTGTTCATCAGGCATGTCCTTGGTTCTGCTTTAAAAAGGAAAGCAGCTCACCAACTGTTGGGCAATTATCTATTAATGCTAAGGACTAATTCCTTGTAATTTGTAACACAGTTTTCATCTCACTTGAGGAGAGAAAAATCATTTCCTAGTCAAATCAACCAGCTCTGTACATATAATAGGGATAGGGATAGTTTGGTTATGCCTGTTAGTTTCTAGACCCAATTCAAGATTCTGGTTTTGGTCTTTAAAGCCTTAAATGGTTTGGGACCACATTATCTAAAGGACGATTACACCTGTATGAGCTTGTATTAGCAATGGAGAATATACTCTCTATCTCAGCAGCAATAGTCATTACGCTGGCAGATAGTAGGGAAATGGATTTCTCAATGGTGGCTCAAGTAGAGGCTAGTGATTCCAGTTTCCATGAAGCTGCAAATCCATTTTGAGTTTCAGTCAGAACCAGCCAGAACTCTATAGGAGCTACCCAAGATGCTGAACCCTATCCCCCCAAATAGGTTCAGCACCTTGGATACTTCTTTCTGGTTCTGACTAAAAGCCAGAATGGATTCACAGCCCCACCAAAATCAGGCTTCACTGGGTGGCCCCACATCCATCCTATTGAGATACATATGGCATCATCACTATTGGTTTAAACACACACACACACACACACACACACACACACACACACACACACCAGAAGATGCATTTATTCCAGTCTGCATTTTGTGTTTAAAATTCATTAGCTGATGCTGCTACTGCCACTATTACTCTGTCTCTCTTTGCCTGTTTTATTGTAATTTGCAGGTTTCATATTTCTGTAGTATTATAAGCCACCTTGTGAGAGCTGCGTTCTCTGAAAGTTTGGTTAGAAATATTTTAAACAAATAATAATTAATTAATAGGTGCACAGGCACAAGCGTGAAGAAATACCTGGGTGATGGGAGGCATGTATGGATGTATCTGTGTATGACATTTATTTATTTATTTATTTATTTATTTATTTATTTATTACATTTTTATACCACCCAATAGCCGAAGCTTTCTGGGCGGTTCACAAAAATTAAAACCATAATAAAACAACCAACAGGTTAAAAGCACAAATACAAAATACAGTATAAAAAGCACACCCAGGATAAAACCACGCATCCTGAACTCTCCTCTATGGAGTCCAGGATGGCACATATGCTCTTCCCTCTCCCCACCCATTTTATCTTCACAACAACCTGTAATTGTAATTGACAGGTTTAGTGGTCTGGATAGAATAATCCTATAATGGGATGGATAGCTCCAAATCTGAACCCTGAAAAATGACCAGATTTTTCTTTTCTTTTGGGTGATTCATATTTAAATTAGATTCCCTGTAAATATTTAGAATATTATAGTTATTGTCAGTAGACAGAAAGTATTTCCAGAAGTAATTAAAACAAAGTGGGTGAGTGTGGTTGGGTCAGAGAATGTCACTGAACACTTCTTACTCCAGGACACTAGAGTGTTATTTCATAATAATTGCAGTCCTAGTCTTTTCTCTGATTGCTGTTTTCAATTACAGAAGCAACTATGTATTCTACTGTAATTAATGGGGTGTATTTGTATTTACATTAGAAAACTATTTCAAGAAGCACAGACTATGAAACTAACTGTAGTTTGGATGAGTGTTTGTCTTTCATGTGCTTTTCTATTATGCTTTACGCTAAAGTCTCACAAATTGCAGAAATGGCTGGCCTGTTTCTGGATTGTACTGTTTCCGAATGCAGGTTGGAGTTCACATGGCTGACTGCTCCTTGTTTGTAATCAGATGCCCCGTTAAAAACCCCCCACAGAGTTTCAAATTCCAGTGTTATACAAAGTATCTTTTGAATCTGCAACCTGGAAAAATTAGCAAAATATATTAATGATCCAAATATAGGGAGCTCCTATCTTAAAAACTGGATCATGTCACACTAATTCTGGTAGGGTGTTTAGAAGTTTTTTTTAACATCTAAACTAATTTCGTGATATAACATTTCAACATTTCAGGATATTTCTTTGTTTAGAATATTTATATATCTTCTTTCCACAAAATGTTCTAAAAGCAGTTTACATAGTAAAACTGGGAAAGACTTTAAAACTTTCTAAAATTACCTACAATTTTCATTAGAGTTTCATATGCACTCTTCTTTGAGTCCTGTAGATATTTATTTATTATTTATTTATTGCATTTATATCCTGCCTTTTTTTCCTTCAAGGAACTCAAGGCGGTGTACATAATCCTCCTCCTCTCCATTTTTACCCTCACAACAACAACCCTTTGAGGTAGGTTGGGCTGAGAGTCACCCAGTGAGCTTCCATGGCTGAGTGGGGACTAGAACCCGGATCTCCCGACTCCCAGTCAAACACTCTAGCCACTACATGATATCATGTAGATATCATGTTGATGCAATCTGCAGACTTTGTCTCAGAATTTTTAGTTACAGTAGCCATATTACCCAGTTGGCCAGGATTTTCTTGGATTCTGGCCATGTTGTTCTATGCACATTTGGCCCATTAAGTGGCAAAGATTTCCCAATTTCAGATATAGAAAGCTAAGCTTTGGGCTCTTATATATCTGGACATATGAGGCAACATGTGCAGGAAGTAATCCTGCTTCCTCCTAATATGGTTGAAGTCAATGAGAGAAGTTACAACTATGATTGACAAGTAAACAGTGACATCCATAGAGGCGGAGGCAGAATTTAGCCACCTGAGGTAGAACTTCTTGTTTCCTTTTGAAGTGACCCCCAGGTAATACAAAATGGTAGTATCCAAAGGGGAAAGGGGCTTTTCACCTGGTAACTAATGCCAATAGCTCTTGACACCTGGAGCTCTTGGTGTCAGAGGAGGAGGAGACTGTTGAAGGTCCAGGAGAAACAGTGAAGTTCATAATCAATTTTATGGTTTAGCTAATTGCATGTACTTTATTTACTTACTCAACACATGATCATTTGATGGAGATAGGAAAGCTTGATCTGTGGTGTTTGATCTGAGATTGTGATGATGATGATGTCATCTCGTAGTGGACATGGGTGTGTGGGCCGGCCCTAAACTTCAAAATCTATGGATCTATATGTTAACCCATGCATATTCAACATGAAGATGACTGCAACATCCCATAGAAAGCTTCCCAAAGCAGCTTTCACATCAACTCACTTTGCAGCTCATCAAGCACAATGGGATTGTTAAACAAAAAAACCTCTGAGACTGTAAGCAGTGTCCCAAACTTGAATGCTATTTTTCCTCCCGCCACCCTTCTGCCCTGTCAGTAAAAGTCAACAGGGCATAGACAGAGTGTAGTCTCTGATAAGAGAGGCACCACTCAGAGAGCAAGGATTGCTCTCTAAATTTGATATTCCAGTCATGGTTTTAAAGGCAATTTCTGCCTTTGGTTCCTTGATACTTTCCTATAATATTATCCACTCATTCCTCGCACTATATTCAAACCATTTAAAAGTATAGATTTTCTGCGAACCCTTCCAATTAAACCATATCCTACCCCTGAGGATCTTCTAAAAATCTTCTAAGCTGATTCCCCCCCTCCCCCTGCCCATTCTCAAGTTATCTGCTCATTCTGTACTCTTTTTCTAATTTGGGTTTCATGTCCTTTCTGGCAAAGATCCATGTCCTTCCGCTTGCACTGAATAACCCTAAGCACACTGATGGTGCTCATTAAGGAAGCTATGTTATTACTCAATTTTAGTCGTAGAGCTGCCTTGATAGAATATCTATATTTTCATCATACTGCTCAAGATTAGCTATTCAAATAAAGCATCACAGTGAAGCAGTGAAAGAAGAGTTCATTCTAATTTAAATAGAAATAACTACATCAGACATAATAGTTCTATATACAATGAATGTTGTTTCTTATGTATGTATGTATGTATTTTTATTAGTTGCCCATTAATTAGTCTTATATGTATATGTTGGAATGAATGTTGGAAATTGGTGACTTGTCTACATTCATTAGCAAATTCTTCCACTGGTAATTGTCAGCATTCATTGAAAAACTGTGTGTAGCAGCTATTGAGTAGTAAAGTACATTGGAGGGGTGCAGGGATGTTACCCACCACAACCACTGCCTCCACCAACCAGTTTTAAGAAATGTTTTAGAAAATAATTATCTCGGAGGGTGGGGCCAATAGAAAAAGCTATATTCATTCCTACAGGTAGATGAATTTTGAGTTTTATCAGAAATATTTGCTAGTGAATGGAAATACGCAGCCCCATACAGACGTCATGTTGTAGTATGAATGGGAGCAACACCGCACCTTTTAAGTGTACATTGCCATACCTTTTTATGTATGCATTTCCTGATTTTGCCCTTGTCAGAATTTTGCAATGCAGTTCTAAGCTGAAAAGTATACCAAAGCGTTGTATGTTGATTTAAGATAAAACACTAGAAATGTGTACGTTTGGACAAAATACATTTATGAATGTGAGAAAATACAGTCAAAATAATAGTTACATTCAAATGTTCATGTGGATACTTTTTTAAAAATTGCACATTAATGGGATGAAGAAAACTTATGAATGAATAACTGACATGGACCCTAAATGCACTGATCCATCCATCTCTAAAATCTACCTGACAAAACCAGGTCTTTCAGGGCCCAATGACCAAAGCATAATTCCATTGTCATGCTAAAGTCATATCTTGAAATGATGGAACTGTTTCTCCCTAGGCCTTACCTAAAGTCAAACAGGTGCTAGGAGAGCACTGGCCCTACCACTACACAGGCTCATGCTCCCTCATCAGGCGACAGAGCCAGAGGTACAGCAAATTACGCTGCTCCCCCCCGCCCCCCCCATCCAAGCCAGGAGGGCCCAACACCACGTCCACCAGCAGGTGCTTCAGAGAGCGCTGTTCTCTCAGTGCAGCATTTGCAACAGCAACAGAGCAGTCAGTGGGGCTGTCTGGAGCAGCCACTGGCCATTTGTTGCTCACAGTGAGAGCCACACAGCCGCAAGAAGCAGCTGTACAGCTCCCATGAGAGCCCGGATGGGTGTCATGAGATACCGCTGGAGTCTGCCTGGGTCTCATGAGACCCAAGAGGAGGCCATTTCATCCAGCTGCATTCTGCAGCAGCAAAGGTAAGGAAGTGGGGATGCAGGGCACGAGGTGGCAAGAGAGAGGGTGGCAAAGCAGTGACTGCAGCACGAGTTGTCTCTTGCTTCAGGTGGCAGCAGACCTTGCAATGGCCGTGGCTAGAAGAATGCTTTTCATGAGTGAGACTGTGTCCCTATCTTAGCTATATAGCTATTGTTTGGGTTTAACAGAAGGAGGAAAACAGCACAGTGCCGGGGACACAGAGCCATGAGAAATACCAGCAACAGTGGCAGGGAAGCAAATAGAAGTGTGGGACCAGGGAATGCAATAATGCCAAGCCAAGGTAGCCTCCTATGTTGCTGAGGCTAGTAGCTGAGAAGAAAGCCTGAACACAGGCCAAGTGCCTTAATGGGGAGTATCCACTAAAGATGTTTCCTGTTACTCCATACAGACAGGGACATACAGTGAACATAGGAAGCTGTTTTATACTGGGTCAGACCATTGGCCCATCTAACTCAGTACTGTCGACACTGACTGGCAACAGCACTCCAGGGTTTCAGGCAGGATTCTTTCCTTGCCCTGCCTGGAGATGCCAGGGATTAAGGACATAAGAAGAGCTATTCATGACTACTAGCCCTGATGGTTGTGTGCTATCTCCAGTATTCAAGACAGTAAGCCTGGGTGCACCAGTTCCTGGGGACCATGGGTGAGAGGGTGCTGTTGCACCATGTCCTGCCTTGTTGGTCCCTGACTGATGGCTGGCCGGCCACTGTGTGAACGGAGTGCTGGTCTAGATGGACCCTCGGTCTGACCCAGCATCAGGGCACTTCTTATGTACTTAAGAGCCATGCTGGATCAGACCGAGGGTCCATCTAGTCCAGCACTCTGTTCACACAGTGGCCAGCCAGCTATCAACCAGGGAACCACAAGCAGGACGTGATGCAAAAGCACCCTCCAACCCGTGTTCCCCAGCAACTGGTGTATAAAGACCTACTGCCCCTGATACTGGAGGATGCACTTTGCCATCAGGACTAGTAGCCATTGATAGCCTTCTCCTCCAAGAATTTATCAAATCCCCTTTTAAAGCCATCCAAATTGGTGGCCATCACCACATCATGTGGTAGTGAATTCCACAATATGTGCCTTGTGAAGGAGTACTTCATTTAATCTGTCTTGAATCTCCCACCAATCAGCTTCATGAGATGACCCCCGGGTTCTAATATTATGGAAGAAGGAGAAAAAAGTCTCCCTATCCATATTCTCCATACCATGCATAATTTTGTACTCTCCTATCATGTCTCTCCATAGCCTCCTTTTTTCCAAGCTGAACAATCCCAGTTGATGTAACCTTCTCTCATAAGGGAGGTGGTCCAGTCCCTTGATCATTTTAGTTGCCCTCTTCTGCATTTTTTCCAGCTCTACAATATCATTTTTAGGTGTGGTGACCAAAACTGTACACAGTATTCTGAGTGTGGTCACACCATAGATTTGCATAAAGTGAGTATGGCGCTGGCAGTATTATTCTTAATTCCTTCTCTAATAAAGTGGGACCTCCCGCATGCAAAGCAGGTTCTCTACCACTATGCCACAGCCCCTCAAACTCAAGGGATCCAGCACAACGTTTCTAGCACAGGGCCATGGCAGAGAGCTGCAAATGAGTTTGAGCTTTGTGGTTGCAGGTATCTCATTTATATGAGGCCTTATCTGGCTTTACCTGGTTGAAACGGTCTTCGTGAGCTGGACTGCCTGAGAGAAATGCCAGTTGACACATTCACAGTCTAGTGTCAAAAGGAAATGTTTCATGGGGGTTGAAACAAGTTGTTTGCTCCTGGTCTGAGAGGAGGTAATGTGACCTTTTGCAACTAGCACAACACGCAGTAAATATTGTATGAAGAAGCATGAAATCCGCTCCCACTATGCATGGGGAATAATGAGCATGCTGTGCGGATCACAGCTGCTGCGCTGTTAGTGGTGGTATGCTCCGTACAGAAGGGAGAGCAACTCTCAGATACACCACGATTGGGTTACACTCATTATGGGAGCACTCAGGGCCTTCCGTTCCAGGCCAGTGTGCCTTGCTGAGTCAATCTGGGTCGAAAAAAAGATATTGAAAGCGATTTGGTTTCTGTTCCCAGCTGGATAAAAGACATTCCTAATCCTGTTTGTTTAAGACTACAAGATGCTCAGGCCATGCTCTTGCTCGAGGCTGGTAATTTGCCTTTTCAGACTTGTTTGGTGTTTGTGAAACACACACATTTTGCACTTGCTAAAGCAAAATCTAACTCTTACAAGAGTCTGGCCTTCCCCCCGCTCCCCCCTTCTACTCAATCTCCATGATGTTATAGTTGCTATTTGTCTACTGTGGGTTTTTTCTCTCTCTGCTTGCCCCTTGCCTTAGGATATCTCTGCTGTTGCTGTTCTAATTTCAAACAGCATTTTAGACATTGGAACACAAGCATTAAGTAGAGTTGTGGCCAGCTGTGCAGGCCAACTTTGGGATGATCCTGCCTACCCTGATAGTTAACGATTCGCAACGAGCAATGCATGTACACATTTACCAGGCAGGAAGATGAGGGAATTAAGCTGATGAGAGACCAGTTACTCAAGAGTGACTCATTATTCATCGTTCCTCCAGAATTAGAAAATGGTGTTCGCACAAAGGGTTGCCAAATGCTGACCCTGAGCAGCACTCCCTCATTTCAATTTTTGTTTTTTTATAAAAATAAAAAATAGAAATAAAATCCTAATGAAAGAAAATAAAAATTCTTGTATATGAAGCTCTACTGTGAAATCTGCATGAATTTGTGATAGAATAATAGAGGCCATCTTGGTCTCTTTCCATAAAGGAGCAAAACATGAAACTCTTGATGCTCAGGTGACTAGGATTAAAATAGCTGTTTGATAGTGTGGAGGGGTTTTAAACTACTTGGCCCGGGGATCTTGCCACATATATTTTTAAATGTACTTCCTGTGAACAATCTTTCCAGCTACTGTGTGGCCTAAATCCCAGTTGAATGCAAAAGCTTCAATTATCAAAAACAGCATAGGATTTAGATACACGTTTCCAATTTTTCATCAGTGTTTTTACAGTGCAACCGTACACATATCTACTCAGATGTAAATTCAAATGGCGGCAGTGGAATTGACTCCTTGGTAAGTGTATGTAGGTTTGCAGCCAGCCTTAAATGCACTTTGATCCAGAAGTGATTTAGGTTGAACCAGCCCCATGAACCATTTTCCAGAACAGTCTAGACTTCCTTGCTATGTCTGTGGTCTTCTAAATCAAGTTTAGGAAAAGTGAAATGGTATACAGAGATATGAATGAGTTTTATTTCTGACTGATCAAAGCTAATTTTCACATTCCATTACTTGTACCTATCATCTCTGTGAAACATGTAAGCACTCCCCCCTCCCTTGTCTCCTGCCTTTTTGAAAGTTACTGACACATTTTGGAAGTTTGCCTCCTATGAAATAGGTTGGTGTTGAGAACCAGTTTCAAATGAGTTGTTAAGCATGGGGCTCAGGCCCCACCTTTTCCTTGTACTCAGTGTTTTGGGTAGGTGACTTTTCCTTTGTGACTAGCAACAATTCCTATGGCAGCCATTTTGTGCCGATGCCACCCAAGACAATTTCTGAAATTGCCAATTGCACTCACAGGCCCCAAAAGGTTGCCTACTATTGGCCTAGGAGATAATATACTGATGGAAAACCTCACCCCACTCAGTATATTAGACACAGGAGTTGATTATATTAACTGGCTTGCAAGGAAAAGTTCATTCATCAGTAATGCATTGCAGATAACTTTCTCATGTCTTGAGATCTTAAAAGATTATTTTATAAAATGCCAATATTAAGTATGAAAAGCTGTCCTTCAAAAATCTATATTTCCCTATTTATTTCCCCACAGATAATGATATTTAACATCAAGGTTTTGTATTTAAAGATAAGAGCTTGAAAAAAATCCCAAATTGATATAGTTTAGTTCATTTTGGGCTATATAGGTCACAGCTGTTCAATTTCTTCTTTGCCATAGAATAGATTTTTGGAGAGTGAATTAGAGTAATGGATTCATTTCAGGGATCTACATGGGGAATCTGATTAATAAATTATCCTTTTATGTGAAAATAATACTTCTGTATGTTTCTAATCTTGCGAATACTTTGCAATGTATGCGTGCTTTTTGAGGTCATTAAATGAACTGTGTTAAGAGTGGATTATTGCCTTTGAGGGCTAGATGGTGACATATTTTGAAATATGTTTCTATTTTGGGGAAAATGTACAAACTCATTTAAAACTGCAAGGCAGAGTAATATTATACTTGGCTGTTCTGGGAAATTGAAAAGCTGGATATTTTTCTTCCAGCTTACTTCTGCCACCCCAAACTGGTTACAAAGGTTCTCTCTGCTAATTTAAAAATGAAAAAAGGGAGAACTGAGGCAGACTTAATCATTCTTAGGCACACATCTAATAACCTTCACTTTAAAGGGATTAAAAAAAAATAGGTTGCATAAAACAAATCAAGGATGGAGTGTTTTCCCCACAACAGTACAGGACAAGATTGAAATGGGTTATTCATAGGGATGGGGTGAGGTTTGGCAAAATTATTTCAGAAGATGTTTTGTGCAGAAAGGAGAGAATTCTGCCCCTAAACAAAGTGGGGCAGGCCAAACAGGAGCACCTTATAAACAGATTGACCAGTCTTTTCTTCTCCTTCTCCTTCTCCTTCTTCTGAACCTGGGATGACTACAAGTCCCAAAAGTCAATATACCCCTCCCCACCCATTCCAGGCCCAGAGCAATCTGGGGAAAAGACTGATGGATAGGTCACACCTAGACAAGAAAAGAAGACCACCACCGCCTGTTTCCATGGGCGTGCGCAAGGGGTATGCCAGGTGTGACCAGGCACACCCTAATGTCTCAAGCAATAAGCACTGAATTGAGGGGGCCATTGAGTAGGGATGCAGATGCAGTGGGAACATTCCTCCGGCTGCTGCACTGCCACCACCCTGACAGTGCTCTGTTGCTCACAGCAGCATGAGTGAAAAGGAATCACTCTGCTAGGAGCCTCTCTGCTGGGAGTCATGTTTCAAAGAGGTCAGGAGAAGGGCCCCTGAAGGCTAATATCACCTCATAAGCTGTTCTTCTGGCCAATGTCACTACAAAGCCCCACCAATGCTGGGGCTTGAGGAGCATCTCATAATTCCCCCCCCCCATCCCCGCAATGGCACTAATGTGCTCAGGCAAGCCGAACGCAGAGCAGAGCATCAGTGTCTACAGTGTTTAATAAATAAATAAAAATAATGTCCTTTAGAATTGAGTATTTGATAAATGTTCGCCTTAAAAAACAACAACAATAGTGTGCACACCCTAATGAAATGTGCTGCACACACCTATGCCTGTTTCTATGGTGAGCTCACTCCAAAGGAGGTTAATTTTGGTGTATCTTTCACCTCTGAAAATTGGTGAAAAGCACCTACATTGTTTTCTAGAATGCAGGATAATAATAAAGTACCTGGCTTGGCAGTAATGTCCCATGAGGGTGGTGCACATTGCACAAAGCTAGCTGGCTGGCACTGGGAAGAATGACTGACTCCTTGTGGCACCACCCAAGTCCCCGGTTTCCCATATTCCCACTGTTGTATCTGATGTGAGATTGAAAGCCAGGACCCGCCAGGCCAAGGCGACTTCATGGGCTGGATGTGGAAGTTTCGTGAGATGGATCAGGACCATAGGCTGGAGGTTTCGTATCCCTATTTGGCAACGTTGGTTTTAATGTGTGGTTATGCTCATTGAAAACCCAAGCATGATGAGAGTGGAAGAAAAAGGGCATAATTTGCTGTGGCCCAGATACAGAGTGAGCAGTTGCCTAGGCTGCAGTCCCACTACTATGAGAAGGAAAATGTGACCAACCCAGGGACAGTAGGAGCCAGTACTGTCAGTAGGATTTACAGGCCCAAAATATATGTCTAGTGCTATGCCTGGCTATAAATACAAATCATGACATTGCATAGATGGGATGGGATCGTGGTATGAGTGTAGGAGGGGGGCTGTATTGCAAGTTTATATTGGGATCCGAATATGATGCTTGGGTCCTTGAATCACGTCCTTGACTAATCTCTTCTGCATGGGTTTGAGAGCTCTGCCACTTAAGTCACTTTCTATGAGCATGGACATTGTAAATTGGAGTGTACTCTAACAGAATTGGTGCTCGATAGACAGAGGGCTCTCTGATCTTGGAGCCCTCTGTCTACTATAAGCCCTGCCCAGCAGGACAGGAGGAGCAACAGAGGCTCATTAACCTACCATTCCTCTCTAAATGCATTTTGAACTTGATGGACCCAGAGGACTGTCTAGTTCTCCTTCCTTCCTGGAGGTAGAGGCTGGGCATTCTGTCCTCCCCTCCCCGCTCACCCCCCTTTCCACTTCCCCATGCTCTTCTGGAGTTATAACAGCTATCTTAGAAGAAGAGCCACCATGGCTGGAATGGAAGACAACTGCAGGAGAAAGATCCATAATTGGACTTTCAGCTCCATTATGTAGCTTTGTCTATGGCCATGAAGGAAAATATCTGGAACATCCTATGGAAGGAAGATATCTAGATCACCCTATTAATTAATTAACTAATTAATTATTACATTTTTATACTGCCCATCAGCCAAAGCTCTTTAGGCAGTGCACAATTAAAATACAAGTATAAATTTAAAACATTAAAAGTTTAAAAGGCAATATAAAACCAGCTACATTAAAGACCAGGGAAAGCCTGTGTAAAAAGGTATGTCTTTAGGAGACATTTAAAAGATATTATGTTTTCCATCTCCCGAACCGCACCTGGGAGGATTCTCCAGAGGGTGGGTACCACCACAGAGAAGGCCCACCACCGAGGTTCTTCATGATGGCATTATGTTTGTCTCGGAATCACTATTAGGGCCTCCTCTTAGGGTCGTAGATGTTGTCTGGGTGTATGTACAGTAAGGATACTTGTATTGACTTCCACAAAGTAAACTATATGTTCTTCATCGGGGCGGGCAGAAGGTAAATCTTTAGATGTTTTGGACTTCAACTCCCAGCATTCCTGACCATTGGCCATGCTGGCAGAGGGCTTCTGGGAACTGAAGTTCATGACATCTGGAGATCTACTGTATATACCTTGTGCAGTGTTCTATCTTCTGCACTGTTCTACAGCATATACAAAATGTGCTCACTTACAGCTTAGTCTCAGTATACTCTCCCTTGTCTTTTAGTCCCAGTTCTTTTACTCTGCAGCACTGAAGCAGAGGTCGACGGCATGCCAGTCGATTAACACATATGCTTCTAAACTCTACACTTATAATTCTGCCAATTAACCTATTGCAAAGCTTATTTCAAGTGGAGGGGTGTGATTTTGTGTATGTTGATCCAAAAGCAAAACCAGCAAAGTAGGCATTGAAGCACTATAATTTAGGAATTCTTGACGATTTTGACCTTTGCAAATTCTGATAAAAATTGACCTGATCTATAACTCCCAGAATAATAGAATTTAGATTGGAACTTAGTGATCTTCCTCAATGTTCTGATGCAGTTCTTGGTTAGAAAATGTTTACAATGCATATTTTGACTGAAAATACATTTAAAAATGTGTATTTTAAAAAACACACACCACATATTTAAGGCTGAAATCCTTACTTATTTCAGAATAAGGCCCATTGAACTCAATGGAACATACTGCTGTGTAGCCATAGACAGGATTGTGCTGTAAACGTATATATTTAAATATGTAATTAAATGTGTCTGTTTTTTAATCCCACATTAATGCAGAAATGATATGGGATGGATTTATGAGTGAATATGTGCAAAAATGACATGGAATAGACCAATATGCCCATTCCTACATAATTACACAAGACCTGCTCTGCTTAAATTTGAACAATGCAATTAGTTCATTTTAAATAGAACCAATTTGTTGCCTAGCCCACCTAGTCATACTTATTCATAAATGTGGGAAATACTCAGCTCTTTCTTTCTTGCGCTGACTTGTGTGCAATCCATCCCCAAGTCCTTCATCCTTCATCTATCAAACTTCACCCCATTTTGTCTAACCTGAATGAAAACCTATAGAGAAGTAAGAGGATCTCTCTCCAGACCTGACTGGCCAGTGGCCCCATAATGTGCCAAGCATCCATGTCCCCCCACATACAGAGGAAAAGGATTGGGGCTAAAAGACCTAAAGGGCCTAATCTACAC
This sequence comes from Elgaria multicarinata webbii, assembly GCF_023053635.1. Taxonomy (NCBI): domain Eukaryota; kingdom Metazoa; phylum Chordata; class Lepidosauria; order Squamata; family Anguidae; genus Elgaria; species Elgaria multicarinata. The sequence goes on from NC_086171.1 coordinate 137,726,275, forward strand.
GAAGCAGGATATTGAACTATTAAAGTGGTGTGAAAGTGGTATATAAAAGGCAGGAGCCACACCAAGCAGGAAACAGCAGTATGAAAGTGGTATAGGGTATGTGTCAATGGGTCGCAACAGTTGTCAGGGCACTTCAATACCGCTATAAAGCAGTAGTGTAGCTCCTGCCTTTTAAATACCGCTTTCATACCTCTTTCATGGGGCAATATCCTGCTTGGTGTAGATTAGGCCAAGGAAAATGTGGCTGCATGGAGGCTAAAAGTACAATCCTAACCCCCAGATCTGCTGGATGGAGAGGATTAGGATGGCAGAGAAGTGCCCCTTCACCAGTAGAGAAGACATCTGCCAGAAGAGGCACATCTGCCCAGAGGCCCCAGTTATGTCCAAGGAAAGCTCCACAGGTGTAGAGCTATCACAAAAATGCATGTCCCAGGGGTGAGTTGGATCTGCTGGATACGATGCCTCTCCATGCCCTTGAGAGGCCCCGGGATTGGACCTCTCAGCTATGCCAGCCTTGAGCTAATTCCCCCCTCTGTTACAGAACATTTGCCTTGCATCATCTGTTTCCCTCCCCCCCCCCCCACCCCAGCCCATGCCAAACACATGTTTTCATTTTCTCTGCCTGCATTTCTGGTATTATGCTGACTTCTTTGCCAATGTTGGTTTTAACTTGTATGTGCTGTTTATTTTTTTTTAAAGATTCATCACATGAGGCTGAAATCCCTCATCTTTAGCAGGGCTTTTTGCTTCCAGAGTCTTTGCAGGATTAAGATTGGCTCCTCTAAATTGGTGGACATGTGGTTTGAATGGAGGACTTCCATTCTTGACAAGTTCTATAGGTTTCATTTTACGGCCACTAGATGATGCTGTGATTATAGTGCTACACCATTATTACACAAAGCTGATTCATTGGATTAACACCCCTTATTGTGTTATCTCCGGGGTGGGTTGGTGTTGAAAACGAAATGAAGGTTATAAACAGCTTTGGAGGTTGACGAAATCATGTAAAGGAACTGCAAACCTCCATCACAACCAATCTGGATCGCTCTACAAAAGACAGCAGGGCTCCTGAAGCTTTAACTGATGTAATGAATAGGGAATTTCACCAGGTGCTGCATGCATACAAATGACACCTGCTGAAATTCCCTTTTCTATACAACTGTTAAAGATACAGGAGCCCTGTCCTCCTTTCCATATGGTCACCCTACCATGTGGAGAAGCTTTTAGTCAATGCACTTTTATAGGTTCATTTATAGGGTTTTAACTGATATGTTTTTAACAGGTGTGCTTTTATGTTTTAAGATGCAATCATATGCAAGTTTAGACAGAAAAAAGTCCTACAATTCCATCTGGCTGGGGAATGTTAGGAGTTGTAGGACTTTCTCCTTTCTAAACCTGCATAGGACTGTGCCCTTAATTATAATTTTGTATGTTCTTTCTATTTTATTATTGTTTGCTGCCTTAAGCACTATTTTTAGTGGCAAGATGGGATAACATGTACTCAACTAATCAATCAATCAATGTGTTGAAAAACTTCAGCTGGTGAAAAAAACAGCAGCCAGACTGGACTCAAAAGCCTGTCTGAATAATAATAAAAAAATGACTTTGCCTTCCAGCAGAAGGACTGCAGAGATGGAGCTAGCCCAGCCTCCCTTGGCAGGTAGTTCCAGAGCCTAAGAGCAGCTTCCAGGAAGGCATTCTCTCAGTTTGCTGCCAAATGTGCCTCCGATGATGGCAAGGCAGAGAGAAAGGACTCTGCAATGGCCTTAAAGTCCAGGATGGCCCTTAAGGGAGAATGCAGTCTTTCAAATAGTCTAGACCCAAGTTATGTAGGGCTTTATACATTATAAGCAACACTTTGAATTGTTTTGAGAAAGAGACAGGTAACCACTAAAGCTGTTGTAACAAGGGAGATACATGATTCCAGTCAACAGTGTGCCCACAGCATTCTGGACCACTTGAACGTGTTCTGAACACTTTTCAAGAGCAGCCTCACATTAAGTGCATTGCCATAGTCTGAATGTGAAGTAGCTAAAGCATGTATAACCATGGCCAGATCATAAATCTATGGGAACAGGTGCACTGGCAAACTAGCCCTACTTGTGCAAATGCACTCCTGGCCACTGCCAGGTTTAGGGTTGAATGCAGGCATACACTCTAGCTGTGATCCTGAGTCTTCAGAGAGAATAGAACCCCATCCAACACAGGTTGAATCCCTATTTCTTAATCTTTCTTTCAACTGACTATGGCTGTTTCTACAGCAGCCTCCCGCCCCCCCCCCCCCCAGGTTGTTCCTGGGTGCTCCCTGTGCAACCAAATGACGCACAGGGACTCCCTGGGGCAGGGAGGGACAGGCACAGGTTTTCCCTGGAATAAAGAAACCCTGGGAAAACCTGATTCTTCCAGTACTCCTGGGATGATCCCGAGGATCACGGGTGGTGTGGGTGCCCGGCAGGGCTGGCAGTGGAGCGGGGGGCAGTGAGGCCAGTTCGCATGGGCCTACGATTTTGAGAGGGGCTACTCCGAGTCCCTCTGGGCAAAATTGCTTGATTTTTCTGTTGTTGACTAATTTTCCCAAAGAAAAGCACGTAAAGCATTTCTGAATGTGAAGAAGTGATGTTTTATATACATTTTGAATAAAAGTGCTTGCCATTACCTTTTTATAAATTGTTATAGTTCATATCTATTTAGAACTGATTAAAAAATACTTAATGAGCAGTTTGAAATGGGGCCTACATTTCCCATCTGGACTGGGCCTACTACCAGCTTTGCCTGACCCTGGTGCCCGACCTGGCTTTTTCCCTGCTCCTCATGAGTAGTGGGGGTCAGCAGAGGGAAGGAGCCGGGCTGGGGGCATTCCAGGGACATTAGGGGAGGAGTGGGGAGCAGGCTTGGGGCTTCTTCTTTTTTTACTCACTTTGCACTGGAGTGAAAGTGTGCTCCCAGGTCCGTTTTTTTTTTTTAAAAAAATGGCGGCCGCAATGGGCATGATGTCCCTCTTCACTTCCAGGACATCACATGGCTGCTTGGATGCAGGGCGATGATCCCGGAAGCTGGAAATCCCAGGATCGTCTCCCCTGCATCCCTCTACACTCTTAGGTGTAGAAAGGGCCTAAGAGCACCTCTGTCTTGTCTGGATTAAGCTATCATTTGTTTTTCCCCATCCAATCCATGACCAATGTCAGTGACTGATCTTGAACTTAGACACCTTCCTTGCATTTATTTATTTATTTATTTATTTATTACATTTTTATACCGCCCAATAGCCGAAGCTCTCTGGGCGGTTCACAAAAATTAAAACCACAATAAAACAACCAACAGGTTAAAAGCACAATTACAAAATACAGTATAAAAAGCACAACCAGGCTAAAACCACGCAGCAGAAATTGATATAAGATTAAAATACAGAGTTAGAACAATAAAATTTAAATTTAAGTTAAATTTAGATGGAAAGGAGAGATAAAATTGGGAGTCTGCAGCATACTGGTGGCACTGAACCTGAAAAACTCTGGACAACCTTTCCCAGCAATTCAAAGTACTGGTTAAATACCATGAGGGATACCAATACCCAATTGTTATGGCGTCCCCCAGCACCACCTTCTGAAATCACCCCTCCAAGAAGGACCAGAGCCACCATAAAACAGGGCCTCCAAATCTCAACCAGCCAGGCGACATCAAGGATAACCTCACATCCATTGTATTGCAATAGGCTGAGTAGATTTAGGCATAGGATTTTCAGTTTGAAGGGATGGGGTTTGACTAAATAATGACTGTATCTACTTTATTCTACTCCTGACTATTTTTATTTTATAATTTGCCTTGTGGATATAACTCAAGGAAAAGCCTGAAGCTCAGAAGGGAGGAATTGCAAGGGAGCAACCTTCCTAGAGGCTGGTATGCCCACAAACAGCCAGAAAACAGAACACAGAGGTTCCCTGGGAAGCTCTGGCATTGTCAGTATAAAGGAAGCTCTGAACTGCAGTGTACATTGAGACACAATACCCGCTAATTGTAAAATGGTGTTTCTCATCAAATTGTGTTGGCAGAGCCCGGAGTAGCTCATCTACAAGTGGGCAAAAGGCAAGCCATATGAGTACGTTTGCAGAGAGCGGGAGGGGTCTGTTCCAGGGCAGCAATGCTGTTGGAGTAAGAGAAATTTTGAATGTGTAGGATCAATAGGGTAGTCTGGCAAAAAATCATACCTTAGAGTCGTTTGACACACAGTCCATGAGCATGCATCAGCATGGATAGAATTTTAAAAAGAGGAGATAATTGGGTTTAGAACACCAGAGGATTAGCTGTATGCTCCAAGTATTTTAAACAATAGTGCTTGGTAAGCACTCCCTGCTACTAAAATAATATAGAAGAAATGTCAATGCAAATATCGATAACCGAGTACAGTGGTTATCGATATTTGCATGAAGTATTGCATGTCTGTAGATCAGGGAACATTAATCTGCTTTGATGGGATGGCAGTAACCCAGTGTTTGAGCAATGTATATGCAGGTTATGCTTGCTTCTGTTGCACTAGCAGTCTAGCTCCTAAGAAGCACACCCATTTAAAGCAATGTACACCCAATCTTCTTTATATTTGCCCACGGTACCTAGGTAGATGGTATGCTTTTAAAAAACATGTATTTATTTATTTATTATTGCATTTCTATACCGGCCAATAGCCGAAGCTCTCTGGGCGGTTTACAAATTTACCCTAATTTACCCCACATAGCAGTATGGGGTAAAGTAAATGATGGCCACCAATTTGGATGGCTTTAAAAGGGGGGTTGATACATTCCTGGAGGAGAAGGCTGTCAATGGCTACTAGCCCTGATGGTGATGTGCTACTTCCAGTATCTGAGGCAGTAAGCCTATGTGCACCAGTTGCTGGGGAGCATGGGTGGGAGGGTGCTGTTGCACAATGTCTTGCTTTGTTGGTCCCTGGTCGACAGCTGGTTGGCCACCGTGCGAACAGAGTGCTGGACTAGATGGTCTGATCTAGTCTGATCCAGCATGGCTCTTCTTAAGTTCTAAGAGACCAGATGTGGTCTGGCAGTGTGCAGAGATATGCCACATTTAGGGTTGCTGCCATTTTTCTGGCAGGGCTTTAACAGCTGCATGGCAGGCAGCAGGTACAGTGTTGGGATGCTTCACCTGCTGAATTTCTGTCTGCTAGGCAGCCATTGAAGGCAGAGAAGCTGTGGGAGGAGGAGTTGACAGCCCTCATCAGGATACATTCATTGAAAAGCAGTTAACATACTTGATGGAAGCAGAGTACTTGGAGTCGCAGAAGCAGTGGATCTGCACAGAGCAAATGCTACACACATAACAAGAGCTCTGCTGGATCATACCAAGGATAATCCAGCATTCTGTTTCAGACAGTGGCAAGCCACACGACTCTATCAATCCCAGAAGCTTGGCATGAAGCCAACAGCCTTTTTGAGTTGTTTGTGCCTCCAGGAACTGTTATTCAGACGCACGCTGCCTCTAATCATGGAGGCTCCATTGTGCATTGTGGAGGAAGCATAGAGTGAAGGCAGCAGGGAAAAGAAGACACAGCCCTACATTTGTATATGTCAAAGGCACTTCTGTGACTGCCTCGACCTGGCAACAATCTAGACTCTGTTCTCCTAAGGGCTCCAGTAGGACTAAAAGTGGTGTCGCACAGCACGGTCCCTCAGAGTGTTTACCGTGTCATTTGTTGTTATGCTGCTCTTGAAATGTAAGTCTCCTCGGGAAAAAATCAATCACTGAAATTGTGCCCACATGTAAACAATTTGTTTTGTAGAAATAAACAGGAAATGTTTGTCAAATCCTGGTCCCATATCTGGGAAACAATCTGGAGCAATTCCCCTCCTATCTGCCAAGAAACAGGGTTGCTTTTTTTTTTTTTAATATACCTAGTGCACGTTGTTTGTTTGTTTGTTTAAGAAAAGGGGGAAATGCTGAACTGCAGCTTTTCAAGGATAGGATGTGAGGTATGTGGTGTCCCTAGGCCAAGTTCAATAAACATTCCATGTGCTCTCTTCCATCCTGGAAGTCTGCCTTGAATTGATTGGTGTGTGTTCGTGTGCTCTTGCTACAGCTCCTGCGAAAGAAAGGTGGTCGGAATTATTTTTATCGATTCTGCCACTATGTAATTTTTATAGAGCTATTTGACCAGTCTGATCTGATACATATCATTACGGGGTGTTTTTTCCCTTTCTTTTTTCTTTTATGAATGTACATGCATTTTTAAATGTGGGCGCTCATCATGACAACTCCATAGCCATGCCCCCAAGGAGACATGATAGCACTCTTCAAATACTTAAAAGGTTGTCACACACAGAGGGCCAGGATCTCTTCTTGATCATCCCAGAGTGCAGGACACGGACTAATGGCCTCAAGTTACAGGAAGCTAGATTCCGGTTGGACATCAGGAAAACCTTCCTGACTGTTAGAGCAGTACGACAATGGAACCAGTTACCTAGGGAGGTTGTGGGCTCTCCCACACTAGAGGCATTCAAGAGGCAGCTGGACAACCATTTGTCAGGTATGCTTTAGGGAGGATTCCTGCACTGAGCAGGGAGCAAGACTTCATGGCCTTATAGGTCCCTTCCAACTCTACTATTCTATGATTCTATGAGAGTGCAAAAATACATGCAGCTGTTTTATATACAGTATGTATGACAATACTTGTATATAGAACACATGTCTTCATCACCCATCCAAGACCAAGGCCAGATCTACACCAAGCAGGATATGACCCTTTGAAAACGGTTTGAAAACTGTATATGGAGTGTGTCCTGGGCCCCAACAGTTGTCACTACTGTTACAAACCATTTTAAAGCAGTAGTGTAGATCCTACACTAAACTGGTTTGCATTACAAGAGAAATAGCTTGCATTTCCCCATAGCTACTGTAGGGAATGCAGCTAAGCAAAAAAAGAACAGGAAAGTCTGGGGGTGGGGTGGGAGATGATGTCATTATCCCTGCTGATAAAAAAAAAGTCCTGGTGCATCAACCCTGTGAGCCCCTGCTCCCAGGACACCACTGAAGACCAAGCCAAACAGTATTATTGACCTATTACGGATTGGCCTGCCCTTGAGGTCTTGGTAAGACATACGAGTGGTGAGTGAAGCAGACAAACAGGTGGTTCCTGAATGTTTTGTGGAGAGCTGGCTAAACTGGAAAGCTGTGAGTTGTCCAGGGAATACATACTAAGGGTTAGAGTAGGGTGACCAACTGTCAGGATTTCCCCGGATTTGTCCTGGTTTTTGTTCTTTCCATGGTGTCAGGGGGGATTTTCTATAATTTTCAATAATGTCCTGGAATGACACACCTTCCCCTTTAAGGCTGCCATTAGCATGGCAGGAGGGAATGACATGCTTTCTTGAGGCACATCATTCCCCCACCCCGAGCTCCAATTGAGGTCTTAAAGGGGAAAGTGGGTCATTCGTGGACATTATAGAAAAGGCCCCAATTGGAGTGGATGGTGGTGGTGCAGAATGAAATCTTTTCCCCTCCTCCACTCCAATCGGGTTCTTTAAGGTGGCGGGGGAATAACGTACTTTCTGCAGGACTCAGAAAGCTGCTTTCCCACACACAAACTAGGTGTCCTCTTTTTTGGTTTCCCAAATATGGTCACCCTAGGTTAGAGGTTTCTATTACTACTATCGTTACTAAACCATGACTTTAGCCTTCATTAGAGATGCCAGTGAATCTTACCAGGTTTAGGCCCAAATATGACCTTGGGAGACTCCAGGCATTTCTCAAAGGAAACATGACAAGGCCCTGCATTACTCTCTAGTTTAGGTTAAAATCCAAGATGGAGAAGTAGTCCTGGTTTATCTCCCCATGATCCCTGCCACCCAGCTCCCAATCCCCTAACCCTCCACCTTTCCCTTTAAGCAAAAGAAAGAGGGTTGGAGGGAGATTTTTTTCATTTATTCCATCTATTTTTTAGGCCATAGTTGCCCCAAGGCAGCTTACAGCACAAATACAATGCAACAAAAGTGAAGAACAATATGTTAAAATACACATTGTATGTATTTATTTGAAATAAAACCAGGCAGCATGTCCATTAACAGCAAGTACAGTAAAAGCCAGGAAGCCCTCTTAAAAGCAGGCAGAGATGGGACCAGCCATGTATCATGCAGGACGGGGTTCCATAGGTTGGGGGCTATCAAGGAGAAGGCCCTATTTCTTTTGTCAGCCAACATTAATGTTCTTGGTGGTGGGTTAATTAGGAGGGCCTCCAAAGATTATCATAAAACATGGGCAGGGTTATGCAGGTGTAGCCAGTTCTTCAGGGAAGCTGGACCCAAACCATTTAGTACTTTAAAGGTCAAAACCAGCACCCTGAATTGGGCCCAGAATCACACTGGCAACCATTTCAGGTGGTACAGGTGTGGTGTAATACAACTTTCCCCAACTTGGTGCCCTCCAAATATTTTGGACCAGCCCCAGCCAGTATAACCAATGGCTGGAAATGCTGAGAATTGTAGTCCAAAACATCTGGAGGGCACCAGGTTGGGGCAGACTGGTATAATGTCTGACTCAACAAAGACTCAAGCATCCACATTTTCTAGCAGGCTGAAGTTCTGGTTCCTCCCTCCTCTTTCTGGTTCAAAGATCCAGAAGAAAGACTCCTGTGACTCTTGGGTAATGTAGTTCTCCTTAATGCTACTGCAATGTGACTCTTGCCATCAAATTGACTCAGATAATATATCATCTAACTATTTCGGTTCTCCCCGCCCTGTTTTATTTTCTGAACCAATCTGACAAGAGCCAAGGGGTGGAGGGAAGAAATTCCCATAAGTTGAACCAACAATTTGCAAGGCTCTGTACAAGACCTTGTATGTGGGTTACTATTTAGAAAGTCTGATGCATAAGGCAGAGATATGGGACGTTATGCCAGGGACTGAGTAATGTAGAAATGGTGGGGATAAGGAAGGCAGCAGCAGAATAGCAATTAAGGAGAGGCTAAGTGGTTCAGGAAAGATTTTGCTAAAGAAATGGGTCCTCAGGAGAGACTAAAAGAGAGGGTGAGGGAAGCAGCCTGTCGAAGACAAGAAAAGGAGAAAGCTGTTCAGGGCCAGGGATTTTCACTACTGATTCATCAGTGGAACTGACATTTGGGTTCCTAGCAAACACAAGCTTTTGTAAATTGGTCCCTATAGAAGACCTCTTGCAAGGCATGCACTAAACCTAGAATAATTGGTGCGGAAGCTTTCGTTGCAAAGAAATAAACAGTTTCACAACACAAACTATAAATCATCTGAAGCAGCTTAATCTCAGTAAGACTAGGCCCACTTTAACTGTGGACACCAGCAAGAATGAGACGGTTACGATTCTTTATTTACAAGGAGCAGGGCCTGATTGATGGTAGCACCCACTATATGAGATGCTCACTCACCTGAAACCCAAGAGGCAGACTCCTCAGGAAACAAGGCAAGGCTTTCCTATATCCACAGGCCTCTGAGGACAATATGCCTAAACTGCGCTCTCTATGATTTATTGTGCTGGATTGTTTTGGTTGATTTTAAATTATTTGAATTAGTTGTTGAACACAGTCATTTGGTTTCATGATTGTTTTTATTTACTGTTGCACAACTGCCTTGTGGGTCTTTATGATGGAAATGTTTAAGGAATACTCAATGAACAAACCAGTATTAACATGCCACAGCCTTGTAACCTAAACTTAATACTGCGGCAAACCATTGGTGACTGTCAAATCTCAGAATGATAATATTAAAATTACTTGGCTTACCTAATACAGCTAAAGAACAAACTAGACATATTGTTGATGGAACTTCACTAGAGACTCAGTGTGGTAGTAGCTGAGGGAAACCACGGGGTCAAATTTCCACAAAGCCTTGAAAATCTGTGGCCGACCTTGGGCCAGTCTATATTCCCTCTGTCCGATTTTTGGGGATTCTCCCCCATCACCACAGCTCACTCCATTCATCAGGGTCTACTCTCTATGTAGCATTTTCAGGGAGCTGGAGGGTCTGCCATTGAAAGTAGTGCAATTGTTCCAGCACAAATCTGAATCCAGCCCAAGGTGTGCAGCGCAATCCTGTGCATGACTGCTCAGAAGTAAGCCCCATTAAGTACAATAGAACTTTCTCACAGACAAGTGTGAATGTTGTTTCAGCCAGGAACTTTCAAGAAAACATATCTGATGCAGAGGTGCCAAAAGAATTACTGGGAAATGCTACTTTGCTGTGACATTTCCTTTATTCAGCTTGATCATGTAAACTTGATCTTGAATAAGGGTAGCTATTGTTTGGGATTAATCTAGACCAAAGTGATACAGTGCTGACATGTTTAAATTCATCAGGTTAAAGTGGTTTCACAGATTAAGGAAATTGTTAACTGTTCCTCTTCTTTCATTTCAGTTTCTCCAAAGATAAGTCATATCTCAAATGACATTGTGGTGAATGAAGGAAGCAACGTCACCCTGGCTTGCTTGGCTACAGGGAAACCAGACCCTTCCATTTCTTGGAGACATATCTCTCCATCAGGTATGCCAAAATCTGGTCTGATTTTCTAATATAACCTTTTTGTTTCATTTTTATATACAGAGCTAGGGGGGAAACCAAGTGCCAGGTTGCTCAAAAACCTAGAATTATGACATTGGTACCCAGACGTTTGATTTTTTTTTCTCAAAACCTGGTTAAAAACTGTAACTGAATGACACTGAATACATTCTTGGCAAAAGGCCATGAAGTCAAAGTCTGAGGAGTAGCCATGAACTTTAAAGTATTTTCATCTTTTGGAGTTTGGGTTTGAATTTTGGACTTCAGATTTTGGATTTGGGTTATTAATTTTGCTGTGGATAGATGAAACCAGCGTATGGTAGAGGAAAAGACTGTGTCAGTTTTCAGGGCTTGATCCAGGTGATGTTACACCCTGGGAAAGAGAACATAGGGCCTTCCTAGACGAGGCCTTAGCGCGCCTTCAGACCCCGTTTCCCTCCTGTGCGTCCACATGACGCACAGGGGAATCCGGCGGCAGGCCGCGCCGAGGCCTGCTCTAACGCGCCATAAGCGAATTTGCTTATGGCGCGCCTTTTCCCCAGCTCCGGCCTCAGGCTGGGGCTGGGGGAAGTGTAGTGACTTCCGAGGCTTTTTGCGGCTACTCGCTTACTCGCGAGTAGCCGCAAAAAGCCGCGGACCTGGCACAGCGCTCATACGAGCGCTGTGCCCATCGGCCTGGGGGGGGTAGAGAGGGGAGGGGAAAGGATGGCAGGGGGGGTGGCAAGGGGGGGTGAGATCATGCCGCGCGCTGCCGCCGCCCGAGCAAGCAGGCGAGCGGCGCTTGCCCGGGCAATGCCTGGCATGGGGCGGCATTGCCCGGGCAAGCACTGCTTGCTCGGGCGGTGGCGGCGCGATCTCACCCGCCCCCCCCTTGCCACCCACCCTGCCATCCTTCCCCACCCCACCCCGGTAAAAAAAACACAAAAAAAAGGACTTACCAGTCCGCCGTCTTTGGGCCGCACCCGGCCCCTTTAAAAACAAAAAACAAAAAATGGTGGATGCCGCAGGGATCCGACGTCCCTGCACGTCCGACATCTGGAACCCTGGGCAAGGCGCGCTAACGTTAGCCGCCTCGGCCCCGCCTCCCTGCCGGGATAACCCGGCAGGTCTAGCAAAGCCCTGAAATAGGTTGCAAGCCCTTTTCTGTATGCACTCCCCTCTCCCTGGCACTTTCCTCAGATTTTTTCTTCCCTCAGACTACAAGGGCAACAGAAGGTGGAGCAATCCAACCAGGGGGAGGATCTACATTACTGCTTTAAAGCGCTTTATAACAGTTTTGACAACTGTTGGGGCCCAGGACACACTCCATATACAGTTTTCAAAACGTTTTCAAAGTGCTTTAAAGTGCTTTAAAAGCAGTAGTGTAGATCCCCCCCCCAGCTGTTTTGGCATCAAAAGAGGAGTTGCCAGGGAATCCACCGTTGAATGGGCAGAGCTGGAGAGTTTCACCCAGTTGTTCTGAGGGTAGGAACACAATCTTGTTCTCCTTCCTCACCCCGAAAGAAGAAACTGGGCAGAGAATTGTTGCAGCCCCATTGCCCGAGTTATTCTCCCTTGCCTTATGACACTTGAATGCCCTACAGGACTTAGAGAGGAGAGGAGACCTTGGAATAGCAGGAGGAACTGGGGCAAACAGGGTTCTTACATAGAGGTCAAGCCCTGACAGGCAGAGGAAGTCCTCTGGATGATTATTAAAGCTTCTCCTTTCCCTTGCTATCTACCACTTCATATTCCTCCTCCATGCTCCCACTTGCTTTCTGGGTTGCCTCCTCCTAAGCCCTGTTCATTCATTCATTCATTCATTCATTCATTCAATACACACACTTACTGTGTGCACGTGGGAGGGTGCTGCTGCCATCACAGTGGCAGGCTGCACTCCTTCCCCCATGCATGTTCATTGAATGCCTGAACAGAAACCTCACACATCCAAGTGTATGTTCAGGTCCACAGATCTAGAGCAGGTGGGATATAGGTGGGCCTTCAGGCAGCCCACCAGCGTTCACTGACTGCACAAAGCAGGGCTGTAGTGAGCAGTGGTGGTGGCTGTCGTTCCTCCTCAGCAGTGTGCTGCCTTGGGTGAGCCCGAGGACTGGATTCTGTTTCCCAGAAGCTCTCGGGGGCAACTTCCCAGTGGTGGGTGGAACTGAAGGCAAAAGGGTTGAGGCAAAAGTGGGTGGGTGGGGGGGAGATACCAGCCTATTTTAGCTTGAAGCTCTTACTCCCAATAACTAAGCCTTAGGGGAGGCATTTGGCCCTTTTAGAAAGGGAGGGAGTGCTGGAAGCCAGGCATCTTCTCAATGATTAGTGGTCAGGAGAGAGGAGCAGAGCCAGGGGAAGGGGGTATGGCCACCTAGGGAACACAAGAGGGCTGGACTGGGACCCCAGGAGCATCAGATGTGGCCCCTAGGCCTGAGGTTCTCGGGCTAGAGGGGAGCAGCCAGAGGGAGGGTTGGAGCGGGTGGGACAGCAAGGCAGAGAGGCTGAAGCACTGTTCCCTCTCCACTTCGCCCTGGTCTTTGATCAGTAGTTGGTTTCCTGAACATGCGTCCTCACTACTGCTTTAAAATGGTTTATAACAGTAGTGACAACTGTTGGGGCCCAGGACAGACTCCACATACAGTTTTCTAACCGTTTTCAAAGTGTCATAAAGCCTGTCCATGTTTTCTTAGAAAATATATACCTTTAGGGGCTAGTTAACTCCTAAAACACCATTCCCAATTGCAAGGAAAACTAAATTCTGCATGCATACCTTGCTTGCCTCCTCTATATTTCATAGAATCATAGAATCATAGAATAGCAGAGTTGGAAGGGGCCTACAAGGCCATCTAGTCCAACCCCCTGCTCAATGCAGGAATCCACCCTAAAGCATCCCTGACAGATGGTTGTCCAGCTGCCTCTTGAAGGCCTCCAGTGTGGGAGAGCCCACAACCTCCCTAGGTAACTGATTCCACCGTCGCACTGCTCTAACAGTCAGGAAGTTTTTCCTGATGTCCAGCCGGAATCTGGCTTCCTTTAACTTGAGCCCGTTATTCCGTGTCCTGCACTCTGGAAGGATCGAGAAGAGATCCTGGCCCTCCTCTGTGTGACAACCTTTTAAGTATTTGAAGAGTGTTATCATGTCTCCCCTCAATCTTCTCTTCTCCAGGCTAAACATGCCCAGTTCTTTCAGTCTCTCTTCATAGGGCGTTCTTTCTAGACTCCTGATCATCCTGGTTGCCCTCTTCTGAACACGCTCCAGCTTGTCTGCATCCTTCTTGAATTGTGGAGCCCAGAACTGGACACAATACTCTAGATGAGGCCTAACCAGGGCCGAATAGAGAGGAACCAGTACCTCACGTGATTTGGATGCTATACTTCTATTAATGCAGCCCAAAATAGTATTTGCCTTTCTTGCAGCCATATCGCACTGTTGGCTCATATTCAACTTGCGGTCTACAACAATTCCAAGATCTTTCTCGTTTGTAGTATTGCTGAGCCAAGTGTCCCCCATCTTGTAACTGTGCATTTGGTTACTATTCGCTAAATGTAGAACTTGGCATTTATCCCTATTAAATTTCATTCTGTTGTTTTCAGCCCAGCACTCCAGCCTATCAAGATCACTTTGAAGTTTGTTTCTGTCTTCCAGGGTATTAGCTATCCCACCCAATTTTGTGTCATCTGCAAATTTGATCAGCATTCCCTGCACCTCCTCGTCCAAATCATTAATAAAAATGTTGAAGAGCACTGGGCCCAGGACTGAGCCCTGCGGCACCCCACTCGTTGTCTCTCCCCAGTTTGAGAAGGTTCCATTGATAAGTACTCTTTGAGTCAGATTCTGTAGCCAACTGTGAATCCACCTAATAGTTGTTCCATCTAGCCCACTTTTAGCTAGTTTGTTAATCAGAATGTCATGTGGTACTTTGTCAAAAGCTTTGCTGAAGTCAAGATATATGACGTCCACAGCATTCCCACAATCCACAAGGGAGGTTATCCTATCAAAAAATGAGATCAAATTAGTCTGACAGGATTTGTTCCTGACAAATCCATGTTGGCTTCTAGTAATCACTGCATTGATTTCAAGGTGTTTTCAATGTGTTTTATAGTCTGGCTTTGTTCCTACCTTGTTGCAGACACTATTTTGGGACACTGTTGGAGCTGTTCTCTGTACTGTGGTGCATTGGCCTTCATCCATTGTTGCCTCAAAATTGACGTCTCCCACCCCCGTAAGATTCAGTTTAAAGCCCTCCTGATCAAGTTTTTCATGCTGTGGCCGAACTCATTCTTTCCAGCCCTTGTGAGGTGCAACCCATCCCTTGCCAGCAGTCCATGTTCCAAGTAGCGTAGCCCGTGGTTCCAGAATCCAAAACTCTCATGACGGCACCACCTTCGAAGCCAGTCGTTCATCCGGAGTATTTTTCTTTCCCTTTCTAATCCTCTTCCAAGAACCGGGAGGACGGATGAGAAAACTACCTGGGCCCCAAAGTTCTTCAGTTTCCTTCCCAGAACTTCAAAGTCTGAAATGATTTTTTCGTAGCTCTGCTTGGCGACATCATTTGTTCCCACATGGATGAGAAGAAAGGAGTATGTGTCCGTGGGCTTTATGAGCTTCGGTAACCCTTCAGTCACATCTCTAATCTGTGCTCCAGGGAGACAGCACACCTGGCGAGTCCATGGGTCTTCACGACATACTTGGGTTTCAATCCCACGCAGCAGGGAGTCTCCCACAATGACTACTCTTCTCTTCTTCTTGGTTGACCTACCTTCTGCCTCTTGGTCACTGTTGCATGGTGTCTCCTGTACTTCTTCCTCTGCAAACTGTCCTTCAGTCTCATTCTCCAGAAGCTGAAAGCGGTTGCTTAACTCTAATGGTTCCACCGGTGCAGAATGCCTTCTAATTCTTCTGCTCCTAACTGTCACTCTTTTGCAGGGAGTTTCCTCTTCATTGGCTTTCCTCCCCTCAGCATACTCCACTTCTGCTTCAGCTGGCTGTTGTTCTTCAATCTCGTGTGCTTCTTGTTGCTGTTGCAGTTCCACCGTTCGGTCTAAGAACTCCTCGACTTCTCTTATTCCTTGGAGGGTGGACACTCGCCGCTCAAGTCCTCTCACTTTTTCTTCCAAAAGTGCCACCAGCTTGCACTTGTTGCAGGTATACGCCATGTTGAGCTCAGGCAGAAACACGAACATTGCACACCCTTTGCAGGTCACCACCTCTAGGGACTCCTTTCCATCCATATTGTCGATTTCTGCTTTGGTTTTTTTCCTTTTTGATTATAGTGGAATTGCCTTTGCTTTGTTGTGTCCTCTCTGAAGGTACACAACTATATGAGTATGTCTTAAGGGAAAGTAAGATCTTTTGGTGTGTGTGTTTTGTTTTTGTTTTTTTGGTGGTGGTGGTTTTGTGGGGTTTTTTTCTCTTTATGTTTTTCTTTGATTTTCTCACCTCTCTCTTTTTTGTTTTAGAGGCCTCCCCCTTGACCTCCCCTGCTGAACTCCCCCTGTCAAACTCCTGTTTGCTCTTCCTGTTCGCTCGCTCCCTGGGAATCTGGCTTACTTTTATAGCTCCTACTTGAGCTGGGCCAGCTGCTCTTCCCTGCTTCTGCTCAGCTCCAAGTCAGGAACCAGAATTTCTCTCTTCTCTATTTGTGGCCCTTGCCTCTTTGTCCCTTCTCCCCTACATCTGTTTTCTTCCTCCTTCTTCTCCCCCTCTTTTTTGTGGTGTGAAGTGCCAGGCACATTGGTGGTGCTAGTTTCACAAAAACAATGTGATGTAGTGGCTAAAGTGTTGGACTGGGAGCTGGGAGAACTGGGTTCTAGTTCCCACTCAGCTGTGGAAACCCACTGGGTATTTTTAGGCCAGTATCATACTCTCAGCCCAGCCTACCTCACAGGGTTGTTGTGAGGATAACATGGAGAGGATTATGTACGTCACCTTGGGTTCCTTGGAGGAAAAAAGGTGGGATATAAATTTAATAACTAAATAAAAACAACAACAACATTGTCCTCCCAGAAATTTGTACTAGTTCAGGGAGGAGGACCTATTGATGAGATCAGTTTCAGAGCTTATTGGCCTGTATCAGCCGACCCACACTTTAAGATTGCAACTGAGTCCTTCTCATTTGGCCACCTTTCAGTGCAGTTAAGTGAGCAAGTATACAAAGGAGGGCCTTTTGTGCAGTGGCCCCACATCTCTGGAATGGGTTGCCATCAGGGCTTCATCAGATGCCATCACTGCAATCTTTTAGGAAGGCCCTGGAGACTTGGGGGCTCCCTATATGTGCAGAAAGCCCCGGGGTGGGTGCACGGTGCTGCTGCATCAATTCTATGTTGCAGCAGCAACCTCGCAGCCATCATGGGGTTTTCCTGTGAAGCCGCGGAGAGAAAAAATGGGGGACTTACCCAAGCTTTTTCTCCGGAGAGAGATTAGTACAGCGCATCTGCTGTCCTTCCTCACTCCGGAGTTGTGGTGGAGGCTTGATGCCATCCACCTGGGCAGAGGGCAGGGGGTGGGGCCTGGCCACCAGAAACCTCACGCTTTTGCTGCTGTGTTGGGATTAGCCTCTGCCACTCCAAAGCAGCAAAAGCATGAGGTTTTGCTTATTGCAGCAGCAACCCACCACCATATAGGCAGCCCCTAGTTTTCTCTGGCCATTTGCTGTTTTATTGGACTGTTCTGGGTTTTTAGCTGCAATTCTGTTTTCAATTTTAGTACTATTTAGGTTACATGTTTTATTGCCGGTGTTGGTTGATTTTATTGAGTTCTGGCTGTTTTATGATTGCATGCTTTTTTACTGGGCAGGACTTGAGAGGGTTCCTGCCCTGAAAGGTGGCTTGGAAATACTTTAAATACATCAAAACAAAGAAATAATTCAGGTGAACAGACAGTTTCTAGATAGACTGGATCTACATCGTGTGGATGTGTGTGTTGGAGCCACATCCTACCATGCCTGAAAGTAATGCTAATCAGCACTTTGCTTTATGGAGAAGGACTTGAAAGAATTACTAATAGTGACCTTTGAAAGAGCAACAATTAAACCTTTTTAAGTGACCACCAAGGGAGTAGAAAAATCAGTTACATCATAAAGGTGGTCTTTAACTAAATGTCAAACAAAATTGTGTTGGGAACCTTGGGGAGTCTTCAAAGTGGGAGCCTACGATGTGAGCTCACCTAATGGCAATCTAGGAGCTTGGGTTTCATTGTTAAAACGACATTAGCAGAACCCTGCTGCCCCCTTGCAACTTCAGGACAAAGAGAAACTCGTGGTTCCCCCACCCCCACCCCCGATAACTGGACCTCTGATGAAATCTACACAGTACTCAGGACTTTTCTTAGTTATAATTCAATTAGGGCTGCAATTAAATCCTAAACACACTTACACTTTTGGAATAAGCCAGTGGATATAATTGGTGGAAATGAATGCAAATTAAACACTTGTTAATGCCAGATTGCGCTGAACCAATAAAGACAAAGCACTGTTTCCAATATTTAAGACAAGCAAGTGGATTTCCAGGAACCTAAAGCCACAGGGTGTTTGAAAGCTCTGCTATGTAGGGGGGGAAATGTGTGTGTTGAAAGCTAGAAGAGGAAGCAGGATTTTGGCTTCATGTGCTCTCTGGCATATTTATTAGGTTTTCATGTGGAGGGTTTTTGGGGTGAGTGTGCAAACCAAGTAATACAAGCCAAGGACTAAATGGGCCTATCAAGAGAAAGGGCCCAGACTCCTCTATCTATCCCAAAGCAGGATATCTATTCCCTAAAGCATTCCAAGCAGATTTTTGCCCAGTCTTCGAAGGACCAAAACTACATATTTATTTTAATTGTTTAATTGATTACATTTTTGTACCGCCTAATAGCTGAAGCTCTCTGCACAATTTGCAACAATTGAAACCGTAAAATACAACATACGGTAGAATATAGAAGTTTGATACTACTAGGGTGACCATATGAAATCGAGGACAGCATCTCTAACAGTTGTATAGAAAAGGGAATTTCAGCAGGTGTCATTTGTATGCATGCAGCACCTGGTAAAATTCTCTCTTCATCACAACAGTTAAAGCTGCAGGAGCCCTGCCCTCTTTTGTATCTGGTCACTCTAATATAGCTTCTGATATCTACATTAATTAATGATATCGGTTGATAGCACAATAGGTATGGTCCTTGCCAGACTTAGGAATCACAGTAATATAAGCATCATTTAATGATGAAGAAAGAGACTCTCATTAAAAGATATGATTATAAAGGCAATGTAGAGCTTTGGAGATAGAAAGCTAGAAAATGTTTATACCACTCATTTGGAAATCCATCTGGACCAGGTGATTTCCCAGCATTCCTATTCATTATTGCATTCATAATTTCCCTCCAAAAAGAGATAATATAAAGTGTAGTTTGGCCTTTAGAAAGATGATTTGACACATTGTTATCTCCAGGGGGAAGATTTGGAAGGGAGAAATGGAGGACAGGCTGCTGTTTTCCAGTCTTAAATCCCACCATCTAGAACAGCTTTGCTTTTAAAAAAAGGATATCAAGACACTGTTACATTCCTTGATGTGTGTACCATGCAATTAGCCCCGATATGTAACTTTAAAAAGGAAGGCTGAGGTACCATCTGCAAACTCCAGTGCTCTGGGTTGGATTGCCATCTCTTGAAAGAGAAAATTCTAGAATCTGGGTGGAGCCTGGAGAATGAAGCAGAGCACATAGAAAGGCTCTGTTGTGAACAGCCTTTGCATGTGCTTACAAGTGCATCTGGGGGTGGGTTGATTTTGTTTAGACCACATTTTTAAGCGGACTAACCTAATTCACTCTTTGTGGAGTAATATGCTGATTGGAACAAAGTTGTCCTTCAGACTGCACACGTCTCCTGGGTTTTGCAATGCAGCTCTTGGGTCGAAAATGCATATAATTATGTATATATTAGAGAATGTTGTGTACAAGAATGCATATATATGGGAAACCTGCGTACAAAAAATGTGTATTTGGGAGAATACATAAGTCAGGAGAAATTATGTAGAAAAATAAATGTGAATTTTCATGCATTTTTTTTAAAAGATAATAATTAATGGCTGATGTGGAAATTACATGTGAAACTGTCATGGACCAGATATAAACTTGTTTGTCCATCCTGCTTACAAGTCCCCTGAACCAAGGGATACCATCTACACATGTGAATCTAACACAGTGCATGTTTATGTTAAAAGCACAAAGCAAGATCTATGTGCATGTAAACCAAATAAGCAGCTGAATTAAGCATGGCTCTCAGACAAGTCACATATATAACACATACACATGCAGCATATTGTTAAGGAATTAAGGATTAATAATAATGGGAGATGGGTGGAAAATATCTCCTACACACATCCAGCAGTCAACTAGAAAGCTATTTCTGCCAATGCACACACAGTGCATATTAAGCTATGGAATTCGCTACCACAAGATGTAGTGATGACCACCAATTTGGAATGCTTTAAAGGGGGATTGGACAAATCCATGGAGGCAAAGGCTGTCAATTGCTACTAGTCCTGCTGGCTGTATGCAACCTCCAGTCTCAGAGGCAATATGCCTATATACACCAGTTGCTGGGGAACATGGGCATTAGGGTGCTGCTGCACTCATATCCTGCTTGTGGGTTTCCAATAGGCAGCTGGTCAACCATTGTGTGAACAGAATGCTGGACTAGATGGACCTTGGTCTGTTCCAGCACAGCTCTTAATTGGCAACCCTTGATTTAGGGGAAATGAAGCAAAAGTATTGTCATTTGTGATGGGTTTCACCTACAGTCGTATACGGACCATAATTTTTCAGTAGTTTGATAGAGATCATTTTTGTCTTGTTCATACAATTGCAGCCATGCGGATCTACAGAATGCTTGAATCGCATTGTTATAACTTAACTGGATATTGAATATCAATCCATTTGGAATAAATGACAACTAGAAATAGAATCATTCATTTGCATTTCCTTGACTAACAGGCTTCTGCTTGTCTTAGATAAATACAGAGAGAGTTTTAGTTATGTTTCACCAACTACCTTGCAGCATGCAAATGTTGGTAGATCTCACTTTAGATGCTAGTGGAGTGTCAACCAGCTGTGATAATGATGCTGATTTCAAAATTGACCAAAAACATAAAAGAAGTACAGAACTTGTTGAATGAATATAGCAGGAAGACTATCTTACTGTAAATTTCTGTTGTTTAAGATAGGAGGGAATCACAGTTTATTTTACAGCGTATTTTATTGTATTGTTGTTAGCCACCTTGAGTGCTGTTTGGTGGAAAGGTGGTGTATCCATGTACCATCATCATCATCATCATCATCACCATCAAAGCACTGGTTTCAGTATACCTACACCATTGTATAAGCACTAGTCCATAGGTGATAAACATGCAGTCCATGAGCCTAATAATAATAACAATAACAATAATATTAATAATAATAATAATTTTATTTCTTACCCGCCTCTCCATTCTGATCAAGGCGGGGAACAACAGTAAATATGAAATACATAAAACTGAATTATTTACCCTATCCTCTGGTGTGGCCCCTCCCAACACCCACGCTGCCGAAGTCTGCAGTGGCAGCAAAAAAATAAAAATAAATTGCAAACAAGCTGTGGCACCCCGGTTGTGGAATGAGCTCCCCAGAGAGGTCCTCCTGGCGCCTACACTGTACTCTTTTCGTCGCCAGCTGAACACCTTTTTATTCTCTCAGTATTTTAACACTTAATTTTAACTTAAGTTTAAATTTTACTGTTCTAACTCTGTATTTTAATCTTATATCAATTTTGCTGCATGATTTTATCCTGGTTGTGCTTTTTATACTGTATTTTGTATTTGCGCTTTTAACCTGTTGGTTATTTTATTATGGTTTTAATTTTTGTGAACCACCCAGAGAGCTTCGGCTATTGGGTGGTATAAAAATGTAATAAATAAATAAATGTGTCCTTTTTAACCCACCATAGTGGTTTGCCACCAACATTCAGTGGCAAACTCAAGATTTTTGCTGCTGCTGCTACCACCAAATTCAGTGCCACATCAGAAACCAGCATGCAGCCCATGGGGGAGGGGAGATCTATGAAAAGGAAAGTGGCCCCCAGCTTCTCACCCCCAAAAAGCTTCCCATCCCTGCACTGGTTGATAGTCTCCGTATGATTGCTTGACAGTCTGATTTGGTTAAATTCCTGGGTCACTCTTTAATATAGAGGAAATTATACTGTCGCAAAATAATTTACTGGGAGATGTTTTGTGCAGAAACAAACATTTGCAAAGAAGCTGTGAAAAAATAGAAGCCTCTGATCTGATTACATTTTGTGATAGGTGATAAAATAACTTTGGTTTATTCGAAAATGGGTAGGGGATTTGTTATGCAGCACACATTTGATTTTGCAGCTTGATGAACTAAGGTTCACTAGCACTTCATGTTTTCCTTCAGTTTTCACCTGTAATTCACAGCAGCATTCAAATAATTACAAAGACTGTTGCTCTGTAATAAGGCGCATGCTTTGCATTCATAAGGTCCCCAGGCTTAGACTCCAAGAAGTCTATTTTGAAGGACTTTATTATTTATTATTTTATTTTTATTTTATTAATTACATTTCTATACCGCCCAATAGCCAGAGCTCTCTAGGCGGTTCACAAAAATTAAAAACATTCAAAGTATAAAACAACAGTATAAAACCATAATATAAAATACAATATAAAAGCTCAAGCAGATAAAAACAGCAGCAATGCAAAATTACAAATTTTAAACACCAAGTTAAAATTTATTTATAGACTGTTAAAATGCTGGGAGAATAAAAAGGTCTTCACCTGGCGTCTAAAAGCATATAATGTAGGTGCCAAGCGAACCTCCTTAGGGAGCACATTCCACAGCTGGGGTGCCACAGCAGAGAAGGCCCTCCTCCTGGTAGCCACCTGCCTCACTTCCTTTGGCAGGGGCTTGCGGAGAAGGACCCCTGAGGATGACCTTAGGGTCCGGGGAGGTACATACGGGAGGAGGCGTTCCTTCAGATAGCCTGGCCCCAAGCCATTTAGGGCTTTAAATGTTAATACCAGCACTTTGAATCGGACCCGGACCTGGACTGGCAGCCAGTGAAGCTGGAAAAGGACGGGCGTGATGTGGTCTCTTCGGCCAGTCCCTGTTAGTAAAAGTGCTGCCCTGCTTTGTACCAGTTGACTTCAGGTAGGAGTCCAGCAAAATACCTGTGCTTGGAGACATGGAGAGCTGATCTGGCCATCTGAAGGTGGCATGACTGGGTCAGTGTGAATTTGCACCATCTCTGCTAATGTTTGGATCAATATTGTCTCTTTTTCTATAGTGTTGGGCTATTGGCATGTTTTCAGCACTATCCCACACATGTTTACTTAGAAGTAAATCACACTGTGTTCAATTAACACTGTGTTAACCTTTGTAAACTGCCCAGAGAGCTTCAGCTATGGGGCAGTATTTAAATGTAAGTAATGTGCATTCTATACTACTAATGCAAGTAGTATAGAATACTACCCACCCACCCAACCGGTAGCTGCTTCCTGTGGAATTGTTCATACGTTCTGTACCCCTTGGCCAGTTCTTCAACAACCTTTTGCTTTGCAGCATTTATACTTGGAGGAGACTATGGCCTTAGCTAGATCTACCTCATAGTCCGTGATGGAGGAGGGAAGATCTCGAGTTGTGATTAACGTGAGATCCCTCCTCCATTTACACGTGAGGCGCGATGACCTCAGGAGGAGAGGCGTCGCGCCCGGCAATTTTTTTTTTAAAGAGGAAGGAGCGCACGAACGCTCGTGCGCTAAAGGTAAGGTGGTTTTTTTAGTTTTTTCCTGCTCCCCCACCCTACCCCTGATGGGCGCAGTGCTCCTGAGGAGCGCTGCACCCCGTGCGCAGCTCCCGGCTCTGTGGCAATGGGCCACATGTTCTGCATTCTCGGGCTCAGCTGGGACCGCGGAAAAAGCGGGTCCAGAGGGGAGCGCTCTATCCTGGGGCAAGGGAGGGATCATCCCTCCCTGATCCCGGGATCCCCTGTGCGTCATGTGGACACACAGGGATGATCCCTGGTTCCCCCCCGGGATTTCGACCGGTCTAGGAAAGACCTATAACAACAACATAAAAAATAGTAACAACATATCACTTATTCAATATGCTAGACGGTTAGGGAGAAACAAGCAAATGTCCATGCCTGGGGGAGACAAGAGTCTTTGGAAAGCATGAATGATCACGATGGATAATGGGCATGGAAAAGAATGGTCAGGTATGCCAATGGGTATGGTGATCAGCAATCAGCATAACTGTACACAAAAATGGGTGACAATGCAGGATTTGAAGGACATGTTTGTTGGGGCATAGGCCAAACACAAAAATGACTTTGCTCACAATACAATAATTGCCCACTTCTCTAGGCCACATTTCCATACAGACATATTCCAGACACACTGGACAAGCTACTAGTCAAATTGTGGTAAAGCATTCTATAAAGCAGATTTTAAAAAATTGTTTTTCAAAGCTGTTAGTAAAAGATACGAGACTGTAATTCTGAGTACAAATTATACAGTGAAGCTAATTTAAGTGAGGGTGGGGGACCTCTTCCTAGACAACCTCTGCTTGGCATAGGTTGGCACATTTCTTTTTGTAGAGGAAAGACTGATAGTCTAATATGAATGAAAATAAACTGTAAAGTTATTTTAACTTAGTACATAAATTAGAGCATGCAGTTTTAATGGGGCATGTTTAACTTGCAGTCATTATGTAAATTCATTCATTATTATAAATATTCATTATCTAAAGCTATTATGTAAATCCGCCAAATCTACACATTTAGTGTAACACTAGAAGGAACATGAAGCAGAAGCTTGTAATCTGAAAATCTTATATTGTTGAAATGTCATCTGAATAAATTGCAGGTATTAGTTATTTTGTTCTGACATTTAAGAGCAAAGTGCAACATCAATAGCTGAAGAATGAAACTAGAATCTAAAAGAATTTGGGGTTGTCTGAGACATAATACTGCCTCCTAACTCTTGTATGCGCAGCATGCTTATTATAATTTCCATTTTAGAAAGCAAGAGCTAGAAATGTTAGTCAGAGGAGCTGCAAGGCAAAGCTTACTCTCCAACCTTTTCAAAAGCCTCCAAGGAATAAGATTCTGCTATTTCTTGTAGGACTGGCTTACATGTTACCTTTATTAGGCAGATGTATCTTGAAATAGGCTTCATGTGTGATGGCCAGGTCCTATTGCCACTGTGAGGCATAGAGCCAATCACCACTGGATGAATCAGTCTATTTCTGATTTGTGTGAGTTGTGCATGTATTCAGTTATAAGTCTGTTCTGTCCAGTTTCCATATCAGTCTGTTCTTTTTTAAAAAAATACTGCATAAAATAGCATTTATTTTTGTATACTATTTCCCCTAACATAGACTTTTTGTACGCAACTCTCCCTAAGGTATGCAGGAAACTATCCCTTATATACACAATGTCTATGCCTGGTGCAACCTTTGAGTCGAGGACTGCATCACAAATTTCAGAAAAGTGTGCAATCCAAAGATAACTGTTGCAATCCACTTATTAGTCTGGGAAGTGCATCTCAGCTTGGCTTACTTAAAAATGCAGACTTAATGAAATTATCCTCCAGTTTAAAGCCATTGATGCAATTCATATACCAAATTCAGCAGAATAATTTCATAATGGCAGATTGTGTTGCCAATAGGCAACGGTTCTTTTAAGGATTCAGAATACAATGGACACACTAATGATGGCTAAAGACGTTATTAATGGGAAGCAAATTAACACAGTGATTAAAGCAGAAGAAAGGAAAGCACAGTGCTCCAAAACAAGATCATAAAGCATAGCTCCTTCAATCACTGGGAACCCCCTTGATCAGCTCTTAGAATGCAGCATGTTCTGGATCAGTGTGTGCTGAGGTTCTGAACTGGGAGGTGCCCAGGACACATACACTGTGCCACTGATCCCTCCTATTCTGGACTCTATTCTATAGTCCAATGACTTCGAGAATGTTTGGCAGTCACTTGACATAGATAATTCCCATCCTAGCTACTCTGCTAGCAAGAAGTGGCTAACCTTGAGATCTTGCCAGAGGCTTATCTACCAGCTTCTAGCTCTACAGTCTCAGACAGATCATTGGCCCTCGGAATTATAATCATAGCTAACCCCTCAACACAGTAACAGGCTCAAGTCTAGACATGAGCAAGGGAGTTTGTGCACCAGTAACTCATGGCTAACAATGGTCTTCCATATTTCCACTATGATGATGCAGGGAGTCATAGAATCTTATGGTGCTTTAAAGATTGGGTGTTTATTGTTGTATCATGAGAAGGTCATTGTCAATCTTTCCAATTCAAGCAGTGTGTGAAAATGACAGAAAAAGTAGATTTCCTGCATAAAGATACAATGGAAGACAAAACAAAATTAACAAGATGAGAATAATGACAGACAACAGGAATGCAAAGAACACACCCACAGAGCTGGAGTGAAATGGGAATGCTCAAGCACAGTGCTCTTGGCCTGATACAAACTTGCAACATTCATTCACACAAAGACTTTGTCTGCTTTGAAAAACCTGAGGATTGTTTCATGTTCTTCTGTTTTGATTGCCTTCCCCCCCCCCTAAAACAAGCTTTCCAAATCTGGTGCCCTCTATATATTTTGGAATACAACTGCCAGCATTTCTGACTACTGGCCATGCTAGCTTGGGCTGGTAGGAGTTGTAGTCCAAAACATCTGGAGGGCTCCAGGTTGAGGAAGCTTGGTCTTTACATTTCTTACTGCCTGATTTATATTTATAGCCAGGCATAGAAGCACAGCACGGTCACAATACCCTAAAACCCACTGAAGCTGATGCTCTAGTTTTCTATAGGATGGTGGGGAATCACAGATTCCATGTGCTGGAAGCTGTCATGTCATGTCCCAACCTGCAGCCCCTCAGAAACACATAACGGTCTCAAGGAAGAATATTCCAGACCATAGAAATATTCTCCCACTGCAAGCTTTGAAGAGTTAAGATATTTTGTAATGTACTCCACCTCCTCAGTTTTTCCATTGTTCCCTTTTTAATGTCTAATTTATGTCCATTCAAGCTTTTACATGGTGTTTTGAAGTCTGTGTAAACAACTGAAGGTCATAGTTGTCAAATGACGGCACGTAGGACCTAAGAGGATGAGCCCTTAATGGATGATTTTATGAAATAATAAACAGGAACTGGATGTGTGTGGCCTGACTAGAGAGTTAGCCATCAAAAATGTGTGAACACTTGTAATTTATCTTAAAGGGATGTGCATTTGTGCATACCAGGAGTTGCTGATAACATCCAAACAAAGTGAGATTAGGTGGTTCACATGGGACCTAATTGTGCTAAAATAGGGAACGTCTCCACTGTTTGTAATGAAAATGAAACATTCTGGGATGGCTTACACATGCGATTGTGACACAGAATTTCCTATGTAAAAATGTCTTTATGGATTCTAAGTGTGTGCCCCCATTAATGTGAAAGAAACAGTAAGATTTTAATTTGATGCTAAATCAGGCTCATCATTATTTCAATAGCAAGTTCAAGGGTGGAATCAATGCCTATTACAGAAATTAAGACTCCTCTTTCCAAGGATGCGTAAAAGGCATCTCCTTTCTGGTACAGCCAGATGATCTTAATGCACTACCATGGCAGTAATGAAGACGTTTTGTAATTCAGCAGATAGCCAAAAGGGAAAAGGTTCTTAGCCTTACCATGCATTTAACAGTAGGAGATAAAAATATGGGGAGGGAAGAGATAAAGGTGACTGTGTGTAAAGGGAACAGTGTTTGCAAGTCCTAACCAGCACAGCCACTAGTGCAGGATGATAGGAGTTGCCATCCAACAACATAGAATCATAAAATAGTAGAGTTGGAAGGGGCCTATAAGGCCATCGAGTCCAACCCCCTGCTCAGTGTAGGAATCCACCAATGCAGGATTCCACCACATCTAGAGGACGAAATGGTTTCCGATCCTTGATATAGAAAAATGAAAATAAGGAGATTTTAGGAGATATTTCCCATGATACAGTGAGAAGAGGGAGGAGCCTCATGATGAGGGACAAGAGATGTGCACCAATTTTAGACTCACAAATGGCTTGCTGCCAGGTTCATTTTGGTGATTTTGTTGTTGTTCTCCCCTTGGGCAAAGAAAAGGGTTTCTTTGTAAATGGCTAAAAATTAAAACATATCTGCATGATGGAGTATTGAGGAGACACAGCTGAAAATAACAATGATAGAATAGTAAATAATAATAATAATAATAATAATAATAATAATAATATGACAGCGAGAATAATTGCAGCACAGTGTAACATTCCTGTAATACTTTAAGCTTTTACAACTTGGTAATAATGGCCTGGTTCACATGATCACTGCAGCCCAGTATTGCAGTACATACCAGAGCCATTGTGAATATTCAGCCCAAAAACAGGCCATGGTTTGGGGGTGGTTGAACAACCAAACCTTGCCAGGTTCAGATGTTACTAAAAGCTGTGCTGACCACTCACTTGAATATTCACAATGGCTGTCGACCCGCAGCACAACCTATCATGGCTTAAATGAAGCCAGGGTGGGCTGCAGGGGTCATGTGAACTGGCCCACTGCCAGCCTGTGCTTAGGGGTTAGCTTGGTGTTCTTTCATCCTGCAAGTATGCCCTCTTCCCCATAAGCAGTGTGTGTACTATAACTGAACTCTATCCGATACAATCCCTATTATTTCTGGACAGCGCTAAAGCTCTGAAGATGTATTACACTAATGTATCATCATAGCACTGTCATTCTGACGATATATTAGTGTAATACATCTTCAGAGCACTCAAATGATGGGGCTGTCTAGGAGTTGATTCAATTCAATTACTGGACAAAAGGCATTGCTAGACAACTGAATGGAGAACGAGAGAGAATGCTTCCTCAGGAAGCCTTGGTAGAGCGTATTAGTGCAAAAATTGTGTCATTCTAAAGAGTGTTGCATTGTGTCGTGCTGCTGCCATGCTCCATACAATGATATAGAGCACACAGTGCCATGGAGGAAAAAGTACCCTATGAGGCAGAAATATATATTTATACCAGTATTTTGGTGGCAGTGATTCCCAGAGTTATGAGTTCCAAAAAGTGTTGATGTACAGCTGGGTGGGAATAGCTGCAATAACATGTACTGGTGCATGTCTATTTTTTGGGTTACTCCCTCTGCATGATTGTCAGTGAGTTCACTATCAAAGGTGGGCATGCGTGCATTTGATTGCATCAAGGAAATTCAGGCACAGCACACAAATAAAGTGGTCCTTGGTGTGATTTCACACTAATTTCATTTGCAAACATTCTGTAGTATCTTGGAAAACTAAAACAAAACAAACAAACAAAAAAACATGGCTAACTTCAAGTACACCCAATGAGTACTCATGATATGCATATACACCAGCATGTTTGATGAACTTCCATGTGTACATAACCGGCATGTTTGATGAACTTCCATGTGTATCGTGTGTACTTGTGAGTACACATGATAGACACATGATAGACAGAGGCTCTCGCTTTCAGAGCCTCTGTGATGTAGCCATTAGAATGTCAGACCAAACCTCCACTCAGCCACAAAGCTTTCAGGAAGAGTTTGGAACACTGTCTCATCCTTATCCACCTCTGAAGGTTGTTGTAAGGATGAAATGAATCAGGAGAACTACATAGAGTTTCCTGAGTCCCTTGGAGAAAATCCCTGAGCCTGGATGGACAAATATGTGAGTTTTGCTTTCTCCCACATTCATTTTTTTTTTTTAAAAAATCATACATTCTTTCCATCCCAAATATGAAGAAATTTGAGAATTTTGGTAAACCCTTCCCAAAACCAAAATGAAACAAAATGCTAACCCGTCCCTACTTTAAACTCTCATGGTGATGATTGTAGTGAATGAAACATTCTCCATGGTAACCTTTAAACAGGTGCACGCCTCCACAACCTGCTAGGCATATAGGACAGTCCACAATGCTTTCATTAGCCTCTTGTTTCAACTACTTGAGAGACTGTTGAATAGCTTGGGGAAACAAAACCTACCTGTGCAGAACCCATACCAGAGAATTCACAGGGCCAGGCATTATTCCCCAAGCACCAGCTTCTGGAGACTCCAGCTATAAAGGGAGATAGAATGGTGAAGCCTAGAAATTGGAGGGGGGGAAACAGTCTTGTAATATCCTACTTGGAGGAGCAAAAAGGCTACAACTGTCTCATGCTATGGAGCATCAGAGAGTCTGGGCCACTAATTCATGGTGTCACTACAAAGTCATATCTTTTAAATTGGTTGACTCCAGATTCATCTTCTCTCTGTACCTATGTGGTCTTGAAAGGTGCGACTGTTCAGATTATAGTGACAATTTTGAATGTTCTAGATGACTAAGAATTTATTGCAAGTATTTTTAAACCTTTTCTAGGTGTTCCTGGGAAACAATATAAAACAATTCAGTGGTTTTATTTGATGAGCACTGACATACCTCCCTTATGCCATCATTATTCTGCTGGCAGGCAACAGCTTGATTATGGGCAACAGCATTGCACTTATCTTCCAGGTGAGAGATGGAGGGATGAGGTGAAACATCTGTTCCCTGCAGCGAAGTTGGAATGGGTCTGGAGTCTTGCCAGAAAAGCTTCAGTGGCAAACCGCACCAGGAAGAATCAACTGTGACTTGGCCAGGAATAGCCAAAACCTCAGAGGACTCTCGTTTTTATTTATTTTTTATGTAGGGGAAGGGGGGCGGAAGGACATTAGGCCATTATGAATAATTGCCCTCGCCTGTTGAAAGCTATTTATCTCAATCTCAGTCTATGGCATGTATTTTGCATTTGCTTTCATGTCCTACTAGTGGTAAATGAGAATACACAGCAGCTCCTGGATAGAGTCTCTTTAAACCTATCCCAATAGCTGGTATGATTATTAGTTGTGTTCTTTACTGAATCAAACACAAGGGGAGGGTTCTGTCTGATGGATGGCCCATGTGCGGCAGGATTTCATGGTTTTATCATGTGCTGTCTGGGTCCCAGTATCTATAGCACATTTGCCTTTGGGTCATCAATTCTTCTTTTCCAACCCAAAATGGCATGTGGCCATGGGAGCCTTTACCTATCATGTAGCTTGGCTGTCTAGTCTAAGCCATCTGTTTCACTAATGTATTACATTGCCTGTAGACGTCTCCGGCACTTTGTTTTTTTCTGCTCTCTCTCTCTCTCTCTCTCTCTCTCTCTCTCTCTCTCTGGTTATGGCATGCTATAATCTGGATCATGTGGGTTAATGTGTAGGAAGGTGAAGTGAGGATTCTTCAACAGAGCAGAAGGCTGGATAAGATGACACGTGGGACACACATTAGGCCACTTTCTGCCCCATTATTTTGTTATTCCTTCATCAAGTATGCATTTCTTTTCTTCTCCATGTTGGCAGACGTTGAGCTTTTCCTGGAGGGATATGGGTATAATTTACCATTTTGTGGTTCTACTGCATCAATCTCTCTTGAAAGATGTTTCTTAACTAAATGTTGCTTATTCATAGAATACAAAACATTTTCCACATTTGGTTGGGTATCTACAAATATCCAGGCACCTTAGACTTGTCATGGTCCAGATAATGAGACTTCACAAAGCCAGTTGCAGTTCCCCTAAAAGAAAATTCTGTGTAGTTCTCTTTAAAAAGGGCCCGGTTAAAATTGGTAGGGTGGCAGTCGTTGTAGTAACTAGATGTGGTGAGCATCAATTTAAGTCAAACCGGATGGAAACCCAATGGTATTCTGATACCATTGTTTCTTAGTCTCTCAATTAATAGGAATAATGGTGATGGCCCTCAGAAATGCACCATCTTTTGGTAATTATGGTGATGCTGCAACATGTAGAATAGTCTCAATTCTGGACAGAGGAGACAAGTGACACTGAACTAGGTTAACTTAAAGCTGCCTTTCAAGCAGGTTTCCACAATTTTTGATTCACTCATCTCATCAGTTTTCACAGTCCCTCTCAATTAGTTGAAACAAGAGGCTAATGAAAGCATTGCGGACTGCCATATACGCCTAGCAGGTTGTGTTTTGCATCAGGTTGTGGAGGCGTGCACCTGTTTAAAGGTTACCATGGAGAATGTTTCATTCACTACAATCATCTCCATAAGAGTTTAAAGTAGGGACGGGTTAGCATTTTGTTTCATTTTGGTTTTGGGAAGGGTTTATCAAAATTCTCAAATTTCTTCATATTTGGGATGGAAAGAATGTGTGATTTTTTTTAAAAAAAAAGAATGTGGGAGAAAGAAAACTCACGTATTTGTCCATCCAGGCCCAGGGATTTGAGTGATTAACTCTTAAAAGTCTGGCTTTGAATCCCTGTGTATTCTACCATGTTTGCAGTGCTCAAATCAGGTTGCCACCTCTTTTTTTCTGATAGGTGTCTCATCTTTCACAGCTATAGCAGCTATATGTGTACAACATGCTCCTCTTTCCAGTAGTTACTGAATTTGGCCAGTAAGAATGGGTGAGAATATATATACATTTGGTTCATTTTTTATAATAATTTACCAAATGTATTAGATCTGGGTTTGGGTTCTGCCAGGTCCCAGTCATCAATCAGTTGGTCAATTCTTGGTCATCAAAATGAAAAAAGCCAATAAATGACACTTTATTGATAGAAAGTGGATATAAACTATATACATGCAAAGTTCACACCTCCTTCCACCTAATCAAGCTCTCATAGCTGGGTGTCTATCAGCACCCCCATGATAGATGGAGACCTTCCCTGGAGCCACAGAAGTTCTCCAGACTGACCCCTGGAGCAAGACCAAATTATGAAGCCTATGGATTGGATTTTATAATCTCTTCTGCTAGATACCTGTTTCCCTTTCAGGAACTGCCAGTGGGGGGGGGGGTCCCGTATCCCTCCATCCCCACTCTCAGAAGTAGCAGTGGCAGCTCCCAGATTCCCAAAGCATCAGCTTGGGAAATTAATTGCCTTTCTAGTGCCTGGTTAGGAGTGAAGACCTCTCACCTTCTCCATGCTGAGATAAGACTCTGTGAGGAAAGGATGAGATAACTATGAGAGGACCATCCAGGGAATGAGGCCTAAAGCCTGCTAAAATCAACTCAATGTGTTAGGCTACATAGGTCTCTTAGCCACCTTTTGAAACTCTGTAAAGTCCATATTTCTGCTCACTAAAAAACTCTCTACACCAAAATTCACAAATGTCTTGATATTTGGAATGTATAGAATTTGAGATTTTAAAAAAATTGAATGCAGGAGGGAGCAAAACTGACAGATTTGTTCATCCCTAGTTTAAAGCTTTTCATAATTATATTTACTCTCCAGTTAAAGCTACAATTTGGTACATACATACTTACTCCACACTACTGCCCTTTCAACT